>NC_083719.1:177564928-178189928 GCF_028564815.1 Eubalaena glacialis
CCACTCCTTTAGAAAGGACTAGAGAATGGGAAATTAGGGGCTTTCCCCCAGCCCCCTGTGTTCTCCAGGTCCCCACTGCTCTTGGTGCCCAAGGCTTCCCAGGATGCCCCCCTGGGTGGCACAGCCCCTGGCACAAGGCCAGATTGAGAGGAGAACCTTGGCAGCTCCTGTGTCTCTGTTGCTTCACTCCTACTTCAGAGCACAAGACTAAAATCAAGGATATCCCGTTTTTCCCACTGTCTACCCTTCAGCAACGTCTATGCAAACCTACCAAAAGGCATGGTTCTCTCTACCACCGGCTATTCATTCATTCCTTCATTCACTTATTCTTTCAATAGATGTTTACTGAGCCCCATTCTCAGGTTCTGTACTAGGTTCTGGGTTCAGTCTTTGCCTTCCAGAGGAGGAAGATAGATGATTAACCCAGTAAACAATGGTGAAAGGTTTCACACAGATGCCACCAGATGCCCATAAAGAAGACATCTAAGCTGGCCTCATGGTGGGCATTAGGTGGGGAGGTCAGGAAGGCATTCTGGAGGAAGAGACTACTTATATCAGTAAATATGTACTTCCTTGAGCCCCATGAGTGCCCCTCGGCACCTCAGCCCTCTTCCAAGTCTCCTGGATCTCCCCATGAAGGGTCCACACTTGGCACAAAAAAGGGAGCCTCCTTTCTAATTGGTCAGGGCCCATGCCACCCTGGATGTTAAACACTTTAAGTGTCATGTCTGAGTAAGAAGTAACCAGACACAGAGAAGAGAGCATGTTGCAGACACAAGCAGTAGCATGTGCAAAGGTCCTGAGGTGAGTGGGCAGGTACTGCTGATATAGGAGGCTGGCATCCCTTTTCTTATTTTCTCCCACTAACATGCGATAGTGGACAGAAGGAAGCCTGGCTCTGCCGTGGGGTGGATCTACATCCAAAATCCTGGCTCCAGGACCTCCTGTTTGTGTGACTTTGGACATGTGGCTTTGCCTCTCTGAGCCTAGTTTTCCTCATCTGAGGTTTGAAGGTGATAAGGTATGCAAAGGGCCTGGCACATAGGAAGTGCTCAATTAATGCCAATTTCCTTTCTTTGAGGTTGACCTCCCCCACTGGTCTGGGTTCTCATAAAGCTAGAATTCCAGGAGGGAAGAGAGGTGGGAGTAGCTACAAAAAAGAAGGCAGAAACCAAAAGAAAGAGTTGGGGTGTGAAGGCAAAGGGATGAACAAAAAGGTCTCCACACAGATGCCCACCAGCCTGGCCTCTGTCCCTCCGAGCCGACAGAATCAGAATGAGGTTTCCATCCAGCTATAATCAGGAGTGAGTGACGTTTAAAAGGAAAAATGATATCAAAAGCTCCCGTTGACATAGAGAGCTGGGATGCATGACTGTGAACTGTGCCAGTTCAACATGGCAGGCAAGGGACTTCCCTGGTGGTCCAGTGGTAAAGAATCTGCCTTCCAACGCAGGGGATGTGGGATAGATCCCTGGCCGGGTAACTAAGATCCCACATGCCGCGGGGCAACTAAGCCCGCACGCCACAACTACTGAGCTCGCACACCTCAACGAGAGAGCTCGTGCACTTCAATGAGAGAGACCGTGTGCTGCAAACTACAGAGCCCACGTGCCCTGGCACCTGCACGCCGCAACTAGAGAGAGAAAACCTGCACGCCGCACCTAAAGAGAAGCTCACGCACTGCAACTAGAGAGAAGCCCACGTGCCGCCACAAAGAGACGCCGCCACAAACAAACAAACAAACAAACGTGGCAGGCAAGAAATCTTTTCTCTTGCTTCAACCACCCATGAGGGCTCAGAACTCAGATATCAAGTCGAGATTTGATAAAAGCAGAAGGAATCTGAGGAGGTTGTGTAATCTTCCTCACCTTTAATTCCCAGGTGGCTGTATGACCAGCCCTGGGCTCTCAGCAGAGCCTTTGTTGGCATTTTCTCTCCTTTTCACTGTGTGAGTGACATGGTAATAATAACACATCATCCCCATTTCTTGCTAAGAGTCAGGAATGGAAAGGAATGGAAAGGAATGGGGCAGATGGCCTCAGAGGATAGGAATTGGGGACACAATGGTCCCAATGAATAACTTCTTGGATATACACCCTTTGCAATGTGATGTATTGCTCTCCCACTAAGAGTTGGGGGGGTCTATCGCCCTACCCCTTGAATATGGACTAGGCTTACTGCTTGCTTTGGCCAACAGTGGCCAAATTGAGGGTGTCCATTCCTAGGACTAGCCCTCCAGAGACCTGTGTGCTTCCTCTTTCTCCTAGAACCCTGCTTCTTCCATGTGAACAAGCTCAAGCTATCCCGTTGGAGGACAAGACTATGTGGAGCAGAGCACAGTGGTCCCAGCCAAGGCCACCCTAGACCAGCCTACAGCCAGCCAACACCCAAACAGGAGATCCACCCAACTGCCCCACAGCTGACCACAGATGCTTGAATGAGCTCAACTGAGACCAGGTAAAGCACACAGCTGAGTCTCTCCAAAACTGCCAACCTGCTTCTTCCCTGCCTTGAATGTGGACGTGATGCTAGGAGCTCTAGCAACCATTCTGCAACCATGAGGTAAAGGCCAGGAATATTGCAGAGATGTCAGCCAATGCCAACCAGTACCCACTCCAGACAGTCTGTAACATGAGAATGAGTAAGCCCTTATTTGTTTAAGCCACCATGAGTTGGATTTTCTGTTACATGCCACTGAATGCATCCTAATACATCCTTCAAATGTTTCCCTGTTTCTGGGCTACATAAGACTCCACAATAGGAATAGAGGACCCACACTTATTCCTTTTTCAGGAGTGAACACATGGGCTGCTGTGCCATCCCCAATGGAGAGGCTACCCTGCTGATGCAATTCTCACCTCCCAGTGAGAGAAGCCCAGTTTGCTCATTTCTCCCTTCCTGGAACAAATTCTACTCAATTGTTGCCAGCCAAAGACAATAAAAAATGTTGCTAACTCATCCCTAATCCTGGGTCCTGGATCCCACCTGGACCCTGTTTGGCTCTTCTGCTTCGAATTTCCATGCCTTTAATGCACGCTGACCTCTGCTCTTCTCTGCACAGAAATCCTGTGACCCACTAGGCCAGGAAGGAGAGGGAGTGCCTTGTCTCAGGAATATCGATGGAGCCAAAACTCCCCAAAGGACAAGGGTCAGGCTTTCAGTCGCCCTTCATTTATCCCTTCCCTATGGAGCAACGGTTCTCACTTCCTACTTGGGGCCAACAGGGTGAGCCTTAGAGATGAACTGATTCTCCAAATGCTTCACTAGGAAACCTAAGCAGTTGAATGACAATTCACGGCAGAACTAGGTAAGTGTGGCCAGCAAGGCAGATACTGTGGGTGCCATGCCTGTGTCCCACACTTCACTGTGACCATCTATGATTTCCTGGCCACAGAAGCGTGTTCAACCCAAATATAGGGCAAGCCAGGAGACCCAGAGAGCTCACAGTCCAGAAGGATTCCCCCATCCCAGCTCCCTTACTTCTTTGGTGGGCTAACTCTGAGGGGCATGTTCTACTTGGCCTCCCAAAGTTCTCCAGAGAGATTAAGCAAGTGATAGTTGCCCACGGCACAAACTTGTTTGCTAATCCAACATTTTTTCCCGTTTATTTTTCTTTTTTTTTTTTAAAAAAAATTTTATTGGAGTATAGTTGACTTAGAGTGTTGTGTTAGTTTCAGGTATACAGCAAAGTGAATCAGTTATATATATGTATATACATATATATATATATACATATATATACACACAGTAAGTCCGCTACATACGAACGAGTTCCGTTCCGAGAGTGCGTTCGTTAAGTCCAAATTGTTCATAAGTCCAACAAAGTTAGCCTAGGTACCCAACTTTTACAGATAACGCCAGGCACGTGAACGAACTTATGTGACTGGATATGTGAACACACGTTTGCATCTTTGAAAGTTAGCAACTTGAAGGTTTGTATGCAGGGGGCTTAATGGGTGTGTATGTGTGTGTTTATATATGTATATATGTGCATATATATATATCCATTCTTTTTCAGATTCTTTTCCCATATAGGTTATTAGGTTATTACAGAGTATTGAGTAGAGTTCCCTGTGCTATACAGTAGGTCCTTATTAGTTATCTATTTTATATATAGTAGTGTGGATATGTTAATCCCAATCTCCTGCCCCCCACGTTTCCCCTTTGGTAACCATAGGTTTGATTTTGAGATGTGAGTCTGTTTTACTGGTTGCCTCCTCTTCACTATCTGAGCCCTCTATTCCCCTATCTGTGTTTCCCGGGATCTCCAAACAAACCACTGGCCCAGGGCTGGTTTAGGTTCTGGGTTGCAAAACCCAGAAACTGACCGGCTGGCTTCGGCATAAAAGGGATTTTTAGGAAGCTCAGATAACAACAAGAGGCCCAAGGAGGGGGCTTGGAAAATGGGCAGGGACAATGCAGCGAGACCAACCCCATTGCAGCAGGCTGCCATGAAGGAATCTGGAGCCATGCTTCATGGTTGAGTCACTTCCTCCATTTTCAAATTCTTGGGTGAGGAAGCACAGGACTGGTCGAGTTTAACTCACATGCCCTGACTACCAAGGGGTGGAGAGAGGAAGAATCCCCCCCTTCAACTTTCAACTTGTGAGTAGGGGTCCCATGGTCCAGCAGTATGATACACAAAGGAGGGTTCTCCCTAAATTGGAAGAAGAGGTTGGAATTTGGGTCTCCAACTAATAAGAGCAAATGTTCTCTACAGTTAACTTGCCGGTCTATGGAACTGGGTCTGGAGAAGTAGTAATAATTATTATCATCATTATAATTATAGTTATTAGTCTTACAATAGCTAATATCATTGAGTACCTACTCTCTGCCAGTTTCTAAGTGTTTTACATATATTATCTCATTGAATCCTACCTTATGAGGTAGGTACAATTATTATTCCCATTTCACAGATGAGGAAGCTGAGGTCCAAAGAAGTGCCATATCCCTTCCTCTTTCTTCAGACCATCCATTGGTAAATACCATTCATAAACCCAGTGTACCATGTGTCAGGTACTAACTCACTAAACAACTCTACATGGGAGGGAGTATCATTATCCTGTTTTCCAGTTGAAGAAGCTAACATTCAGAGAGGTACAATCACTTGCCCAAGGTCACACAGCTTGGAAACAGTGGAGCTGGGTTTTAAATCTGTTCCAACTCCAAAGCCCATTGTCTTAATCATTGTGTGTGTATACAGGCTGCCCTCTCATTTAGAGTTGCCTGAACAAGAAAAAGCTGTGTTGCAGGGCAGTGTTGCAACTTGAAGACTCTACTACCCAATTACCTTTCAATGTAGGGCTCAGATTTGAAACCATAAGATATATCACTCCCAAGAAGAGGCCAACCAGAGTTGTACCTCAATTCCTGCTGCCCTAGTGGATCTCAAGCGAATTTCCTGTATGTCACTGAGTAAAACCATCCCAAATGTACCCACCACATTTCATGAAAATCTGTCCAGATGTTTTGGTATGATATAACCAGAACTTTATTTATGAAGAGATACATGATATTATGTGATGCCCATTTTCTTCATCTTTCTAAACATGCCCATAATCTTACACTTCTGATGTAAAATTTTGTTAAGGAAAGGAAAAAGGCCCAGGAAACTGAGCTATTCCCCAATGAGACCACCTAACCCATCATATCTTTGGCATAGATGGTAGGAAAGACCAAATGTTTCCCTCCTTCCTTTCTTTGCCAAACTTCCTGAATGGGTTAGACTTACTGTTTACTTTTCTTTTCAATCAGAATTCCACTGCCAAGATTTCATGCATCCCCAACTTCCCTACAAACAACGCTCTTTTTCTCCCATTTTCAGGCATACTTCATTTTATTGTGCTTTGGAGATACTGCATTTTTTACAAATTGAAGGTTTGTAGGAACCCTGTATTCAGCAAGTCTATTGGTGCCATTTTTCCAATAGCATTTACTCACTTCATGAGCAAATTCACATTTTGGTAATTCTCGCAATATTTCAAACTTTTTCATTATTAATAATAACATATATATTATTATTAATATATTTGGCATAGGGATCTGTGATCAGTGATCTTTGTTGTTACTACTTCAACTCGCTAAAGGCTCAGATGATGGTTAGCATGTTTTAGCAATAAAATATTATTAAATTAAGGCATGTACATTTTTTAGATATAATGTATTGCACATTTAATAGACTATAGGATAGTGTAAACATAACTTTTACATGCATTGGGAAACCAAAAAATTCGTGTGACTCGCTTTATTGCGCTATTCACTTTATTGTGGTGACCTGGAACCGAACCCACAATATCTCTGAGGCATGCCTGTACAAAGCCCCAAAGCCCCAGAGATTTTCTTTTCTCTTCTGTTGCAATCAACATAGCTGACTATGGCATGTCTCTCTTCCTAACTATCCGTCTACCACATCTTCTGTTTCCTTCTCTGCTCTTCTTTCTCCCTCTGGTCCCTAAGTGTGGGTGCCTCTCTGACCCCGTGTTCCTGTCTGTTACATCATCATGCCTACAGGGCTCAGTCACTCTCAGATTTAACCAACTTTTTGTGGATGACTCAAATCTGGATAGGCCAGTCAAGCTTTAACTATATCTACCTCTGTCTGCAAAGCAATATTTCTGCTTTATGTCTTGCAGGGACCTCAACATGATTGAAATAAGTTCTTCCCACTAGAAGCACCCTGTGATCCTGATATGGCACCACCATTACACCAGCCAATAGTCAGTTGATTGTCATGTTCCGGAATGTTCTCTTTCTTGGTGAAATAGACCTTAAATCCATCTTTTCCTTCCTATTTCCATTATTCTAAGTGAGTCCCGAATCATCCCAGACTTAGAATCATCTCAATTCTAGGACTTACTCCATCACAATCAGGAATCTTCCTCCTCTTCCTCCTTTTCCCCCTTTTTTTCCTCCTTCCCCCTCCCCCATCCTCTTGACTATATTTTATTGAGCCCCAACTATGTACTAATTATCCCATCTAATCTTCACCTCAGTCCAATGAGGTATTAATATAAGCCTCATTTAACAAATGAGTAAAACAAGAACTAGGTCGAATAAATCATTTCCCAAAGTCACACATCTTAGTGGCAGAGCCAGGATTTGAGCTCACCTCTCCAAACTGGAGAGTTAAGTTATGGTTCTGAAGTCAGTGCACAAGGGAAAAATTGTATATACTCAAAAATGCCTTTGAAAAACTCTTAAATCATCCATAAGGGACAGTACACATGGTTTTGTGTGTTTAAGCCTGGGCAGTAATAGGTGTGTATAATATGTGATATAAAAGAATGAGAGTAGTATGGCACATGTGACAGACACTGCTAACTATCACAGTCATTTCTTTCTCCCATCTTTCCTACAGGCAGAGCTAGTCTCCCATAAAATAGCAAAAATGGTAGGTATTCATGTTTCTGGTCTTTCCTGAAGCTAGAAATGGTCATGTGACCCAGGTATGGCCAATAAGATGTAGGGGGAAGCCTGCTGGGAACTTATAGGAAAGATTTTTCTTCCTAGATTAAAAAGAGAAAAGCCTCCAATGAAAGTTTTCTCTTTCTGCCATTATTTTCCTGATTTTGGATGAGGCTGTGAGAGGAGGAGTGTGACAGCCATTTCGCAACCTTGAGGCAAGAAAGCATGAAGTAAAAATTCAACACACTGAGGAAGGTGGAGTGGAAGATAGAAGGACATCACTGAGCTAATCCTGGTCCACTGATTTGTGGATTTCTAAGTCAGGTGACAAAAGCCTTTAATGTGAAAGCCCCCTTTTAGTTGTCTCTTCTGTTACTTGCAGAAAAAAGCATTCCTAACTGATGTACTGGGATCTATGAAGAACAGGTATCATGCTGGTTCCTTGGAAAAAGTTCACTAAATGGAACGACAGGTAGAAATGACCTCACTATTCAATTTTTATATTCTTCCTTTTTCTTCTTATATGTGTGCCAGTTACATGTCAATGATTTTGTGTAAGTTAAATTTGCATAGGATGGGATTCTGCTACACACTTCCCAGTTTCTGTTTTGAAAATATCCAGGGCTATTTCCTACCAGTATAAACTCCTCAGTCTAGTTTAGGAAGACCTCCCAGTCTGATCCCTTCTGTCCATTCAATCTTATTAATATCCTGTAATCCCTGGAATACCAACATGAAGCAAAAGAGACAGCACCAGCCACATTTTAGTGCCCAGAGCAGGACTTAAGAGTCTTAGGTTTCCTTCCTGCCTCTGTCCCTGATGCCAGAGTTTCATATCTTGAAATTCTGTGGGTGGCCTCCAAATGTGCCTGTGAGCAGTGAAAACAAAACAGCCCATGGCCTGTGTCTCTACAGTACCACCTAAAAAACCTGACTCCTGAAATCAAAGCTTCTTAGGGCTAAAGGGACTCTTGGGAGTAAAGTATTCAATACTCTTTAGCCCACGATGTTCTCCAAAAGAGGTTTACACATAGGTGAGCTACACACTTAGAAAATGTACTCCAGCTGCCTGATCCTGTGTGCAACCACACATAGCAGGCCCGAGAACACACCCCTGCTCAGGCCCTTCCCCTTCTGCACAAACTTGTTCACCTTTGTGCCACTTTATTCATGCAAAGTAGCTAACAAAACTGATTCTGAAGGAGTTTTAGTCCGTTCAGAGCTATGACACAAAAGATACACCACACTTCCTGGAGTAGGACCAAAACCACGTGTACGCATATCCCAGCCCCTGTACATGCGATAGTTAAGGCAACACTCCCAAATGCCCTCCAAAACTGCACCATCTCATCTAGACCAGCTGTCATGCATGAGCACTCAGGCAGAGACTTCTCTGCCTTCAGATCAGTTTATTTCTCAGTGAAACTTCCCGCCACATTGGGAGGCCATAAGTACCACCGATTCATTCATTCAGTCAAAAACATTTATTGAGCACTTACTTACTGTGTGCCAGGCGCTATTCTAGGCACTGAGGAATACAACCTTGGGCAGAAGAAATGAAATCCCTGCCCTCATGGTACTTGACCTAGTGGAGAAGATGGGCAAAAAATAAATAGGTAAAATATCCAGTTTGTCAGAAAGTGCTAAGTGCGTGGAAAAAAATCTAAATAGAAGAAAGAAGACAGGAAGCATTGGGAGAGTGTTGAAATTGTAGACAAGGGGTCAGGGGACCCTAGAGTAAAGTCTTGAAGATAAGAGAATGGATGGAGCAGATATCTGGGGTAAGAGCATGACAGGCAGAAGAACCCAAAGTGCAAAGGCCCTGAGTTTTCAAACTTGTCTGAAGTGTTCAAAAAAAATAGACAGCAGGAGCCTGGTAAAGCTGAAGCCCAGTGAGCGAGGAGGAGGGTAGGGGGTGGTGAGGTTGGGAGGTGATGTGGGCAGATTGTGCAGGTAGGTCCCTGTGGGCCATGCTGAGGACTCCGGATTCTCCACTGAGCAAGACAGAAACCGCAGGAGGGATGTGAGCAGAAAAGTGATTTGATCTAATTTAGGTGCTAAAAGGATCCTTCTGGCTGCTTGTGTTGATAACAGGCTGTGGGAAAGGAGGGCAGAAGCAGAGAGCCCTGGGCAGAGGCTGCTCTAACAAACCAGCCGAGAGATGATGATGGCTCAGCCCAGGGTGGTGGCACTGGAGGTGGGATAAGTAGTGAATGCATATTAAAGATGGAACCTATAGAATTTGCAGAAGGATTGGCCATGGGGTGTGTGAGAGATGGAGGAGGCATCAAGATTTTTGACCAGAGCTCCTGGAAGGACAGAGCTGCCATTCACTGACAGGGGAAGACAGGGAGGGGCAATATTGGATATCAGGAGTTTAGTTTTGGACATCTTGAGTGTGAGATGCCGGTGAACTCCTCCCTCAAAGTGGGTACTTTGAGAGAGGTCCAGGCTGGAGATGTTAAGTTTGGGAAACATCAACATAGAAGGAGTACTTAAACCCCTGAGGTTGGATGAGATCACCAAAGGGCTGAATATAACCAGAGAAGTCATGAAAATGGGTTCTTTCTTTTTCCTAAACGAACACCCCCCAGTTCCCCCTCCCCCCAGTTCTCAGCTTCACCCTTCTACTACACAACCCCACTAAAGGTGAGGGGCTTTTGTCTCTGGGTCAGGCCCAGGTTCTCAGAGAGAAGAGACATTGTCCAGCTTCTGCAACCTCTGTCACAACACAGCATCTGCAGGTCCTATAGTTCCTCCCTGCATAAATCAAAGCACAGCGTCTTTTCAGTTGGCAGCCTCTACCTTGGCCCCAGGCACCCACTTGCTTCCCGTTCCATTGAGATTTCCTCTGCCCGCCAGGCAGCTACCTCCCTGCCTTGGTGAGAAGAGAGAAGTCATTAGTCCTGAAAACTGTAGAAGCAGTGGCCAGATGCCTCTCTAGAGGCAGGCTGGCATTTGTCACAGCAATTCAAGAGGACAAGACCGTGATCAGCCCCCAAACCTGTGGAGAGATAGATGGCAAAGTCTTCTCCAGCCACACAGGGAAAATGGCCGAGGAGCTCAGTACAGAACAATATTACCTGGCCATCTGGCCCTCACTCAATCTTTCCCCACCCCAGTCGGGGGCGGAGGGAGAAAGGAGGACACCTTTTGATAATCAAGTGTGCTGGGCGTTGCGCAG
The DNA here is from genome assembly GCF_028564815.1 of Eubalaena glacialis. NCBI lineage: Eukaryota > Metazoa > Chordata > Mammalia > Artiodactyla > Balaenidae > Eubalaena > Eubalaena glacialis. The sequence goes on from NC_083719.1 coordinate 177,575,517, forward strand.
GGTGCTGCAATCTCTAACCCACTAGGCTTCTGATTATTGCTGCTTGCATTGATTTGGGATCCTCTGAAAGCAGATCCAAGACAAAGAGTCTTGGGAGGTGATCCATGGAGCTACAGGGGGTGAACTAGAAAGCAAAAAGTTGGTAAATGGTGTATAATGAACGGCTTCATTGTGAGCAACTGGGATTCAATCCTGTTGAGGACCCTTTGAGAGGCTGTAGAACACACCTCTGAGTTTTCTCACTGAACAATGGGAAAACCAGGGTATTTATACACTGACTTCCTCGCTCATTGGTTTAAGGGCTGTTCCTGGGGGTGTTCAGTGTCTGTCACGTGGGCTAAACAAATCGCCTTCTCCTGAGATTCTGGAGAAGGCTCTCCAACACATATGCAGAAAGATGAGAGAATTGGAGGTGCAAAGAGGTGAGCTTGCATAGGAACTGCCCACCACAGTTGCAGGTAAACCCAAAGGTGAGCTGTACCAATAAGGAGTGGGGCACGTGAAGCATCAACCACACTCCTCCAAAAGAATCTGTTTTAACTTTCCCTTCAGTTCACCAACTCCCATTTCTGAAGCACCCAGAAAGCTCCAGGGGCTCAGGTCACAGTATCTGCCACATATATTGCCTTCTTTATTCTCTACCACATCTCTAAGAGGTAGACACTCATTACTCTCCTCTTCCAGGTGAGAAAACCAAGATTCAGAGAGATTAACTCACATTCTTGAGTTCATCACTGGCAGAGAGTCCCCTGACTTTGAAGCCCAGGTCTTAGCCATCAGTCTATGCCAATCTACCATTTCTGGAAATCTGCCCAATTTTTTTCCTGCCACGATGGAGCCCAAGATGGGGGAGAAAAGGAAGGATCCCCCTGACTTCCCTGAAAAACTTGACTTTAGGGAAATAGGACTCAAGAAAATGGATTCTGGATCCAGATCTACCTGAGTTCAAATCCTGCATCTACTATTTATGAGGTGGGTGACTCTGGGCAAGTTTTTAAAGTTCTTTGAGCCTCAGTTTCTTCTTCTGTGAAATGGGGATAATAATGGTACTTAACTCAGAGGGTTGTAAGAATTGACTGAGCATATAAACACGTACAGTATATCATGTTACAACTGCCTTGTAAGTTCTAGTTTGTCAATGTTGCCACTATTGTTAATAACAGGTATTATGTTCATAAGGATACTGGGGTGGATATAGCTCTTTGCCTGAATTTAAGTTGGGCCCAGGGTTATCCTAGATTTAGGGATGTGTCCTAGCACAGCAGTTGAGATCCTGATCTGCCCTTTACTAACTGCGGGACCCTTTGTAAGTAGCTTGATCTCTCTGAGCCCCAGATTCATCTCTAAAAAAAGGTTTATGCAACTGAAATGTGATAATGCACATGAAATTGTTAATATAGTGCTGGCACACAGTAAGTGCTCAATAAATGATAAGAATAACAATCATGGCAGCCAGCATCATTATTATCACTGTCGCTGTTGTTACAAGATGGAGAAACAAGCTCCTGCTGCTAGGAAGTGAGGTGGTTCCTGATGGAACATGGTTCAGCAAATATCATGACAACCAAATGCTCTGAACAATAAAAAGATCGATGCTCTCTCAACGATAAAACTCTCTGAATGATAAAAAGCATTTGTGCCACAGTGGGGGATCCTTTTGGTACCAAGAGTGACTGATCCTCTGCTTGGGGAGGGGAGGGATTAATGCAAAGAGACATTAAAATAAAAATGCAGCTGGCATTTATAGGAGCCGTTCATTGGTCTCATGAGTTAGAATGCTACTTGTGTTTTATTGTTGTTGTTTGGAATGCTGTGTTTATTTGCAGGCAACTCAGAACAGCTGTGTAGGAGGTAAAGGAAAGAGGAGAAGCTGAGGAATGACTACAAGTGCTGTTCAATTAATCAAAAAGGGAAGAGAGAGCGAGCGGTGGGTGACTTTGGCCAAGTCATTTTGACCCTTCTGGTCGTCAGTTTCTTCAACTATCTAAGAAAAAAGGGGGAATTGGAATTACTCTCTGAGGCACCCTATTTCTCTATAAAGGGACCACAGGCTGGGTACTTGGGGGGACAAGAGAAAGAAAGAGAAGGCAAAGTTCTGATGGCAGAACCCAAGGGGTGGCAGTACTTATCTATACCACCCCTACTGCCCCCCAAACTGGGACTCCAAGGCTCCCTGACATGAACATACCTTCTGATTCTGGAAGACTCCTGATTATCCACCATCTCGAAGTGACCTTGGGCAAATTACTTAGCCTTTCTGTGTCTTAACTCCCTGTGAGTAAAATAAAGGAGTTGGACCTGCCAGAGTCCACTGAGCCCTTACATTCAATGATGCTATGAAAACAAAGCCAACATCCCTTCCCTGATGGTCTCCAAGTACTTGGGTCTTTTCCTCATTTCTGTCATCAACACAAAACTGCCCAAAACCTGGGGTGGTACACAGGACCTTCCAAAAAGGAACCTTTGTTTTATACAGTCACAAAATGTCAGGGTAGGTAAAGACCCAGAGCTCATCTGCCCCTTGCCTGCCTTATCTGATGTCAGGGTATCTGTCATAGGCTCCTGGACTGTTTGACTATTTCAATCAGTGCAATGGTCCCCATCTCCTTAAACAGCTTAGAAAATTCCCCAGAACACTCTGATTATCAGAAGTGTTACCACCTTCCAGTTTAGCAAGTATTTATTTTACTGAGCACCTACTATATGCCAGGTATGGTGCTAAGCCCATGAATAAAAAAAACAATCATCTTCATTCCTACCCTGGTAGTGTTTGCAGTACAAGTGTATTATCTGACCTCTTTGATGTTTACATGTATTTGAACATTACAGTAAAAGCTCTGTTATCTCAGAAATATAGCCAAGCTTCTGAAATCTTCCTCTTACACATTTTTAATTTAATGATCAGAACTTCAAATACAAGGGGAGGATGCTTTAAAAGGGGTTGATCCATTACAAAGTTAGAATTTCTCTGGGGCCTTGAGCTACACAGAGCACACAAAAATCCATGGGTAAGATCTTTTCCACCAAATGTCACACAAAAGAAGGCCAAAACCTTGGTAATCCACGAAAAATGAATGGTGTTTTAATGCTGCGGTTTGCTTCAAAATGTGAGAACACAATGAGTTAATCAGAAAGTGCACATTCAAGTCATCTTTGTCTCAATGTCAAATTAATACACTCGAGTCCCCTCCCCCAGGAACACGAAATTAAGAGTTTACTGCATTTCCCCACCGCTGACATTAAGCAGAAGGCTAGGTTTGCAGGGCTTTTATTCTTCTCTCCCTGTTTCTAGCTTATAACCCAACAGGAGACTAAACCGCCCCTTGCAGTTTGAAGTAATAACATTTGAGCTATGTGCCTGATTTGAAGGAGATAGAACCACCAGACAGTAAGGAAGAAGGGTTGGTTACTGGAGAAGTAAGAGTAAAGCAAGAGAAAGAAATGTGGGGAAAAATAAAGAAGGAAAGGAGAAGAGGTTAAGAAATGAATAGAATCTACAGTAGTGGCTCCTTGTGGCTTTTGACCCCCTGAGACTCTAACGAAAACTACAGACCAGAAAAATATACAAACACACAATTTTGGCATGCAATTTCAGAGGGTTCATGGATCCCATTACTTCCAACTCTGAAGCTATCTGTCTCAAATGAAGAATTTCTCCTCTAGAGGCCCAGCAGATATCAGGAAAGTAGAAGAGAAAAGACCACCTTGTTGTAATCAAGGAGCAGATACAGACATCCAAGTAGCAGACTGACTGACCTATTAAATGGCCGCCTTTCAACTTACTGATCACTTATTGAGATTTACTACATGCTTAACAGTATGTGAGCTTCCCTAGGTGTTTCAAGAACCATGTTATAAAAAGCCAGGTTTTCTTTAAAATTTAATTTAATTGTTTTTTATTGGGGTACAGTTGTTTTACAATGTTGTGTTAGCTTCTACTGTACAGCGAAGTGGAGTTCCCTGTGCTATATAGCAGGTTCTCATTAGTTATCTATTTTATACATAGTAGTGTACATATGTCAATCCCAATCTCCCAATTCATCCCACCCCCTCCTTCCCCCCTTGGTGTCCATATGTTTGTTCTCTACATCTGTGTCTCTATTTCTGCCTTGCAGACTGGTTCATCTGTACCATTTTTTCTAGATTCCACATATATGCGTTAATATACCTTATTTGTTTTTCTCTTTCTGACTTACTTCACTCTGTATGACAGTCTCTAGGTCCATCCACATCTCTACAAATGACCTAATTTCATTCCTTTTTATGGCTGAGTAATATTCCATTATATATATATGTACCACATCTTCTTTATCCATTCGTCTGTCGATGGGCATTTAGGTTGCTTCCATAACCTGGCTATTGTAAATAGTGCTGCAATGAACACTGGGGTGCATGTGTCTTTAAAAAACCAGGGGTTTTGGGACTTCCCTGGTGGCGCAGTGGTTAAGAATCCGCCTGCCAATGCAAGGGACACGGGTTCGAGCCCTGGTCTGGGAGGATCCCACATGCCTCAGAGCAACTAAGCCCGTGCGCCACAACTACTGAGCCTGCGCTCTAGAACCCACGAGCCGCAACTACTGAGCCCACGTGCCACACTACTGAAGTCCACGCACCTAGAACCCTGTGCTCTGCAACAAGAGAAGCCCCCGCAATGAGAAGCCCATGCACCGCAATGAATAGTCCCTGTTCACCACAACTAGAGAAAGCCCGCGTGGAGCAATGAAGACCCAACGCAGCCAAAAATTAATTAATTTTAAAAAACCAAAAAAACAGGGGTTTTTAAGGCTCCTTCCCACCAGCAAGGTCAAGCCAGCTCCTGGCAGCAAAAGTCAGCCCCAGGAAGCATAAATTGGTACAACCACTTTGCAGAGCAATTTGGCAATATCTAGTGAAGCTGGGGATACATATAGTACACAACTCAGCAATTCCACTCCTGGGTATATGCCCTACAGAAATCCACAGGCAAGACTGAGGAGACAGCTTGGTTCAAAATAGCACAAAACTGGAAACAACCCACATGGACAAATACATGGTAGACTATTCATACCACAGAATACCATGCAGCAGTAAAAATGGATGAATGGGAACTATTCTTGTCAATCAGATTGACCTCACGTTGAATGCTAAAGGCAGTTTGTAGAAGAAAACATTTATAGAGAAACTTAAGGCATGCATAACAACACATATATACTTCTTATATACTTACGTAGTCAAAATGTAAAATAGGTACCATATATGTCTTATATTCTTACATAAAAGTGTAAATACACAAATGGAAATGATAAACACAAAATTCAGGAAAGTGTTTCTGGATGGAGAGAGAAACGAATGGGGCCAGGGAAGGGAATGCAGGGACTTACACTGTATTATAAAGGTTTCATTTTAAAAAAAATTGTTATTGGAGTATAGTTGATTTACAATGTTGTGTTAGTTTCAGGTGTACAGCAAAGTGAATCAGCTATACATATACATATATCCACTCTTTTTTTAAAAAAATTAATTAATTAATTTATTTATTTTTGGCTGTGTTGGGTCTTCGTTTCTGTGCAAGGGCTTTCTCTAGTTGCGGCAAGCGGGGGCCACTCTTCAACGCGGTGCGCGGCCCTCTCACTATCGCGGCCTCTCTTGTTGCGGAGCACAGGCTCCAGGTGCGCAGGCTCAGTAGTTGTGGCTCAAGGGCCCAGTTGCTCCGCGGCATATGGGATCCTCCCAGACCAGGGCTCGAACCCATGTCCCCTGCATTGGCAGGCGGATTCTCAACCACTGCACCACCAGGGAAGCCCTCCACTCTTTTTTAGATTCTTTTCCCATATAGGTCATTAGAGAGTATTGAGCAGAGTTCCCTGTGCTATATATAAAGGTTTCATTTTGATGGCAGTTTGCCACCTCACCTCCCTGTCCTCACCTCCTCCACTCTTTCCCTCACCCACTCTGCTCCAGGCATGCTGGCCTCCTCACTGTTCATCAAACACACCAGACACAGTTCAGCCTCAGGGCCTTTGCACTTGCTGTTCTCTCTGCCTGGCACTCTCCTCCTTCAGCCATCCTCATGGCTTTTTCACTCACCTCCTCTAGGTTTTCATTCAGATATCACCTTCCCAATGCAAGTCTTCCCTGGCTTCTAGCCCTCCTGCCCATAATACATCCCATCCCTTCTCTGCTTTATTTTTTTCTCTGTAGCCCTCATCAACATCTAACACACTAGATATTTCATTCATGCATGCATTTTGTCTTTCTTCACCACTAGAATGTCAGTTCCACAAGAGGAGGGGCTTTTGTCTGTTTTGTTCACTGCTATGTCCCAGAGCCTGGCACATAGTAGTTGCCCAATAAATACTCATTGAATGAATATTTGCATACACAGGCATTTGTTATATTATTCTCTACTTATTCTCAAATGTCTGATTATTTTTATTATGCATTTTTTAAAACAACAACAACAAAGTCAACCACTGGGCTCTTGCACAGATGAGTTTCCTAGAGAGTGACAAGTGCCCAATGCCATAATATGTCCCAGGAACCTTCCAAGGTCCCAAGCCAAAGGAGTGTGGGCACAGCAAACAGAACTCCCTGAGTGAACACCCAAGCCTGCTAGAGCTAGCCCATAGTGCTCGCAACAGACCACTCAGATCTGAATGCCTCTAATGATACAGCCCGATATGATGCTTCTGTGAGAAGCAACATTGTTTTGAAACAACAGATATGTTCAAAACTTTAATTGTGAGAGCCCAGCCAACACAGCATGGGTACTAAGACCCGTGACATCTGCCAAGAGAGACAGGACCTGGAGCAGCAACAAACCCTAGAGGAGAAATACGATCCCATAGAACAGAACTACGACCCCATGCAGGATAACTATGAGGAAGGTCTCCCAATGAACAGGGGTCTTGGAAGAGAAGAAACAGACTTAGCTTGGGAGAGAGGAGTGGGTAAGCAAAGGAGCCAGAAATCATCACAAAATGGTAATGTCTATATTGGGACCTGATAAAGGGCTTTGGGGTCTGTGACAAAGATTGGCTGGCTATCCACCAAATGCATTTCCGTTTCCTTCTAAACACAGTCTGATGTTTCCCAGCTTCCCTGAAGCGATGTGTGGGCATGTGACTGAATTTTGGCCAAAGGCATATGAGTGAAAGAGGTTACATGCAGGGTCTCAGCCAGGCCCATACAACCTCCCAAGCATCACCATCCATGCTCGTTTCTCTTCCATGGTTTGATGCAGACAAGCAGACCTGATCTGTGGGTCAACAATAAGGAACCACCATGTAGCAAGGGCCCGGGTCCCTCAAACACTGTGTGGAGGAAAGAAGCCTGCCAATGAGGAACAGCTGTTTTGGTCTTTCAACGAGTGAGAAATAGACTGCTGTTGTGTTTAAATCATTACCTAGTTTTAGATTTTTTGTTGTTGCTGTTATAGCAGCTAGTGTTACCTTATACAAGGTCCTTGGTGGAAAGTGCATACACATTCCCCTTTCAACTATGGTTCATTGTATCAGATCTGAAAACTCCTCAAAGGCAGTAACTGCACCTTACTTAGACTGGTTTTCGCCATAATCCCACCTCAATCTCTTGCACCCAGAAGTCCTCAAAAAACATTTACCAACTTAAAATAAAGGCAAGATATCCCCAAGCAAAGCAAAAGAACCAAACATGCACAACAGTTAAAAACTTGAGTTCTGGAATCACATAATCTCAGGTTCAAATCCCAGCTTCATCACTTACTAGCTGGGTGATCTCAGATAAGGTCCCTCTGTGCTTCAGATTCCTCAATGGTCACATGGGAATATTAATATTTCCTAATTCATTGGGTTGTTGTGAGTATTAAATGAGAGAATGCCCATAAAGCACTTTGGAAGCAGTCAATTCTAATAAGCTATTATTCTAATTGTAACAGAAAGCATCCGCTCTGATATGCAGCTGAGATGAGGCCACTGGGGGGAAGAAGGCACATGCACATTGAAGAAGAACATGGGGGCTCAGCCTTCCCGAACCCAGCCTGGACCACATCAACCCTTAGGTTTCCAAAGTCCTCGCAATTCAAGATAATTCTAAGAAACACAGCACAGGCCACTTACCCTGTTAGCACCACCACGAAGTCCATCACATTCCAACCATTCCTCAAGTAAGAGCCTTTATGGAAGGCAAACCCAAGGGCAATGATTTTAATTCCAGCCTCAAAACAAAAAATTCCAATGAAGTATGGTTCTGTGTCATCCTGGAAGGGAGAAAAGGTAAGGTCAGTGTCTTTGGCTTGGCAGAGGGTGGCATGAACAGGGAACCAGCCCACTCAGATAAGTGTACCCACTTCCCCTCACCTCTCCTGACCTTCCAGCACTCACTGCCCTCCACTGCATCCTGCCTGGAGTTACCCTGTCCAAAGGCTTTTGCAAGAAAAACAGAAACATGGAGAAGACACTTCCTTCTTTCCTTTTGGCCAACTTTACACACTACTTGGCCAAACAGAATTGTTTGTTTGGATGTGAGCTGTTCAGTAGGGCAGCCACATGTGGCTACTTAAATTTAAATGGATTTAAATGAAATAAAATGAAATATTCAGTTTTGCAGTCACACTAGCCACATTTCCAGTGGCTACCATATTGGACAGTGCAGACGTAGGACATTTCTATCACTGCAGAAAGTTCTACAAGAAAGCACTTGTTTAGAACGTTTACTTGTCACCTATATCATTCAGGCGCTTGTGCTTGGCCCCTGTGCACTGACCTCACCCCCAAATCTGACATTTGCGATGGTTCTAAGCCGGTATGCACCAGTACAGCTGTTCAGGTTGCTAAAATATTGGAATCAATGCTTCTGCACTGGCTGGTAAATGGCCAATGTCCCAACTCCCAGCCCCCTGCCAGACCTCCTGCCAGATCTGGCTTCCAGCTGATAGTCTATAGTACTTGGAATTAAGCTATAAGCTCTGCTCCATCAGAGCCCCTACATGGATGTTTCCCCATGTGTTATGGCAATGTTTCTCAAGCTTCAATCATTTGCATTCTGCTTTCATGAGTCTTTCCATGCCAGCTTGCCACCAGTACTACTATTTGTTTACTATTCTTTCAACGGACTCTTTTTACTTAGCTTGATTGTAAGCAAAAACAAACAAAAAGTCCTGAAATCATAGTTTTTCTGGGCTAGTTATCTATTTTTAGGATACACATTATAATATGTAACTATTAACATTTAAAAGCCTTGAGATCATTGATGCTTTGTGGATTAGGAATGAGTGGATTCTAACATCTCTCTCTCCCTACACTTGAGTCATGACAGCTGGCTTTGAAATGGTGATGGAAAGGAGAGAGGTCTCCTTCTTGGCACTGTCAGAATGCCAGGAGGGGAACCAGGGGGCTGGGGGATGGCTAGGGGCATCGAGAAAGATCTTAGTACTAGTTTACAGCTCTGCAGAGTTTCACCAAATCATCAACTGGATTTTGAATGTCCCTCCAGAGCTGATATTCATATATAGGAAACACTGGGGATAGAAGAACAAGCTAAATGACATCCCAAGCAAGCAACCAGGCAAAAGTCAGAACGTGGGACATTCCTTACAGCAACTGGACTGGTTTCTGCAGAGTCAATGGCAGGAGGGAAAATAACTGCTTTAGATTAAAAGTCTTAAGCAACATAAAATCTAGACCATGTTTGGGTCGTGGTTCAAATGTCCTGTAAAATGCCATTTCTGAAACAATCACGGATATTTGATTAGTGGCTGGGTCTTTGATGATTCCCAGGAAACACTGTTGTGTTCGGTGTAAACATCTCACTGGGGTGATGTAAGAAAGTGCCCATATTTATTTTTTGGCCATGCCGCACGGCTTGCAGGATCTTAGTTCCCCAACCAGGAATTGAACACAGGTCACAGCAGTGAAAGCACCGAGTCTTAACCACTGGACCGCCAGGGAATTCCCAGAAAGTGCCCATGTTTTTAGCAATGCAGACTTAAGTATGTGGCAGGGAACTGACATTTTGTCTGGGATTTGCCTTAAAATACTTTGGCCAAGAAAGACAAACCAAGGAAATAAAAAAGGACAGAAAATATGAAATGAGGCAAAATCTTGACAGTTGTTGAATCTGAATGATGGGTTCATGAGGGGTTCACAGTACTGTTCTCTGTGTATTTGTGTATGGTCAACATTTTTCACAAGAATTTTGTTTTGTTTTTATTTATTTTATTTTATTTATTTATTTATATTTTTATTTTAATTTTTTTGGATGCGCCTTGGGGTGTTCAAGATCTTAGTTCCCCGACCAGGGATTGAACCCGAGCCCTGGCAGTGAAAGCGCTGAGTCCTAACCACTGGACGGCTAGGGAATTCCTAAGAATTTTGTTTTGAATGTGACTTTTCACGGACGAGGTGACCACTCTCACCCACCCCCGTCCAGATTGACATGAGGTCTGCTGGGGGGGTGAGAGTGGAGGATGGGCAGTGAGGGCATCTCTCTCCCCAGATGATTGTGTTCATGAAATTTAGGCTCCCCAGGTAGAGGGCCCACGATCCGGTTCTTGGTGCCAAGACGGAGAGCCCACTCTGCCCTCGGCTCCCATGGCCACACCAGTTTGCCACCAAAGCAAAGAAGAGACCTCCCCTAGAGAGACCTCACTCACCAGTCGTTCAGACATCGGGGTCTTGTCATCATCAGGTAGGTGTTGCTCCAGGGCGAGGACAATGCAGTTTGCTATGATGGTGGCTAAAATCATATATTCAAAGGGAGTATCACAGAATTAAGGAAAATCTTTCCAGCTTTGTTTAGGTTCAAAGCACAGTTGAGTGGAAGGTACAGAGATGTCCCATGTGCCCCTGTCCCCCACATAGGCACAGCCTCCCCCGTTATCAACATCCCCCACCAGAGTGGCACATTTGTTATAATCGATGAACCTACATTGACACATCGTGATGACACTCAAAGTCCATAGCTTACATGACGGTTCATTCTTGGTGTTGCACACTCCATAAGCCTGAACAAACGTTTAATGGCATGGATCCACCATTATAGCCTGATACAGAGCAGTTTCACTGCCCTGAAAACCTGGCAGATGACTTTGTAAGGAAAATGTGGATATGCTTCCTCCGTTTCACCTCCAACCTTTGTTGGACAAATATTAATTCAGCACCTACTGTGTGTCAGGTCCTGTTCTGGGCACTAGGGACACAGCTGCCCTTGTGGAGGAGAAGTGAGTAAGTGAGATAACCACATTATACAGTACATTAAAAGATGGTGAATGCTATAGACAGAAAAAGCAGGAAAGGAGATCGGTGGTTGCAATTTAAAATACAGTAATCATACCAAATGTAAAATAGATAGCTAGTGGGAAGCAGCCGCATAGCACAGGGAGGTCAGTTCAGTGCTTTGTGACCACCTAGAGGGGTGGGATAGGGAGGGTGGGAGAGAGACGCAAGAGGGAGGAGATATGGGGATATATGTATATGTATAGCTGATTCACTTTGTTATAAAGCAGAAACTAACACACCATTGTAAAGCACTTATACCCCAATAAAGATGTTAAAAAAATTGTATTGTAAAGCTAAAAAAAAAATACAGTAATCAGATCTGATATCAAAAGCATGAGCAACAAAAGAAAAAATAGATAAATTGGACTTGGCCAAAATTGAAAATTCTGTGAGCCAAAGGGCATTGGCAGTAAAGTGAAAAAACAAAAACAAAAGCAAAAAACCAACCAACAGAATGAGGGAAAGTACTTGCAAATCAGATATCTGGTAAGGGTCTGGTATCAGAATATATAAAGAACACTTACAAATCAACAACAAAACGATAACCCAATTAAATAATAGGCAAAGGGCTTGAAGAGACATTTCTCCAAAGAGGATTAGGAAAATGCAAATCAAAACCACAATGAGATGCCACTTCACATCCACTAGGATGACTAGAATGAAAAAAACAGAAAACAATAAGTGTTGGTGAGGATGTGAGAAATTGAAACCACTGTACACTGCTGGTGGGAATGTAAAAACAGTGCTGCCACTGAGGAAAATAGTTTGATGGCCCCTCAAAAAGTTAAAACACAGAATTACCATATGGTCCGGCAATTCCACCCCTAGCTATATACCCAAAGAATTGGAAAACCGGTACTCAGATACATGTTCACAGCATCAATATTCACAGTAGCCAAAAGGTGGAAAGAGCCCAAATGTCCATCAATGAATGAATAGTTAAACAAAATGTGGTATATCCATAGAATGGAATATTATTCAGCCATAAAAATGAAGTACTAACACATGCTACGATGTGGATGAACCTTGAAAACATTATGCTAAGTCAAAGAAGCCATACACAAAAGACCACATATTGTATGAATTCCATTGATACGAAATGTCCATAACGGGAAAACACACAATCAGAGAGCAGACTGGTGGTTGCCCAGGGCTGCGGGAGGGGAAAACGGTGAGTAGCTGCTTAATGTTTTGGAACTAGATAAAGGTGATAGCTGAACAACCTTCTGAATGTATTGAATGCTACTGAATTAGTCACTTAAAAATGGTTAGTATTGTTCTGTGAATTTCACCTCAATAAAATATAATATGGTGGTCAGGGCAAGTCTCCGAGAAGCAGACCTTTCAAGATCTGAGGGAGGGACGGGATGGTCGGTCCATATGGCTATTTCCAGATGTACATTCCCCCTCTCTCTAGGCACAAACTCCTCCCTGCATCCTGGGAACTCTCCTCCGGGTTGACGAGGCTACCAGATAGACCCACTGGAGGGTCTGTCCTGCTCACTTCATATTAGGGCCTGGTCTGCTGATCAGTCGGTAAACCAGAATATCCCTGTCCCCCTGCCAGATCTGCAAGAGCACCCTCAGGCCTATAGCCTTAGTAAACAAAGCTGGCAATTTCTTTTCTTTTCTTTTTTTAATTTAATTTTTAATTTTATATTAGAAGAGAACAAAAGAGGAAGAGAAGAAAAATGACCTACAAAAACAAATCCAAAACAATTAACAAAATGGCAGTAAGAACATACATATCAATAATTACCTTAAATGGAAAGGAAACTAACATAACAAAGCTGGCAATTTCTGAGAAGGAGGTTTAGGTGTGGAGAAATGGATGCTAGAGGGAGAAAGCCATAGGGTATTGGTTACTCTTCAGCAGGAGTTCCCAACTTCTGCACTACTGACATTTGCGGGTGATCATTCTGTGTGTGTGTGTGGGGGGGGGCGTCCTGTATATAGTAGGATGCTAAGCAGCATATCTGGCCGCCACCCACTAGATGCCAGTAGCATCCTCCTCTCCAGTTATGACAGCCAAAACTTATGACAACCAAAAGTCATCTCCAGATATTGCCAAGTATCCCCTGGGAACACTGAAATCCACTGTTTTGCAGAAAATCTAACAGCATGTCTTGAACTTGGCCATGTTAAACTACTGCCCTCCTCCCAGCTTTCTCTCTTACAAACTTAACTAGCCTCAGTCTCCTGTTTGGCCCTAGAGTTACATTTGGCATCTTGGAAGCTCTGTAAAAACCAAGGGATCTTACAGGCTGGAGGAGGAGTTGGAGTGTCTACCCACTTTGCAGGTGTGAAAACAAAGTCTAAAATAGACGACCTGGGAGTAAGAGTCTAAGTAAGCCGGGAAAACCAGGTCTTCTTTGTCACCAGCTTCAGCCTTTGCCTCCAGCTGAAAGCAGCTGAGCCACGCTCCACGCACACTTTGAAAAGCAAATCCAAGACTCAGGGCAATTTGGGGAGTCAACAAAAACCATTCCTGCTGACGATCATCTCTGATTGGCTTCCTGCCTCCGAGCTGACAGTCATTAGAAGCACAGAGAACAAAGCTGGGCTGTGTTGCACAAATACTCCATTCTGTCTCACCCTGCAGCCCAGAAAATAAGAGACAATATTTGTACACAAAGAAGCAATGCCAAGCCCTTCCCTGGCCTCCCCTCGCCGAGGCTTCTGAAGCCATGATTTGAATCCGATGATTTCACTTCCCTTCACTGCCAACTAGCTCCCTGTTAGCTTCTGCATGAAGCTGCCGCCTCACTTTTCAGGGCCCCCTGTCCTCCTGCCCCTAAACAGCTGGGATGTGACTTCCTTTGCATCAGATTCGAGCTGAGGTTCCAGGAAGAGTCCCAGAAGTCCAGGAGCAAGCTGCACTTTTATGGGCTGCATTCTCAGGCTTTCAGTTGGCCGCTGTCACCTGGATTTCAGACCCAGAGCTCTTGGGTACGACAATGAAGCCTTAGTCAGCATGGGGGCCAACAGAAAGTAGCTGCCCACTCCCACCTTATTTCTTTTTCTTATTTTTTGTCAGACATGGGCACACTGGCTATCAAATGTCATCCCCCTCTCTCTGCACACACCCATGCACCCCATCAATGTCCACAGACACACGCCAAATGGGTGTCTGCAACACTGACCTTACACCCTTGCTACTCAATGTGTGATCCATGAACCAACAGCATAGGCAACACCCATTAGAAAAGCAGAATGTCAGGCCCCACGGTGACCTGCTGAGTCAGAACATGCATTTTAGCAAGATCTCCAGGGGCTCTGTGTGCACACTGAAGTTTGGGAAGTGCTGCCTTAGATCTATTTCAGGGGGAGGAGGAGCCCAGGTAATTGTGGCTTTGAGTCATCCAGAAAGAAGTGGGGGCCCGCCTTTTTCCTCCAAGCCTTCTCCTCCATGTTCTGACCCCAGGAGGAGAATTCAGGAGGCCTGGACCAGTCTTCTGCCTCCACTGAAGGGGGCTGAAAAGAAACCCAAGATCTTGATGGAACAAGAGCAATGTTGGAATGAGACGAATAAGCAGCAAAGAAAATTCTGGCTTACTGCACGTGGAAATATGCACAGCCCTCCCATGGCTACCATCTCACTCAGAAGAAAAGTCAAAGTCCTCCCAGCAGCCAGCAAGGGGTCCTGCACCACCGGCCCCCATCACCTCCCTGCCCTCATCTCCTCCATTCTCCCCCTTGTTCACTCAGCTGCAGCCCCACTGGCCTCCTCCATCTATGAGGCACATTCTACCGCCAGGGCCTTTGCACCTGCAATTCTCTCCCCTAGAATGCTCTTCCCTCCACCCCCCCAGAGACCCACATGGTTCCCTCCCTCACTTCTTTTAGGTCTTTTCTCAAAGGTCATATCCTCAGTGAGGCTTTTACCCCCTTTCCCTACTTATTTTTTTTCCTTGGCCTTTGTCCCCAAACGTCTGCTATGTTTTTCTCCTTTATCTGGTTCACTGTTTCTCTCACCTATTAGACTATAAGCTCTGTGCAAGCAGGGATTTTTGTCTGCTTTGTTCTCAGCACCTAAGAGGAGATCTGTTGCAGAGTAGGTGCTCAGTAAACACCTGTGGAAGGAAGGAAGGGTGAGTGGGTCTTGCTTTCCACATCTCTCCCCTCACCTCATCATGTGCCAAGTCTCCGTGGGCACACTAAGGATACAACCGGCTCCTTGAAATATGCAATGTTGTGGCTGGTGCACAGACGCAAAGGTGGGGTACTGAGTTCTTGGCACAGGAGTTTCTCTCCCCAAGCAGAAGTCAAAGGTAGTCCAGGCAGGGGGAGGTAAGACTTTCTCAGCTCAACCCTGAGTCGTGCCTGATCCTCCCAATTTAGAAAGCCTGGGTTCTAACTCACAGCTGCGGTGAGCAATGCCTCTGCTAGCTGAGCTGAGCCTTCCCGCTCCCTGATTGGTTCAGGGAGAAAGCACCTGTGTCAGTGGTATCCAGAATAATCAGCCAGCCAAAGAGGCCAAGGAAGGGGTGGGGGGGGGGGTGGATGAAAGGAGAGAAGCATCCCTGGTGGGAGGAAAAGCTGGCTCCTGAAATGGCTCATGGAAGTCAGGCTAGCAAACAGCCCTGCAGGCAAGTGCAGATACACAACGCTTCTCCCACAATTAGATTGATCAGGACCCACAGAGGCCCCAGAGAGGGGCTGTGTGTGACACTGGAAACGACCAAGTGATTTCTTTGCAGGGAACAAAGCCTGCATCTGTGAACAGGAGCTGCTCAGAACATCAAGGAAAATCAACTTGTAAAGTTGGCATGGCTGATGGTTCCAGCCCCTTAGCAAGACCTTGCAGAATGTCCAAATAATTCATCCTTCTCTTTGTGGTAACCCCCATTCCCATCTCTTTTCCAGCCTCCTGTGGTTGGTGTGAAAAATCAGATCAGGTTTGTTAACTCATCAAGGTCTTGACACTACCATGGGGGCTGCCTGATGGGTGTGCTCTGAGGAAACACATACTTCAATGAGTCAACCAAGCAGTTGAGCTTATGGGGAGAAGCCCAGTAGGTCTTATTTTCATGTTAGTTCCATGCTCGTCACAATTACCAGGAAAAGAGTAGGAGGTACCAGGGCCCTGAAGGTATGGGTGTAGGACATATTCCTTGCTCCGCTAAACATGCCACAATTTAACTCGGCAATAAGATCAACTATTATGGGGCCATAACAGGCACAACAACATAATTACAGCTGCCATTTACTGAGTGCTTCGTTGGGCAGACACCAAGCTAAGCACTCGTTGTTTCCGTTAATTGCTTGCAACAATTCTACAAGGTAGGTTCTATTGCAAGCCCCATTTTCCAGATAAGGAAATTAAGGGTCAGAGAGGATAAACAAATTGCTCAAGGTCATACATGCAGTAGGGCTCACTCCAAGATCCATGCTGGTGGTCCCCGCCACAGACCACTCAACAGCTTACCCTTACTTGTTAGAAGGTGGATGTTTTTGCCTTTATTTGAAAATTGGAGTTGGGGTACACCTGGGGTGTTAACCATGGATGAGGCCAACTGGATCAGCCCTCACCTGACTTCCAACCACTGCCACAATTTAATGCAGTAATTATCAACCACTGCATGCTGGTTCACACCTTCATAATATTAACGAATATTTCAACTTCAAACAATACAGATAGTCTCCCTCGAGTTCTCAGACATTGGCTTCGAACTCTCCAACACACAGTACTAACCAAAATCAAGCTAGAAAAGAGCTCTCCTCCAGCAGATCAGCTCGAGACTGATGGGTGATGACGCGCTAACAAGGGCATCTCCGGAGCGGCCCGGGATATTTTCAGCACCACGGCCAGCGGCAAGAGGCCCAAGTTTAAATTACACATCCTCCCAGACATGGCAAGCTGGGGCAGGGCAAGTAAACCCAGTGTCAAGTATTAACACTCTCCGAGACAGTTGCAAAGGCCTACATTTAACATACACAGTAGAGGCATACACATGCAAAAAGATTCATTACGTCAGCAGGAAAATCAAATGAAGAGAAAATGAAAATCCCAACACTAAATAGATTTGATGTGCTGTTTGTTTTTTTAATATTATCCAAGGATTTTCAACACTTCGGTTCTGAAAAGAGAAGTCTATCCAGGGCAGCTAAATCATGCTTCAGCTCAGAAAATTGGAAATATCTGCATGAGAAATTATACAGCAAAGTAGTTGAAAGTGTTTGGGGGTCAGACATGGTTTTGGACTTGGGCAAAGGAGTTTCCTTCCCCAAGCCTCAGCTTCCTCATATATATAATGTGAAGAGTAGCACCTACCTCATAGGGCTGCGTGAGAATGGAATGAGTGGATACACACAGTAATACACGCAGAACAGAGCATGGCATATAGTATGTACTCAGTAAATGTGAGTGTTTTGTTATGGTTTACTCTGGTTCCTGTGAGATTGGGAAGCTTTATATGCTTACAAAAGCATAATACAGGGTTCATCTCATTGTAATCATGCAATCAATGTTCATTATTTTTATTTCAATTGCTGCTACCAGTATTACTAACTTTTCCTATTTCTTTTTTTACCCATGTAAGTCTCATTCCCCTCCCGTCATTGGAGAGCATAAACACCTAGTCTCATCATGGCTGATGAGGCTGCCTCTCAAATCTGAAGTGTTTCCAGGAACAAAACACAGTGAATGTGTGTGGTCCACTCTCTGAATATCAGGCTTACAATAAATGTTGCAAAAATATCCATCAGATATTTCATACAAATGGGATCCTACAATACGTGACCTTTTGTGTCTGGCTTCTTTCCCTTAGCATAATGTTCTTGCGGTTCATCCACATTGTGGCATGTATCCATACTTCACTCATTCTTAAGGCTGAATAATATTCCATTGTACGGATATACCACAATTTGTTTAACCATTCACCCACTTTGGGGCTGTTTCGACATTTTGTTTATCTAGAATAGATGACTCCATAGAGACAGAATGCTGATTTGTGTTTGCCAGGAGCCTGGAGGCAGCAGGAAATGCATAATGGGTACAGGGTTTCCTTTTGGGGTGATGAAGATATTTTAGAACTAGATAGAGGTGGTGGGTGCACAACACTGTGTACTAAATGCCACTGAACTGTCCACTTTATTTTTTATTGAGGTATAGTTGATTTGCTGAACTGTTCACTTTAAAATGGGTAATTATGATATGCGAATCTCACCTCTATTTTAAAAAAATCCCTGTTGTTTATCCTTCTCCTTTTTCCCCCCTTGATTCTCAGAGTTCACCTCATATGCTTCTATTCACTGACTTTTGCAGGTAACTTTTTCCTCAGACAGCCCTCAAGATCCCTTTTTAAAAAATAAATGGTTTTAATTATAATAGGAATATGTGCTTATTGTATTTTTTTCATTTTTAAAATTTATAATATATCATTTAAAAAGTGAAAAGTCCTTACACCACCCCGCTTCCCAGAGATAATCAATGCTAGCAGTTTGGTGTTTCTCTCTCAGATTTTCCCCTACACACATTCTTTGCACTGGCTGCTCTCTCTTCTACTTTCCCCCTAGTTAGGAGCAGGGCTTACTCTCTCACCTCCTTCAGGTTGTACTAAAACACCTCCTACACTGTTGGTGGGAATGTAAATTGGTGCAGCCACTATGGAAAACAGTATGGAGGTTCCTTAAGAAACTAAAAATAGAGCTACCATATGATCCAGCAATCCCACTCCTGGGCATATATCCAAAAAAGATGAAAACTCTAATTCGAAAAGATACATGCACCCCAATGTTCATGGCAGCACTATTTACAATAGCCAAGGCATGGGAGCAACCTAAGTGCCCACCAACAGATGAATAAAGATGTGGTATATACATACAATGGAATACTACATAGCCATAAAAAATAATGAAATATTGCCATTTGCAGCTACATGGATGGACCTAGAGATTATCATACTAAGTGAAATAAGTTAGACAGACAAATATTAATATGTTATCACTTATTTGTGGAATCTAAAAAACAATACAAAAGAATTTATTTACAAAACAGAAACAGACTCACGTAGAAAACAAACTTATGGTTACCAAAGGGGAAAGGGGGGTGGGGGAAGGGATAAATTAGGAGTATGGGATTAACAAATACATGCCACTATATATAAAATAGATAAACAACAGAATTTACTGTACAGTACAGGGAACTATATTCAATGTCTTGTAATAACTATAGTGGAAAAGAATCTGAAAAAGAATATGCATATATATATATCTGAATCACTTTACTGTACACCTGAAACTAACACAATATTGTAAATCAACTATAGTTCAATTAAAAAAAAAATTGTCTTCCCACTGAGGCCTTCCCTGGCTACCAGATCTAAAATCCCAACCCTGTCAACATCTCCACCTCTCTGCCCTGTTTGTTTTTTGCTTGTTTGTTAGTTTTTAGCAACTTTTCACATTAAACAAATTAGGTCATTTATTTATCCTATTTATGTTGGTCACCCTCACTGGAATGTCCACCCTAATCGGAGGGAGGTGGGGGCTAAGGATTTGTCTGACTTGTTCTTGATTGTATGCCCAGCAACTAGGACAGTACTAACACATAATAGGTGCTCAATAAATACTATCAAATGCATGAAAACAAGCATTCCAAATCGTGTTTTCCCTTTACAAAATTGGGATCATGATACATAACATTCTGTGATTTGCTGTGCCCCTCACCACACTGGACACATTTTCCATATCAGTACATTGGACTTCCCTCTTTTAAAAGGCTGTGCAGTATTGTTGTGAATGGATGCATCATCATTTATTTACTGTTCTCCTAAATGCTTCCAGTTTGTCTCTATTACAAGCAAAGCTGTGATGAATAATCTGACCATACATCCTTGTGTATCTGTGAGGACTTTTTCTGTGGGATAAATTCCAAGACATGGAATTGCTGGGTTAGAGGGGGTGCAGGGTGCACGCTTGACATTCTCATAGATACTGCCAAATCAACCCTGAGATTCACAGGGCTATATTTTACAGTGTTTTAGAAAGTGAGGTGAGTATGTGTGTTCATTCTGAAATTAAATCCCTGATTCAAATGTAAAAATTGCTCTGTAACAAAATGTTTAAATGTGGAAGAATTAACATGACTCACGGAAAACACACATACATACACACACATGCATGCACACACACACAGCAAAATGAAGTTCCCTTAATGAAAAAGAGAAAGGAAAGAAGTACCAAAACAAGTTTTGAGCAGGAGGTATTGGTTAATTTTAAACTCTTGGGGTCTGAGGCTCCAAATAAGGACTGAATACTTCTCTTTGTTTCTCTCTCTCTCTTTTTTCAGGACAGTAAAGTTCCCTGGAGACATCTGAGTGATGTGAGATCTCTGTCTCCTGGTCCAATTTACAACCATGTTCCCTGGCATATTCACTCTACTAAGAGGAAGTCATTCTCCTGTCTCGTTGTACTGTCACCCCTGTGCAGTGGTCAGCGAAATCCTCTATTTCCTCAGCATCTTCTCGATATATTTCATCTACCCCTTGGCTTAAATTCAAACCTGAAAATTCCCTGAAGACCATCAACTCCAAGGCCAAGGGGGCCACTGGCAGCTTCAGATTAGTTTCCCCAAACAATAGGAATATCCAGCCCAGGGAGACATCTGCCATGATAGCCCTAAGTAAACAGTGAAGCCAAGGAGAAGAGCCCCAAGAAAGCAAGAGAGACAAAGAAGGACCCTCCCAATCCAGGTGAGGTGAAAAAGGTATGTAAGAACCCAGAGGAGGTGAGTAAGGACCCCTCAAACCCAGGTGCAGCCAAGGAGAAGGTCCCCAAGAAAGGCAGGAAGGCCAAGAAATTCCCTCTCCCAAACCACACAAGGCCACACAGGTCTCTCCCAGTGCCACTGGGCTCAGCAGGAAGTCGTCCAAGGTCAAAGCCTCAGCAGCCAAGATGCTGAGGTCCACAGGAAAACAAAAGCTGGGAGTAAGACTTCGGTAGAGCCTGTAACTATGATCTTCAATTTCCATGTGGCAAGACCATTGTCCGTGCTGCCCCCTTCCATCCCTGACCATTGGAGGACATCCTTACATCCTCATCAATGACCAATGTCAACTCCAAGCCACACACACCCAGAAGTGACACCAGCTACCTCCAGAATGCCCCTTCCCATCATCTTTCTCTTTAAGTACCACTCTCCTCCTCCCAGCTAACTAACTTTTTAAATGCAAACCAACATCCATCCTATGAAGTCCCGCAACCTGCTGACCCCACCGTTTCTCAGCACTCTCTCCTGCCTTCATCTCCTTCCTTATCAACCTTACGTAGGTTGGTTATATATCACTCCCTTGCCTCTCTTTCCATCCTGGAAAAAGCCTGTCCTTGGATGAACCCCACCAGTTGCTTTCCCGGGGTCTGTACAGAGTAACATTCCTGAACGAGATCAACGATCTGGGAGGATGACATTGAATTCATGATCCTAAATCTCGAATGGCCATTCAAGAATTAGAGCGTCCTAGGTGGAAAAGATACCAGCACCTATTGGTACACTGCTGGGAATAACCCAATTTAGAGAAATAAATATCCTCCCATCATTAGAAACCCCACCCTTGACTTCAAATCTCCCTCCAGCCACCAAACCATTTCACTACTCCCCTTCGTAAAGAAGGAGTTGACTACACATGTTGCCTCCACTTCCTCACCTCAGATTCTTCTTCCACTCTCTCCAGGCTGGCTTCTAGCCCTGTCACGTAACCAAAACTCTTATAGTGAGGATCGCCAAAGACCTCCAGGCTGCCAAATCCCAGGACCACTTTTCTGTGCTCAGATTAATTGGTCATGCCCTCCTTTTGTGTTTTCCTACTATCCTTCTTGTCACTATTTCTCTGTTTCCCCTTCTCACTCCCCCGTTTCTACTAAATCTCTAAATGTTGGTCTTCCTTGGGGCTCAATCCTAGGCAGTCTTCCATTCTCTACATCTACTTTCTAGGGAGTCTCATGCATTTTGATGTGTTTTGTCATCTCTTGCTGCCCTTGCCTCCCAAATATGTACTCATTGCTCTGCTCTGTGTCTTGGGAAAAGCAGGACTGACTCTGGTAAACGGCATTACCCAGCCTTCCTCATCTCTTGCCTTCTGGGCGGGTTTGGCCAATGAGAAGCACCAGCAAGAGATTGAAGGAAAAGAGGGGGAGTTGGGATATTTCTTCATCCCATTTCCTCCCTGCTCCAGAGTGAGTTTCTGGCTATGGATGTGTCCTTTTGCACCTTCTCAGAGACATCTCAACCTTCATAGGCATATCTGTATTCATTTCCTACAGCTGCTGTAATGAATTACCACAAACTGGGTGGCTTAAAACCCACCCATAAAAACCCATAAAAAAAATTTATTCCCTAACAGTTATACAGGCCAGGAACCCACAATTAAGGTATCGGCAAGACCAAGCTCCCTCCAAAGGGTTCTAGGGGAGGATCCTTTCTTGCTTCTTCCAGCTTCTGGTGGCTCTAGGTGTTTCTTGGCTTGTGGCAACATCACTCCAATCTCTACCCCCATATTCACATGACCTTCTCCTGGGTCTTCTCTCCTCCTCATCTTTTCTAAAAACACTTGTCATAGAATTTGCTCACCATGACATCCTCAACACCCATCCCAGTGCTGAGCACATAGCAGGATCCCAATAAATGTTTGTCAAGTGAGCGAATGAATCCCTATCTATTTCATTTCTCTCTATATCTCAACAGCAGTCCTTTCTAAATCTTCCAACTTCTCTTCCAACTCTCCCAGCTGTTGCATTGGCAACCTGAGTTAAACAGATTTTCTGGAAAGCCCCAAGTCCCGGATGAAACCTCCTTCATTTGCTCCCCCATACACTTCTTCAAATATTTGGGTCTGCCCAGCCTTTTCCTCTGCTGGCCCTGCCATCCATGAAGATTCTCCTTGAGGCTTTATCATTAAAAAATAAACCAATATATTCTCTGCCTCCAAAAGAAGCTTTTACTTTTGCAAACTCTATTGATTTAATCCTAGAGGCTGCTGGCAGCAGTCCCAGGAGCTTCATCAATATGACAACACCCGGCGCAGCCGGAACAGCAAGGAGGCTCAGCCAAGATCTTCTGCTTGGGTCTTCACTGATCCTGACTGAATCTCTCACAATGATGAAGAAGGATTTACAGTAGGGGACAGGATATTTGCAATTGCTCCAGGATCCTGCTTAGGTGAGCAAAAGGAAATGTCTTCAAGCTTGAGGCACTTCAGAGTTATTTGTTAATTTGCTACTATAGCTGATTCCCAGGGGGTGCTAAGCAAGCAAGAAACCAAAGATAATGGAGGAACGCTACAGGTTCTAGAACTTGAGTATAAACTCCCTGGTGGGGTAAGCAGGAGTAGAACAGGCAAAGGGGAGGTGGGGAAAAGGAAGCTGAAGATGGCAAGAGTTAAAACAGAATGAGTTAAAACAGAGGTTCCTTCATCCCTCAGCAGATACTAAGTGATCGGGGAAGGAGAGAAAAAAAAGTCATAGGAAGAAGGAGGTTGAGGGTGTCTGAATCAATGGCCAGGGGTTTAGAAACCATTCATCTCCCCAAAGGAAAAGTCAAACAATTCTTTCTCTATTTTTATTCAAGATTGAAAAACAGGGAAAGGAAATAGAGTCTCCATAGGAAGAAAGCAAAAGGGAAATAATCTTTGTTAGCTGGAAATTTAAATGAGTATACATACCCCTCATCAGAAAATTGTGCTTAGATATTAGCCCCAGTGCACAGATGATGAATATACGTTCTGAATATTCTACATCCTGCTGCAGTAACAAAAAAACCTCCAAATCTTAGTGACTGAAAACATCACAGGTCTATTTTCTTGCTCATGCTATATGTCCACTGCAGATGAGATGGGGACTTTGTTCTATGCAATCCTCTCTCCAGCGTCTAATCTGAGGGAGGCTCCCTCTCTGTGCATGTGTGATGGTGGAGGCAAGAAAAAGGGAACATGGTGAATCATACACTGGCTCTTAAAGCTTCTACCCAGAAGTGACACCTGTCACTTCCCCTCACATTCCACTGGCTAAAGCAAGTTACATGACCACGCCTATCTTCTAGGAGGTGGGGAAGAGACACTCTACTGTGTAACCAGAGAAGAACCACAAACATCAGCTAAGCAAGGTGAAGGATTTCCACTCAGGAAGATTAAGTGACTTGCCCAAAGTCAAAACAGCTTCAAAGGTGGCAGAAGTGGGATCAGAATTCAGAACCATATGGGCCATGTTCTGCACATGACAAGACTTGAGAATAAAGCCTAGATAACTGTGAGGATAAATATCAATGCAGGCAGGGGGGAGAAGGGACAAGGGAAAATAATGCATTGAGTGAGGGAGAGACGGAAGGAGACAGAAAGCTAACACCAGAGCATAAGTAAAGAGGTCTCATCTTTAGAAACCAAAACACATCACAAACATCAAGAAAGGGATGAAGGGCTTCCCTGGTGGGGCAGTGGTTGAGAATCTGCCTGCCAATGCAGGGTACATGGGTTCAAGCCCTGGTCCGGGAAGATCCCACATGCCGCGGAGCAACTAGGCCCGTGAGCCACAACTACTGAGCCTGCGCGTCTGGAGCCTGTGCCCCACAACAAGAGAGGCTGCGACAGTGAAAGGCCCGCGCACCGCGATGAAGAGTGGCCCCCACTTGCTGCAACTAGAGAAAGCCCTTGCACAGAAACGAAGACCCAACACAGCCATAAATAAATAAATAAATAAATAAATTTATTAAAAAAAAAAAAAAGAAAGGGATGAAGAGTCTCACACTTAGAGAGAGAGGTCAACAGCAACAGAGAATGGAGTAGGGATTTGTATGAAGCCACGTAAGGAAGTGGAGGCACAACCATGAAGAGAACAAGTATGCTTCTTGCTCTTGCCCTGAAAGCTGCCATCTTGGTTGAAGCTCTAAACACTAGTTTGTGTAACAGCCTCAGGAAGCCAAGGCCAGGGCTTGCCAGAACTCCCATCAGCTGCATTGTCCCTCCCTGGACATTTTCCTGCACGGTTCTGGGAAATCTGTACCGGAGTTGGATGGTGTTCCAGAACGGATGGTGCTGGCTTGGCCCTTCTGAGTACTCCTCCCCCACCCATACCCAAGCCAGACTGGAAGTGTCAAAGATCTGGCTCTACTGTACACCCAGCCAGCAAGTGGCAATTCTAAATAGATGGGTAGGCCAGTTTAGCATTAGAGCAAGGCTTCTGGAAAGCACTCACCATCACTGCCAACACATCATAGCCATTTCAGCTGTGAGCACCTAGTATGTGCTACCTATGTGCTTTCTGCACATTAATTCATTGAGCCCTCACCACCTATCTATCCAAAAATCCTACAGATCAACCTTCAAATTATATCCAGAACTGGTGGTTGCCAGGAACTGGAGGGTAGCAGGGGAGAGAGAATGGGAAGTGACTAGTAATGGGTATAAGATTTCTTTTTGGGGTGATCAAGTGTTGTGAAACTAAGAGAGGCGATGGTTGCACAACACTGTGAATCTACTAACAGCGACTGAATTGTTCACCTCAAAATAGTAAATGTTATGTTATATATATTTTACTACAAAATAAATTTTTTTAAATTGTTGCCAGAATCCAACCACTCATTATCTCCACAGCTAATAGCCTAGTCCTGCCCCCACTTGCCTGAACCAGCACTGTCACTTCCTCCCTAATCCCCAGTTTCTGCCCTTCCCCCCACCATGGTCTGCTCCCCGCACAGTGGCCAGAGGAGCCTGTGAACATCTGAGTCAGGTCGCGTCCCTCCTCTGCTCAGGACTCTCCATGGCTCCCACCTTACCCACAGCAGAAGCCAATGTCCTCCCTATAATCCACAAGGCCCTGCACCACCTGCCCTGTCATCTCCCTGCCCTTACCTCCTCCCACTCTCCCCTTTGCTCACTCCCTTCAGCCACACCAGCCTCCTTGCTATTCCTCCAACATGCCAAGCATGACCTTACCTCAGGGCCTTTGCACCTGCTGTTCCCTCTTCCCCGAGACATCCTCATGGCTTCCTCCTCACTTCTGTTGAGCCTTGGATCAAATGCTACCTCCTCAGTGAGGCCTTATCTAATATAGAAACTGGTCTCCCCACCCCTTTTCCTTGTTTTCCTCCATTGCCCTTATAATCTTCTAGACTACAAGGCAATTTACTCATTATTTTGTTTGTTGCTTATCCTATGTCTCTCCCACTGAGTATGTAAGCCCATGTGGGCAAGGACTTTTGCCTGCTTCTTGTGTCTAGAACAATGCCTTGCCCACTGTATACATTTGATCAGTATTCGCAAAAGGAATATACAGCCCTATGTGGTGGAGACTATTTTCCATCCAATTTACAGAGCAGTAAACCTGAGGCTCATTACCAAACTCAGTCTGAGTTCACAGCTCAGGTTCTCAACCACAATGATTGACTTTTATTATTAAACATGCAGCAAGGATCAATTGAGCACCTACTATATGCCAGGTGGTGTCCTAAGTGCTGGGGATACGACAGAGGACAAAACAGACAAAGCTCATCTCTCATGGAGGCGACACAGAACCCAGCTTAGCGCTTTCCTGCCCAAACTCTCACCTGCCTTCACGTTTGGCTCCAACAGCGGCCGCTGGACCACATGGTTAGAGATGCCCTAAGAAATAGACTGTCTGTGTGATCTACACCAGCTCTCCACAGTGCTTCTGTGTCGGCTTTTATGACAATTTGTCATTGTATGACATCACATGATATTTTATAACACTGTATGACAGTGATTTGTCAACCCCGCCATCTTTATGATCAACTGCGAACTCCATGAGCTCAGAGACCTCAAGACAATTTTCTTTTCATCCCATGTTTGCTGATTTATGGATGAATGGAGCACGGAGGGCTGCCTCCTTCAAGAAGCAGCCCTTGATTTTTCCTCTTCATCTCTCTGTCCTTGGAAACCTAACTAAGCACGTTCCTGGAGCTGTTTTACAAATATTTGTGTTGTTGTGGGTTTTTTCCTTCCATTTTCCTGGGAGTAGAAAGTCCTGGCCAGAATGCCACCTGCACCCCTACAAAATAACATACATTGTGATAAGTGCTCTGAGGAATGATGAGGCGGAGACCTAATTTAGACTTGGGGGTGGTGGCAACTGGTTCAGGAAAGGCTCTCTGAAGATGTACCATTTAATGGGAGACCTAAAGGATTTATAAGGATTCTCCAAGTGAAGAGTTGGGGGAAGGTACAAGAATTTCACAGTGGCTTTATTCATAATGGACAAAACAAGAATAAACCCAAATGTCCATCAACAGATCAATGGATAAGCAAACTGAGATATTTCTATACGATGAAATAGTACTCAGCAATAAAAATGAATGAAGCTGTAGTGCTCACTCATCCAGCACACATTTATTGGCCACCTATGATGTGCCAGGTGCTGTTCTAGAAGGTTCTAGTCCACACTGGTGGACAAAACCAATAAAACTGCCTGCCGTTGTGGAGGTCACGGTAAAGTAGCGAGACAGACAACTAGAGGATGCCAAAGGGAGAAATAAAGCAGGGGAGTGGGTGGGAAGTGCTGGGTGGGCAATTTAAAATCATGTGGATGCTGAGAAGGTGGCCTTTGGGTAAAGACCTGGAGGGGGTGAGGGAGAAGCCATGAGGTTGTCTGGGGGAACGAGGATCCAGGCAGAGGGAAGAGGCCAGTGTGGCAGGAGCTGGTGAGTGTGGCGGGGCGGGGGGTGGGGCTTGCTGTGGGGAAAGGAGCTTGGAGATCCTCATGGGTTTCCCTGAGGCAGAGAAACTCAGTAATGGGCAAGGAGCATGGTGGCTTCTAGACCTTGGGAATGGGGGAGAGAAGAGAGGCCTGAGCTTGGAGTTCCTGCTACCCTCACTCTGCATGTCTTATCGGACAAACAAGCCTGGTGTTAGGAGAGAGTATACATTCCTTGGCCTGACACGCTTTCCTAAAAGACCAGAACAAAGAAGAAAAAGAAAGAAAGAAAAAAAAAAAGAAGAAGAAAAAGAAAGTCTGGCCTTGTGAGAAAGGAAGGGAAAAGAAGGATCTAAACAGAGGAACACAGAAAAGAAATTGCTGACATATATTAATACTTACTATATCAGGTCTTGGCAAACTACAGCCCATGGTGTGCTTTTATAAATAAAGTTTTATTGGAAAACAGCCACAGCTGTTTGTTTACATATTGTCCATGGGTGTCTCTGCTCCACCAGCAGAGCTGCATGGCCCCGACAGAGATTTATAGCCCACAAAGCTTCAGATCTTTACTATCTGGCCTGTTGCAGAAAAAGTTTGCTGGCCCCTGTACTATAACAATAACACAGAACTACATATTAATACGTTAAGTATTTACAGCATGTGTTTATATCTTAATATATAACTCCATAATATAAAATGATGTAATTACAATTATAATTAACATCTATATTAAGTGCTTATTATGTGCTGGGCACTGGACGAAGCTCTTTTGCCTAAATTATTGCATTAAATCTGTTCAATAGCACATTGAATTAGGACATTATCATTACTGCTGTTATTGATTAAGAAGAACACAGACTCTGGAGCCAAGACAGCCTGGATTCAAACCCCACCTGCGCTGCTCGTGGAGTGGGGGGCCTCAGACAAGCTACTGAACCTCCTTCTGTCCTGGTTTTCTCTTTTGCTACATGGGATGATGACAATGGTACCCACACCTTAAGGCATTGAGAGGATGAATTTAATCGATACAAGTGAGGTGCTTACCCTATTGTCCAGGGCTCTTGTTACTATGATTGTCTTTATTGACAGATGAGGAAACTGGAGCACAGGGAAGGGAAGTCACTTGCCCAAGCCAGCCAGTGGTCCAGTCGAGATTTGAATCTGTGCTGCCATTACTGTCAGAAGCAGGGATGTGGCAAAGTTGAGAAGAAGGTGATGAAAACCAGGAACCATGGAGCTCATGAGAGGTGGACCCCACACACCGCCCTGGAGGACTTGGGTCTGACCACCTCTCTTCTCATTGTTGTCCTGGATCTTGGAGTGATTGGAGGAAGGAGGGGACCTGGCCGGTTGGCTGCCAGAGGCGATGAGGGGCTGCTCTTCTGCTCTCCGTGGAGGGGAGGAGAGGCCAGTTAAGCTTGAATGGAGGAAGTCAAGACAGTGCTGCCCTCATCATCACAGAGCCTTGGGGGATTCAAAGAAGTAGGTGAGGCTGGGAGGAGACAGGCCATTGTTACAGTCGCTGGGCTGACCTTGGAGGGGGCTGGAGATGGGGATCCACTGCTAACACAGCCGGACCAGATTGGGGTGGGGTGGGCGCGAGCCATTGTTAGCACATCCGGGCTGCAATTTCACTTGTGCACCTACTTCTGGCGGCCAAAGAGAGGAGAGAGCAGATGTGGGGTTGGAGAGTTGCTTCCTGCCGGTAGGACCAGAGTCCACCTTCCTGGGCTCAGCCTGAAGGGCCTCTCCTAGGTTTCACCTCCAGCAAGATAGTCACTTTCTTTGGGCAGGAAGCTGCCCTCTCTGACCCCATCCATGCACCTTCCCCACCACAGCCTTGGTTTAAGCCAAGGGCCTTGCCAGAGGCACAGATTGCCTGCTGACACCCAAACGATCCGCTGTCTGAGCAAAGGGCCCCACACTCAAGCCTGGCATAAAACTGAACACCTTTCAAGGACACCAAAAAATTTCCTCTGAAAGGGAAAGAACTCTCAGGGCGAGGAAAGAGTAAAGGAGTTATTAGCACGCAGAGAGAACCAATAATCACACCACCACCAGCAACAATAATAATAGCAGAAGAGTAGATTCTTTTTTTTGCCATCTGGGAACCTGATTTCTCCTTGTGTAAAAGACAATGTAATGTGTCCACCAAACCTCCTCCTCCTGGATGCACACATGGACTCAATGTCCAGGTACGCTCTGCAGTTAGGTGAGCCATGGTACGGGCTGTCTTCTGTTACCCAGAATCCACTCCTCCTCCTTCTCTACTCTGCTATGCCCAGGGAGGCTGACCTGTGCAGACAGCCTCATTGAGCTCCTTATCCTCTGGCTTCCAGTTGGGTTTGGACAATGGGGATCCCCGGTGGGATATGGGGGGAGGGCATGAAGTTGGGGCATTTATTCTGTTGGCTTCCTCAGGTTACAGCTCCTGTGGGGCAGCTGTTCCTCCCTCTCTCTCCCTTCCTCCCTCCCTCTCTGCTTTGGTAACTGCCCGCCCACATCTCTTAATTCAATTCTTGATGTGTCTTCTGTTTCCTACTGAAGCCCTCTCTGGTACACACCATGGGACAAAATTTTGGTCGATTAGCATGCTGGCAGAAATGAGTTTCTCTACTTCTAGATGTGACTCACCAAAACCTCCTGTGTGAGCCTTCCTAATCTCCCTACAGGCTAGAAGCAAGACTTTCAAGTGCTTACGGGATAGTAGAGCCACGAGATGGAAAGAGCCTGGGCCCTGGAATCACAATGTGGAAGGCCACCTGCTGATTATCCGACTGGGCTTTAGGTGAGTGAGAAGTACATTCTTGCTGTACTAAGCCACTGCAGATGTGAGGGTTGTTTTTTACACCAGCTAGTACACCCTGATACACCTTTAAAAGGACCATTCCTCTTCCCCATTCCCATGGAGTTGGCTCCACCCCCAATGCCAGAGACCCGCTGATGTGACTCAAGCCTAAGTCAATCAGAGCACCCCTTCCCCCACAGTGATTGGTTCAGGCATGAGCATATCACCCCAGCACAGCCAATCAAAATCAATAAATCATTTGGTGAGAATGCTGGGAGGATGGCTCGGAAAGAGAATCACTTTGGAGAGGACCAAAGGTCTGGATCTTCAGGCATGTCCTGTCCACATGGAGAATGGAGCCAATTTCAAAAAGCAGAGCCCAGAAACCAAAGCCTAATGATGTCATCTGATTTGTGGATCCAGACAAGCCAGAAGTGGGTCACTTTCTATACTCTTCTGTCTCATAGGCTAGTCAACTCCTCTATTCTTGCTTAAGTCCCTTTGACTTTTCTGCTCCTTGCAGCTGAAGGGCACTAATGAATTCATGTAGGTAAATGTGATGAGTCTTCACTATGTGTCAGGCACAAAGTTTAGAGATAGGTATTTTATTTTAATTCCCATTTTACAGTCAAGGAACCTGAAGCCCTGTATATTACCCAGGAGCACTCAGTAGGAAATGGTTTGCAAAAGAGTATTTTGTGATCTTATAAAAACAGAACTGGGCCAGAAGTCAAGGTACTGAATTCCAATCCCAAAACCAACATTTTTTGGTGAGATCTCAAGTATGCCCTAATGCAAAGTAAAACATTTCTCTCTCCCTCACTCATCTCATTAGGGTTAGTTGGGGTGACACATGACGCAATAGCTAATCAGTGTTTTGAAGGAAAAACTATCAACTCATTGTTCATAAATAACATATTGTTATTAACAAGTGGCCATTGTTGAATTAAATCCAGAAAACCCTGGGGGCCAGGGGCTGTCCAGTGACTCTCTCGGCTAGATTTCCAAAGACCATCTGTGGCAAATATATCCTTCAGAGCAAATATCCTTGGCAGGAACACAAACTGCTTTCCTCACCCAGAAAACTCAACCACAAAAGGAACAGAGATAAAGAGAGGGGAGAGGGAGGGGGGGAAATTATGCCAGCTCAAAATATCTTTCAATCTGACCAGTGAATTCTATTTCCACAGCCACCATCCCAATCTAAGGCACACTGTCTCTTCCTTGAAGGACTACAGTGATATCCTCACAGGTCTCATGGCTTTCTTTCTTGCTCCCATAGAATTCATCCTCCACACAGCAGTCACTGGGGCTGTTCACAGATATAATCTCATTGCATTGCTGCTCCAGTGACCAGACAGTGCCTTTAGGATAAATACCAAATTTTTAATCATCCGCCACAGGACCTTGGCACATGCTGTTCCCTCCGGGAAGAACATCTTTCCCACCACTCCTGCCCTCTCTATATCAAAGTTCCACTAAAGACTCGCCACTGGTGAGTCTTATCACCACTTATCACCACAGTGGGGGTTTATCACCACTTCCTTGGGGGAGGTTTTCTTTTTCAATGTTTATTTATTTGGCTGTGCCAGGTCTTAGTTGCAGCATGCAGGATCTTTAGTTGCGGCATGCGGGATCTTTTAGTTGTGGCATGCAGGATCTAGTTCCCTGACCAGGGATCAAACCTGGGCCCCCTGAATTGGGAGCACAGAGTCTTAACCACTGGACCACCAAGGAAGTCCCGGGGGAGGTTGTTTTATGTGTTCCTCTCAGAGCAAGCTGGATTTGTCCTTCTTAAAACCTTATAGCATTTATAATTGTAACTTAAGTGGCCATAGCTATTTACCTGTCATCCTTGCCACACTGTAAGCTCCACAAAAGCACTGACTGCATCTGCCATGTTCACCATTGTAACCCAGTACCTTGTATATAGTTGGCACTCAATAAATATGTGTGGTTTGACTGGCTGAGCATGAAAACAGACAAGACCAAAAGAAGTAAAAGTTAAACAGTCAGAGAGGTTGTCTTGCAGATCATTGAGGCAAGACTTTTAATAAATGGTGCTGGGACAACTCTTATGGAATAAAAAGGAAATCAGACCCCTACCTCACACTATACACAAAAATCAATTTCATGCTGATCAAAACATACAATGAGCAAAACTGTAGAAGTTTTAGAAATAATATGACCTCAGGGTAGAAACAATTTTACTAAATAAGGTACAAAACCCACAAACTGTAAAGGAAAAGATTTCTAAATTCAACCACAATAAAATTAAGAACTGCTATTGATCAAAAGATGTCATAAAAAAGATCAAAAGACATGCTAAGAGAAGATATTGCACAGCATACAATGATGAAGGACCAGTTTCCAGAATACATAAGGATCACCTACAGATCAATAGGAAGAAAAAAAAATCAAACAACCCAATAAAAAAATGTGAACAGGGCATGAAGAGGCATTTCATGAAAGAAGAAACTTGAATAGCCAATAAATGTATTAAAATATGTTTACCCATTTTTGCAATCAGGTAACACAAACTCAAATCACCATGAGAAATCACCACACATCCACCAGAAAGGTTGCAGTTAAAAAGCCACAAGTGAACACTCCCATTTACCATTGCAACAAAAAGAATAAAATATCTAGGAATAAACCTACCTAAGGAGACAAAAGACCTGTATGCAGAAAATTATAGGACACTGATGAAAGAAATTAAAGATGATACAAACAGATGGAGAGATATACCATGTTCTTGGATTGGAAGAATCAACATTGTGAAAATGACTATACTACCCAAAGCAATCTACAGATTCAATGCAATCCCTATCAAACTACCACTGGCATTTTTCACATAACTAGAACAAAAAATTTCACAATTTGTATGGAAACACAAAAGACCCCGAATAGCCAAAGCAATCTTGAGAACGAAAAATGGAGCTGGAGGAATCAGGCTCCCTGACTTCAGACTATATTACAAAGCTACAGTAATCAAGACAGTTTGGTACTGGCACAAAAACAGAAATATAGATCAATGGAACAGGATAGAAAGCCCAGAGATAAACCCACGCACATATGGTCACCTTATCTTTGATAAAGATAAGGATAAAGGAGGCAAGCATATACAGTGGAGAAAAGACAGCCTCTTCAATAAGTGGTGCTGGGAAAATTGGACAAGTACATGTAAAAGTATGAAATTAGAACACTCCCTGACACCATACACAAAAATAAACTCAAAATGGATTAAAGACCTAAGTGTAAGGCCAGACACTATCAAACTCTTAGAGGAAAACATAGGCAGAACACTCTATGACATAAATCACAGCAAGATCCTTTTTGACCCAGCTCCTAGAAAAATGGAAATAAAAACACAAATAAACAAATGGGACCTAATGAAACTTAAAAGCTTTTGCACAGCAAAGGAAACCATAAACAAGACCAAAAGACAACCCTCAGAATGGGAGAAAATATTTGCAAATGAAGCAACTGACAAAGGATTAATCTCCAAGATTTACAAGCAGCTCATACAGCTCAATAACAAAAAAACAAACAACCCAATCCAAAAATGGGCAGAAGACCTAAATAGACATTTCTCCAAAGAAGATATACAGATTGCCAACAGACACATGAAAGAATGCTCAACATCATTAACCATTAGAGAAATGCAAATCAAAACTACAATGAGGTATCATCTCACACCAGTCAGAATGGCCATCATCAAAAAATCTAGAAACAATAAATGCTGGAGAGGGTGTGGAGAAAAGGGAACACTCTTGCACTGTTGGTGGGAATGTAAATTGATACAGCTACTATGGAGAACAGTATGGAGGTTCCTTAAAAAACTAAAAATAGAACTACCATTCGACCCAGCAATCCCACTACTGGGCATATACCCTGAGAAAACCATAATTCAAAAAGAGTCTGTACCAAAATGTTCATTGCAGCTCTATTTACAATAGCCAGGACATGGAAGCAACCTAAGTGTCCATCATCCGATGAATGGATAAAGAAGATGTGGCACATATATACAATAGAATATTACTCAGCCATAAAAAGAAATGAAATAGAGGTATTTGTAATGAGGTGGATGGAGTTAGAGTCTGTCATACAGAGTGAAGTAAGTCAGAAAGAGAAAAACAAATACAGTATGCTAACACATATATATGGAATCTAAGGGAAAAAAAAAAAGGTCATGAAGAACCTAGTGGCAAGACGGGAATAAAGACACAGACCTACTAGAGAATGGACTTGAGGATATGGGGAGGGGGAGGGGTGAGATGAGACAGGGTGAGAGAGTGTCATGGACATATATACACTACCAAATGTAAAATAGATAGCTAGTGGGAAGCAGCCGCATAGCACAGGGAGATCAGCTCGGTGCTTTGTGACCACCTAGAGGGGTGGGATAGGGAGGGTGGGAGGGAGGGAGATGCAAGAGGGAAGAGATATGGGAACATATGTATATGTATAACTGATTCACTTTGTTATAAAGCAGAAACTAACACACCATTGTAAAGCAATTATACTTCAATAAAGATGTTTTAAAAAAAAAAAAAAAGCCACAATGTTGGTAAGGATGTGGGGCAACTTGAATGCTCAGCTACTGTTGGCAGGAGTGTAAATCAGCACAAACACTTTGCAAGAACAGTTTGGCAGTATTTAGTCAAATTGAAGACGCACTAATCTTAATATCCAGCACTTTTGCATCGAGGCATGTACTTTTAAGAGACTCTTGCACACGTGCAGCAAAACCCATAACAACTAGCAACGTTGCTTATTTTCAGCAACCAAAAGAGAACAGACTCACATGTTCATCATCAGTGAACAAATATGACCACGAAGGAGCCGCGGCGACCACAATAAGAATGGATCTTACCAACGTAATTGTGAGTCAATGAGGCAAAATACAAAACAATTCATATCACATAATTTTAAAGTTTATATAAAATTTATAAAATTTTATAAAAGTAAAATTTATAAAGTTCAAAACCACGAAACATTTAACTATATTGCATACTTAGGTGGTAAAACCACAAAGAAAAGCAAGCTAAAGATTCCCATAAAATCCTCAATAGTGGTTCATCCGGGAGGGGTTGTGATGGGGGATTGTGATGCGGGTTGCGATGGGGGATGGGCACATGGGAGAATCTGAGGAGATGGCCGTGTTCTGGCCCTTGACCTGGATGAAAGGTATTTTTTTTTTTAATTGAAGTATAGTTGGTTTACAATGTTGTGTTAGTTTCAGGTATACAGCAAATTGATTCTGTTATACATATAAATATATATCTATTCTTTCTCAGATTCTTTTCCACTATAGGTTATATTAAATATAGTTCCCTGTGCTATACAGTAGGACCTTGTTGTTTATCTCTTTATATACAGTAGTGTGTATCTGTTAACCCCAAATGCCTAATTTATCCCCCCCTTCCCCTTTGGTAACCATAAATTTGCTCTCTGTGTCTGTGAGTTTACTTCTGTTTTGTAAATAAGTTCATTTGTATCATAACATGGTTTTTAAAATGTTCATCTATGCTCCTACACTCTTTTCTAGGTTTGTTTTCTCCCTCACTCCCCCCAGTACATACACACACACACACACACACACACACACACACACAGTCTTAGGCTAAAGACTGACTAGGAAAGAATAAGGCACATACGCCAAGGGATGGTTTATGAAGAGAAAGAGAAAAGGGATAAACATTGAGACAGAAAATTAAAAGATAACAGAGACACAGGAAATGAAAAGGGATGAGGGGCTGGCAAGAAGGCGTGAGTAAGGAAATGAGAAGTGGAGAGACAGAGGGAAAAGGGGGGGAAAAGATTGTCGAGGATAATGAGCAGGGGAAAAGATACTTGAAATGATATTCTCTTTCTTCTTTCTGTTCCTCTTTTTTCTTTCTCTGTATTTTCCCTCTTTCTCTTCCTCTTCCTCTCTCCCTCCATCTCTCTCCCTCTTCATCTTTCTCTGTGTCTCTCTCTCCCTCCCCCATCATTGTCTTCCTTGCCTCCCTCCAGATCCTTCCAGATCTTTTTCTTTCCCCTTCCACCTCTCCCTCCCTCCCTCTCTCTCCATTTTCTTTCTCCCTCGTCTCTCCGTCTCCTGCCTTTTTCTCCTCCATCTCCTCTACACATACACACAAACACACACACAATCTCGCTTTTAACATATATGTATCATGTGGTTACTCTCTGCCAGACACAGCGCTAGAGAGGGAGGCCACAGCCAGGGGGCACAGGATGGCATGGCCCAGCGCGGTGACCCAGATGCCTGCCCAGGTCTGTGCCACCAGGGTGCCCATGGCCAGGCTCAGGCATGGATGGACCTGTGGGCTGCCTGTGACTCTCTCCCCCTCATTAATTTCACTATCAAACACTCTCAGCATCACAAGTTGTAGGTCTTATTTATTAAATATTTAACTAGGAGAAACCCAGCTGAGATGAAACCTCTCATTTGTGGCAGCCTCAGGAGAGCAGAACACGGGGCCTGCTGCTGGGATTAACTGTGGCTGACGGGTGAAGCCCAGGGTGCCGGAGGGGGACACCGGTGGGGGCAGCCCTCATCCCAGAGGCGGAAAGACCCAGAGATAAAAAGAGCTGGGCCTTTTCCTAGTCTCTCTCGGGATGCCGAGAGGTGACGGCGCCAGGGGCAGGACACTTAAAAAAGTCTAAAACCAGAATAGGTAAATCTACAAAGACAGAATGCAGACTAGCAACCAGGGGAAGGAAGGAGATGATGGGGAGTGACTGCTTAATGGTACAGGGTTTCCTTTTGGGGTGATGAAAATGTCTTAGAACTAGATAGAGGTGACAGATGTACAACATCGTGAATGTACTAAATGCCACTGAACTGTACACTTTAAAATGGTTGATGTAGAGCATTTGAAAAAGAATAGATACATATATATGTATAACTGAATTACTTTGCTGTATACCTGAAACTAACACAACATTGTTAATCAACTATACTCCAACATAAAATAAAAATTTTTAAGATAAAATGGTTGATGGTTAACTTTCTGTTAAATGAATTTTACCTCAATCTTTTTAAAAAAGAAAAAAATCCATTAAAAAATAGAGTTTTGTTTCCTCTACTCCAGCTGTCAGCTCTAAGGCTGCTGATTTCATTTCTTAAAAGTAACATTTATGTAGGAAGGGCTTACTATCCACATCCCAGGCCCCCTGCTTAGCACTCTGAACCGTCACATCATTTACACCCACAGTCCTGGGAGGGAGGTGCCATCAGGTTCCTGGTTTTACAGAGAGGGAATTTGCGGCTCAGAGAGGGTAAGTGGCTTGTCCTAGGTCACACAGCTCCAACTCCAGTTCACCTGCTTTTCGAGTGTTCTTAACTACTCGGTGCTCTCTGTCAATTCTAGCTGAATCTAAGGATTGAATTTTGAAAACTGGGGAGTTTTCACAAGTCCCCGTGCCCAGGGACAGCCCTGGACCAATCTCACCAGCATCTGTGGGGTGAGGCTTGGGGCATCAGTATTTTGTTTTGCTTTTTGGCCACACTACGTAGCTTGTGGGATCTCAGTTCCCTGACCTAGGATTGAACCCTGGCCATGGCAGTGAAAGCCTGGAATCTTAACCACTAGGCCACCAGGGAACTCTAGGGGCATCAGCATTTTTAAAACTTTCAGGTAGATTCTAAGTACAGCCAATCTTACCTGGGGGGCGGGGGTGTTGTTGAAATACAGATTGGTACTGAGCAGGTCTGGGATGAGGGATGGAGATTCTGCATTTCCAACAAGCTCCCTCCAGGAGATGCTGTTGCTGCTGGAAGGTTCTGCAGCAGCAAGTCCCATAGAACTTGCCATGATGGAATGTACTAATCTGTATGGTCCAGTATAATGGTTACTAGCCACATGTGGCAACTGAGCATCTGAAATGTGGCTGCTGCAACTAAGGGAGTGACTTTTTCAGTTTATTTAATTTTAGCGAATTCTTAAGTGGAAATAGCCATGTGTGGTTAGTGGCTACCTTACTGGGGCATAGCAGGTCTAGACAACCTTCCAGGGAAGAAAGGCACAAGACATCCAACAGGTTAGAAAAAATGATATCCTCGAATTTTAATAAATAACCTAGAGTCTTGAAAATAACCCTGAGCTCGGTCTCTTTGCTTATGTCTTTAAGTGACCCAAAGGGATACAGGATGAGAAGACATCTTGAGGAGCAAGGAAGTTGGTTCTTCTCCATTCTTCCTTTTTTTTTTTTTCTTTTAGCATCGCTAACCTGCTTGGAAACTTCACCGGTTCCCTTCAGCAGCCCTACCTTGGGTCTCCCCAACCTACCCCTTTCACTCTCTAGACAAGAGTCCTCTATGAAAGAGACCTCCAGCCTCACTACAGCTGCCCCTCACTTCTGTGCTCTCCAGAGTGACCCAACTCAAGCCCACACCTCTCCTCAGGTCTCCTCCTAGCTCAGCTTCTCAGCACCAATACCCTCTGTCTTCACCACCCTGTTGTATCTCCTATCTCTGCTTTATTTTTGCACCACAGCACTTAACCAACCACACAAACTGTAACCTTTAACTGGTCCTTGGTCTGTCTCCCCAACTAGAATGTTAGCCACACCAGGGCAGGGGTTTGTGTCTGTCTGTGTGTGTTTGTGTCCCAGTGCCTGTACTAAGGAGAAAACAAAGAACTTCAGCTACCTGTCGAGCATTTACTCTGTGCCGAGCATGATGTTTGTCATTCACCATTGATTTCATCCTTACAGCATCTCTGGGTGGAAAATATTATTCTGTCCATTGTAAAGATGGAGAAATTGAGGATCACTGAAGTTAAGTAACTTCCCAAAGGCAACATCACTGTCAGAGAGGAACCTAGTACTGGCTGACCTCAATGTCCCTTCACTCTGTCCCTTAACTATTCCTTTGTACCATCTCTTCCCATAGGCATGCCAACCTCTCTGGAGCACAGATGTTTTCCCAGGCAGGACCTGAGCATCTGCCCCTTTGGGCCTTTGTTCCTGCCATGCCATTACCTGTCCCATGAAGTTTCCCCACATGATAGATGTGTGACCTTGGCAAGTGACTTTACTCTCTGAGCCTCAGTGTCAACATCTGTCAAATGGGGGCAAAAATAAACCCACTGAGCCCTTGGGACTGATATTAAATCAGTCAAAGAGTCTGAGGGCTCATAAGCTCTCCATAAAGAGGAGCTACTAACTAGATTTGAAAAGGCAGTCAGTTTCCATTCTCTCCTGGGATATGACACTTCATCTTTACTGGAGGTCTAGTGAAATCCCAGACATGAACAAGCACAGGGGCCAAGGAAAGGAAACCCATCGGGAATGTGAAAAATGGCCCAGTTGCTTTTTTGGGGGGGGGAAGCACGGGAGATCCTGTTTGGTCAGTTAAAAGAGCCATGGCTGGCACTAATTCTTGGAGAGCTTGCTCTTAATCACGTGGTGGCTATTGCACCCTGAAATAAAAGGTGCACCAACAAAGGCACACAGAAACACACACACTATTGTATGGAGGAGAGAGGAAGCTAATGCCTGGCCCATAACAATAATGAGGGCAAATTCTTATTCGTGACCCACTGTGTGCCAGGCACTGTTCTAAGTGCTGCTTGAGCCTTATAACAACCCCATGAGGCAGGAACTCATTTTATGCCCATTTTACAGATGAGGAAACTGAGGACTGGGAGGTGAAGTGACTTGCCCAAGATGATGCAGCTGGAAAGAAACAGAGCTGGGATTTGAACCCAGGTAGCCTGGTTCTACAGCCCTCCCTCTTAACCACTATACTGCTTCGAACACAACACAGAGCCACAGAACCCCTCAGTGTCTATAGAACCTGGTGCAACCTCCCCGAAAGATATCTATGAAGAATGTCCCTAGAGAAAACAGAGTCAAGGGTGTGACCAGGAACATCATGAAGGAAATACAGACAGCCCATATGGATTTGAAAAATGCTCTGCATCTTTGGGAACTGAAGAAATGCACATTGCACCACAAATAGATTCCACTTTTCACTTACCTGATTGGTGAAGATATAAAATCAAGCGCAATCTAGTTGGGCCACACAATCAGGGCAATGGGACCTCGGAGTTTGAAAAGGCACAGACTAACTGTTCCTTGCAGCCTGGCCCCAAAGCCTGACATATGACCCAGCTGTGCCACCTCCAGGAATCTGTCCTAAGGAAACAGTCACAGACGTGTGTAAAGACATCAACACAGCAGAGTTCACTGCAGTGTAGCTAGTATTGGAGAAAATACAGCAGCCCTCAAAACACTGTGTAGACACAAAGGGCCCTATTTTCTTATGGAAAACAGAGTATAGGTGTGCCAGGTGGAAAATGGGAATGATGATGCCATTTCCTTTGGCATAAAAATCTTCACTGTGGCCCACATAATCTACGCTTGTCACCTTCCTGCCCTCATCTCCCCTCACTCACCTGGCACATAGTAGGTGCTCAGTTAACATTTATGAATGAATGAATTTATCAGAATGCACTCCTTTCCCCCTTCACATCTCTAAGCTAATCTGTCTCAGTGGTGTCCTGGACATGTCCAAGGCCAACCTTGGGTGTGGGGACTAAAGGAACAGAGAACCACTGTCTCTACCAGCAGTACTCACCATGCCAGGAGCCCAAAGAAAGTGAGACACGATTTAAAAACTGGGCAACAGAAGGAGAAGGAGGGAGAAAGGGAGGTTGCAGCAGCTTTCATTCCAACATTTTCCAGCTGAGATTTCCTTCTATATACTCATCTATATTTACATCAACGAATCTGTCAGTAGCAAGCCTGTTGCTGATAGTGTGGGATCTAAAGTTCAGAGAAAGCTGGCTTAGACACCCAGATAGGAAGAGAAACTGTAAGCAAAATTTAAGTAACCCCCAAACTCTAAATCCACCCACTCTCCTCCAAGGAATCCGTGATATCTTTTACATCAGGATTTCTCATTTCAGCAATATTGACATCTTGGGTTGGATAATTGTTTATTGGGGGTGGGATGAGGGTGCTGTCCTGTGCATTTTAGGATGCTCAGCACATCCGTGGCTTCTACCTGCTAAGTACCAGTAGCACCCCACCCTCCACATTCGTGACAACCAAAAGTATCTCCAGACATTACCAAAAGTCCCCTGGAAGGCAAAAATCACCCCCAGTTCAAAAGCACTGTTTTACATGCAACCTAGGAAAAATTCCAAACCAATCAACTGTTCTTTCCCTACTCCTCCTCAGCTTCCTAAATTTCAAGTCACTTGGTCTGAAAATCTCTTTTACATAGTCAAGGAAAGTGGTGGCAACAGTTTTAAGACTTGAGTGACATCTCTAGACCAGAATTTTATTTTGAAAATAATCAGCACCTTGGACAGAGATTTATGCACAAAGATGTTTGTAGCACTGTTGTTTACAAGCAAAACAAACGACTGGGGAGGATTACAAGAAGTATGATATATCCATAAAGTGGAATGTCATCAGATATTAACAACAGTCTTTTCTGGGGTTGCTGCCAACCCATACAGCACCACTGTGTGAATTTAAATGACTCCCCTTTTTCAAGTTGTTAGGTCCATCTGTCAAAAAATTGTCATAATATCTTCATTTTGCTAGAACAAGATACTGAAGCTTTCATCATCTGAGAAATTGAAATAATAAATGTACAGCTCTATGATGCCTATGATATGAGATACAATACCCTTGTGCAGTGTGAACTCTGTACAACTATACATGGTAGCCCTGATGTTGTTGTCCAAGGATATCTAGTGGCATGGAAATGTGTTCAGAAAAGTTTATATCCATAAAAATGTATGGAATGTAACCATAAAATGTCACCAGGGGGGTTTCCCTGGTGGCGCAGTGGTTGAGAATCTGCCTGCCAATGCAGGGGACACGGGTTCGAGCCCTAGTCTGGGAAGATCCCACATGCCGCGGAGCAACTAGGCCCGTGA
The DNA here is from genome assembly GCF_028564815.1 of Eubalaena glacialis. Classification (NCBI taxonomy): domain Eukaryota; kingdom Metazoa; phylum Chordata; class Mammalia; order Artiodactyla; family Balaenidae; genus Eubalaena; species Eubalaena glacialis. Next base: position 177,618,086 of record NC_083719.1, read on the forward strand.
GCCACAACTACTGAGCCTGCGCGTCTGGAGCCTGTGCTCCGCAACAAGAGAGGCCGCAATAGTGAGAGGCCCGTGCACCGCGATGAAGAGTGGCCCCTGCTTGCCGCAACTAGAGAAAGCCCTTGCACAGAAACGAAGACCCAACACAGCCAAATAAATAAATAAATAAATAAAAATGTCACCAGGGACTTCCCTGGTGGCTCAGTGGTTGAGAATCTGCCTGCCAATGCAGGGGACATGGGTTCAATCCCTGGTCTGGGAAGATTCCACATGCCGTGGAGCAACTAAGCCTGTGTGCCACAACTACTGAGCCCGCGGGCCACAACTATTGAAGCCCACACACCTAGAGCCCATGCTCCGCAACAAGAGAAGCCACCGCAATGAGAAGCCTGTGCACCGCAAAGAAGAGTAGCCCCACTTGCCGTGACTCGAGAAAGCCGTGTGCAGCAACGAAGACCCAATGCAGCCAAAAATAAACAAAATTAAAAAAAAAAAAAAAAAGTCACCAGAGATTCTCTCTGGATAGGAGAGTATACATATATTTTATGTTCTTCTTTGTATTTCAGGTGTTCAACAAATGAAGAGGATAGGCCTCTTGGAGGATGTGACTTTTGGGCTGAGACCTAAATGAAGAGAAGGAATCAGCCATGGGGAGACCTGGAGAAACAGTGATGCAAGTAGAGGGAAGAGCCAGTACAGATGCCTACAGATGCAAATAAGCTAGCTGTGGGCAAAAAGGGCCAGTGGGGCTGAGACAGAGTGGAAGGGGTAGAGAATGGAAGAGATGAGATCAAAGACAAAACAGGGACTAGATCATGAGGGGCCTTGTAGAACCTAGTACATCTGTAATCTGCAATCTCTGGCAGTGAGTAAGCATCCGGGACATTTACCCAACCTACTTGGAAGAGAGATATTCCACTAGCCCACCACTCTTCACCAATGAAGCAAAATCCAAGGAATTCCACTTCTGGTCCCAGTGTTGAAATAAACAAAACCAGAGTGTTTCCAGAATTTTAATAGTCTTTGTAAAGAACACTGTTTATTTTCCTCATCACTACTCAGTTAACAAACACTCATGCATGATATAGTGTGGGAACTGGTGGGGGATGTGAGGAAGGTAAATCACTGTTCCCTACCCTCAAGGAGCTTTCTAAGTAGAGAGTAAGACATAAGCATACCATCTTATTGCTTTTCACAAAGCATGCAAGATTCACTTGACACTGAGGGCGGTAAGTGGAGGGACTTGGTCATTCCCAAGCCAATAAGAACACCAAATATCAGAGAGACCCAGACATGGACACCCACTCTTCCATACACCCTTATATCTAACATCCATCCATCCATCCGTCCACCCATCCATTCATCCACCCAGCCATCTTTTTACCTGTCAATCCAGTCTAGTCAGTCATCTGCCATCTACTCATCCACTCATGTGTTCACCCGTCCATCTTTTCTTCCTTTCATCATCCATCCGTCCACCACTCATCTAGTCACCCACCAATCAATACTTATCCACCCACCTATAACCCACCCAATCACCCATCCATCCAATATGTCCATCTTTTCTTTCTCTCATCTATCCATCCTGCCTTCCTTCATCCCACCTAGCCTATTCACCTATTTGTCCATCTGTCCAACCATCCACAGATCTTTCCATCCACCCACGCATTCAACACTAACTGCAGGAGATACTTCTCTTCTCTAAACCACAAATATCCACTGATGATCCTTAACTTAAAAGACTCCACTGTGATTAGGAACAGGCCAAACTTTTAAAATGTTACATTCTAACAACTCTTCCAAAAATAATTCAAATCCACAAACATTTCTGACTATTCCAATTTGTGCAAGACCCAAATGCTCCAAGTCCTTGTTAGAACTGCACAGAAGCCGGCCTATTCTCACTGGTTTGAAGTCTTTGATGTCTTCAAAGATGATGCTCTTAAAGCAAGGCTAGAAAGTAGGGTATGGTTAGAGGAAGGGGGAGCTGTGGGCAGACTGGAGAGTCTGGCACTGGAGAGAACCTGGCAGTGGGATGTAGAGAATGGGAGAGGAAGTTGATTAGAAATATAGACAAGGATTTCTGAGATGAGGAAAATTTTGCCTGGGCCTTGGAATCATGGAATTCTAGTATCTACAATCAACATGACCCTGTGATTGTTTTCCCCTTGGATTATACATTGGAGCGATGGTGGTTTAGTTAATCATCCAGGAGAATGGGTTAACAAGATAGATGCCAGAGAATAACAGAGATCAAGGGAGTTGAGAGCCTTGGCAAGAAAAGGCAGAATAATAATAACTAATACTATGTAGAACCTACTATGTGTCACACACTATTCCAAGCACTGGGTCAGAGAGATCACCCAAATAAACCCATCCTTTCGTCTTTCCTCCTATTGATCCATCCATGAATCCGTTGATACATCAATCCATCCATTCACATATAGACACATATAGTGCTAAGTTCCAGGCACTATTTTCTAAGCATAACATGTATTAACTAATTTAATCTTCCAAGATAGGTGCTATTAGAATCCCCAGTGGACAAACTGGGAAACTGAGGCACAGAACACTTAAATGACTTGAGCAAGGTCACACGGCTAGCGACCAGCAGAGTTGGGATTTGAACCCCAGCCCCCTGGCTCCAGAATCCATGCTCTCAACTCAGCCCTGCTGCTTCTCTACTACTGTAGCAATTGCCAATGCCTAAAACACAGGCTGACTTTCAGAAGACAAGGAAGAACAGGGGCTGCCTGGCTGACCCAGCCCTTAGAGATAATAATGGGTAGACTGTGAAATGGCTTAGCCAGTGCCTGTCAGATGGTTGGTGTTCCAGAAATGCTGATGAATCTCAGCTGATTCTAGCTGAAGCGACATTCCCAAGTACACAGACTAAAATTAACACCTTGAATTCATTCATTCAAAAATTATTTATTCAGTACTGCAGCACCGTTCATAATAGCAAAAAACAAGAAACCTGGAAACATCCCAAATGTCCATCACTCAGGAAAGTGGATAAATTGTTGTATCATCACAGAATACAATATTATACAGAGAAAAATAGATAACCTACAGCTATACTCAAATAAGAGAGATGAATCTTAGAAATACACAGTTGAGTGAAAAAAAGCCAGTGCAAGTTCCAGAAGGCTAAAAAGCTCAGAAACCACGAAAGTGAAACTTACAGAGTTAAGGCATATATAAATATGTGATAACACTTTTTTAAAAAGAAGGAAAGAAAGAGAATAAGACACACACAATCCAAGAGTGAGTGGTTGCCTTTGGGGGAGTGAAGTGGGGGAGGGGCAGGAAGCAAAGGCAGGGTCGGAGGCTACAGGTAGAGGTAAGTTATTGATCATGTTCTAGTTCAGGGTTCTCCCCAAACCAGCAGCAGCAGCATCTGGGAACTTGCTAGAAATGCAAATTCTTAGGTTGCACGCTAAACCCCCTGAATCAGAAACTCTGGGGGGCGAAGCCCAGCTACCAGTGTTTCAACAGCCCTCCAGGGGATACTGGTGCACGCCCAAGTGTAAGCATCTCTGCCCTAGAGGAGGTGATGCTGACCCTGCCGGGCTGGGGACCACACTTTGAGGACCACTGTTCTAGTTCTTGACTTCAGTGGTGGGTCTACCAGTGTTTCCATATAGTAGTAAAATAAATAAGGAAAGATAAGTAAAAGGAGAGACGATATTGAGAGTGCGTTGTAAACTCAGAACAGGATTAAAGCAGCTGGCTGTTAACCTGAGGCGAAAGAAAACACCCCACAATGATATATTCAGCCACTGTAGGTGCCAAGCACGGGGCCAGAGTGGTGACCACAACCGACCCAGCCCTTGCCGCATGGGAGTATACAGTCTGTCCATTCTGATACTTTTTTTTCCCCCATTCTTATACTTTTTACAGAGTGATCATATACACCACATGCTTTCAGTATCTTTTCATCCTCCAATTCCCTGGATGGAGGACTACTACGCCCATTTTACAGATGAAGAGACTGAGGCACAGCTACTGGGAGCCAGAGCTGAGATTTGCAACCAGGGTCACCTGTCCCCCAAGCCTTTTGCTTCATCTCCACCCTATATTACTTCCCCTCCCCACCTCTTCTCCTCCTTTTAGCCTCCACCCCTGGTGCTATTGCTCAGACAAGCACATCCCTCCATGGACGCCACAAACATTTCATAGCAGAAAGTGAAAGTCAGCAGAGGTGCCCATGCCCATCATTCTTAATAAAGGAAGTAATAAAGGTCAATGAGATAAAAGAATATGGCAGGTCAGAAACTGTGTAACCCCACACAGAGCAAGTTCTAGGTCTATACCAATGTCTCATTCAAGACGAATACGTCCATTTATTCTTAAGATCAGACTTAGCCCTCCTGCAAATGCCGCTTTATAAAAATACTCTTGAAATTGGTTTAAAACTATATAATATTTTACGCACAGGCCTAAAATGAGAACAGAACTTAACAGTGTGATTATTATTTACTGGCAGGTGGGTGACGAAACTGAGTTTCCCTCATTGCTCCCAGGAGGTGGGGTGCGGGCCTCCTAAATAGTGTTATGGGGGGAGGGCTGCTAATCCCAAGTTCCAGGTCCAACCTGAGCAGGGAACACCTTAAAGGAAGACCCAAAAATGCTCCCAGGCTGAAAAGAAGATAAAGCCGCTTCTGACCCAAGAGAGACGACAAAACTTGATCCGTATTTAACTCTGGAATTTCGCGCTTCAGAGCCGGGATCTCTCTCGCATTAGCTGCCTTAAATAAGCAGCTTCCAAAAGCACAATTCATTCCAAGATAAAGTCTCAGCTTTTCAGAGGGAAAAAGCTACCTATCTTCTCCTTTCCTGGGCATTGGCACCATCTCTGGCTCCCTTCCTCTCTGGACTGTTAAGAACTCACCAGTAGGGTCACCAACTTCCTTGTTTGCCCAGAACTGCTGGATTTTTCAAGATGCTAAAACCAGGACAGTCCCAGGCAAACTGGGACATCTGGTCACCCTACCCAGACAAGGACTAAAGCCCAGTGGTTTTTGAAACATAAGTTGCTGAGCCCACCCACCTGGATCCCTCTCCTGGAATGTTCCTTGCCTTCTCTATTCTCCCAGGAAGTGAGGGAGAGGGGAGAAAGAAGAAAGACAGAAACTGGGGGAAGAGGGGGATGCATTCTAAGCCCAAAGCTGAGCAGGGTTCTATTGTTAAACTCTCAGGAGTCACCTGGGGCGGCCACAGCAACTGTCCTAGGCCTGCAGCCTCCATCCTGGGCTGGACCCTTTGGCTCAGAAGAAGGAGAGGGGGGGTGGCGGTGGGCAGGGAAGCTAATTATACATTTTAAAACTCCTTTACCTAGTCACCCACAGAGGAAGGGATCAAGGGAGAAGAAGACAATTTTATCTCAGACCGAAGAGAACAGAAAAATAGGTCAAGTGGGCATACATTTTTCCTCCCTTAAAGCTTCCAGAGGGAAAAGAGAATGCAAATGGGTTACCAAAGGGGAAAGAGGGGGAGGGATAAAGTAGGAGGTTGGGATTAACATAAACACACTACTATATATAAAACAGATAAACAACAAGGACCTACTGTATAGCACAGGGAACTCTACTCAATATTTTATAATAACCTATAAGGGAAAAGACTCTGAAAAAAAGCATATATATGTGTATATGTATAACTGAATCACTTTGCTGTACACCTGAAACTAAGACAACATTGTAAATCAAATATTTCAATTAAAAAAAAAAAGAGTGCCACGCTCAGATTAATAAATCCAAACTGGCCAGTCAACAGAGGGGCCCTTTGCTCCCACTCCTACCCAAAGAGCCTGGTTTCTAGTCAAAAAGTTTCCAAAAAAGAACATAAGGAGCAAAAAGTACTCTCCAATATTATGGTTCATGCATTTTGGAGCTTTCTCCATGCCGGACACTGTGCTGGGCATTTCTCATGCATGACCCCACGTGACCTCCTCCAGAGTCCTCCGAGGAACATGCTATCAGAAGCAACGTCTTCATCATGTATATGAGGAAACAGGCTCTGATGCCCAAGGCAGCCTGGCTAGTGTGAGCCATTCGAACCTTCCTGGTGGTGTCTTCCATTGTTGAAGGAGTGCATGTTCTGTGCTTGCTACTGGGGAGGCAATGGGGGGGGGGTGTACATAATCCCCAAGTACCCAACAGATGTCCCCCCAACATCCCCTGAAGGAAGACTCCACTCTCAAGGAGCCACTGCTCCCCAATTTCTCAAGCACTAACATTTCAGAGACCTCCTTGGTCTGATACCCTCATGCACACACAGCCCTCCCGTCACTCCAAGAGCCACACCTAAAACCCACTGAAAAGCTAAAACATGGGTACATAGGTGAATCAGATCTCCAAGATTTGGCAACTGGGTGAAGAGAAGCACTTTTGTCACTCACTGGACAAACATTAATGGAGTGCCTACTGTGTGCCAGGCGTGATGGGGTGGCAGTGGTGAGTAGCATGATGGGTATAGGTCTTATGGCCTCGGGGAGCTTGCTTTTTACTGCCGAGTGGCAGGACCAAAGCACCCCCCAACCAGAGACCCCCTTCTCCCACACTAGAGACCCCCCTCCCTTGCTAGACCTCAAATCAGGGCAGGAACAGAGCTACAAATGACATCCTCACCCTTTCTCATTTCTCTGACTGTAACTTAAGGCTACCACTTCCTCTACTTTCTACACATCCACAACCCTTTACGCTAAACCCTCGAGGCCAGTTGTGCTCTGGAGCTTAGAACTTGGTGTTTTTAAAGGGAATCACAGGGATGGGAATGTTAAATGGCACAACCATTTTGGAAAACAGTTTGGCAGTCTCTTATAAACACATACTTACCATATAACCCAGCAATCCTACTCCTGGGTATTTATTTCCCCAAGAGAAATAAAATGTACGTTCCCAAAGTTCCCACTAAAATCCATCCACCAATGTTTACAGCAGCTCTATTCATAATCGCCCAACCTGGAAACACCCCAAATCTCCTGGGAAATCGATGAACAGTCCAGGTATCCCATAGAATATTACTCAATTACTCAATTACTCAAAAGAATGAGCTACTGATACACACAGCAACATGAACGGATCTCAAAGGCTGCATGAAAGAAGCCAGAATCCAAAGACTACATACGATATGATTCTATTTATACGACCTCCTAGAAAAGGCAAAACCATAAGGATGGAGAACAGATCAGTGCTTGCAAGGCACTTGGGTAGGGGGGTGCTGACTCAAAGGGTCACTAGGGGATATTGTGGGGTAATGGAACTGTTCCACATTTTGATTTGGGTGGTGGCTACATGCCTGCATGCATCTGTCAAACTCTGAGAACTTTACGCTTAAAAGGGTGAATTTTGCTGGAAGTAATTTATACCGCAATAAACCCGGTCTTTGAGAAAAAGAAAAAAAAGATAACAGGATGCATCTATGATGTGACCTGGATACTCCAAGTGTAACCAGAGGCTTGTTGGAAAAGCAGAATCCCAGACCCCACCCCAAATCTGCTGGACCAGAATAATCATTTTAACAAGGCAATCTTCACACTCAGGAAAGTTTGGAAAGTGCTACAATGTATACATAACACTCCCACTGGGTCTCCGGGAGCAGCACCCCATAATCAAGCATATCTACAGTTTCCTCAGTGAAATATACCAAAATGCACACCAAGTGGGATAAATTTAAGACTGTAAATTAAGCATGTAAATTTGGGTCAGTTCAAGGTAGGTTTTTAACCCCTACATGAGCTGATCTTTCGGTTTTCAGAGCTTTTTAGATTTGGGGATTGCGGAGGAGGAATCGCACCTTTGCAGGGGGAAAAAAAAACCCAAGGGAAAAAAAAAACATGCTAATTCCTACTTCCCAGAGTTTTGCCCTTCTGGAAGTACCTGCCACGCTGATCTAGTAGAAGAATTATACAGTCATTCCTTCCTGCCCTTCTAGCACAACCTACTTTTCAGGGTGGGCCAAGACACTGATAATATGCTCCAATTTCTCCCAGGGGGTCCCTCTGCTTCCCGTGCAGAATGTTCCTCTTTAGAGAGTCTTTGATTAAAAATAAAAAACAACAACAAGGGGGTGGGTGCCAATCAGCCAGTGTCCGTGGGTTACCTGATGTGATGAGACTCTGGGTTTCTCGTTAAGAGTCCCGAAAACAAGGGTATGAAAGCCCGGACTCCTGCAAGCACTTCAGGAGAAGGAGCGTGATAACACAGACCTGAGTCCGTGGCCCAAATTCCTACACCATGCTCAGCGCAAGATCTGCTGGCATCAGCAGGACTGGGGAAAGATGACATTCACATTGGCGCTTGGTAGCGCGTCAGAAGCACAAGCGGCATTAAGTGGGGGCTCTAGGAAGGTTGACAGATGTGCCTTATTGAGCTGACAGATTTGAGCTCTTTAGAAGCCATCATCAGAGCCCGTCACAGCCATATTTAAATCAGACTTCCAATCGAGGAGAACACGGAACCAAGGTGTGTGATCCAGACAGCTTTGCTGCCTGGAATCCTCCAAGAGTGAAAAGCACCAATGGAAATCTGAACATCAAAGGTTTCCATTTGGGTTTTCTGACTTAGAGACAAATGAAATTCATGAGAACCCCTTAATTCTCACTGATGGCTTCAAGCTTGAGCTGCCGAGGGAAGTGGGGTGCAGAAGGGGAAGGAATCACAGTGGCAAAGTGCCCGTGACCATGGGGAATGCAAGGTTGCACCCTCCCTCCAACCAGCGTGCCATGCTGGAATCTGCATTTGGAAGTAACACTCTTAGGCCCTCGGAGCGCACAGCCAAGTTCATGGAACAGCCACTGACTGACTCCTCCACGTGACGGTGACGAACCTGCTTTGCCCACTCACCTGCAACCCTCAGTAAACGCCATTTCCAAATACATGTTCCGCGACATGCACATCAAAGAACGGCAGTGGCGATTCCACTCCTAGGTATAAACTCAAGAGAAACGCCTCCCCAAGAAGTTCAACCAAAAACATGCACAGTCTGGAAATGACTCACATGGCCCTCAACTGTAGAACGGAGAAGTACGCTGTGGGAGAGTCAAACAATAAAATATCACACAGCGATGAGAAGGAACAACCAACAACGACCCACAGTGACATGGACGCATCTCACAGACAGATTGTTGAGAAAAAAAAAAAAAAAAAAAAGCCCAGCACAAAAGAACACAGCCTCTGACTCCATTTACAGGAGGCTCAAAAGGAGGCCAAATGAACCCATGGGGTCAGAAGTCGGGGTAGCGGTAACCCTTATCGGGGGAGTAACTGGGAGGGGGCAGGAGGGGACTTTCTGGGGAGCTGGTTACATTCTTTTCCTTGACCTGGGTGCCAGTGGCATGAATGTTCACTTACTAATCTGGACTTGACTTGTGTACTTTCCCATGTGTGTATATATATACATTAGACTTTATTTTAAAAGTTCTAAATAAGTACTTAAACACTTTTTTTTTTAATGGCAGAAATATTTAGATACTCAAGTCCATGTTCTGCCTTGGTACCCTGACTCTGTGGTGTTTCCACAGTCCATTTCTTTGCACTGGCCCCAATGCCCTTATCCAGCCCCCCATCTCTCTGTCCCCACCCCTCTCATCACCTCCCCCCCCCAGAGAAAGCTCAGTCCTGGATGACTCCGGTTGGTGACAGATTGGGGGATGGAGAGCTTTCCCTTTGAGAGTGGGGCTGTAGAATGTGTTTGCTGCCTCAGGCCAAAGAGAGAACAAAAACTGGCTGCAAAAAGCAAAATGCACAAACTCATCACAAAGCTCCCAAGAGCAAGAAAGCCAAAGAAAACCTCCAAAGGACTCCCAGTTCACCTGCATCCCTCTCTTAAGATCCCTCCTTCCGAGGGACTGTTGCCATCCCTTCCCTACCCAACAGCCCTCTGATCTGCAGGATTCAGGCTGGACCGGGGTGAGCTAAGGACACATTAGGATTCCCACCTTCTTCCTTTCCTCCTAGTAGACTCCAAATCCAGGCTCCAGAAGGCGATCCAGAGCCATTTTCAACACAGAAACCTGTCAGCCCAGTGAATCCCTCCTGGACACCCCCGAGGTATCTGATCTTGCACACATTGACACAGTGCCATTCTCCATGCCTCCCCCCACTCCTCCAGGGATTGGGGGGAGACAGGCAGAGTGATTACAAGACCCCTGAGCATTTCAACAGATCATCACAAGGTTGAAACTTAGGAGGCAAAGACTTGGCTCCTGCCTTGGGCACCAATCAAAATGACATCGTGATTAGGGGTACACCCCTCCAAAAAGACAGCAGCTGAACCTCTTAATTTTCACCACCCTAGAAGTAGACTGCTCACACACGCTCCAAAACCTCAGAGCCCCCTGTTACAGCTTCCGCACCCAGTAGGCAAAATTTCGCTCAATTCTGATCCCCCCTAAAAGTGAATCCACCAGCCAACGTGTTCCTCAAATAAGCAACCCCAGGACCACCTGGGGCTCAGCCCTGTTGAGTATATAACTGTCAAAACCATACACAAAAAGGATGGGGGCTCATCAATGAAGCCCATGGGCCCAACCAGCCCCATTCGTTTTTACTCCGAGGGCAGCCAGTTGGAACCGAGCCGAGGAGAGGCACATTTGGGCATGGCACCCTGGCCAGTCAGCCTGGGAAGCAGGGTTCGTCACCCTACTTGGAATCTGGGTCATCCTTAGATAACTGCTAGAAAGCCCAACTAATTACCCATCCTTGCCTCCCTACATCTCAACAGATGTTAAGCCCTCCTCAAGGTTTATTTCAAGCAGGCATGAATTTAAAGAAACACAAGGGGATCTGGATTTTGATAGCATCTCAACAGAGGAAAATGTGTACTCCACTTTCTTCCTCTGGATCTTTAATTTAAAAAAAAAAAAGGCATTTACCTGCCCAAGATGTCCACATGGATGCTGACTCTCCTGGTGTCCCCTCCCGGGTTTCTAGGGTGGAAGAAGCAGATCCCAACCCAAGGCCTAACACGGCACCCTAGGAAGGACCCAGCACCTCATTTCCTCTTGTCCTATCTTTCTTATTGAAGTAGCTCATCCTGGGTCTTCCAGGTCAGGGCCCCAGATGGGGCAAACGGGATGTTTTCTACACCTCAAAAGATGATGAGGTCCCTAATCAGTGGGTGGAAGGAAATGGAACCTGCAGACATGGGGAGTAATAAAATGCCCCCAATCCCTTCCTGGCCAGCGGCCCATCCCGGGATATTAATTCTGGTCAGTGCTGGCCCCTCAGTGTGAACACCACATGCTCTCCCACCGGCTCTTGGCCCTGGGAACCCCTAGGCACCCTCCTTGAGAGGGGAGCCCCCAACCTCGGACAAGCAGGGGTGGAGAGGCCTGAGAGCTGGGACTGAGCTCCAGCTCTGGAGGCAACCGTGGATTCCGGCGAGGGGCGGCTAAGGAAACCCAGCCAAGGACCCCATGCTTCCCCTGCCCCGGTCAGAGTGCTCAGGCCCCGGCCTGGTCTACGCTCATTCGGGGAGAACTCTGACCCATCAGGAACTGGCTCTAAAGGCCCCTGTACGACCCCAGGGCCCAGCCCTCATTCTGAAATCGGTCCTTGGGAGGAATCCACTCCCCCGGTGCCCACAACCCCAAGCCTCCACGGTACCTCAACCCAGCTCGGGCTGGAGAGATGCTCCACACTCCTCCCCGGTGCCCCCTCTCCCAGCCCCTGGAAGACCCCCCCCCCTCCGCCTCCCATCAACCCCCGGGTCTCTCCCAGCCTGGAAGAGGGGAAGCGAGGGAGGAGGGGGAGGCGCAGTTGCCGGGGTTTGGGCAAAGGATATGGCCATTCGGTGATCTTTTTGGCGTATTTTCTCACCACGTTGTCCTCGCTGAAGAGGAATAGAGACCGGTTGACCGTGAGGCAGTTCTGTCGGACGGGGATGGGGTTGTACAGGGCCATGGTCCGCGCTCTCTGCGCCATTGACTGCTTGTACATCCTTTGCGCCCCGGGCTGCCCGCCCTGCCGGCTGCCCCCGGCTCCTCGCCCGCCTCCGGCGCCCACGACCACCCCGGCGGCTGCCCCGGAGCCTCCTCCCCCGTAGCGGGCCGGCATCTCGTCTCCGAAGCGGGCCATTCTGCAAAGAGCAAAGGGCTCCGGGTTACGCTGCGGCGAACGATGCGGAAGACGCCGCAGCCGCCGCCGCCGCCGATGCCGATGCTGATGTTGCCGGGGCTGTGAAGACGGCGGCTGGAGCTGCGACTGCGGAGACGCTCCACGGCCCAGCCCATCGGGCGGCGGCGGCTCGGCGCCTCGGGTCGGGGGCTCACAAGGCGGCTGCCCGGCCCCAGCCGGGGATAGCAGCTCGGGACATCTTCCTGGCTGACCCCAGAGAAGGAGGGGCTGGAGGAGGGTGCGGGGGCGGGGCGCGGGGGCCGGGGAGGGGGGGGAGGGGAGAGGGAAGCAAGGCAAAAAATAACCGAGGAAGGAATCCAGGCAATCCCCAGTCCACCCACTCCGGAAGGAAAAAAACAAAAACAAAAAAAAAAAAACAGTTAAAAAAAACAAAACAAAAACGCACACCCCTTTAAGACTCGAACGGTTTGCAAAGGACGCCCCCCGGGACGCAGTGGAAGCTTCAAATTCCTCCGAGGTCCGGGTCAGGCTGGCATCTTGCAAAAGGAGTGCGCCCGGCTCATTAAAAACATTTTTTGTTAAAAAAATAAAAATAAAAACCAAGTCTTTGCTGGGGTGGGGGGGGAAGGCAGCCCCCCAAATTAAAAAATCCCCCTTTCTGTTTTGCTTGAGTTCCTAGACCTTAAAAATGCTGGAAGATCTGTAGCCAAAAAAATTAAATTAAATTAAAATTAAGAGTATTAAGGAAAGAAGGGGAGGGGAGAGGGAAACGCTCCGAAGGGCTCTTAAGGAGTCTTGAAGCCGCAGGGTCCGGGTGTATTTTTTTTTTTTTTTCTTCCTGAATCACCAGCGGCTGCCTCTTCTGCTCACGAAAGAGTGTGAGTGTGCGTGTGCGCGCAGCGTTTCGCTCAACCGTGCCTCATCTTGGGGTTAAATTGCAGCAATGAAATCCTGAAAATTCCCAACAGGAGGGAAAAAAAACGAGAGAGAGAGAGGGAGAGAGGTATGCGCCGTTCGCTTAGCCACTCAATAGCTGCTCCCGGATGCTGCAATGCCTAGCGTCCATCCCCCCCCCACCCCGCCCCCCAATGCCTCCTCTTCCTTCTCCTCTAGGTTTTGCTAAAATAAGACTGATGTGGAGGGGTGGGGGGAAGAGGAAGTAAGCGGGGGGGAGGGGGGAGGGGGGTGGGGGGGGGAAAATGGGCGCAAAGGTCTGAACCACTGGCCAGCGAAGCTCCAAAGAGGGGCAATTGATGAGTTTAACGGGAGAAAGACCCACCCAAAGTGTCGGCACATGATGGCCCGCGACCAATCGCGGAGGCGCGAAGGGACCTGTCTCAGCGGAGTTTTGTGGGGGAGAGAGGGGAGAGCCGGATGGTCGGGAGGCAAGGGGGAAGTTGGGACGACAGATTCCTCCTCCCTTGGGAGGAAACCTTGCTTTTCAGCGGGTTCCATTTCGGTTGCAGGCAGCCGGACGCTCCCAGCACCTTGCAAGGAGAAGGAGGGAGGAAGAAAGGAAGAAACTTAAAGGTAGAAAAGGAAGGAGATTCAAGTCTAGAGGTGCAGTGAGTCCTCTACACAAATTTGCTCTATTTAGCAAAAGGCAAATTTTAAAAACTGGGAGAATGGTTTGGTGGTACTTCTGTGAAAGTTTCAAATCGGCCCTGCAAGCTGGAATGAAAGATTGACCCCCATCGTCGGAAAAACGCCAGAGGTGGCAAATCTTAACTGCCAGGAGTGGATAACTAACCAGGTCCTTCTTGGCTGGATAAAGCTTCTGGCTTATATATGTTGCATGGTGTTCGCTTCTCTCCAGAGCCACTACAGTTTTATTTCCCACTCCCCTTTTTATATTGTGAAAGTGAAAACACACAGAAAAATACCCAAAGCATAAATGTACAGTGTAAGAATTTGCTGTGAAACTGGCACTCATGGAACTAACACCCAAGTCCAGAGCTGGCTCCCCGGAAACACACATATGCCCATTTCCCTCAGCAATAATCACATCCTGACTTTATGGTATTAATAGCCTTGCTATTCTTTATACTTTTACTACTTTATTGTGCATTCCTAAACAATACAGTTCCACTTTGCATCTTTTTGGATTTTATATGAATATAAGCATCAGTATATATTCTATGATGTTTGGTTTCTTTGGTTCAACATTACGTCTTTAACAGAGAACAGACTTGTGGTTGCCAAGGTGGTGGGGGAGGGGTGGGAGAGGGATGGATTGGGAGTTTGGGATCAGCAGATGCAAACAATTATATAGAGAATGGATAAACAACAAGGTATCCCTGTTGTTTATCCAAGGAATATAGCACAGGGAGGTATATTCAATATCCTGTGATAAACCATAATGGAAAATAATATGAAAAAGAATGTATATATGTGTATAACTGAATCATTTTGCTGTACAGCAGAAATTAACACAAAATAGTAAACCAACTGTACTTCAATAAAATAAAATTGAAAAAACCATTATGTCTTTAAGATTCATCTGCTGTTGTCACATGTCGCTGCGATTGATTCACTTTCACTGCTGTATGGTATTTCAATAAAAGAGTAAGCCACAATCTGTTTATCCATTATCTTGTTGATGGACATCTAAGTTGTTTCCAGTTGAGGCTCTTAAACATTCCTGCCTTGAATAATCCCGGCACCTATAAATATGCATTTCTGTAGGAATAGCCTTAAGTGTGAAATTTCTGGGTCACAAGGTAGCATATCTAAGGTTTGTAAGATGTCACCGAACTGTCTTCCAATGTGGATGTACCAAGAAACTGTTGAATTTTTACAAAAGCAATATATTGACTAGAAGGCAGGGGTGATAGAGAGGAAGGGGAAGAGGATGAAGAAGGCAAATATTTTTTCAAGGCTTAGCTGGTTGAATCCTATTTAATGCCCTCCCCCATCGGTATATGTGTTCATTTGAAACATACTAGAAAAGATGATATGTCTTTACATATATTCCCCATTCTGTGCCTGTGGGTAAGCCTTTACAGGTTACCTATAGCACTTTTGAGATTTCCTAACTTGTCAAGGTATGGACAAAATGATCAAACCAAGAGTGATCAGAGTTGCAAGGAAATGGGATGTGTAGGATTCTCAATAAATATTAATGATTTTTGTACTTGATATTTCAGATTTCAAAGGCAAATGATAGTTAATATGAATCAAGAAGTAATCCCATGTTCATGGATACAAACAGCCAGTCATATAAGAAGGCTGCATTGTGCAAAGTGAACTTACACATAACTTGTTATGATGGACTTTCCCAAGAAGACAGTTGAGTTTCATATAGCATAAGCATCACCTACAGAGATTTCTAAAGACCCAGAGCTTTTCAGAAAAGAGTAACCTCTCACTGAGAAAGTCCTTACCAAGATAAAGCATCTACAAGTTTTCATAGACGCCCCACTTTACAAGTGAAAACATTGAGGCTGAGAGAGATTTTAAAACATGCCCAGGTCACTGACATGGGTCTGAAACTACTTCTGACTCTGTTGGGTGGAGGTAATTGGATACAAACACTTTGGAAAACTGGCCATTTCTTCCAATGCTGGACCCTGTGAATACCCTGTGACCCAGCATCAGCGCTCCTAGGTATAAACCCAGGAGGAATGAGTACATAGGTCCACTAAAAGACACTCCCTGGAATGTGAACAGCATCATATTCATACTAGTTAAAAATTGGAAACTTCCCAAATATCTATCAATAGCAGAATAGATCAATACTCTGTGGAGCATTTGCACAAAGAGCCTTCTGCAGCAATGAGAATGGACGATCAGAAGCTACACACAAGTGCATGGATGAACCGCACAAAGACGATTTTGTACCAAAGAAGCCAGGCATACAATAGAACATGGTGTGTATTTTTTGTTATATAAACTTCAAAATGGGCAAAATGAATCTATGCTTTAGAAGTTGAAGTAGCCATCACCCTTGAGGGTAGAGGAGTAATTGGCACAAGGAGGGGGGGGCTTCTGGAATCTTCTCGATTTAAGTGGTAATTATACAGGTGAGTTCACTTTGTAAACGTTGTGCATTTTGAAAGTTTTCACTGAGCTGTGCACCTATAAGTTGTGTAGTTTTTTGGGTGTTCTCTACTTCAACAGAAAATGTTTGTAATGCTTCTGAATGTAGATCCCAGGTAGCACCACTTGTCATAGTGATCTGTGATAATTCTCCTTGCGGACTTTAACCATGAAGTCTCTACAACAAACTCTGGCCGCCTTTTTACCAGAAGACAAAGAAAATCTTCCAAGACACCCTAACCCAAGCCTAGACAGCAGACAAGCTGGCTGTATATCAGAAACGCCTGCAAAGTGTTGTAAAAATTCTGATTCCTGGGCCCTCCCTCTCCCCTGATTTTCATTCAGCAAGTCAGTGGGGGTACATCCAGGTTTGCTAATCACTGCTCTGGAGGGGACAAACTTATTATCCGTATCTTGGCATTCTCTAAAGTTATCAATAGTGGTGGTGTTGGCATTTTTGGTGGAACAGTTTTTGCTCTTTGAGTCTGTCTGGTGCATTGTGGGCTGTTGAGCACCCCTGGCATATGCCCACTGGGGGTCAGTAGCACTCCCAGTCTTGTGAAAAGCAAAGATACCCACACATATTTCCAAATGCCCCCTGTCAAGGTGGCAGAAGAATCTATGCTTTCTTCTCACCAAATGGCATTCCCAAAGCTTGCTTAACCCTGAAGTTTGACATGTTGGAGTTCCCCTCTCTTTCTTCAGAATCTTCCAAAGTCTTCCAACCCTCTCAATTGCTCTACTTCCCTTTTCTGGAAAGAACGCAACTCACGCACCCTAAAGTGTGACAGGGACCCAGGTGCATTATCCTAATGGATTCACTTTACAGAGAATGAAAATTTTATATAGCCAAAGGAATGAATCTCTAATATTGGAATCTTACATATCACCTAGCAGATGGAAATGGATGGGCAAGAAATCTTCATAGGCTCCTCAAATGACTGCAGCAGGTAGTTCCTTGCCCTCTTTCCACCATTAATCTAAATTAGTAATGTTGACCAGGTAGAAAGATTTAGAATCTCATTAACATTGCAGACAGAAGCAGTTTAACAAGAGGCCTCCAGAAATCAGTCTCAGCCATTGGTTCTAATCTTTAACACATCTCCCAGCTGGAGACTTAATTTATCAATCAGCAGCAGCCCTACCATACTGGTTCTGAGAATTACATTCAGTTGAACAGGGCTAGCAACTCTGAAATAAATGCCCCAAATAAATAGCTGCAAATCACATTCATTTGGTTGCTAAAACAATTACCAACTAATCCAGTCATTTTGAGTTGCAAGAATGGATCAGCCAAAAGACATTTGGTCTCTGCCTTCTAGTCTGGATACCCATTGAGAATGAGTGCCAAGATCTTTGGGAGATGGAGGGTATAAACAACAAAAACCAAATCTGATAATCCAGATATTTGCAGATCATGACGTAGGCACTCAAGAGTGAATCCAGAGATGGACTGTGGCTGTCCCTCCAGGCATAATATTGCACAGCAGTATGTGCCCTGCAAATTTCCAAAACCAAATGAGACAGAGTCAAATTCTGGATGCAGACCTGGGGACAAATCCTAGCTCTAATACCTCCTACCTGTGTGCTCTTGGAAAAGTGCTTAGCCTCTCTGAGCCTCAGTTTTTTTATGTAAAATAGAGACATGACTCCTTACCCCACAGATTGCTGTAAGGATTAATTAAGATCAAGCAGGTAAGCACGCACAATGACTAGTATATAATAAGCAAACAAGAATGATGGTAGGGGGACTTCCCTGGTGGCGCAGTGGTTAGGAATCCGCCTGCCAATGCAGGGGACATGGGTTCGAGCTCTGGTCTGGGAAGATTCCACATGCCATGGAGCAACTAGCCCCGTGCGCCACAACTGCTGAGCCTGCGCTCTGGAGCCCGCGAGCCACAACTACTGAAGCCCGCATGCCTAGAGCCCGTGCTCTGCAACAAGAGAAGCCACTGCAATGAGAAGCCTGCGCACCACAAAGAAGAGTAGCCCCCGCTCACCTCAACTAGAGAAAGCCCAAGCACAGCAATGAAGACCCGGCGCAACAACAAAAAAAAATTTTTTTTAATATGATGGTAAATAGATTTTTTTTTAAATCACCAGAGTCTGGAGAGATATTTCATGTTGATGGATAGGAAGACTCAATATTGATAAAGGACTGTTATCCAAAATATAAAAAGAACTCTTAAAACTCAATAATAAGAACAAACCTGATAATTAAATGAGCCAAAGACCTTAACAGACACCTTGCCAAAGAAAATATACAGATGGCAAATAAGCATATGAAAAAGATTCTCCACATGATATGTCATTAAGGAAATGCAAAGTAAAACAACAATGAGATACCACTACACACCTATTAGAATGGCCAAAATACAAAACACTGACACCACCAAATGCTGGTGAGGTTGTGGAGCAACAGGAACTCTCATTCATTGCTGGTGGGAATGCAAAATGGTACAGCCACTTTGCAAGCCTGTTTATTGGTTTCTTACAAAACTAAACTTACTCTTATCATAAGATCCAGCAATAGTGCTACTTGGTATTTACCCAAAGGAGTTGAAAACTATGTCCACACAAAAACCTGCACACAGTTGTTTATAGCAGCGTCATTCGTAACTGCCAAAACTTGGAAGTAACCAAGATGTCCTTCAGTAAATGAATGGATAAACTCTGGTACATCCAGACAAAGGAATATTATTCAGCACTAAAAGACATGAGTTATCCAAGCCCTGAAAAGATATGGATGAAACTTAAATGCAAATTACTAAGAGAAAGAAGCCAATGTGAAGAGGCTACATACTGTATGATTCCAACTATATGACACTCTGGAAAAGGCAAAACCATGGAGACAGTAAAAAGATCAGTGGTTGTCAGGGGTTAGGGTAGAGGGAGGGATGAGTAGGCAGAGCACAGGGGGTTTTTAGGGCAGTAAAATTACTCTATTTGAGACTGTAATGGTGGATACATGTCATTATACATTTGTCGAAATCATAGAATGTACAATACCAAGAGTGAACCCTAATGTAAACTATGGACTTTGGTTGTAATGTGTCCATGTAGGTTCATCAGTTGTAACCAATTCACCACTGTGAAAGGGATGTTGATAATGGAGAGGCTATGCATGTGTTAGGACAGGCACACTTGTTAAAACTGAGAAACCAACATTGGTACAATTAACTAAACTGCACACTTTTTTCAGATTTCACTGGTTTTCCCGCTAATATCCTTTTGTTTCAGGATCCCATCCAGGATACTACATTCTTTTGAGTCATCTTTTCTCCGTAGTCCCTCTGGTCTATGACAGTTTCTTTTCTTGTTTCTCACAATTTTGATAATTTTTAGGAATACTGGTGAGGTATTTTTTAGAATTTTTCTCAATTTGGGTTTGCCTGCTGTTTTCTCATGATTAGAATATGATGATGGATTTGGGGGAAGAAGACCACAGAGGTGAAATGCCATCCTCATTGCATCATATCAGCAAGCCATGACATCCATATGACTTGTCACTATGATGTTGACCTTGATCACTTGGTTAAAACAGTGCCTACCAGCTTTCTCCACTGTCGAGTTACTATTTTTCCCTTTGTCTACTCTACTCTTTGGAAATGAGTCACTAAGCCCACCCCACACTAGTTAGGAGAGGGGAGAAGATTAAACTCCATCTCCTGGAGGGAAGCGTATCTACATATATTCTTTTTGTTGTTGAAGTATAGTTGATTTACAGTATCGTGTTAGTTTCAGGTGTACAGCACAGTGATTCAGTTATATATATATAACTGAATATATATATATATATATATATATATATGTTTCTTATATGAAAGAAGCATATATATATATATATATTCTTCTTCAGATTCTTTTCCCTTACAGGTTATTACAAAATATTGAGTGTAGTTCCCTGTGCTACGCAATAGGTCCTTGTTGATTATCTATTTTATATATAGTAATGTGTATATGTTAATCCCAACCTCCTAATTTATCCCTCCCTCCTACCTTCCTTTCCCCTTTGGTAACCATAATTTTGTTTTCTATGTCTGTGAGTCTGTTTATGTTCTGGAAATAAATTCATTTGTATCTTTTCTTTAGATTCCACATATAAGTGATATCAAATGATATTTGTCTTTCTCTGACTTACTTCACTTAGTATGATAACCTCTAGGTTCATCCATGTTGCTGCAAATGGCACTATGTCATTATTTTATATGACTGAGTAATATCCCATTGTATATGCGCACCACATCTTCTTTATCCATTCATCTGTCAGTGGGCATTTACGTTGCTTCCATGTCTTGCCTATTGTAAATAGTGCTGCAATGAAAATTGGGGTGCATGTATCTTTTTGAATTATGGTTTTCTCTGGATATATGACCAGGAGTGGGATTGCAGGATCATGTGGTAGCTCTATATTCTTTAGAATACTTTGTAAGGGAAATTTGTCTCTTCTCCCTTATTCATTTATTCATTTATTTAATTTTTTATTTATAACAGTACAGACTCATATATTTATTTTATTCTTTGGATTACCCACGCAAACTGTATTATTTATTTTGTTGCTTGAAATGTTCCCTTTGGCCATTGGGAGCTCCTTCAGACTCGTTCTTGTGTTCCTTTGATGTGCTCCCATTTTTTTAAAGCCTCCTTACTTTCTGGCACTGTAAGAGGCTCCAGGATCATCCTTCACTGCCCTGCCCTAGAATTAGCCATTTCTCCAAGGATTCCTGGTTGCTTTCATTGGAGAATGGTATCTAATGATCTCAGGGCTGGGTGCAATATTGCATTTTTAGTTTTTATTTTGGTGAAAGTTGTATATGCAGGCAATTTGGCAATCACCATAAAACTTACAAGAACTCTTATGGATAAAAGTGCAAGGAGTAACAGATTTGTATAGTTACTCCCCACCCACAATTGTTCATTTTAATGGTAAATATAGTAACTGTAGAGTGGAGTGCCCTGGTAGATAAGCAAGTGATCAAAAATAGCACACCAGTAATGGGGCAAATTGACATCACATGCCTCTTGGTATGATGTACCAAGAAGGATACAACATGACTTCTGGGGACTTCGTGCCACGATTGTATCATTTGAATAAATTGAATTCCATAATGTTCAAAATAAGGGGCATTCTACGAAACAACTTGCCTATATTCTTTGAAAGTGTTAATGCCAGGAAGTTCAAATAAAGACTGAGAAACTTCTCCAGATTAAGGGAGACATGGCGACCGAATCCAACAAGGGAGCCAGAATCTTCTTTTGCTATAAAGGATGTTATTGGAACAGTTGGTGACATCTGAATAAGGTCTGTAGATTAGATAATAATAGGTACCAATGCTAATTTCCTGATTTTGACCGTTGTGCTGTGTTATATAAGGAAATGCCCTTCAGAAAACATTGAAGTATATAAGGTTAAAGGGCCATCATATCTATAAATTATTCTCAATGGTTCAAGGGTGGTGGGTAGACAGAGAATAAAGTGGAAGTAGTAAATGTTAACATTTGGAGAACCTGAATGAAGAATATACAGGAACTCTTAGTTCTGTTCTTACAACACTTTGGTAAGTCTGAAACTTTGTCCAAATAAAAAGTTAAAATAAATAAACAAGTGGCTACAAAAAAGTTACATATATACAAGTTTCACTTATTCCTTCATTTTGTTGAGCACCTGCTACATGCCAAGTGATTTTTCCGAGCACAGAGCAAGACAGACAAAAATCCCTACTGTTGTGGAGCTGGGTGGAAACAGGAAAAAAATGGAATAAAGACGGAAATGCATAGTTTGTCAGATGGTGTTAAGTGCTAAGGAGAAGAACAAAGCAGGAGAGGGGAAGAGAGAGTGCAGCCACTAGGAATTAAGAGTCAAATAGATCTTTGGGGCGTGTTATACAAAGCAGTGCAGACAATACATACTATCAGCTTTCAATAAAAACGTGTCAATTAAATATCACTTAAATTCTGATCTCTAAATGTAGAAGGCAGCTTCTGACAAGGCCTCCAATGATGCTTGCCTTTTGGTGTTCACACCCTTGTGTAACACCCTCCCCTTGAAAGTGGGTGGGACCTAGTAACTCACCTTTTTAAAATCTTTGCCTTTTTAAAAATTAAAAAAAAAAAATTTAATACAATTTTTAAATGTTACTTTCCATTTACAGTTATTACAAAATAGTGGCGGGCTTCCCTGGTGGTGCAGTGGTTGAGAATCCGCCTGCCAATACAGGGGACACGGGTTCGAGCCCTGGTCTGGGAAGATCCCACATGCCGTGGAGCAACTGGGCCCGTGAGCCACGACTACTGAGCCTGCGCGTCTGGAGCCTGTGCTCCGCAACAAGAGAGGCCGCGATAGTGAGAGGCCCGCGCACCGCGATGAAGAGTGGCCCCCGCTCGCCGCAACTAGAGAAAGCCCTCGGACAGAAACGAGGACCCAACACAGCCAAAAATAAAAAAATAAAATAAAAATAAAATAGTGGCTATTTTCCCCGTGTTGTACAATACATCCTTGAGCCTATCTTACACCCAATAGTTTGTACCTCTCACTCCCCCACCCCTATATTGCCCCTCCCTCCTCCCAACTGGTAACCACTAGTTTGTTCCACTACATCTGTGAACCTAGTGACTCACTTTCTAAAAAACTTTTATTGAAGTATAGTTGATTTAAATTTATTTATTTATTTATTTGGCTACGTTGGGTCTTCATTGCTGCACACGGGCTTTCTCTAGTCACTGTGAGTGGGGGGCTACTCTTCGTTGTGGTGCATGGGCTTCCCACTGCAGTAGCTTCTCTTGCTGTGGAGCACGGGCTCTAGGCACACAGGCTTCAGTAGTTGTGGCACGTGGGCCCAGTAGTTGTGGCTCACAGTCTCTAGAGTGCAGGCTCAGTAGTTGTGGCGCATGGGCTTAGTTGCTCCACGGCATGTGGGATCTTCCCAGACCAGGGCTTGAACCCATGTCCCCTGCATTAGCAGGTGGATTCTTAACCACTGCACCACCAGGGAAGTCCATGACTCATTTTAATGAATAAAAGATGAAAGAGTGATGGGATGGCACTTTTGAGATCAAGTTACAAAAAGACTGGTTTGCACATTGCATGCCCTCTCTATCTCTCTCTTTATTGTTTACTCTGAGGAAAGCCAGGTTCCATGTTGTGAGCTGCCTTATGGAGAGTTCCACGTGGCAAAGAACCAAGAGCAGCCTCCAAGAAACATCTAGTGAGGAACAGAGACCCTCAGCCCTACAGCCCATGAGAAACTGAATTCTTCCAACAGTCACGTGTTTAAGCTTGGAAGGGAACTCTTCCCCAGTTAAGCCTTCAGATGAGAATAGAGTCCCCATTGACACCTTGTTGGCAGCCTCATGAGAGACCCTGAAACAGAGGACCCAAATAAGCTGCACCCTGGTTCCTGCCCCACAGAAACTATAGGTAATAAATGATTGCTTTTAAAGCTGCTAAGTTTTGGGTAATTGGTTACACAGCAAGAGGCAACTATTACATTAAGGCTCCATATTTCTCCTCCTAAAATAAAATAGCTGTTTTTCTCCTTCTGGACCCCCCAAAAAGACTTATTCTCTAAGAGAGGCATCATAGATGTTCACCAAATATTTCCCTTTCTCCGTATTCAGGCACATGGTAAGATGGCATTCCCTGGTCCCCTTGTGTTTGCTGAGGCCATGTGACTAGTTCTGGCCAATGAGCTCTCAGTGGGAATAAAGTGGGTGCTTCCAAGTTGGAGCATTTAGTTGTCAGTGCAAATCTCTCGAGAGCTGCAGTGACTAGCCACATGTGACTATTATAATTAAACAAAATTGAAAACCTGGTCCATAGTTGTACAAGCCACATTTCTAGAACTCAAAAGCCACATGTGTCTAGCGGCCACCTTATGAGACAGCACAAATCAAGAACATTTCCATCACCCTCCTACATTGTTGGTGGGAATGTAAATTGGTACAACCACTATGGAAAACACTATGGAGATTCCTTAAAAAACTAAAAATAGAGCTACCATATGATCCAGCAACCCCACTCCTGGGCATATATGCAGAAAAGAGGAAAACTCTAATTTGAAAAGATACATGCACCCCAATGTTCATGGCAGCACTATTTACAATAGCTAAGACATGGAAACAACCAAAGTGCCCACCAACAAACAACTGGTTTAAGAAGATCTCGTGTATATACATACCATGGAATATTACTCAGCCATAAAAAGAATGAAATATTGCCATTTCCAGCAGCATGAATGGACCTAGAGATTATCATACTAAGTGAAGTAAGTCAGGCAGAGGAAGACAAATACTGTATGATATCACCTGTATGTGGACTCTAAAAAATAATACAAATGAATCTATATACAAAACAGAAACAGATTCACAGACATAGAAAACAAACTTATGGTTACCAAAGGGGAAAGGGAGGCGGGGAGGGATAAATTAGGAGTTTGGGATTGACAGATACAAACTACTCCACATAAAATAGATAAGCAACAAGGATTTACTGTATGAACAGAGGGAACTATATTCAATAACTTGTAATAACCTAGAATGGAAAATAATCTGAAAAAATATATATATATATAAAATGGAATCATTTTGCTGTACACCTGAAACTAACACAATATTGTAAATTAACTACACTTCAATTAAAAAAGAAAAGAACATTTGCATCTTCTGGAAAGTTCTATTGGACAGCTTTGCTCTGGAGCATTCTTTTGCACAGGAGCAAGCAGAGCTTCGGATGGTGACTACTCTTTAAGGTTGGGCCCCAGAGTGAGGATGACGTGGAGCACAGCCCCAATTTGAACTGTGAGGTTGTGCTGGGTGAGTAAGAAAGCAACATCTCTCATTTTAAAGCCACGGGACTTGGGGGTTGTAATCTGTAGCATGCCATTCACAGATTTCAGCAAATCTCTTTATTGGCATCTGCCTTAAAATGACTGTAGCTATAATTCTGTTGCCCACTCCTTAACCCAATTACCCTTTCGAGGACTTCTGACCTCTGAAATGAAAAGAGAATAATTTTCTGTTGTTGTAAGCTACCTAGTTTGTAGTAATTTAAAAAAAAAATTTTATTGGAGTATAGTTGATTTACAATGTTGTGTTAGTTTCAGGTGTACAGAAAAGTGATTCAGATATATATATATGTGTGTATGTATATATGTATATATATACATACATATATATTCTTTTTCAGATTTTTTCCATTATAGGTTATTATAAGATATTGAGTAGAGTAACCTGTACTCTACTCAACAAGTAGGTCCTTGTTGTTTATCTATTTTATATATAGTAGTGTGTATATGTTAATCCCAAACTCTTAATTTATCCCTCTCCCCCTTTCCCTTTAGGCAACCATAAGTTCTACGTCTGTGAGCATTTGACAAGTGTTTATTGAGCATCTATGCTCAATATGAGGCCTTACCCCAGGCACTGGGGATGGATACAGCCATGAATAGAACAAATAAGAAACTCATGTTTTAGGGCAGAGAAACCAGAAAAAAAGAGTGAGCTTGGATAGATCTAGCATATGTCAGGTAGAGATAGTTTTTATAAGAAAAATGGAGCAGGCATTGGGCCAGCTAGAAGAGGAGGGGGAGTTATTTTAGAAGGACCTCTCTGAGACGGTGACATTGATGGAGAGACTCAAGGAAAGAAAAGAACAGAGATGCAGATATCAGAGGGAGGAGTGTTGCAGACTGAGGAAACATCAACAGCAAAGGCTTGTGAAGACAGTGACTGGTGTGTTCAAAGGCCAGCAAAGAGGCTCATGTGGCAGGAATGAAGGGAGTGAAAGGGGAGGAGATAAGAGAGGTTTCGGGGATGACAGGGGTGTCATCCCCTGTAGGGGCTTTATTGTTTTAAAATGTAGGTTTTATTATTTTTCAGGGGTGGTGAGGCCAACAGATCGAGAGACAACTGCCATTGAATAGATAGCTTGTTTTACTCAAAGACCCCAGGAGGAGGAACACATCTTGCCATGCAGGGCCACGCAGGGAAGCACCAGGGTCAGGTGGTCAGGAAGCAGTGGGAGCAGGATGAGAAAGTGGGCAAGATCCTTTATTGTGGTTTCCTCAGAAAGGAAAAGATAAAGCAGGGTAAGCAGCCTTAGGATTGGCTGGCTTTAATAATTTTAGCAGGCTGTGGGGTGTAGGGGCTCTCCCTAGTTGGTACCTGGCCCTGGGGTGATCAGGGCAGTGGCAGAGCATATTTGCAATTAGAGCCTGGTAGAGGAGGTTGTGGAGACGCAGGCTCTGGATTGGTTGGTTTGTATTTGAAATGCGTGCTCAAGGCTGAATCCTTTACTATCTCAAAGGATTGGCTAACCCTGGGAGAGGCAGTCCTTCAGGGTCACCCAGATGCCAAAGCATCCAACACACATGGTTAATACATTTATCTTATGACACTTGCCAGAAAGACTTTTCCTCTTGTAAAGTCACATCATTGCCCCTAAGATGTTTTGAGTTCTGGGACCTCAAGGTCCTGCCTATCCTGTTCATTGCTCCAGCCTCAGCAACTGAGAAATGTCAAAATAGAAACCCACTGTCTTGATAAGTGAAAAGGGCAAGTTACAGAGAAGTACAGAACATGAATGATCTTTATGAAAGAGACAGAATGCATGAAAATATAAAAGTGTTTGTTCATGTCTTTAAGAAGAAACAAAGGATAAACCAGAGACCAATACAAATGACTTCCCAATAGGGAAGAAGAGGGAATGGAGCTGGAGGAAGAGCTGAGGGGAAATCTGATCCTAACACCTGGTTAGAATCAGAGTAGAATTATTTCCCTGGAAAATGTGGACTTATTCCTTTTATTTTCTTCTGTTTTCCCCAATGACTAAAAAAGAGCAGGAAACACACAGACATACACACACACAACAGAGAATGTGGTAAGAGTTAAGCTTAGTGACAACACGAATGGAAACACACACACGTGTTCGCGAGGTTATACGTAAATATATGCATACATCTGTGATGTCCTTCCATAGCTGTTCTGCTTTTCTGTCACTGAGACGACAACAGCTAAATAATCTCATGTCCCATATGGCACCCCGACTGTCACAAAGTTAACGCACTTAAAGTTAAGGAGGGTTTGCGAAAAAAAAAAAAACCTTTTGAATTATGAGAAGGTAGGTGTGTCATGGGTGTGCCTGGCACTGCCCAGCCTTGATCTGGCCACCTCAGTGCATACAGGACTGGCTTCCCACTGCCAGCCCTCAGGGGGCTTTCTCTAGCCACCAGAGTGTCAACTCGACAGGCTGGGATGCTAGGAAATGAGTGCTCCTGGGAGCACTTCAACCTGTGATTGATGGAAGTTGGCAGATAAATACCCCAGCTCCCTTGGTCCTAGGGTGTGGGAACTCTGAACAATGTGCTCTCTGCTGCCCCCCCAGAGGTCTCCACCGGTACTGAGTCCCAGTTGTTCACTATGGTAACTTGCCTGAGGGCACATCCATTACTGGTTGGTTCTTCCTTTCCCCACTCCTCTGCCAGTGTGTCCTGGGATCTCCACCCCAAAACAATTGAATCCTTGCTTCCATATCTGCTTCTGGGGGGAAGCCAAACTAAGACAATGGATTTGGACAGATTCTGTTAGCTATTTCAAAATCTTTAGGCAGAAAGAAGATCCTCCCTCCCTCCCTTCCTTCCTTCCTTCCTCCCTTCCTCCCTTCTTTCCTTCTCCTCCTCCTCTTCTTCTCCTTCTCCTTCTCCTTCTCTTTCTTCTTCTTCTTCTTCTTCTTCCTTTCTCCTCCCTTCTCTCCTCTTCTCTCTCTCTCTACTCTTCCTTCTTCAAAACAGAGTCTAAAGGGGCTTGTACAATAAAAGTTGAATATAAATCAGGTACCCCAAATATATGTGCTATCTCAGCCTCATTGTGTAATAGAAAAAAAACGCAGAACTACTTGTCAAAAGATTTGGACTCACACTCTTCAAATGTAGCCACAAGCCTCATATGACCACTGAGTGCTTGCAATGTGACTGGTCCAAATTGAGATGTAAGTATTAAAATACACACCATATTTTGAAGACTTAGTACAAGAAAAATATGTGAAATATCCAATAATTTTTATATTCATTATAGTAGAAATGATAGCATTTCCAGTGTGTTAAGTTAAATAAAATACATTATTAAAACTAACTTTACCTGTTTCTTTTTACCTCTTCTAATGTGGCTGCTGGAATGTTTAAAATTACATATGGTACCATGTTGTATTTCTACTGGACAGAGCTGGTCTGGATGATTACCCAGCTCTGTACTTCCAAGCTCCATGAATTAGGGCAAGACATTTAATCCCATGGAGATGGTTTCCTCACTTAGGAACAACACAGCAACAGTAACAAAGAGTAATAATACCACCCCTCCACACTAATGTCCAAACAATGTTCTACTGTGAGCTTGACCCATCACTGAATCTCTCCAAGCCTCAGTCTCCTCATCTGCAAAATGGGGATGAGGGCAGTATGCACCCTATGGGATCATAAAGGGATGACACACTGTATGTGATGGGCCGGGCACAGGATAGTAGAGAATGAGTGTTGGCTGCATTGATGATAATATTTTCTGTGTGCAGATGAAATTGCATCTTGTGTCCAAAGGAAGTATTCCCTGGAAGCATCCGATGCCCCAGAAACAAGGCAGGCAGCAGGGGAGGACCCACCAGATACACAGACAAATAAAGGTAATGGAAAAGAGATCCCAACAACATTCATTGGAAGGGAATAAAAGTTCCATCTAAGAATTACATGCAGAGAGAAACATGACTGTATTTGTGTTCAGGCTGCTGGAATGCATGTTGTCTCACAGAGAGACCCTAATGTATTGACTTGACAGAACATTAAGCCTCTTTTCCAGGTCTTTTTTATTCTCTTCTCCAGCATCATCCATGTCTTTTGTTGTGGAAAATGCTTTCATCCCATGCCGACAGAAATTACTTCACTCTCATACCTGAGACGCTTGCTTAAAAACATGTCTCAAAGTGTCTCGAGTTCTCAAATCAAGAAAAAACCCAAATCACCCTGTGGGGACCAGAAGCAAGGAAAAGAAGTTTAATTGGGCTCACAGATGTGTTTCAAGGCAGAGTGACTGGGGTGGAGCTGTGTGGCCTTGGGCAAGTTGCTCAACCTCTCTGGCTTCAGTGTGTTCATTTGTAAAACAGGGAAATTAGAGTGTTCACTTAATTGGTGGTTGTGAGGATTAAATGAGATAATCCACAGGTCGTGTTAGACAGACTCAGAGCCTGGGTGTTGGTGTTGCTACCTTTCCTTGCCTCCAACCTGGAGTCATTTTTTTGTTACTGAAGAGATTCCCATCCTCACAAATAAGTCTGAGGCTTTCTTTAAAGCTTTTGATGATTTGTTTTTAAATATTTTTCAAAAGTAAAGTCATTTTCATATAAAAAAATTTTAACCCTCTATCCCAGGACTACCCCAAACACAAACATTGTGAGAATTTTGTAGTATTTCTGTCTAGTTTCTCTCCCACCCCCGTGTTTTTATTTTACATATAGAGGTAATTATAGTGCAAAGATATTTTATATATAATAGTTCCTCAACATCCGAGTATTCACTATATTTTTTATTACCCAGATATCCACACAGTTATGAGTTTAGAGAAGCAAAAGTTGTCCTAACATAAATATATTCACAAATGAACTTCAACTCACCATTATCCATTCTGGAGTAACACAGACATCACTTTGGGGCCCATCAGATCAATATATTTGCCAATGTTTATCTCTCAATGTTGATGGGTGTTTGAAATTTAACAATACAATTCACAATGATGTGAATCGATTGCAACATGAAAACTGGAAATCTTTGCAGAGGACAGCAGGATTTCATGAAGTCAGTGAAAGTGATGTGGGAGAACCATTTGTAGCACAGAGGACTCCACTGACAAGTGAGGAACCTGAAGAGTTAGACTGGTTAACAATGGAAAAACAGGAAACAAGCAGATAACAGTGATGCTCAAAAGAGCAAAAACTGACGAGCAAAGGATTTTAAAAGCCCTGTGGGGAAATTGATGAAGATCTTGCAAACGTATGCAAAAAATGACCCCCTGTAGGAATACATCACAAAAGCCAAAGATGAAACGAAAGATGTTCCATTCATATAATTTTTCAGTAGGAAATTATATACATGCAAAATATCAACTTTTGACTCATTCTTTGTTAATTTGAAGAATTAGAGCATATTTGCAATTAGTACTTAAATATTGTTAAGTGGGATCTAAAAACAAACTTAGGTTTACGAAGTTGGGATTCCTTTTACAGGACAAAGTCCCAACTGGATTCCTACTTTCATTGGATTCACTCTAAGAAGATTTTTCCAGTAGTAAGTATTCTGGAATGGAGATTTCTTCTATCACTTTCTCACTTAATATCATATTACCACCATCATTTTAATGGTTACATTTACGTATTTACTTATTCCCCTTTTGCTAACTTTTAATAATGTTTCCAACTAGATGCTTTTAAAAGTAATAGGGCAGGTTCTTCTCCAGGGCCTTGGCGGCTTCCATGTCATCCAGGGTTTCACCCCACTCATGATGGGACAGCGTCTGCTTGTCCTGGAAAAGGGCATGTCTGACACACTGGTTTTGCATCTTCAAGAGACGCCGGGCACCTGGCGCTTCTCTTTTGCCAACTCAAAGAAGACATGGCTCAGGCCCTCTATAGCCACATCTTTGCAGTGAAAATAGAACAGAAAGAGTCGTGTGGCTGACAGGGTCTTGGTGCTCCAGCCGGGTGTCAGACCTGAGCCTCTGAGGTGGGAGAGCCGAGTTCAGGACATTGGTCCACCAGAGACCTCCCAGCTCCACGTAATATCAAATGGTGAAAACTCTCCCAGAGATCCCCATCTCAACGCTAAGACCCAGCTCCACTCAACGACCAGCAAGATACAGTGCTGGACACCTTATGCCAAACAACTAGCAAGACAGGAACACAGCCCCACCCATTAGCAGGGAGGCTGCCTAAGGTCATAAATAAGGTCACAGACACTAGAAAACACACCACTGGACGTGGTCCTGCCCACCAGAAAGACAAGATCCAGCCTCATCCACCAGAACACAGGCACCAGTCCCCTCCACCAGGAAGCCTACACAGCCCACTGAACCAACCTTAGCCACTGGGGGCAGACACCAAAAGCAACAGGAGCTATGAACGTGCAGCCTGTGAAAAGGAGACCCCAAACACAGTAAGTTAAACAAAATGAGAAGACAGAGAAACACACAGCAGACGAAGGAGCAAGGTAAAAACCCACCAGACCAAACAATGACGAGGAAATAGGCAGTCTACCTGAAAAAGAATTCAGAGTAATGATAGTGAAGATGATCCAAAATCTTGGGAATAGAATGGAGAAAATACAAGAAATCCTTAACAAGGATGTAGAAGAACTAAAGAGCAAACAGTGATGAACAACACAATAAATGAAATTAAAAATTCTCTAGAAGGAATCAATAGCAGAATAACTGAGGCAGAAGAACGGATAAGTGACCTGGAAGATAAAATAGTGGAAATAACTACCACAGAGCAGAATAAAGAAAAAGAATGAAAAGAATTGAGGACAGTCTCAGAGACCTCTGGGACAACATTAAACGCACCAACATTCGAATTATAGGGGTCCCAGAAGAAGAAGAGAAAAAGAAAGGGTCTGAGAAAATATTTGAAGAGATTATAGTTGAAAACTTCCCTAATATGGGAAAGGAAATAGTCAACCAAGTCCAGGAAGCGCAGAGAGTCCCATACAGGATAAATACAAGGAGAAACACGCCAAGACACATATTAGTCAAACTATCAAAAATTAAATACAAAGAAAAAATATTAAAAGCAGCAAGGGAAAAACAACAAATAACATACAAGGGAATCCCCATAAGGTTAACAGCTGATCTTTCAGCAGAAACTCTGCAAGCCAGAAGGGAGTGGCAGGACATATTTAAAGTGATGAAAGGGAAAAACCTACAACCAAGATTACTCTAGCCAGCAAGGATCCCATTCAGATTCGACAGAGAAATTAAAACCTTTACAGACAAGCAAAAGCTAAGAGAATTCAGCACCAGCAAACTAGCTTTACAACAAATGCTAAAGGAACTTCTCTAGGCAGGAAACACAAGAGAAGGAAAAAACCTACAATAACAAACACAAAACAATTAAGAAAATGGTGATAGGAACATACATATTGATAACTACCTTAAATGTAAATGGATTAAATGCTCCAACCAAAAGATATAGATGGGCTGAATGGATACAAAAACAAGACCCGTATATATGTGGTCTACAAAAGACCCACTTCAGACCCAGGGACACATACAGACTGAAAGTGAGGGGATGGAAAAAAGATATTCCATGCAAATGGAAATCAAAAGAAAGCTGGAGTAGCAATTCTCATATCAGACAAAATAGACTTTAAAATAAAGACTATTACAAGAGACAAAGAAGGACACTACATAATGATCAAGGGATCAAGCCAAGAAGAAGATATAACAATTGTAAATATTTATGCACCCAACATAGGAGCATCTCAATACATAAGGCAAATACTAACAGCCATAAAAGGGGAAATCAACAGTAACACAATCATAGCAGGGGACTTTAGCACCCCGCTTTCACCAGTGGAGAGATCATCCAAAATGAAAATAAATAAGGAAACACAAGCTTTAAATGATACATTAAACAAGATGGACTTAATTGATATTTATAGGACATTCTATCCAAAAACTACAGAATACACTTTCTTCTCAAGTGCTCATGGAACATTCTCCAGGATAGATCATATATTGGGTCACAAATTAAGCCTTGGTAAATTTAAGAAAATTGAAATCGTATCAAGTATCTTTTCTGACCACAACGCTATGAGACTAGATATCAATTACAGGGAAAAAATATGTAAAAAATACAAACACATGGAGGCTAAACAATACACTACTAAATAACCAAGAGATCATGAAGAAATCAAAAAATACCTACAAACAAATGACAATGAAAATACGACGACCCAAAACCTATGGGATGCAGCAAACGCAGTTCTAAGAGGGAAGTTTATACAATCCTACCTCAAGAAACAAGAAACATCTCAAATAAACAACCTAACCTTACACCTAAAGCAATTAGAGAGGGAAGAACAAAAATAAAACCCCAAAGTTAGCAGAAGGAAAGAAATCATAACAATCAGATCAGAAATAAATGAAAAAGAAATGAAAGAAACAATAGCAAAGATCAATAAAACTAAAAGTTGGTTCTTTGAGAAGATAAACAAATTGATAAACCATTAACCAGACTCATCAAGAAAAAAAGGGAGAAGATTCTATTCAAATCAATAGAATTAGAAATGAAAAAGGAGAAGTAACAACTGACACTGCAGAAATACAAAGGATCATGAGAGACTACTACAAGCAACCATATGCCAATAAAATGGACAACCTGGAAGAAATGGACAAATTCTTAGAAAAGCACAACCTTCCCAGACTGAACCAGGAAGAAATAGAAAATATAAACAGACCAATCACAAGCACTGAAATTGAGACTGTGATTAAAAATCTTCCAACAAACAAAAGCCCAGGACCAGATGGCTTCACAGGTGAATTCTATCAAATATTTAGAGAAGAGCTAACACCTATCCTTCTCAAACTCTTCCAAAATATAGCAGAGGGAGGAACAGTCCCAAACTCATTCTACAAGGCCACCATCACCCTGATACCAAAACCAGACAAAGATGTCACAAAGAAAGAAAACTACAGGCCAATATCACTGATGAACATAGATGCAAAAATCCTCAACAAAACACTAGCAAACAGAATCCAACAGCACATTAAAAGGATTATACACCATGATCAAGTGGGGTTTATCCCAGGAATGCAAGGATTCTTCAATATACGCAAATCAATCAATGTGATACACCATATTAACAAATTGAAGGATAAAACCATATTATCATCTCAATAGATGCAGAAAAAGCTTTCGACAAAATTCAACACCCATTTATGATAAAAACCCTCCAGAAAGTAGGCATAGAGGGAACTTACCTCAACATAATAAAGGTCATATATGACAAACCCACAGCAAACATCATTCTCAACAGTGAAAAACTGAAACCATTTCCACTAAGATCAGGAACAAGACAAGGTTGCCCACTCTCACCACTATTATTCAACATAGTTTTGGAAGTTTTAGCCACAGCAATCAGAGAAGAAAAAGAAAAAAAAAGGAATCCAAATCAGAAAAGAAGAAGTAAAGCTGTCACTGTTTGCAGATGACATGATACTAAACATAGAGAATCCTAAAGAT
This sequence comes from Eubalaena glacialis, assembly GCF_028564815.1. NCBI lineage: Eukaryota > Metazoa > Chordata > Mammalia > Artiodactyla > Balaenidae > Eubalaena > Eubalaena glacialis. The sequence goes on from NC_083719.1 coordinate 177,652,478, forward strand.
GCTACCAGAAAACTACTAGAGCTAATCAATGAATTTGGTAGAGTAGCAGGATACAAAATTAATGCACAGAAATCTCTTGCATTCCTATACAGTAATGATGAAAAATCTGAAAGAGAAATTAAGGAAACACTCCCATTTACCATTGCAACAAAAAGAATAAAATACTTAGGAATAAACCTACCTAAGGAGACAAAAGACCTGTATGCAGAAAACTATAAGACACTGATGAAAGAAATTAAAGATGATACAAACTGATGGAGAGATATACCATGTTCTTGGATTGGAAGAATCAACATTGTGAAAATGACTATGCTACCCAAAGCAATCTACAGATTCAGTGCAATCCCTATCAAACTACCAATGGCGTTTTTCACAGAACTAGAACAAAAAATTTCACAATTTTATGGAAACACAAAAGACCCCGAATAGCCAAAGCAATCTTGAGAAAGAAAAACGGAGCTGGAACAACTAGGCTCCAGGCTTCAGACTATACTACAAAGCTACAGTAATCAAGACAGTATGGTACTGGCACAAAAACAGGAATATAAATCAATGGAACAGGGTAGGAAGCCCAGAGATAAACCCACGCACATATGGTCACCTTGTTTTTGATAAAGGAGGCAAGAATATACAATGGAGAAAAGACAGCCCCTTCAATAAGTGGTGCTGGGAAAACTGGACAGCTACACGTAAAAGAATGAAATTAGAACACTCCTTAACACCATACACAAAAATAAACTCAAAATGGATTAAAGACCTAAATGTAAGGTCAGACACTATAAAACTCTTAGAGGAAAACATAAGCAGAACACTCTATGACATAAATCACAGCAAGATCCTTTTTGACCCACCTCCTACAGAAATGGAAATAAAAACAAAAATAAACAAATCGGACCTAATGAAACTTAAAAGCTTTTTCACAGCAAAGGAAACCATAAACAAGATGAAAAGGCAACCCTCAGAATGGGAGAAAATATTTGCAAATGAAGCAACTGACAAAGGATTACTCTCCAAAATTTACAAGCAGCTCATGCAGCTCAATATCAAAAGAACAAATAACCCAATCCAGAAATGGGCAGAAGACCTAAATAGACATTTCTCCAAAGAAGATATACAGATTGCCAACAAACACATGAAAGAATGCTCAACATCATTAATCATTAGAGAAATGCAAATCAAAACTACAATGCGATATCATCTTACACCAGTAGAATGGCCATCATCAAAAACTCTACAAACAATAAATGCTGGAGAGGGTGTGGAGAAAAGTGAACCCTCATACACTGTTGGTGGGAATGTAAATTGATACAGCCACTATGGAGAACAGTATGGAGGTTCCTTAAAAAACTAAAAATAGAACTACCGTATGACCCAGCAATCCCACTACTGGGCATATACCCTGAGAAAACCACAATTCAAAAAGAGTCATGTACCACAATGTTCATTGCAGCTCTATTTACAATAGCCAGGACTTGGAAGCAACCTAAGTGTCCATCGACAGATGAATGGATAAAGAAGATGTGGCACATATATACAATGGAATATTACTCAGCCATAAAAAGAAACGAAATTGAGTTATTTGTAGTGAGGTGGATGGACCTAGAGTCTGTCATACAGAGTGAAGTAAGTCAGAAAGAGAAAAAGAAATACTGTATGCTAACACATATATATGGAATCTAGAAAAAAAAAAAAAAGGTCATGAAGAACCTAGGGGCAAGACGGGAATAAAGACGCAGACCTACTAGAGAATGGACTTGAGGATATGGGGAGGGGGAAAGGTAAGCTGTGACAAAGTGAGAGAGTGGCATGGACGTATATACACTACCAAACATAAAATAGATAGCTAGTGGGAAGCAGCCACATAGCACAGGGAGATCAGCTTGGTGCTTTGTGACCACCTAGAGGGGTGGAATAGGGAGGGTGGGAGGGAGACGCAAGAGGGAGGAGATATGGGAACATATGTATATGTATAACTGATTCACTTTGTTATAAAGCAGAAACTAACACAGCATTGTAAAGCAATTATACTCCAATAAAGATGTTTTAAAAAAAATTAAATTATTAAAGGTTTATTTTAAAACAATGGCATTGTGATTGTAGTTTTTAATGGACTCTTTTTTTTTACCATGTGTTTTTATTTTTATTTATTTATTTTCTTGACGTACAGTTGATTTACAATGTTTCAGGTGTGCAGCAAAGTGATTCAGTCATATAAAAAGAATATATATGTATAAATATATATATCTTTTTCAGAATATATATATTCTTCAGATTCATATATATATATAAATATATTCTTTCAGATTCTTTTCCATTATAGGTTATTATAAGATATTGAATATAGTTCCCTGTGCTATACAGTAGGTCCTTGTTTTTTATCTATTTTATATACAGTAGTGTGTATCTGTTCATCTCAAATTCCCAATTTATCCCTCCCCGCCTTTTCCCCTTTGGTAACCATAAGTTTGTTTTTTATGTTTTAATGGACTCTATATCTCTTAGAGATATATGCTGTAAGATTAACAGGTACAATGATATGATGCCTAGACTTTGCTTTAAAATAATCCAGCAAAGTACAGACAGTAGGTGGGGTTATAGAGAAACCAGATTTACCTAATGTTGATAGTTACTGATGTTAGGAAGTAAGTACATGAAGGTTGTTTTTATGATTCTTTCCAATTTTGGTAAGTTTGAACATTTTCATGACAAAAAGTTTTGTTTTTTTTTAATACATTTATTTAGTTATTTATATTTTATTTTTGGCTGCGTTTGGTCTTCGTTGCTGTGCGCGGGCTTTCTCTAGTTGCGGCAAGCGGGGCGCTACTCTTCATTGTGGTGTGCGGGTTTCTCATTGCGGTGACTTCTCTTGTTGCGGAGCATGGGTTCTAGGCACGCAGGTTTCAGTAGTTGTGGCACGTGGACTCAGTAGTTGTGGCTTGTGGGCTCTAGAGCACAGGCTCAGTAGTTGTGGCGCACAGGCTTAGTTGCTCCACGGCATGTGGGATCTTCCCAGACCAGGGCTCGAACCCATGTCCCCTGCATTGGCAGGTGGATTCTTAACCACTGCACCACCAGGGAAGTCCCTAAAAAGTTTTTTGAAAGTTAAAAAAGTTGAACCTACATGCTCCTAAACATGCTCCCCAGAGTAGACTGTATCTGCCTGGAGGAAGGAGAACATTCATCTCACCTGAAATGCCACTCTCCACCAGCTAGGCCATGTGTCCTGAATTGCAGGCTCCCCACTGCAGTCCAACAGGGTGCCTGGGCCTTGGCACACCTCTCCATGGAATGATGGGATGATGTAGGTGTCTGACCCCTGGGGCTGCTAAGTTCTCCCAACCCAACCTAGCTCCTAACCAACTCCATGTGACATCGTAGAATTTGCCTCAAGCCCTGTTGAATGATCAGCAGTGACCACAACTTGCCCCACACATGTTAATTTGGACAATAAAGCCCACAAGAAAATTTCCTGGGGACATCTGCAAGGAATCCTTGTCTCTTAAAAGACCTGTAGGAAACTACCCTCTTTCTTCCATTGGGCATACACAGGGAAGCAGGTAGCCCCAGTTGCAATGGCACCCACCCTAAGATCTTGGAACCTTGAGAGACAAAAATAGTGCTGGATCGATCCCATCTTGAAGCCCGCACCACTTCTGTATTTCCAGTCATGAAAGCCAGTACCTTCCCTTGCTGCTCAATCAGCCTGAGTTTGCTGTGACCTGCAACCCACCATCCTAACCTGGTCCAGCCACATAAAACTTTCTTCATGCAGGCTCCACATGTATCAGTTTAAGCAAATCTGTACAGATTTGCCAGAAAGGTAGGCCAAGAGTGCAATAGTTCATTTGAAACTGTCAAACTCAGAATCCCAGTTTAGGCCCTGCTGGGAATCCTAGTCCAGATGATACAAGTTTTTACAAACATTAATAATAGAACTAAACAGATTCAAAGCCTTCTTTACCACCACTATTCAATTAATCAACCAGCCACTTGTCAAATACTCCTCTAGCCCATTACCACTCAGTTCAGGCCTGCAACATCAATTGCCTGGACCATTGCAGTATCCTCCCTATTAATTCCCTTCAGTCATCTCTCACATTGCCCCTAGAGGGCTCTTTCTAACTCATACGTCTGATCAAGGAACTCTCTGGTTCAAAAATTCTTCAATGACTCTGCTTTTTGTTAAATTGTGGTAAAATACACATAACATAAAATTTAACATTTTAATTTTTTTTAAGTGTACAGCTCAGTGGCATTAAGGACACTCATACTTTCTGTCTCTATGAATCTGACTAATCTAGAGACCTCATATAAGTAGAATCATACAGTATTTGTCCTTTTGTGACTGGCTTATTTCACTCAGCATAATGTCCTCAAGGTTCATCCATGTTGTGGCATATGTCAGAATTTCCTGCCTTTCTAAGGCTGAATAACACTCCATTATATGTATATATCACATTTTGTTTGTTTGTTTGTTTTTCTGCTTATTTTTAGATAAACTTAAGTTTTTAGAACAGCTTTAGATTTTACGGAAAAATCTGAGTATAACACAGAGAGTTCTCATATACTTCACACCAAATTATATTATCATATATCTCCGCCCCTACTACCATCTCATATTAGTATTAGATGATACATTTCATACAGTGAACCAATACTGATACAATATTATGAACGGAAGTCTGCACTTGATTTGGATTTTCTTAGTCTTTTCCTAATATTCATCTTCTGTTCGAGGATCCCATCCAGGACCCCATATTACATTTAGTCCTCTCTTCTTAGGCTCCTCTTGGCTGTGGCATTTTCTCAGACTTTCCTTATTTTTGGTGACCTTGCCAGTTTTAAAGAATATTGGTCAAGTATTTTGCAAATGTCCCTCCATTGGGATTTGTATAAGTTGTGCTGATAGTACATAACCTTGATGTGAATGGATAAGAAATGGCACTTTACCTCTGTGGTCTTCCTCCCCAAAACCCATAACCCCAGTCTCACCTTAACAAGGTCATGAATTTTTAAAATAAAATGTATGATAGATAGTACACTCAATATGGTTCAAAATTCAAATGATGCCCAAAGATCCACAGTCAAAAGTCACCTGCGTGCCCCTTTCCCTCTCTGCCCAGCCTCCCCCCTCAACACTCACAGGCTTTCACTTGTGTTAGTTTCTGGGGTCTCCTTACAGAATCGGGGCAAATATAAACTCTTACAACCCTGCCACACACGCACACATTTTACACAGTTCACTATTCTGCTCCTTGCTTTTTTTCTCAACAACACATCCCAAGATCTGCCCGCGTCATGCACACAGCACTTCTTCACTCTTCCACACCCGTTCCACTGTGCCAGGGCCATCGTTCACTGAATGAACTAGTCTCCGACTCACAGACACTTGATTTACATTTAGTCCTCTATATAGAGAGTCCATATAAATGCTCCTCTACACATACCGTGAATAATCGTGTGCATTGTTCGTTTCACACAAATATCTGCAGGTACATCTCCAGGAAAAAGCATCCCCACGTGAGGCTGCTGGGTCAAAGACCACGCGCATGTGCAGTTTGGATAAGGAACGCCAAAGTGGCCCCCGACGGGGCTGGACCAACGCGATTCCCTCCGGCAACGGACGCACGCGGGGCTGCTTCTCGGCAGCTCTGTCCGCTATCCAGGACGTGACCAACTTGTGCATTATGCGATCTTCATAGGAAAAAAGTGGCATTTTTCATTGACATTCCCCTTTTCATGACGGGGTAGATGATCTTATGTTCAGGTGCCATTCGATGAGATTCCTCTTCTGTGAACTGTCTTCAGATCCTGGGCTGCCCCTCGGCCACGGGCCAGGCTCTGTAGGTGCTACACATCACATGGGCTCAAGTTGTGGAACGCAGACTGAGGAAGCCCAGAGCGAGACTGCCAGGCTAAGAATCAGGACCGTTCCAGAAGGGAAAAGCTCAGCTGTGGCTAGAGTCGCCAGGGAAGGTTTCACACCTGGAAGGTGGGACGTGGCCAAGGCCTCCAAGTTTCTTCTGTTCTGGAAGGTGGATCCAACAGTCTCCGCAGGTCACCGGGGCCGCCAACAGCCTTTCGGCGTGGAAATCCACTCAGGGGGTTCCGGGCGCGTGCCGGGGCCCATCCTCGCTCGCGGCCCCTCGCTGGTCCTCCGGGTCCCAGCCGCCCGGAGTCCGCCCGGCCCGCGGGCTCATGTGCTCGGCGGCCGCACGCGCTCGGCCCACTGGAGCGCGGGGCTGGAGGGCCTATATCACATTTTTTAATCCATTCACCCATTGATAAACACGTAGGTTGCTTCCACCTTTTGGCTATTGTGGATGATGCGGCTATGAACACGGTGTACAAATATCTCTTTAAGACCTTGCTTTCAATTCTTATGGGTATATACTCAGAAGTGGAATTGCTGGGTCATATGGTAATTCTTTCAATGACTCTCTTTTGCTTCTACATTAAACTGCTTTGCTCTAGGCCTCCATGCCTCCCACCCATATCTACACTGTTGCCAGAGGCTGCCCTTTGCCCACTGGATAAAGTCAAACGCCTTGATTTTACTTCTGCCTACCAGATCCCTATCTTGCTGCATCCTTCTTGAACCATAAATTCTAGCCCAGAGATGCTGGTTGCCCATTAGAATCCCCAGGGGGCTTTTAAAAATACCTACCCTCAGAGCATTTAAGTTCCCCAGAGCACCAGGTGAGCAGGCTTTTTGGAGAAGCACAGGTATCTATGCTCAATCACTTTCCATTCCTCTAGTACCTAAGATATTTTGTACCTCTAGGCCTTTGTGTACCAAGCTCTCTCTACCCTGGAAACCCTTTCACTCCCTGAGTGTTTGACACACACCAACCCACATCAAGAATCACACACTTTGTAAATTCTTTTCTAACATTTCTCAATAGAATCAACCAGTCCCCCCTAGAGGCCCTGTGTATCCCTATCTTACCAGGGTTGCCTACCCCATCTAGAACATAAGCCCTTTGAGAGGAGGGATTCCATCTTATCTTTGCCCCCCTTCCATCTAGAACAGTTGCTGGCAGACAGGAGCCCCTCAGCCAGAAGTCACCTCATTAGCATACCAAAGACACTCATCACTTCAGAGATTCCAAGGGTTTTAGGAGCTGAGTGCTGGGACCTAGGAACAAAGCCCAAATATTTTTTATTATACCACAGGCTGATGACCTCGTTTCAGCCCCCAAATGCAGGCATTCCTAAAACCTAACTTTACTTCAGTCCCTGGATGCAACCATTCCTGAAGCCTGATTTTTAAAATTACTTGAGTCAATAAATTCACCACTGCCACCCTTTTTTTTAAGCTGAGTCGGTTTGCGTTGTTTCCACCTCTTACACTAAAAGAATGTTGACTGATATCCCATCCATCGGGAATGCCCTCCTCAGGAGGGCAACACATTTATCAGCCTGACAAACTTCGGCTCATCACTCACACCTTGATTCAATGCTTCCTCCACTGGGTAGGCTTCCATGATTCCCCAGAGCAAACCTAGGGGTTCCCAGTACACTCTGCATGTTCCCCCCTGCAGCATTTGTCTAACACCGTGACGACTGTTGATCTGTGTTTCTGCTGCACTAGACCGTTTGTTCCTGGCGAGGAAGCACTAGGGCCTTTTTATGTTTGTGACCCCAGCGGCACCCAGTAAATAGCTGTTGTGTTGAATGAACGAGTAAGTGAATGATTAAATAGTAAAGTGTCACCTTCCTCTGACAATGGATTTATTTTTAAACAGGGAAAGAAAAGCAAAGGCTGTACCATTGATGGTGGCTTCAGGGCTCATGCGTGCATTCTCTCCTCCGATTAAATAGCAGGCAAGGTGTGTGGGAAGGGAACGGAGGGACCTCGGAGACAGGCAGATAAAGGAGTGGGTGGCTCTTGCCAGCAGCCTGCCTTTCTTTCTTCTTCTGCTGTGTGTGTCCAGCCACGGCCCCCAGTGCCCACCTGCCATGACCAACTGCTCTGGATCCCCGGAAACAATGAGAAATAATTTGTCTGAGGAGGGGGCGGGGGAGATCGGATGGGAAAAGGGAGGAAGATGTGTCCGTTTCATTCCAGCCAGCTCCAGCTCTCCACCACTGCTCCCTGAGCTAGCCAAATGCATCTTCTAATTTAGGTCATTCTTCTTTTCCCAGCCCCTGGTAATGGACCCACAGAAAACACTGTCAGAATTCAACCACACTTCCTCCCTATGAAAAGGAAAAGGGAGAAGGCATGCAAAAGAGAAATGGATGGAGGAAGAAAAGAAGGAAAAGATAAAGGAGAAACAATCATAGCAGTAGCTAATAAGTATAGCTCTGACTCTATGCCAGGCACTTGGCTGACAATTTGACATAGAGTAACTCAATTCATCCTTCTCAAAACTGTGTGAGGAAGGTCCTAGCATCATCCCCATTATACAGATGAGAAAGGGGAGCAAAAATAAAGCAGAAACAGGTCAGGGATTTTTAAAAAAATATTTTCAAAGGAAGGCACTGATGGATCCCAAGCCCTGGAACACAGATTAGCACATAGTAGGTGCTCATTCAATAATGTGGAGTGAAGTTTTGGAAGAAATCCTAGCCCACAGCAAAAAGACAACATCATCATCCCTTATTAAGTGGAAAAGAACACATTCCAAAACAATAGGTATGTATTATGCTAATTTTGCTTTAGTACACAAACGGGAAAAGTTCTAAAGGACCATTGCCACCATTAATGGGGATTATCTTGAGGTGGGGGTGGGGGATAAAGGATAAATTCAGTCATTTCAAAAGCACTGATTTTTTTTAAAAAATGAGAATTCTTTGATTTCATAGTAAAGCATATATTTGAGGGGGAAAAAAGATAGCATGTGCAGTACTTCCTGCCACTCTAAGCACAAGACCATCACAGCCAGATTTTTAGCAATTTTGGATCGAGCCACTGGGGTTAAGGGTGGGATTGGACTTTTGTATTAAACTAGGCCTTGAAGCTTAAGCAGCTCTGGAATTTTTACACTGAAAAGGCTTAGGAGCATCGACTGGATTTGCATTTGGGACTGTGGTTGTGTCTTGAAGTCACATTTGCATAACAACCTCATGCTTTTATTTGTCTTATTTAGTTATTAAATGTTACATAACAAATTACCCCAAAACCTAGTGTAAAACAGTGAACATTTATGATTTCATAGTTTCTGGCACAGCTGAGAGGGTGTTCTCTGCCTCAAGCTCTCTCATGAAACTGCCATCAAGATGGCGTCATCTAGGGCTGAGGTCTCATCTGAAAGCTCAACTGAGGAAGGCTCCATTTCCAAGCTTACTCATGTGGTTGTTGATAGGATTCAGCTCCTCCCAGGCTGCTGGCCAGAGATCACTCTCAGTTCCTTGCCTCATGGGCCTCTCCATAGGGCAGCTCACAACAGCTTGCTTACTCAGAGCCAGCAAACCAGAGTGCACAAAAGTAAAGCAAGACAGAAGCCACCATCTTTTTGTAACCTGATAGGAAGTTATATCCCATCACTTTGCTGTATTCTAGTTGTTAGAAGTGAATCATTAGGTCAGTATACACTCAAGGGATGGGGGTTACACAAGGGCATGAAGACCAAGAGGTGGGATACTTGGGACCGTCTCAAGGGCTACCACACCTAATTCGAGAGGCTGTAAGGCTTAATGGTTAATCCCAGAGCCAGACTGCCTGGGTTTGAACCCCAGCTCTGCCAAATTCAGCTGTGTGACCTTGAGCAAGTCACTTAACCTATATGTACTTCAGTTTCCTCATTGGGAAAGTGGGCATGATCTTAGTACCTACCTTGCAGGGTTGTGTGGGGATTAAAAGAGTTGATATATGCAAGACACTCAGACCTGTGTCTGGCACATAGTAAGCACTATGTAAAAGCTTGCTACTGTTGTCATAAGTCAATAAAAAGAGCAAAGTTTCCTAAAGATGTTTTTAGTCACAGTTACAACTGGGAAAATGGTAATTGTCTATGGCAAAAAATAAGAACATAGTGGGGGGAACTTCCCTGGCGGTCCAGTGGTTAAGACTCTGTACTTCCAATGCAGGGGGAGCAGGTTCCATCCCTGGTTGGGGAACTAAGATCCCACATACACAGTGAAAAGAACACAGTGGGGGTTTCCATTTATCGGAAGTTCAGGAATAGGTAAACCTAATCAATAGTAATAGAATAATGGGGGGCACTGGGAAGGGACACTGAGGAACCTTGTCGGGGGCAGGGTTGTTCTACATCTGGATGTGAGTGATGTTGACATTGTTGTATACCTTGGTAAAAATTCAACCAGCCTCCTTGGTGGCGCAGTGGTTGAGAATCCGCCTGCCAATGCAGGCAACCTTAAAGTATATGTGCTTTGCACTTCTTGCCCAATGCATCTTACATTTCATTTTTTAAAGACTTTTTAGTGCAATAAATAAATAAATAATAAAAGAGCATGATGTGTTAGCTGGTAGAGGGCTGCTGTTGGGAACTATGAGGGGCTAAAGCCCTAGGATGAACCATGGTCCCAGGTTGCTAGTCCCCCTGAGGAGGAATGAGTTAGTACATCTTTGCCAGCTCCCTTGGCTGTGACAACAGGAGGGCAGAGCACTTAGAGACACTGGCCTCAGCACTTTTAAATCTGAGACCTTTGGAAAAAGGCTCTGAGTCGGGGCAGGAAAAGAAGAGCATGGAAGAACTGGCTGGCAAGATGCTGCAGTGGTGGGGAAAAAATGCTTCCAAGGCAAAAAGGATGAAGAACCAGCTTTTCTGGGCTCTGGATGCATTGCCTGACAGGCTGGAGACATTCCCACCCATACCTGCTTCCTCTAGAGAAAAGAGGAGGTACAGTGTTTAAGCTTCACCAGCAACCTCCCCTCCCCCGACAAAAAATGAAAATAGAGCTCACTTTAAAAATATTTTTAAGCCTTTTAAAGAATATTTAGCCAGAAAGTGTTCCCAAGAAAATTGGGTACAAATACTAGGTCAACCTAACTTTAAAAACGCATACATATTTTGGGGCTCTGTGACTATCTGTCTGGTTGGCAGGCGTGGGTGGGAGCAGGTAATTTAAGGTCCAGACATTTAATCCATAGATGTATCATCTAATCAGAAAAAAAAAGGCAGATTTCTCTGTGTTTCTCTGTTCAGGTGCTATAATACTAAGATTTCAGGGCTGGGAACTGGTTTTGCTCCTGGAAATGAGCCAAAAAAGGAACTTTTAGGTTAACCCAGGGAGGAAGGCATGATTATGAACATGACGTTATCCACAAGTGAATTCCGCCCTTTATGCATAAAGGTTGTCAAGTTTTCATCCTCGATCTATCACCTTTGCAAAAGAGATTAGTCATGTTCACCAATATCCTAGCATAAGGATGAACTACATTTCCCAGCTGCCCTTGTGGTTCAGTATGGTCATGTGAACAGTGAAATGCAAGCAGAACTTTTAGGTGCCTATTCTGGACCTTAAGGAAAGGGACATCTCTTCTCATTTGGCTGTAATCCTTGGTGAGCCAGAAAATGACAATACCTAGAGGATGGTATCTTGGCTTGGGTTCCCCAAAAGGAGACCCTGAGACAAGGATTCAAGTGTAAATATTTATTTGTGAAGTGATTCCAGACAAAAAAATATAGCAGGGGAGTGGGGAAGTTAGACAGAGTAGGGAAAGCAGCCAGTTACCACCATGGGTGCCTGGAATTCAATCCTGCTGGAGAGTTCTGGAAGGCAACATATAACACACACCTTAGAGCCACCCCATCCAAGGGGGAGGGAGTTGCATTTATCCACCAAGCCTCAGCAGTCATTGGTTGGAGCTGCTACCTGGAGAGGGTAAGCTCCCTAGCACTTCAGGCTTGCCTTGCTTGTACACACAGTGAGCTCCAGCTGCCAGGAGAGGCTCTCAGGCAAAGAGATACAGGTGCTGTCTGTTGAGAATGGGGCTGGCAGGTTCAGAAATGGTAAGTGCCAGGGGGGTATGGGTGAGCATCAATAGCATCTGCTACAATGGCAAAGCCACAGAACAGAAGGAACCTGGGCCCCTGAATGACTGCCTAGAGCAGAGCCACACCATCAACCTGGTCTATAACAAATGAGAGGAATAAACTCCTAACCTCTCTATGGCATTGAATTAGTATTGGCCTCTTTGTTACAGCAGCCTTGCCTTACCCTAATGAATAGATCAGCCTTCTTTCCATTGAGCTTGGGAGCTACAGCTTCAGAGATAATAGCACCCAACACTGAGGACCTGTGGTTTTCATGCATTATTTCAATGAATTTTCATAAGAACCCTATGCCAGGTGCTACTGGTGTCCCACGCATGATATCCCCCCAGTGAGTTTTGAGGGAGGGAGGACAACCAGAAGTTCTGGGTGGTTAACATCCTCAGAAGCAATCAATGTCCTCAACCAACAACAGATGAGAACTGGTGGATAAATACCCCAGCTCCCTCTCCACTCAAGTGGGGTGACCCTGAAGAGTGTGCTCTCTGCTGCCTCCCAGAGGCCACTGGTGGAACAGAGCCCCCATTGTCCACAGCGGTAACTGGCCTGATAACATACCATTCACCAGCTGCCTTCTCTCCCTCACCTCCCTCCCCCTTTCCCTCCTGGTGTTTCCTGGGATCACCTTCCAAATAATTATTTGCACTTGAATTCTTATCCCAGGATCTGCCACCAGAGACCCCAAACTAAGACTGAGGAGGAACTATTATCACCTCCAACTTACAGACCAGCTAACATAAAAATGTCAAAGCCATTCCAGGTGACACAGCAAGGAGGTAACATGGCTGAGTGCAGGATTCCATCTCTTAACCACATCACTTCCAATGAGCTGCACCCCTACAAAAGGGAGTACTCTCCTTGCAAGCTCATTATGGGGAAAACCAGCCTCACCATCTTTTTTTCCCCCAAACCTTGTTACTCTCCAGGCTTTAAATGTCAGTTTGACAAACATGTATTGAGCACCCATGGTATGGCCACACATGCACTGGGGCCACATAGATAACTGATTCTGCTCTTAAATAGTTCAAGGTCTAATTGGGAAGCTAGTGTTTAAAAGAAGAAAACTCCAACTGGGAGGTTATAATCGCAGTTGCTGTTCACTCTCTGGGCTGTTACAATTGTGAAATATTTCTATTCCAGTTGGTACATAGCCACTATTTCTAGTCTCCCTGAGGGCCCAGGGAGCACACTGGGTGCTTCCTCCAAGCCATCCTGGACCTCCCCTTGAATCAGCATTTAAAGGGGTGGTTTGGGCACCTAGAGAAGCCCCGGGGTTCTACTCCAGGGTTATGGTCCCTGAACTCTGATTGGCTGACGCCTGTGCCCGATCTGATTATCATGGAGGTGAGTCCTCTGTGGGGAGACCAAAGCAGGTATCATCAGCTTTACCTGAGCTGGTCAGGTAAGGTCTGGGCTAAGTCATTTTGTTTTGTTTTATTTTGTTTTGAACCCAGAAAACTATAGCCCAGAATGGGTATGGGATTCTTTGGGGGATGATGAAAATGTTCTGGAATTTGATGTTGGTGATCATTGGACAACCTTATGAATATTCTAAAAGACAGTGAATTATGCACTTTAAAGGGGTGAATTTCATGGATGGGAATTCTCTCTCAAGAAAGCTGTTATTTAAAGTGAGACTGAGACAGAATGGCTATCATCAAAAAATCCAAAATCAATAAATGCTGGAGAGGGTGTGGAGAGAAGGGAACCCTCTTACACTGTTGGTGGGAATGTAAATTGGTGCAGCCACTATGGAGAACAGTATGCAGGTTCCTCAAAAAACTAAAAATAGAGCTACCATATGATCCAGCAATCCCACTCCTGGGCATATATCTGGAGAAAACCATAATTCGAAAAGATGCATGTACCCCAATGTTCATTGCAGCACTATTTACAATAGCCAGGACATGGAAACAACCTAAATGTCCATCAACAGATGAATGGATAAAGAAGATGTGGTACACATATACAATGGAATATTACTCAGCCATAAAAAAGAATGAAATAATGCCATTTGCAGCAACATGGATGGACCTAGAGATTGTCATACTGAGTGAAATAAGTCAGACAAAGAAAGAGAAATATTGTATGATATTGTTTACATGCAGAATTTTTTTAAATGATAAAAATGAACATATTTACGAGAAAGAAACAGATTCACAGACTTAGAGAAGGAACTTTGGTTACGGTGGGGGGGGCAAGGGTGTGGGGGAAGGATAGATTGGGAGTTTGGGACTGACATGTACACACTGCTATATTTAAAGTGGATAAATAACAAAGACCTACTGTATAGCACAGGGAACTCTGCTCAATATTATGTAACAACCTAAATGGGTAAAGAATTTGAAAAAGAATAATTACATGTATATGTATAACTGAATCACTTTGCTGTACACCTGAACTAACACAACATTGTTAATCAACTATACTCCAATATAAAATAAGAAGTTAAAAAAAAAAGATTTAGTCATGCACATAAAAAAAAAGAATGAGAAAGGTAAATACTGTAAGATATCATTTATATGTGAAATCTAAAAAATAATACAAATGAATGTATATACAAAACAGAAACAGACTCACAGATATAGAGAACAAACTTGTGGTTACCCAAGGGGAGAGGGAAGCGGGGAGGGGCAAATGAGGGGTATGGGATTAACAGTACAAACTACTATGTATAAAATAGATAAACAACAAGAATATATTGTATAGCACAGGGAATAATAGCCATTATCTTGTACTAATTTATAATGGAATATAATCTGCAAAAATACTGAATCACTATGCTGTACACCTGAAACTAATATAATATTGTAAATCAACTATACTTCTATTTAAAAAGCTGTTATTTAAAAGAAAGAAGGAGGGAAGGAAGGAACAGGGGGGAGGGAGCGAGGAAGGAAGGAAGAAAGGAAAGAACGGAGGGAGGAAAGAAGGAAGGAAGGGAAGGAAGGAAGACTACAGCCTAAATCCTTTTTCCTAACACCTCTGGTATCAGGGCTTGAATAAGTGTAAGAAGAGTAAGGCACTCATTTGCAGCAACGTGGATGGACCTAGAGATTATCACACTAAGTGAAGCAAGTCAGAAAGAGAAAGACAAATACCATATGATATCGCTTATATGTGGAATCTAAAAAAATGAGACAAATGAACTTATTTACAAAGCAGAAATAGACTCACATAGAAAACAAACTTATGGTTACCAAAGGGAGAAGGGGGGAGGAAAACAAACTTATGGTTACCAAAGGGAAAAGGGGGGACTGGAATTAACAGATACACACTAGTATATATAAAATAGATAAACAACAAGGAGCTACTGTGTAGCACAGGGAACTATATTTAATATCTTAAAATAACCTATAACGGAAAAGAATCTGAAAAAGAATACATATATATGTATAACTGAATCACTTTGCTGTACACCTGAAATATTGTAAACAACAAAGTGTAATTAAACAATGTTCAGTTAAAAAATTAAAATTAAAAAAAATTTTTTAAAGAGTAAGGTACTCACTGGGCACAAAATTTAACAGTTACATTGCCTGGCTATATTAGTTAGCTAGGGCTGCTAACAAACTGAGTGGCTTAAACAACAGAATTTATTGTCTTGCAGTTCTGAAAGCTGGAAGTCTGAGATCAAGGTGTCAGCAGAGCCAGGCTCCCTCTGAAACCCCTAAGGAAGACTCTATTCCAGGCTTCCTTCCTGGCTTCTGGTAGTTCTTTGGCCTGTGGCAGCCTTACAAGCTTTATACAGCATTCTCCCCACGTGCACATGTCTCTGTGTCCAAATTTCCTCCTTTCCTAAGGACATATTGGATGAGGGCCCACCCTACTCCAGTCTGCCTCATCTTAACTAATTACATCTGCAACAACCCTGTTTCCAAACAAGGTCACATTCTGAGGTCCTGGGAGTTAGGACTTCAACATAGGAATTTGGGTGGGGGGGACACAAGTCAACCTATAACACATGCCAAGCCATATTGGTGCCTGAGGCCAAACGAAAAATCAGAAATCCTGATCTAGCCTTTATTTAAAATGGTGATATTTTGTTCATGAAAGTTTTTTGTTTTGTTTTGTTTTTTTTGGCTGCGTCGGGTCTTCGTTGTTGTGCGCGGGCTTTCTCTAGTTTAAAGAAGCTGGGCTCTTTCTTATCTGCCCCTGCTGCCATCCTGGGCCTCACTTCTCCCTTCATCAAGGCTGTTCTTTCTGCCCCCCTGCCCCGAAGACGTTTCTTTTGAGAGAGAAGATGAAAGCAAAGCAAAATTGTTAGAGAAATGCAAATCAAAACTGGAATGAGGTACCACCTCATGCCGGTCAGAATGGCCATCACTAAAAAGTCTGCAAATAACAAATCCTGGAGAGGGTGTGGAGAAAAGGGGACCCTCCTACACTGTTGTTGGGAATGTAAATTGATGCAGCCACTATGGAGAACAGTATGGAGGTTCCTCAAAAAACTAAAAATAGAATTACCATATGATCCTGCAATCACACTCCTGGGCATATATCCAGACAGAACTATAATTTGAAAAGATACATGCACCCCCTATGTTCATTCCAGCACTATTCACAATAGCCAAAACATGGAAGCAACCCAAATGTCCATTAACAGATGAATGGATAAAGAAGATGTGGTACATATATACAATGGAATATTACTCAGCCATAAAAAAGAATGAAATAATGCCATTTGCAGCAACATGGATGGACCTAGCGATTACCATACTAAGCAAAGTAAGTCAGAAAGAGAAAGACAAATACCATATGATATCACTTATACGTGGAATCTAAAATATGACACAAATGAACCTACCTACGAAACAGACTCACAGACATAGAGAACAGACTTGGTTGCCAAGGAGGAGGGGGGCTGGGGAGGGATGGATTGGGAGTTTGGGGTTAGCAGATGCAAACTATTATATATAGAATGGATAAACAACAGGGTCCTATTGTATAGCACAGGAACTATATTCAATATCCTGTGATAAATCATTAAAAAAAAGAAAGCAGTGTAAGTGGTGCTCTCTCTGTCATTTCTCAAGTTGACACTCTCAGCGAATCCAGCTCTGCCTTGTTCATTTACTTCTTACGTTTCCTTCTGGTGTATGGAAAAAACATTCTGAGGAAAGCCTTTATCCCTGGTCAATAATATGTGGGAACAATGGCATTGGGTGTCTTGAGATGCAGTGCTTTGGTGACATTTACTTTGACCATTTCAAAACACACCAAAGTCTTCCTGGCATATCAGCTGTGTGAATGCAAACCTATTGAAGGCTGCACAGACTGAATCTCTCTCCCTCACCTTCCTCTGACCGTCAGCATCTTCCTAAGAACTGGGGGAGGGGGAGGGAGCACTGGAGAGGAGGAGAGAGGAGGGAAAACATTCAGGGTTGTAGGCACCATCCAGTGAGGTTATTCTGGAAACAGCTGTTTTAATATATTACCCACTTTTCTGCACAAAGAAGATATCTCAAATTACGGGGAAGGTTCAAACTTGACAGATCTCATAGTAGTGACAAGACTAGGAATAAGAATAAATAGGAAATACTTTCCTAGCCTCATCTACATGCCAGGTACTTTACATGTATTAACTCACCTTACGAGGCAGATATGATCACTATCCCACCTTACAGATGAGGAAACCAAGGTCCAGAGAGGTGAAGTGACTTGCCCAAAGTTGCACAGCTAGTAAGTGGCGGAAGTAGGACTCGAACACAACCATTTGGGCCAACTGTCCATTCTCTGAACTGCCATGCTACAGCTGCCCCTATTACTATTGTTGCTAAAACAGTCTTAATGATTATTCTAATGATAATAATATTAATCATCATGGACATTCATTACTAATAATTATTAGCTGGTTGTAATAGCAACCCAACACTGCATCATTTGGAGAGAGTTTATTTACTGTGCACGAGACACTGGACCAAGAGTCTTTCCTAGGGTTCTTCTAACAAGACTGGGAGGGAGACTCTCTTGTCCCCATTTTCCAGACATGAAAATGGGTTTACAAAGACCAGAGACCTTGCCCAAGGCACACAGCCAATCGTCCCCCCTGTAGCTGAGCTTAGAGCCACGAAGCCCTTGGGCCACATTGTGCTTGCCCATGAAACAAGAAAGATCATGCTCTATTTTTAACTCTCTGCTCCTCCTGGGCACACAGCAGCCTCCCTCCTAGGACAGCTGACATTTCCTCTCCAATGCGGCATCTCTCATTAGAATCTTAGTCTTGATAAGACACTGAATGCGCCAAGCTGGCTCCTTTGGTCGTACTTTTAGGTTTTCTCCCACTTGAAAATTCAGAATTTCTGGACCCCTTCAGGGCAGAATCCAATGCACATTAATGAACTATTTGGATCACTCAATCAAAGCACCAGTCAGAGAGGCAACAAACGAGCACCTGCTGTATGTGAGATGCTGTTCTAGGCCTGGGGGTATAGCTGTGAACGAAACAAAGATCCCTGCCCTCAAGGAGCTGATATTCTAATGAGTTGAGAAGGGGCAACCAATAAGGCCTCAAATGTATAAAGATAACTTCAGATAAATTTATAAATTTATAAAAATATGGGAACGTGATAGAGAATAACAAGGACAAGGGAAGGTCTCTTTGAGCAGGTGACTTCAGAGTTGATACTTAAAGTGGTCACATTGTGGGGCTTCCCTGGTGGCGCAGTGGTTGAGAATCTGCCTGCCAATGCAGGGGACACGGGTTCGAGCACTGGTCTGGGAAGATCCCACATGCCGCGGAGAGACTAGGCCCGTGAGCCACAATTACTGAGCCTGCACGTCTGGAGCCCGTGCTCCGCAACAAGAGAGGCCATGATAGTGAGAGGCCCGCGCACCGCGATGAAGAGTGGCCCCCACTTGCTGCAACTAGAGAAAGCTCTCGCACAGAAACGAAGACCCAACACAGCCATAAATAAATAAATAAATAAATAATTAAATTAGCTTAAAAAAAAAAGTGGTCACATTGTGAACCTTGAGAGAAGGGGACTCAAGGCAGAATGAATGTCATGTGCAAAGGCCCTGGGGCAAATAAGCCTGTGGATCTTAGGGGCAAGAGGGAGGCTAGTGGGGCTGAGAGTGGAAAACAAGGAGGGTTGTGGGGAAGATGAGATCAGAGAAGCAGGAAGGGACAGGAGTCCATGGGGAGCTTTGCTCAGTGACAGAAGAAGAGCTGAGTGATGCGGATTCCAAAGGGCTCAATAAAGACTTGCTGCCGTTCTTTTCAGATCTTTTCCACTTCAAAATCATAGGAAACCTTGAAGGAGAATTTCCTTGAGCCAGACGCCGCCCGCCCACATCGTCTCCAGCAGTAAGTCCTGGCAGTGCCAGCACCCCAGTACAACCCAAATCCATCTTTCCATCTCTACTGCTGTACCCCTCAGCCAGGTCAGCATTATTGCTCACCCAGACTATGACAATGGCCTCCTTCCTTCCCTCCCAGCTCTGCCCTTGACTCCCAACAATCTCTTCTTCACACAGAAACCAGTGGTATCTCTTAAAAATGCAAAATCCACTCCTAGGAATATACCCAAAAGAACTGAAAACAGGTATTGAACCAAGTTCATGTACACGAAAGTTCACAGCAGCACCAATAGCCAACAGGGGAAACAGCCCAGGCATCCATTAATGGATGAGTGTATAGATAAAACCGGGTCTAGCCATACAATGGAATATTATTCAGCCATGAAAAGGAATGAGACTCTGATACATGCTAGCGCATGAATAGACCTTGAAAACTGTATCCTAAGTGAAATAAACCAGACATACATTATATGAGTCCATTTGTCTGAAATATCCAGAAGAGATAAATCCATAGAGACAAGAAACAGATTGGTGGTTGCCAAGGGCTGGGGGTGATGGGAAAATGGGGAATAACGGCTTTATGAGTATGGGGTGAACTTTGGGGGTAATGAAAGTGTTTCAGAACTTGATAAGGGTGGTGGTTGCACAACGTTCTAAATATACTAAATGCCACTGAATTGTTCACTTTACTTTTTTTTATTTAAAGATTTTTTTTTTTGATGTGGACCATTTTTTTTTTTAAGTCTTTATTGAATTTGTTACAATACTGCTTCTGTTTTATGTTTTGGTGTTTTGGCCACGTGGCATGTGGGATCTTAGCTCCCTGACCAGGAATCGAACCCGCACCCCCTGCATTGGAAGGCAAAATCTTAACCACCGTACCGCCAGGGAAGTCCCGAATTGTTCACTTTAAAATGACTAATTTTATTTATTTGAACTTTACCTCTTTAAAAGGAAATTCTAAATCAAATCATGTTCCCCTCCTGCTTCAACCTTCAGTGGCTCCCCATTGTACTGAGGAAAACTAGCCCAGCCTCTCCTGCTAGTCTGCAAGGATCTGCATGATCTGATTCTTGCCAACCTGGTCTCCCACCGCTCACCGCACCCCCACTCACCCTGCTCCATCCTCACCTGCCTCTCTTCTGCTCCCCAAACACACTAAGCTCATCGCTGCCTCAGGGCCTTTGCACTTGCTGTTTTCTCAGCCTGGCACACTGATCCCCGGATCTTTAGTGGCTGCCTCCTTCTTTCCCTTCAGATCTCAGTGCCACCAACTCTGAGAGGCCTTCCTTGCCTGTGGTTGGGCATTGTCACTCCTCTCCCTGGTCCCACCTATAATTGCACCTGAAAGCATCTCTTTGTAGCGCTGATCTGAAATGACTTGCTGATGCTGGGATCAACTGTTTATTATTTGTCTTTCCTATGAGAATGTAAATTTCATAAAGGGCTGGCCATGTTATGGGAACTCAATAAATGAATCAACTTCACCCCTTTGGCACCTGCTGCTTTCTTTCTGCTCAGTAGCCAATGTCTTCCAGGATGAAAGGCATGAGATTCCGAAACAGAAATGGAAACCCTGGAATATCAGTGGTCCTGTATTATCAAACTTATTTTTATATCCTGAAAGGAGGCTGCTGGCACCTCTTTACCAGGCTTGGGGCACCCATCCCCAGGCTCCTGTGAGTTGGGCTGCTACTGGCTCCCAGCCCAGTACCCTAGCCCTGGGTGGGGTCAGTTCTACGGTGGTCTTCCCGCTCCAGAGCTCCCCCCACCCCAGCAGGCATAGGCTGACCTTGGGCTGAACCCACATCCTTAATTTGCTTCTTCCTCTGCCCTATCCTGCTTCCCTCATTTTCCATAGACCACTGGTTCTCAAACTGGAAATACCCCCAGATGTTCTGACTTAATTGGTAAGGAGTAAAGCCCAGCCATCAGGATTTTTTAAAGTCTCCCCAGGGAATCATAATGTGCAGCCAAGTTTGAGAAGCACTGCCTTAGAGGTCTCTCCAGAGAATACCCCCTCAATAAATCTCTAGCTCAAGAATCCCCATCTTAGGCTCTGCTTTCAGGGAACCTGACCCAAGATATGTGCTTTCCATGGAATGTGCCCCTCCAGTGGCTAAGACCTGTCACTGGGGTCTGGTCACACAGATGGAGCAGCAAAAACAGGGGTGGGTGAAGGGGGCATGAGAGAAAGTCTGCGCATGTGCGAGAGAGGGAGGGAGGGAGGGAGAGAGAGACTGAGAGAGAGAAAGAGACTCAGAGAGCTTCCCAAAGGGTCCCCATAAGATCATGAGAGACAGAGAAAGAGGGAGAAAGCTCTTCTAATCAGTTCTAGCTCCTTTGTGGGCAATAGATGATGGTCAGAGTATCTCTGACCCCCTCCCCACTTGGGACACCCAGAGACCTGACTCGGCTGGGGAGATAAAGAGGGGTGTCCAGGAAGGCTCCCAGAGCTCCCAGCTATCTTCTTCTTCTTCTTTTTTTTTTTTTAGTCTGATTTCTAGCTTCTCTTTATTTTTTTTTTAAACATCTTTATTGGAGTATAACTGCTTTACAATGGTGTGTTAGTTTCTGCTTTATAACAAAGTGAATGTCATACATACACATATATCCCCATATCTCTTCCCTCTTGCATCTCCCTCTCTCCCACCCTCCCTATCCCACCCCTCTAGGTGGTCACAAAGCACCGAGCGGATCTCCCTGTGCTATGTGGCTGCTTCCCACTAGCTATCTATTTTACGTTTGGTAGTGTATATATGTCCATGCTACTCTCTCACTCTGTCCCAGCTTACCCTTCCCCCTCCCCATATCCACAAGTCCATTCTCTAGTAGGTCCACGTCTTTATTCCTGTCTTGCCCCTAGATTCTTCATGACCTTTTTTTTTTTTTTTTTTTAGATTCCACATATAGGTGTTAGCATACAGTATTTGTTTTTCTCTTTCTGACTTACTTCACTCTGTATGACAGACTCTAGGTCCATCCACCTCACTACAAATAACTCAATTTCGTTTCTTTTTATGGCTGAGTAATATTCCATTGTATATATGTGCCACATCTTCTTTATCCATTCATCTGTCGATGGACACTTAGGTTGCTTCCATGTCCTGGCTATTGTAAATAGAGCTGCAATGAACACTGTGGTACATGACTCTTTTTGAATTATGGTTTTCTCAGGGTATATGCCCAGTAGTGGGATTGCTGGGTCGTATGGTAGTTTTATTTTTAGTTTTTTAAGGAACCTCCATACTGTTCTTCATAGTGGCTGTATCAATTTACATTCCCACCAACAGTGCAAGAGGGTTCCCTTTTCTCCACACCCTCTCCAGCATTTATTGTTTGTAGAGTTTTTGATGATGACCATTCTGACTGGTGTGAGGTGATACCTCATTGTGGTTTTGATTTGCATTTCTCTAATGATTAGTGATGTTGAGCATCCTTTCATGTGTTTGTTGGCAATTTGTATATCTTCTTTGGAGAAATGTCTATTTAGGTCTTCTGCCCATTTCTGGATTGGGTTGTTTTTTTTTTGATATTGAGCTGCATGTGCTGCTTGTAAATTTTGGAGATTAATCCTTTGTCAGTTGCTTCATTTGCAAATATTTTCTCCCATTCTGAGGGTTGTCTCTTGGTCTTGTTTATGGTTTCCTTTGCTGTGCAAAAGCTTTTAAGTTTCATTAGGTCCCATTTGTTTATTTTTGTTTTTATTTCCATTTCTCTAGGAGGTGGGTCAAAAAGGATCTTGCTGTGATTTATGTCATAGAGTGTTCTGCCTATGTTTTCCTCTAAGAGTTTGATAGTGTCTGGCCTTACATTTAGGTCTTTAATCCATTTTGAGTTTATTTTTGTGTATGGTGTTAGACTATACTAGCTTCTCTTTAAAAGGTATAAGATATGGTGGCACTGGGCTTATAGTGAGTGGCACAAGGCAGCAACTGGCTCTGACAGTTGTTTCCTTTAAAAGCATAAAGTGTTCAATTCACCTACTCTGCCATTCACAGAAGGCCTGCATGTGTACTTGAACCTATGGGACATTTAAGGGAGCGCTTGCTGGTTTGGAAGAAGCCTGAATTGACCACAAGGTGGTCAGGGACGGCCTGAGATGTTAACTTTTAAACTGAGATCTGTAGGAGATAGAGTGATCACAATCACCGTGCTTCAGTTTCCTTATCTGTAAAATGGGGCTGACAAGGCACAGTTGTGGGAGGGAGTGATGCAAAGGGTTTGGCCTGAACTCTGGAGGCCTGGGGGCATGACGACGATCCATGCTAATGTCCTGGGAGGCCCCGAACCCCAACACCAAGGGTTCTCCGAGGCACTGGGATGCCCCGGCTATCTTACCTGAAGCTGCCAAGGTAGCTCCTCCTCAGGGCTCCTGCAGTGGCTCACCAGCTGTGGTTGGTTAAATTTATCTTGGGTTCCTGTGCTCTGAGTAAATTGCCTCTTTGCAAAAAAGCAGAAGAAGACTAAACCCGTTTACAGTGTTTGAAACCCACTCACTAAAATATTTTGCAACCATCACCATAATGACTCGGATTTCCATCTCAGTCACCTCTCAGGAGCTCAGATTGTTGCAGGGACCTTCGGTGCTGCCTGGCACAGGGGTTAAGAGTCTGCACACTGGGGTCAAGTAGACACGGGTTCAATCCCAGTTCCTGCAACTGACCTGCCGGGGACTACGGCATGTGGTTTCAGTGTACCTGTAAATCGTATTGATGATTTCTGCCTCATTGGGGTTCTGTAAAAGATGAAATGCTAGGGGCTGAGCACAAGAGCTGGCAAATACCAGAGACCAACAGCTCAGTGGTTACAAGGGAACAAAATCTGTAGTCAGGCTGCTTGGGTTCAAATGCCACTTGTGCCCTGTGTGACCCAGGGCAAGTGACGTAACCTCTCTGTGCCTCAGATTCCCCATGTGCAAAATGGGGACAATGATAGTACCTAAATCACGGAGTTGTTGTAAGGTTACTTAAATTAATTCTTGGAAAGCATTTTGGAAATCGGTCATGCTGTACAATTCCAGGGGGTGCCATTGCATATACAGCCTGTGTAAATGGTGATCCAGGAGTTGTGCAAAGCATCAGCCGATAGCTACTATTTCAAAGGCCTTTATCTGCCAGGATGTTGATTGTGGGAAAAATTGTCAGCAACTGTGCTGGGTGTTTCATGTCTATCACTCACTTTATCCTCCTAAGAACTCTATGAACAGGTATCATTATGATCTCCATTTCACAGATTAGGAAACTGAAGCTCAGAGAGGTTGAGTCATTGGTAATAATCACACAGCTGGGAGGTGATGGATGAGGGATGCAAACTCATGCTTATCTCAGGCAGCGGGCCAGAACCAAGCCACTTAGCTAGTTAATTTAGGTGGATTATGGTCAACCTTAGCCTCATTGTTAGCAATTGGTTCATGGATGGGTGGCAGAGGTCAAAGAGGATCAAAATGATCCAAGGAAAGATTTAAGGGGGGCTTCTGGGAAGGAAGCTTCTTGCTCTAAAGAGGGCATCCCAGGAAGCCAGTCTTCCCCTCTTCCTAGATGTAAATGAGGACATTGTTAACTGGAGTAACAACCGTCTTGCAAACTTGAGAGTAGTCAATCTGGAAACAAAACCAACCCCCAGGGAAGGTGAATGCTGAGAGAATAACAGACAAAGCTGGATCCTTGACCAAACTGTGCCTGAAGCCTATCCCACTAGACCTGTGGTTATGGGAACCAACAAAACACAATAATGAGTATGGGGTTTCCTTCTGGGGTGATGAAAATGTCTTGAAACGAGGTGAAGGTTGCACAACATTGTGAATGTACTTAATGCCACTAACTTGTACATTTTTAAATAGTTAGTGGTTAATTTTATGTTACATGAATTATACCTCAGTTTAAAAGGAAACAGTGTGAGTTGGGTTTTCTGTTACTCGCAGCCAAAAGCTTCATAACTCTGATCCCAAAGTTGTGGGTTTTCCATTCCCCCACCATGCATCCTACAGACACTATTTCCTGTGTCCATATTTCTCAGGCTCATTTGCATTACCAACCTTCAGACTCTGCCTCCCTATACTATCCTGTATTTGTCTCATCTTTTATCAGCAAGTCTCTGCCTAAAATTCCAAATAGAATTCTTCAAAAAAATCTACATTCCTGGGAAGAAGCTGTGATTTCACTCATTTAATCAACCTGTTTTTTTATTAAGCAACTACTATATCCTTTGCACTGCACAAGGCAATATGAGGGATTCAAAAGAAGTTCCATAAAAGTTC
This sequence comes from Eubalaena glacialis, assembly GCF_028564815.1. NCBI lineage: Eukaryota > Metazoa > Chordata > Mammalia > Artiodactyla > Balaenidae > Eubalaena > Eubalaena glacialis. Next base: position 177,678,002 of record NC_083719.1, read on the forward strand.
TCATTCATTATTCATCTATCTGTTCATTCAGAGATATTGCTGAATGCCTACTGACTCCTGGCACAGTTCTAGATGTCGAGAGACAACGAACAGACAAAAGCCCTGCCTGGGAAGGGCCGATGTTCTAGAATATAAGTGGCGAGAAACAAACAATAAGCAGGATAAATAAGTAAAATGTATAATATGTTAGATTAGGCAAAGTGCTAAGGAAAATATTTTCAAAGGAATTGGGAATAGGAAATGTGTGTGGGCTCTAATTATAGACAGTGTAGTCAGAAAGTCCTCGCTAAGAAGGTGACATTTGAGGAAAGCCCGGAAGGTGAGGGAGGAGCCATGAGGATATCTGTGGGAAAAGTATTTCAAAAAGAGGGAACAGAAAGTGCAAAGGTCCAGCATTTGAGAAGCTCTTGGTCTGCATAGTAAATGTCTTAGTTTGTTAGAGTCACCGTAACAGAGTACCACAGACTGGAAGGCTTAAACAACAGAAATGTATTTCCTCACAGTTCTGGAGGCCAGAAACCTGAGATCAATGTGTCTGAGGCCTCTCTCCTTGGCTTGTTCCCAGCATCTTCTCCTTGTGTCTTCACATCATCCTTCCTCTGTGTTTGTCTGCGTCCCAATCCCCTCTTCTTACAAGGACTCCAGTCATGTTGGGTTAGGGCACATCCTAAGGACTTCATTTTACTTTAATTGCCTCTTTAAAGGCCCTATCTCCAAATTCAGCCACACTCTGAAATACTAAGGGTTAGAACTTCAACATAAGAATCTGGGGGGACATGATTCATCCCATAATAGTGAAACAAGACTAACCTATGAAACAATGGCAAAATATCCACCACAGCTAACAATTAGGTATTAAAGAGTGAAAGAGGGACTGTAAATGTTATGAATGTTTAAAGGAGGCTTCACTCAACCTAAATGTCCATCAACAGATGAATGGATAAAGAATATGTGGTATATAAATATATACAATGGAATATTACTCAGTCATAAAAAAGAACGAAATAATGCCATTTGCTGCAACATGGATGGATATAGACATTATCATACTAAGTGAAGTAAGTCAGAAAGAGAAAGACAAACACCATATATCTCTTATATGTGGAATCTAAAATATGATACAAATGAACTTATTTATGAAACAGAAACAGACTCAGAGACATAGAGAACAAACTTATGGTTGCCAAAGGGGAAGGAGGGGAGGGATAAATTAAGAGTTTGAGATTAGCAGATACACACTACTGTATATAAAATAGATAAACAACAAGGTCCTACTGTATAGCACAGGGAACTATATTCAATATCTTATAATAAACCATAATGGAAAAGAATATGAAAAAGAATGTATATATATGTATAACTGAATCATTTTGTTGTACACCAGAAACTAACACAACATTGCAAATCAACTATACTTCAATAAAAAAAAAGAAAAAAGAAGCTTTCACTGAAGCTGTTTTTTAAACACTGATGGGATTTGGAAAGGAATTAAAAGTGAAGGGAAGAATGTGGTCATAACAGTAAAGGGGAAGCCAGCATGCAGTATCTGGGTAAGTGAGAAATGCTATGATCATAGTCAGGATGGCTCGATTTTGCCGCTATAACAGCTCCAAGTCCCAGGGGCTTAACAGAACAAATGCTTATTTCTTGCCCCTGCTGCATGTCCAACATAGGAGGTAGGAGACTGTGATTTGGACCCAGGATGACCAAAGTCTTATCTTGTCACAACAGGAAGAAGGGAATGTGGCATGTCACACGTTGGCTTTTAAAACTCCCACCTAGAAATGACTCAAGTCACTTTCACTCACATCTTACTAACCAAAGCAAGTCATGTGGTCATACCTATTCTCTAGATAGAGGAAGCAGAGGACGAGAAATAGCACCTGTGATGAATATCACCAGTGACTATGTTGATCATTGCCTTCCTGATTGCTCTTCCATCAGACTGTAAACTCCTCACAAGTAAGAATCTCATCCAAGTTGACTTTGCACAGTAGGTGCTTAATAATTGGTAACAATTGCTATCCAATTCCCATTCCAATGTCCAGAACAACATAGGAGCAGAGTAAATGTCTGATGATAAATCAAATGGGAAGCTTTGGCAGCATGAAAGTGCAGCATATTGAAAAGTGGAATTGATAAGTGGATGGAGGAGACAGAAATTTGAGAAAATAGTGAAGAGGTTGGTCCAGTCATTGGCACATAGGCTGGTGAAGACTGGAACTTGGTGTCAGAAGTGGGGTTCTTAGGTGCCCACCAATGGTGGATGAGCAAGACATTTCAAAGCAAGAACGGAAAGTGCTTGATGACACACTGATGACCAGAACTGAAATAAAGAGATGAGTCAAAACATGACTCCCATATCCTGATGCTCAGTGATTAGGAAAAAAGATGTACAGCTCACCCACCTCCCCCTTGGTTCACATGAGACAATCATCTGGTTTTGAGCCATTGCTCACCTGGAAATTCCCCGCTTGGCCAATACCTGATTTCTTCCCAGTCTCTGTCTACTTGTCTCTTTGTTGGATCTGATGCTGGGAACCCCATTCTCCTTGAAACACTACCTTCTCTTGCTTTTCGTGATCTGATTGTAATCTCCTTAGCTGGTTCTTCTAGGTAGCTCCTGTGATCATGCCTCTTCATTCTTGTTCTGTTCTTGAGTTGATTTCCTGATTTAGGTCTTGGCTCTTGAGTCCTTTGGAAAGCTGTGACTAATTCCTCGATTATACCTCTCTTAAAGCATTTACTTCACTGGAACAGTCTACGGGGATGTCTTTGATCTCACTGAGGGCACTAACTAGGATGTATCCATCCTTATATCCCTGACATATAACACAGGAGCTGCTCCCCCTCCATCTTCATTTCCCACCACTCTCTCCTCACTCACCTTGCTCCAGTCACACTGACTGCCTGGCTGGTCCTCAAACACACCAGACATACTCCTGCCTCAGGGTCTTTGCACTTGCTATTCTCACTGCCTGGAAATTCCCTTTCCAAGATCTTTGCATGAATCCCTCCATGCAGGATTCAACTCAAATGTCAGCTTACCAGATTGGCCATCCTTGAACATCTTTTCTAAGATGGTCCAGTCCCAGTCACATTTCACCCCATCACCATGTTTTATTGTCACTTGTCACTACCTAAAATTATCCCATTATCTATTTATTTGTGTATCATCTGTCTCCTGTTAGAGAATTTAAACCCCATCAGAATAGGGTCCTTGTCTGATTTGTTCTCTGCCTCGAAGTATTCAATGAATATGTGTTGAATGAATGATTAATGAATAAACATCCACTTCCATCCCTTCTGTAATAATGGCTCTGTCTATAAAGTACTTACTATGTACCAAGTACTGTTCTAAATGCTTTGCATATATTAATTAACTCATTTGATCCTTTAGGAGGTACGTGATGCAATTATCACCCCATTTTACTGTTGGGTAAACTGAGGCAAAAGAGGTTGGTCCAAAAATTTATATACAAGCCAATGGAGTCCAGATTTGGTACCCAAAGGTGGGGTGCTGTTGAACACCACTAAGATTATAAAGCTGATAAGAAGTTGGGTCAGGATTTGAACCCAGGCACTCTGGCTCCCAAGCCCATGGACTTAACCACTATGCCCTCTCCTGTAATTTCTCACAGATTCCTGGGTATCTCCACCTTGACCTTCCCCAGAGTTCCCTTTGAACCCACCTCTTCCTTCACTTCCTAGATGAAGTGGCACTTAACTTGTTTTTAATTCAGGAAGTCTGTGACTTAGGTTGGGAAAAAAAATCACATCTTAATTTTCACTACCTCTAGCTGAAATTATGAATGGAGGTAACAAATTACAGTCGTATTAACAGTGTTAGCAACACCTGTGACTTTGTCATCGACAGCGTATTTTTATGTCACAATTATTGTAGATACCTTAAAATATCATTGCTTCTCATCACTACTTTGAAATTGTTAGGGCTGTCACCAGATCTCGTTTCTTACCAGTTATTAAAGAAGCACATTTTTAACGGTATGCAAATCCACCGCTTAAGATATTTTGATAATGAATTTCCAATATAATTGGTCTTTGTGTTTGATTTTATGCATTTAAAAACACAGCTCTGGGAAAGTGTCCCTGGGCTTTGTCCCTGGAGGGCAAAGGGCTCCATGACTCAGCAAATATTAAGGATCTCTGCCATAGCCAATGAGCTAATGAGTCCCATTGATTCTCCATCTGACATGTTTCTGGGTCTCTCCATCTTCACTCTCCACATTCCTGTCCCAATTCAGATCCACCCTGTCTCTTCCCTGATTCACAGCATTTCCTTCTTCCAGGCCTCCCTCTGGCTCACCTTGCCTTTCAGTTTTAAGAGCCCACAAGAAATTAATAACTAATATCTACACTGAGTACTATGATTTACAGCAGATGCTACAGAGAACTCACAAAAACTTCCTTGGTCTATCCACATCTTGAGATATAAATATGTTAAGAACAAGTCAGGAGAGTACACATAAAGATGGAATTTTTACTTTTTTTTTTTTTTTTTTTTTGCCTGCATTGTGTCTTCGTTGCTGAGTGCGGGCTTTCTCTAGTTGCGACGAGTGGGGGCTACTCTTTGTTGTGGTGCGCGGGTTTCTCTTGTTGCAGAGCATGGGCTCCAGTAGTTGTGGTACATGGGCTCAGTAGTTGTGGCACACGGGCTTAGTTGCTCCGCAGCAGGTGGGATCTTCCCGGACCAGGGCTCGAACCCCTGTCTCCTGCATTGGCAGGCGGATTCTTAACCACTGTGCCACCAGGGAAGTCCGGAATTTTTGCCTTTTCTCATAAAATCATGGCATCAATCAGCTTCTATTGAATGACGGCCATATCCTTGAGAGGGGGCTGGAGCTATCTGGTTTGCCACAGGCCACACCACTCCCTATTGTCTGGGATGGAAGCTGAGCATTCACTGAAATGTATCACCTTAAAGCAAGCCTGCCCCAATCATCTGTCACCTGACAAGTGAGTTTGGCAATGCTGGTTTACAAAGTACTTTACAAATATTTCCTTATTCGATCCTTCTAAAAGCCCCATAGGGTATGTAAGGCAGGGATTCTTACCATCCTCTTTCACAGATGATACAGCTGAGGGCTCAGGGAAGTTAAATAACACACATATGGTCACACAGAATAGAAAGAGCACTGGGGTTTCCATTCCCAGATTCTCTGTTCTTCCCGCTGAATGGTGCTCTCTTCTGTAATTACTTTCTAAAACACCAATATGATGTTTCTCCCTTCTACCCGAAGACTTCCAATAGCCTGCTTGACAGGATAAATTCCAAGCTCCCCAACCTGGTATCTGAGCTCCTTCAAACCTGGAAGCCTCCCTTTAGAGATGTGCAGCTTCTGCCTTCACATTTGGCATTCTCTCTTTTGAAATCCAGCCTCTCCAAAATCCAGGGCCACCATGCTGTGAGGAAGACCAAGCTAACCACATGGAGAGAAAGAGGCCACCGGAGACATGTGAGTGATGCCTCTTAGACTATCTAGCCCAGCCCAGCCATCAACACAACACAGCCAAGTGAGAGACACCAGCAGAACCAGCCAGCTGAGTTCTTTCAAACCCCTGACCTAAAGAATCCCAAAAAAACGAATCATTGAGTACTATTGCTTTAACTGGCTTTTACAATTTGGCCAGCTTCATCTCTCACCATTCCCTCAAACCCTCTCAACTTTCTCTCATTCGATGACTCTGGAAGGTACTTTCCCACCCTTGTGGGTGTGTCCTTGCTGTTCCTCCTCCTTGGCATGCCTCACCAGCCCTGCTTCCCATCTACTGCCCCAGGAAACCCTCCTCAATATCTCCAAGACCCACCCCAGACTCCCCAGACTCTCTCCCCAACCTTCACAGCCTCATAACTTTGCTCAATCCTTTTCTTCAAACACAACACTCTCTATTACAGAAAGTTGTGGTCTCCTGCCTCAGAAGAGACAAAAAGTCTCTGAAGTCAACACCTTCCTTGTCTCTTGGGAAATCCTGAACTCACTTAGGAAATTATACCAGCTGTGCCCAAGCGTCCCTAGGTTCCTTGAAGGGTCAACAAGTGGGAGAACCGGGAAGTTGGGGAATCCCCCATGTACAGACTGACTGTTCCCCAAAAGGGAAGGATGCATGGGGCATCTGGGGTGGCTGGACCCTCAGGAAAGGTTTCTAGGCCACCCCAAGGATTCTAGGTCCCAAACTTGTCTCAGAAGCAGCAGAGTCTCCAACTTGAGGGAACCCTGCAGTCTGAGACATGGGAGGGTCTCAAACCAGTGAGGACTAATGACTCAAGGGGCTTCTAGATGATTTGATATTGCATAAAACATATGCCCCAAGAGGGAAAAATGATAACTGAGGTTACACTACCTACATCCAGAAGTGAAAAAAATAATAATAATACTGCAGAAGGCAGCTTCTAAGACAGCCACCAATGGTCTCCACTTCCTGATGCTCACATCTTTGCATAATTCTCTTTCCTGAGGAACTTGCTTCTAACCAATGGAACATCTCAACATTGAGAAGATGTCACTTTTTTTTTTTTACTGAAGTATAGTGGATTTACAAAGTTGTGCCAATCTCTGCTGTACAGCAAAGTGACTCAGTTTTACACATATATACATTCTCCTTTTAATATTCTTTTCCATGATGGTTTATTCCAGGAGATTGGATACAATTCCCTGTGCTATACAGTAGGACCTTGTTGTTTATCATTCTAAATGTAATAGTTTGCACCTACCAACCCCAAATTCCCAGCCCATCCCTCTCCCTCCCCTTCTCCCCCTTGGCAACCACAAGTCTGATCCCTATGTCTGTGAGTTGTTTCTGTTATATAGATAGGTTCATTTGTGTCATATTTTAGATTCCACATATAAGTGCTATCATATGGTATTTGCCTTTCTCTTTCTGACTTATTTCACTTAGTATGATAATCTCTAGTTGCATCCATGTTGCTGCAAATTAGCATTATTTTGTTCTTTTTTTATGGCTGAGTAGTATTCCATTGTATATATGTACTGAGAAGGCGTCACGTTTGTAATTAGATTGCAAAAGATTCCAGCTTCTATCTTGCTAGCAGAGTCTCTTTCTATACGGACTTTGACAAAGCAAGCTGCCATATTGTGGAGGAACTGAGGGTGGGCCTCTGGCCAACAGCCAATTAAGAACCGAGGCCCTTAAATCAATAGTTTGCAAGGACTGAACGTTGCCAAAAACCAGGTGTGGCTTGGAAGCAGATCCTTCCCCAGACGAACCTTTGGATGAGACCCCACTCTGGCCAACACCTTGATTATAGCCTTGTGAGTGATCTAGAAGCAGAGGACCCAATGAGGTGACATGGAAATCCCTGACCCATAAGAACTGTGAGATAATAAACATGTGTTATTTAAAGCCACTAAGGTTGTGGGAATTTGTTACATGGTTTATGGCCATTTGTTACACAGCACTAGGTAACTAGTACAAACACTAGCACTTATTTGATAATAACTACACACCAGACTGCATTCTAAGGCCTGTCCATGCATTAATTCACGTAAGTCTCACCCCAACCATATGTGGAACTGAAGCAGAGAGGTTAGAGGACTTCCCCAGCTGGTCAATGTCACAGTCGGGATTGGAATCAGCACTACTCCCCTCTCCAAACATAAAGACACTTTCCCACACTCCTGAGTTTGTAAACCAACCTCCTACCTATTCAAGATACCCCTCTGCTCAGACAAGGAAACTAAAGATACGGATATTGGTAAGTAGTTCAAATGTACTCGGGAGAAATTTGAAATACTTAACAACAAGCAAGAGACGCCACCCTTGGAGTGTGCATTGTTAGGAGGTGTAGGAGGACCCAGGAAGGGACTTGGCTGGAGGGGGAACTCAGGGGGCTCCGGGAAACAGCTATTTACTAACTGGTATGGAAATATGTTAATATTTGAACAATCAGCTGTAGCAATGTGTCCCAGCTGAATATCTGCACTGAATACACAGAGAGGAGATAATTGAAGCCAAAAGAATAAGAATCCAAACAGTGAATCAAACAAGAATAATTCCACGTTGGCTTAGGAATGAATTAGACACCATGATTTTTTTTTTATCCCCCAACAGATTTTAAATTTCCTAGTTGTGTGTAAGCCTGGGAGCCTCCTCTGAGTGTATCATGAGCAAAGTGAAGAGTGATGACCCGAACCTTGGTTCTCAAGCATAACTACATGTTAGAACCACCTGGAAGCTTCCAAAGATCCCATGCCTGGACTCCACTCCCAGAGTGGGATTTAATGGGGGTATGGCCTGACTGTTGGGAACTTTAAAACTTCCCAGGTGACCTTAATGTGCATCCCAAGTTGGGAACCACGGACCTAAAGCCATGCTTCTCAAAGTGTGGTCCCCGGACCAGCAGTAGCATCACCTGGGAACTTGTGAGAACTGTAGATTCTCAGGCCCTGCCCTGACCTGCTGAATCAAAAACTCCAAGCAGGCCCTGCAATACCTGTGTTTTGTTTGTTTGTTTGTTTTTTGTTTTCTGGTTTTTGGTTGTTTTATTTCTTTTTTTGGCTGCGTCGGGTCTTAGTTGCGGCATGTGGGATCTTTCATTGTGGCGAGGGCTCTTCGTTGCAGTGCATGGGCTTCTCTCTAGTTGTGGTGTGTGGATTTTCCCTCTCTAATTGTGGCATGCAGGCTCCAGAGTGCATGGGCGTGGGCTCTGTAGTTGTGGCGCGGGCTCCAGAGCACATGGGCTCTGTAGTTTGCGGCATGCAGGCTCTCTAGTTGAGGCGCAGGGGCTCAGTCGTTGTGGTGCGTGGGCTTAGTTGCCCCACGGCATGTGGGATCTTAGTTCCCCAGCCAGGGATCGAACCACATTCCCTGCACTGGAAGGCGGAATCTTTACCGCTGGACCACCAGGGAAGTCCCAATACCTGTGTTTTTTTAACAGGCCCTCCAAGGGGTCAAGGGGTGATGATGTGTCCTCAAGGCCATGAGAGCTGCCAGAATTAAAAATCTGCTACTGATTATCCTTCAGGGCAGCCAAAGCCACATGGATGCACTGTCACCAAAAACTCTTTTCTGCTGCAAAGAAATCCATGACTCCGTGCTGCTAACCTGCTGAGGTCAGCCGGAGTCCAGCACACAGGCCTAACTCAGGTCTGGAGATTTTAGACACAGATCTAAAGAGAATTGGCAGCACTTAGAGGAACTAATCCGTGGCTAAGAAACCCAATCAGCTCTCCAGCCTGGCCCTGTTTGATGAAGCCTCTTTTAAATGGGGCATTCTTATTCTGAGGCAAGAACTGAAGAGTTCTAGAATGTTCCAGTAGGCCTACCAATAGGCCCAATGCACAAGCTCCCTACCAATTTGTAAAGAAATTCAATCACACGTGTAAGCTGAAAAACCCAGCACTTTCACATTAGTCTTCAAATGCTTCCATGTTTGCAAGGTTGCTTCTAGGAACTGTGTGTGCAGCTGTGAACTTTTATTTATTCATTTTTTAATAAATTTATTTATTTATTTTTGGCTGCATTGGGTCTTCATTGCTGCACACGGGCTTTCTCTAGTTGCGGCGAGCGGGGGCTACACTTCGTTGCAGTGTGCGGGCTTCTCATTGCGGTGGCTTCTCTTGTTGAGGAGCAAGGGATCTAGGTGCACGGGCTTCAGTAGTTGTGGCGCACAGGCTCAGTAGTTGTGGTGCACGGGCTTAGCTGCTCCGTGACATGTGGGATCTTCCCGAGCAGGGCTTGAACCCGTGTCCCCTGCATTGGCAGGCAGATTCTTAACCACTGCACCAGTAGGGAAGCCCCCAGCTGTAAACTTTTAAATGACAGCTTTGAAAGAACATTCCAGTCCTTCTCTGGCCTGCGAGGAAAATGACAGAACCGTGGAAACAGACCCAGCTGGGCTGAAACATTTCTGAGCTGTGTGACCTTGGAAAAGTTTCTTAACCACTCTGGTCTCTAGTTTCCTGACTTAAAAAAGAGGGAAAGATAATTAAAGGTATCCACCAAGATTGTCCTAAAGATTAAAAGAAAGTTTGAGAGAGCCTATTACAATGATCAGCATGTGAATAGCATAATATGTGCTTAATAAATGTTAATACATAACAAAAATAAATAGGCCCTTCAATTTGGGGCTTAAGGGAGACCACTGGTGGCTTTTGACATCACCCGTCTCCAGAAAGCACCATCTGAAATATCTTCTCTTTGTTCCCACTAACTCTCACTATGATTTATAGCAGGGGTCAGCAAGCTACATCCTTCAGGCTGATATGGCCCATCACCTGTTTTTGTAAATAAAGCTTTATTGGTACGTAGCCATGCTCCTTCATTTACGAATTTTCCATGGCCACTTTCACACTACAAGGGCAGAGTTAAATTGTTGCAACAGAGACCATAGGACCACATGACCCTCAAAGCTGAAAATATTCACCATCTGACCCTTTACAGAAGTTTGCCAACACTAGATTAAGAGGTTAGGTTTTTAATCTCTTAGCCACAAACTCATTCCAATCTCACATCCCACTTCCATTCAACCTTTACTGACCACCTACTATGTGCTTAAGCCCTAGTGATACATAATCAATAAGATAAGGTCTGAGCCCTTTTGGAGGTCACAGCTGGGGTTGTGGGTAGATATTTGTTCATTTTATTTAATGTAACATATCTATAACATTTATAATGTTCCAGGCATCATTCGTTCTAAGCATTTTGCAAATGTTTAATCCTTGTAATAACCCTACGTTATTGTATTCTGAATTTTCTACATGAGACAACTGAGGCTCAGAGAGGTGGGGTCACTTGTCCAAGGTCACACAGCAAATAACAGAACCAGAGTGTAAATCCAGCCAGGCTGGCTCCAGAGGCACTAAGCTGTGTGGGCTTCTTATTCAGAATTCCTTGACCTAAGATGCAGATTGGAGGAGCTACATGTACATATTGCCCAGGTGGTCCCCAGACCACAAGAGGGGAAAGACAAGGGTGACTTTTCTTCCGAGACCCTGTTTTCTGAGCCCTGTCTCATCAATGCACTCCCCAAGACCAGGTACTTTTGTAACCTCCCCAAGCACTCAGAGAGGCTGTGGCATTTGCCCAGGATCGACCAGCTCTAATAGGATGGGCTAAAATTTGAAGGCAGCTCCTTTTGCCCTCAAATCTGTCCTTTGTATCACATTTGAGGCCCTCCAGAAGACCTTAAAACAATCAAGAACAGCCTTCTTGGATGTCCAAAGAACACATTTGCTTTGCAAAGTGGAATTTCAGGGAGATGGTGGGATTGTTTTTTAACTGTTGCTGATCTGATTTGTGGCTCTGGGCTCATCCAGGAGGTTATAAGACCTACCCCCTGCCCAAAGGGGCTTTGAAAATTGGAAATATTAGAAGGTAAGAAATTATGTCATTTTATCCCAATTTGGCCTCTGTTAGGCTGGTTCTAGTGGCCAGGATTTAGAGACTGGGTTATGTATTCCACTCTCGCCTTCAGAATTTTATAGATTTCATTCTGAACCCATCTCAAGACTTGACACAACCCAGTTCAACAGATATTGAGTGCCTTCTACCCACAGAGCTCTGTGCTGAACAATTCCAAAGATTCAAGTATCAATAAGAGAAGGACCTTGCCTTCATGGAGTTTAGTACCTAAAGTGCAGGGAAAAGCTTAATGATTACAGTTCATTCATTCATTCTACTATGTGCCAGGTGTTTCCAAGTTCATGATCTTGTAAGGAGAGGAATTAAGAGCCTGGGCTCTGGATTTGAACAGATCTGGGTTTCAATGTTGGTTCTGCCCTATAGGCTTCATTATTTTTCTTTCTGTGCCTCAGTTGCCTCCTCTGTGAAATGGGTGCTGGGGTAAGGACCTCTTAAGCCCCTTGGCCCAGGGCTGGGCTCATGGTAGTTGTGGGATAAATGGGGACTGGTCTCTGTGTAGGCCCTGGATGCTGTGTACAGCTGCTTGTCTGTATGTCTGTCTCCTAGTCCAGGCAGACTCCCTTGAGTAAGAATGCAAGACTTGGAAAGAGGATATCCTGGATAGAGAACTAAAGAGAAAATGGGGTTCACTTGTTCTAAGGGGCTTTCGGGTCTCTAAGCCTGAGACATAGAGAGGTCATCAATATAGAGGTTCACAGCTTTATAACAAATGCTAAAGGAACTTCTCTAAGCAGGAAACACAAGAGAAGGAAAAGACCTACAACAACAAACCCAAAACAATTAAGAAAATGGTAATAGGAACATACATGTCAATAGCTACCTTAAATGTAAATGGGTTAAATGCTCCAAGCAAAAGACATAGACTGGCTGAATGGATACAAAAACAAGACCTGTATATATGCTGTCTGCAAGAGACCCACTTCAGACCTAGGGACACATGCAGACTGAAAGTGAGGGGATGGAAAAAGATATTCCATGCAAATGGAAATCAAAAGAAAGCTGGAGTAGCAATTCACATATCAGACAAAATAGACTTTAAAATAAAGACTATTGCAAGAGACAAAGAAGGACACTACATAATGATCAAGGGATCAATCCAAGAAGAAGATATAACAATTGTAAATATTTATGCACCCAACATAGGAGTACCTCAATACATAAGGCAAATGTTAACAGCCATAAAAGGGGAAATCGACAGTAACACAATCATAGTAGGGGACTTTAACTCCCTGCTTTCACCAGTGGACAGATCATCCAAAATGAAAATAAATAAGGAAACACAAGCTTTAAATGATACATTAAACAAGAGGGACTTAATTGATATTTATAAGACATTCCATCCAAAAACAACCAAATACACTTTCTTCTCAAGTGTTCATGGAACATTCTCCAGGATAGAGCATATCTTGGGTCACAAATGAGGCCTTGGTAAATTTAAGAAAATTAAAATCATATCAAGTATCTTTTCCAACCACAACGCTATGAGACTAGATACCAATTATAGGAAAAAATCTGTAAAAAATACAAACACATGGAGGTTAAACATTACACTACTAAATAACCAAGAGATCACTGAAGAAATCAAAGAGGAAATCAAAAAATACCTAGAAACAAATGACAATGAAAACACGATGACCCAAAACCTATGGGATGCAGCAAAAGCAGTTCTAAGAGGGAAGTTTATAGCAATACAATCCTACCTCAAGAAACAAGAAACATCTCAAATAAACAACCTAACCTTACACCTAAAGCAATTAGAGAAAGAAGAACAAAAAAACCCCAAAATTAGCAGAAGGAAAGAAATCATAAAGATCAGATCAGAAATAAATGAAAAAGAAATGAAAGAAACAATAGCAAAGATCAATAAAACTAAAAGTTGGTTCTTTGAGAAGATAAACAAATTGATAACCCATTAGCCAGACTCATCAAGAAAAAAAGGGAGAAGACTCAAATCAATAGAATTAGAAATGAAAAAGGAGAAGTAACAACTGACACTGCAGAAATACAAAGGATCATGAGAGATTACTACAAGCAACCATATGCCCAAAAAATGGACAACCTGGAAGAAATGGACAAATTCTTAGAAAAGCACAACCTTCTGAGACTGAACCAGGAAGAAATAGAAAATATAAACAGACCAATCACAAGCACTGAAATTGAGACTGTGATTAAAAATCTTCCAACAAACAAAAGCCCAGGACCAGATGGCTTCACAGGCTAATTCTATCAAACATTTAGAGAAGACCTAACACCTATCCTTCTCAAACTCTTCCAAAATATAGCAGAGGGAGGAACACTCCCAAACTCATTCTATGAGGCCACCATCACCCTGATACCAAAACCAGACAAAGATGTCACAAAGAAAGAAAACTACAGTCCAATATCACTGATGAATATAGATGCAAAAATCCTCAACAAAATACTACCAAACAGAATCCAACAGCACATTGAAAGGATCATACACCATGATCACGTGGGGTTTATCCCAGGAATGCAAGGATTCGTCAATATATGCAAATCAATCAATGTGATATTAACAAATTGAAGGAGAAAAAGCTTATGATCATCTCAATAGATGCAGAAAAAGCTTTCGACAAAATTCAACACCCATTTATGATAAAAACCCTCCAGAAAGTAGGCAGAGAGGGAACTTACCTCAACATAATAAAGGTCATATATGACAAAACCACAACCAACATCGTTCTCAATAGTGAAAAACTGAAACCATTTCCTCTAAGATCAGGAACAAGACAAGGATGTCCACTCTCACCACTATTATTCAACATAGTTTTGGAAGTTTTAGCCACAGCAATCAGAGAAGAAAAAGAAATAAAAGGAATCCAAATCAGAAAAGAAGTAAAATTGTCACTGTTTGCAGATAACATGGTACTATACATAGAGAATCCTAAAGATGCTACCAGAAAACTACTAGAGCTAATCAATGAATTTGGTGGAGTAGCAGGATACAAAATTAATGCAAAGAAATCTCTTGCATTCCTATACACTAATGATGAAAAATCTGAAAGAGAAATTAAGGAAACACTCCCATTTACCATTGCAACAAAAAGAATAAAATACCTAGGAATAAACCTACCTAAGGAGACAAAAGACCTGTATGCAGAAAACTATAAGACACTGATGAAAGAAATTAAAGATGATACAAACAGATGGAGAGATATACCATGTTCTTGGATTGGAAGAATCAACACTGTGAAAATGACTATACTACCCAAAGCAATCTACAGATTCAATGCAATCCCTATCAAACTACCAATGGCGTTTTTCACAGAACTAGAACAAAAAAATTTACAATTTGTATGGAAACACAAAAGGCCCCAAATAGCCAAAGCAATCTTGAGAAAAAAAAACGGATCTGGAGGAATCAGGCTCCCAGTCTTCAGACTATACTACAAAGCTACAGTAAGACAGTATGGTACTGGCACAAAAACAGAAATATAGATCAATGGAACAGGATAGAAAGCCCAGAGATAAACCCACGCACATATGGTCACCTTATTTTTGATAAAGGAGGCAAGAATATACAGTGAAGAGAAGACAGCCTCTCCAATAAGTGGTGCTGGGAAAACTGGACAGCTACATGTAAAAGAATGAAATTAGAACACTCCCTAACACCATACACAAAAATAAACTCAAAATGGATTAAAGACCTAAATGTAAGGCCAGACACTATAAAACTCTTAGAGGAAAACATAGGCAGAACATTCTATGACATAAATCAAAGCAAGATCCTTTTTGACCCACCTCCTAGAGAAATGGAAATAAAAACAAAAATAAACAAATGGACCTAATGAAACTTAAAAGCTTTTGCACAGCAAAGGAAACTATAAACAAGATGAAAAGACAACCCTCAGAATGGGAGAAAATATTTGCAAATGAAGCAACTGACAAAGGATTAATCTCCAAAATATACAAGCAACTCATGCAGCTCAATATCAAGAAAACAAACAACCCAATCCAGAAATGGGCAGAAGACCTAAATAGACATTTCTCCAAAGAAGATATACAGATTGCCAACAAACACATGAAAGAATGCTCAACATCACTAATCATTAGAGAAATGCAAATCAAAACTACAATGATGTATCACCTCACACCAGTCAGAATGGCCATCATCAAAAACTCTACAAACAATAAATGCTGGAGAGGGTGTGGAGAAAAGGGAACCCTCTTGCACTGTTGGTGGGAATGTAAATTGATACAGCCACTATGGAGAACAGTATGGAGGTTCCTTAAAAACTAAAAATAAAACTACCATATGACCCAGCAATCCCACTACTGGGCATATACACTGAGAAAACCATAATTCAAAAAGAGTCATGTACCACAATGTTCATTGCAGCTCTATTTACAATAGCCAGGACATGGAAGCAACCTAAGTGTCCATCGACAGATGAATGGATAAAGAAGATGTGGCACATATATACAATGGAATATTACTCAGCCATAAAAAGAAATGAAATTGAGTTATTTGTAGTGAAGTGGTTGGACCTAGAGTCCTAGAGATTGGACTTGAGGACACAGGCAGTGGGAAGGGTAAGCTGAGACGAAGTGAGAATGAGAGAGTGGCATGGACGTATATACACAACCAAATGTAAAATGGATGGCTAGTGAGAAGCAGTCGCATAGCACAGGGAGATCAGCTCAGTGTTTTGTGACCACCTAGAGGGGTGGGAGAGGGAGGGTGGGAGGGAGACGCAAGAGGGAGGGGATATGGGGATATATGTATATGTATAGCTGATTCACTCTGTTATAAAGCAGAAACTAACACACCATTGTAAAGCAATTATACTCCAATAAAGATGTAAAAAAAAATTACTGTGAACACATGTAAAACACAGTATCCTGAAAAAATCTTATAATAAATTTCTTTTGTAAGAGAAAAAAAAAATAGAGAGGTTCATGTTCCCAAGGATCAATCAGCTCTTCACGCAACAAACACTGGCACCTTCTATGCACTGGGCACTTTTCTAAGCACTCGGGACACAGTAGTGGACAAGAAAGACCAAAAAAACCTGCCCTCAAGTGGCTGGCAGTCTAATTTAGGAGAAAATACATAATTGTCAATAATGAACAGAGTGATATGATCCACCGTGCAGGGTAGGGGGTGGAGGGAATGGCTCTACATGAGAAGGTGACATCTGTGCTGAGATTGGAGTGCAAGAAGGAGCCAGCCATGGCAAAAGCGCTCCAGGTGAGGGAATAGCAAGTGCAAAGGTCCTGAGGTGAACAAGTGCTTGAAAAAGCAGGGAACAGAAAAGTGGCTAGTGAGCTTTGGCCAAAAGTGAGAGTAATCATGGTAAAAGTGTAGGCACAGAGGAAGGTGATAGACCCCACCTGGGTGGAAGCAGTTGAGAGAGCCTGGAGAAAAAGTGCACAGACACTGTCAAAAGAACCTTGCGGTGTTGAAAGGACAGACTTTTGGAGTGATGATGGCAGAATAAAAGATGGGAGGCAGCAGTGGGCAAGATGGTGACTCCGGGGGGACGTTTGTTCACAAGCTGCTTGGGTTCCAAAGACTCACATGGAAAATCTGTTAGATCATAAGGGACGCCATCTCTTGGGGGGAGGTGGGGGCGGTGGCCTCCCCAGGCCCTCCGAGGCTGGCTGCAGCCAAAGCTGCTAATTCAAAAGACAAAAGGAGGGTCTTTCTGCACTAAAAACCAGCCAGCTGCACTGAAAAAGAAGTTCCCTGGGACCAGACCTATTTTTTTTTTAATATCAACTAGGCTAGCATTGTCCAACTGCCTCCCTTGAAAAAGAAGAAAAAAAAAGTGCTCTGATTCTCAAGCAGGTCTTCTTTAAAGGCCAAGTCTCAGTTTAATTGTGATGTCTTAACAACCTGTTATCCTTTTTTTTTTTTAACTTAGTGTACACTAAGGCCTCTTGATACTTAAATGTTTACCCTCCTCAGGACAATACCAAACTGTTATCAAGCCTTACTATGGGCCTGCTCTGTTCTAAATGCCTGCTATATAATAATGCATTGAATTTCACCTTTGTCAGAATCCCAGAGGCGGGTGTTAATGTTATCCCCATTTTACAGACAAGGAAACTGAGGCAGAGCGGAGAATAATGCCCCTCCTCCAGAGTCACAGAGTCAGTGAGGGTCAGAGCCGCAATTTGAACTCCTGCCATCTGGCTCCCAGTCCAGGAATTCAACCACACCCCAGACCAAAGACAGCCGAGCCCCACACTCGACCCCAAGATCCACCTGAAACCCTTCAGCCCTCCTGGGAGCCATTCAAGCCCTGAGACCCGTCATCTTTCCCAAGCGCTTTGTGCATGAAAAAAGAAATCGCCATATATGTAATGACGAGTATTATATGATGACAATTGGATTCTAGATTTGGGGCTGCCTCCCATTTCTCAGTCCACCGCGAGCAGGAAGGGTGAGACCAGGAAGTGGGTATGGGGAAGGGTTTGCTGACCGCTCTCCCCACCTCCGCTGTTCTGCGCTCACCGGACTCGGGAGCCACAGCGCCACCTGGTGGCTAGTTGTGGCAGTTGCGGGTGAGAAGAAGTGAACTCAGGGGAGTGTGGGGTCCCCCTGGCCTCCGTCTCCCCACGCAATGACCAAAGTTGGCTGCTTATGGAACACTTAATCTGTGCCAGGAGCTGTTCCAGCCCAGGGGTACTCAGAATTCTTCTGCAAAGGGCCTCAGAGTAAATTTTTTTGGCATTGCAGGCCAGTCTCTGTTATAAAGACTCAACTCTGTAGCTGTAGCCCAAATAGCAACAGACAGTCTGCACACAAACCCACCGGGCTGCATCCCAATAAAACTTCATGGATACTGAATTTTGAATTTCATAGAATTCTCGCATATCAAGAAATATTCTTCTTTTTATTGTTTTCAACCACTTAAATATGTAAAAACCTTTCTTAGCCCGTGGGCCATAAAAAAACAGGGGTCCAGCTGGATTTGGCCCCCTGACTTTAGCTTGCTGGCGCCTGTTCTAGAAGCTGGGAACCTAGTAAAGAACAAACCAGAGAAAAATTCCTGCCCTCTTGGAGCCAGTGGAAAGAATACAGATAATCAACAAAATAAAAAGCCAGATATATGATACAAGAGTTGGTCATTGGTGCTAATGAGAAAAATAAAGTAAGGCAGGGGGAATTGACATGTATAGGGCCTGAATTTTAAATAGGTTGGTGAGGAAAGGCTCACCGAGGAGATGACCTCTAAGTAAAGGCTAGAAGGAGGCGAGGAAGGAGCCATGTGGGTATCTGGGGGAAGAGCATTTCCAGTAAAGGGAACAGCCAGTGCAAAGGTCCTAAGGCAGGACAACCCTGATGTGTTTGATGAACAGTGAGGAGACCCACGTGGCTGGAGCAAGTAAGCAAGGTAGAGGGTGAAAAGAAGTGACAGCAGGGAGGTGACAGGCAAGGTGACAGGTACTTGAGGACCTTGGGGAGGACTTTAGTTTTTACCTGAGTGAAGTGGAAGCCATAGCAAACCTAGAGCAATCTCAACAGCCATTGAGGTCACCTTCGGGTTAAACATCTCTCTTTGGGGTCCAGTGTCATTAATCATTTTACCAACAGTCTCATATAATCCTAAAGAATCCTAATTTTCCCACTGAAAACCATGGAACTGTTCTGTTGGATGTTGAAGATGGAGGCATTGGAGGGGAGGGGCAGAGAATAAGTGGGAAATTGTTTCACTAGAAGAATCAGTGTCTCCTTCCTCACCTTGCATATCCCCTCCTCTCAGCTCAGGCTCTGGGCACCAGAAAATTCAGGCCACCACCCTCAGCCCCAGCTGGTGACCTGCAGGATGGCTAGACCTGAGTCCCCACATCCTAGAAATGGCCAGTTCTGACCTAGGAGTCAAGATCATGCCATCCCTGTCCTGGTTGAGCCTCCAGATGCCTTGGTAACGCCCGGGAACTGTTTGCCCATCTGCATAAGGAGCAAAATAATAGTAAGAATAATAATAACAGCAACAGTACCTACCCAAGCTGCTTCATGATTCTATTGCGTGCATGAAGTAAGACAAGAAACTTAAAAACACTTTGGAAAACAAAGACATGCTGCAGACATCTTATTTATAACAATGGGGATGAGGATTAAATAATATATATAAAGGGCTTGGTGCTGTGCCCCACACATAGTAAGTGCTCCATAAATATTGGATATTATCATTATCACCTCAGCGTATTATTCATGATACTCATTGCAGTTCGCTTAGCTCTTCTCTCTCCACCCTCCATTCTCCCGCCCACGTCCTCTATTTGATGATGATGGCGGCTCAGAACTGGCTGCTCAGACCGTGGTCCACCGACAGCAGCACTGGCTCCAGCTGGGAGCTTGTTAGAAAGAAATACAGAGTCCCAGGCCCCAGCCCAGACCTGCTAAGTCAGAATCTGCATTTAACAAGACCCCCCCTCAGGGGTTCAAAAATGCAGTAAGGTGTGAGAAGAACTAGCCTGGAAATTTCTTCCTCACGGAGGCCTTCCCGGCTCCCCCCCAGACTCTTGCTTGGCCCTTTCTGGGCACTATTCCTGCTTGTCACCATTTGTTTCATGTTGGTTTTTCCTGCTGAGTGGAGAGTGTCATTCTGGAAAGAGCTGACTATTGACTGATGTGTTCCCAAGGCCCCACATGGAGCTGAGAACAGAGGTGATGTCCTAAATATTGGTGTAAGGAAGAAGGGGGGAGAGGAAGGGAGGGGTGAAGGGATGAGGAAAGGAGGTAGGGTAGGTGGAGAGGAGAAGGGAGGGAGGAGGGAAGGGGATGAAGGGGAGGAGGGAGGGGGATAGAGAAAGGAGGGAGACAAAGGAGAGGAGGGAGGTAGATGGACAGAGGAAGTGGGAGAAGAAAGGAGAAAGGGAGGGAGGAGGGAGAGGGATGGAGAGTAGGAGGGAGGGAGGGGGATGAAGGGGAAAGGGGGAGGAGGGAGAGGAATGAGAGGAGGGAGGTAGATGGAGGGAGAATGGAGGAAGGGGAAGGAGATAGGGATGCAGGAATGAGGAAGGGAGATAGAGTGGGTGGAGGGGAGAAGGGAGGGAGGAGGGAAGGGGAAGGAAGGAGGGAGAGGTGAAGGGGAGGAGGAGGGAGGCAGCATCTCCTCACTCAACTCTTTGTGCAAGAACCTCCAAAGTGAGTTAGGTGCACCCCCAGTGAGTACATCTGTGAAAGTATGGAACCAAATACTCGAACTTCCATGTCTGCTACTGTTTCATCTACAATGAAGCACTGGACTTTCTTAACCCTTCATGTATGGTTGACCAAATCCACTTAGCTGCTTGGTGGCAACCCTTCCTCACTCATTCTCATCTGGTGCCTTCATTCAACAGATATTTACTGAGTGCCTATGGGTGCCAGCCTCGGTCTCAAGCACTGGGGACACAGACGAGCATCCTTGCTGGGGACGTTCTAGTGGACAAGACAGACAAGAAACAGGATAAAGAACCGTGTCGTGGTGATGCACTGTGGTCTCCTTAGACCTGTGTAAATGGGTTCATGGATTGGGATATTGGCTGGCAAAGTGGAAGATTCCTGCCTGGAAAGAAAGGGTTGAAGGAAATAGTAACAAGAGCAGAAAGGAACAGTGAGAAATGGCAAAGCTGGGACTCTGTCCCCTCCTGGTACCAGGACTCCATCAGTCACAGGAAGAAGTAGAAACCATAGTGATCTCATTGAGTCTCTATCAGAAGATGGCCAAAAAACATTCCAAATTCTCATGAAGACATTTTGAAATGTGGAGTCATGTTCATTATGGTTAGCTTCATCTTGGTGGGCACTGTGCCTGGGTGGGATTCCTAAGGATGGGCAAAGCCGCCATAGTTAACAGGATTTGAAAAAATAAAGTTTCAAACAGACGATTCAGAATGGGGCGTATTCCATAGGACAATTGATGTGGTTTATTCTATGATAAATCACAACGGGATAGGAAAACATGAGGGGTGGGAGAGAGAGAATCCTTGTAGACTAAATAAGACTATAGAATTACCATATGATCCAGCAATTCAAGTTCTATGTATAGACCCAGAAGAGTTGAAAACAGGGTCTCGAATATATATATATATATATACCCATGTTCACAGCAGCATTAGTCACAATCGCCAAAAGGTAGCAACAACCCAAGTGTCCATCAGTGGATGAATGGATAAACAAAATGTGGTCCATCCATAAAATGGAATAGTATACAGTCTTAAAAAGGAAGGAAATTTTGACACATGTGACTACACGGATGAACTTCAAGGACATTATGCTAAAAGGACAAACACTGTATGATTCCACTTAAATGAGGTCTCTAGAGCAGCCAAATTCATAGAGACAGAAAGTAGAATGGTGGTTGCCAGAGGATGTGGGGAGGGAGGATTGGGAGTTAGTGTTTAATGGGGACAGACTTTCAGTTTCCCAAAATGAAAAGAGTTCTGAAAATGGATGGTGATGATGGTTGAACAAAATGTGAATGTACTTAATGCCACGAGCTGCACACTTAAAAATGGTTAAAAGGGTAAATGCTATGTTATATCTGTTTCACCACAACTTAAAAAAAAGAGATATGGCCACTTTGAGTCAGTCTTTCCTGACTCAAAGAAATCAACTGTAAAAAAACAAGCAGGGAAATTTGAACGTGGGCTGGAAATTAGGTGATATAAAAATCAATGTTAATTTTGTCAGTGTGATATTAGTAAGAAAATGTCTGTGTGCTTTAGACATGTAGTCTGAAGTTTGTAAAATTATATAAGGTCTGGGATTTGCCTTAAAATAGCTCAGAAAATGAGAAAGGAAAATGGATTTATGATATAAGTCTGGCAAAATCTTGATAATTAGTGTATTTGGGTGATGGGTTTGTCGGGTTCACTGTGCTCTTCTCTCTGCTCTTAGTGTATTTGAACATTTTCAGAATAAAGAGCTCTTACAAAGCACAGTGCTTGAAAAGTGAAGGCAAACTTCTAAAACACGATAGCGGGGGGAGGGGGAAGGATAAATTAGGAGTTTGGGATTAACATATACACACTACTATATATAAAATAGACAACCGACAAGGACCCACTGTATAGCACAGGGAACTCTACTCAATATTATGTAATAACCTAGAAGGGAAAAGAATCTGAAAAACTATATATATAGTTACATATATAATCACTTTGCTGTACACCTGAAGCTAACAAAACATTGTAAATCAACTATACTTCAATTAAAAAGTAAAATAAAATAAAATTTTAAATAAAAATGAACTTAAAAATACAATTTAAAAATAATAAATAAATAAAAATTAAAATGTGTAACACGCACACAAAACACGATAGCAAAAGTGTTTTGTACCATTCAATTAAAAAAATTAAAACCATTTAAACATACTTATCTCACTGATGTCTCATCCTTTGGGCATTTCGATTTTTATGTATATTTTATAGTGCATATAATAAACTCAGCAGAATACTTATATAATCGATAAGCAAAAATATATACATTATGTGCACGCTGAAAAGGTGTTTGTTTTACTGGTAGGGGTAGGAGCTCAGAAGTTTGGAGATCGTAGCTATAAAGACCCTTCAAGTCTTTTTATGGTCCTAGAAAGTGACTGGAATGGGAAACTGGGGCATAAGTTAGCCATCAAGGAGGTTGTGCTGGAAATGGCGCTGTAAGCAACGTCTCCTGATTCTGAATACCCTACAATGCTTCTCTCTTTCTCCCTGATGTGGCCGACTTTCTTATTTTCTGAGTTATTTAAGAGAAAATCCCTGCCACTTGCTGCTGTAGAAACTCTTCAGCCAAATGATTAAGAGTTTGAGTTTGGGACTCTGACAGGTTGGGGTTCGAATCTCAGTTCTGCCAGTGTCTAGCAAGTTACTTCGCCTCTCCCAGCCTCCCTTTATTCATCTGTAAATTGGGGATAATGTAGAATCTACAGCATGGCAGAGTTATGACAAGACAACAAGATCAAAAGTGTCTGGCATACAGTAGGTGCCCAATAAACATTAGCTGTCATTATTATTAGAAATTATAGTTATCATTTTCCTTGGGCAACAGGGTTTTAAAATTCTTTAATTCACTGTGACACTTTTCCTTATCCTAAAAATCTATTTTCAGTGGGTATGCAGAAATAACTCACTCTAACCCCTTAAAGAAGCCTCACTTTCTGCGAGAACTAATCAAATTTCTTTTTCAAAGGAAAATAAAAGGGGCTTCTCTGGTGGCGCAGTGGTTAAGAATCCACCTGCCAACGCAGGGGACACGGGTTCGAGCCCTGGTCCAGGAAGATCCCACATGCCGCGGAACAGCTAAGCCCGGGAGCCAGGACTACTGAGCCTGTGCTTTAGAGCCTGCGAGCCACAACCACTGAGCCCGCGTGCTACAACTACTGAAGCCCGCGCGCCTAGAGCGTGTGCTCCTCAACAAGAGAAGCCACCGCAATGAGGAGCCCGCACACCGCAACGAAGAGTAGCCCCCACTCGCTGCAACTAGAGAAGGCCCACACGCAGCAATGAAGACCCAATGTAGCCAAAGAATAATTAATTAATTATTTTAAAAAAGAAAGAAAATAAAAGGAAACAGGAGGAGAATGGAAATAAATGGGAAGGGAGGGGAGAGAGAAGGTGAGTCCTGGAGAGGGGATAATAGAAGAGTGGTATTTAGCATTGCAGCTGCAGATATTAGGTGCACCCTGGTTATTTATGAAATGATGGGTGGGTGGATGGATGGATGGATAGAAATATGGACAGGCGAATGGATGTAAGGATGGATGGGAGGATAGATAGGGAGATGGATGAATGGATAGATGGATAGAAAGATGGGTGAGTAAATGTGTGGATGGATGGATGGATGGATGGATGGATGGATGGATGGATGGATGGATGGATGGAAATGTGTGCAGGTGAAGGGATGGATGGATGAGGAGATGGATGAATGGATAGATGGATAGAAAGATTGGTGAGTGGATGGATGGATGATTGGTGAGCAGATGGGTGGGTGAGTGGGTGGATGGAGAGGTGGGTGGGTGGCTAGATGTGTGGATGGAGAGGAGAGATTGTGAAGAGGAAGACAGCATGGGGGAAAAAAATAAAGCTTGGTCACCACGTTGCCTTTCGATATGATGCCTGAATGTGCCACCAGATGTCAGCCTAACCTCAGGAAGCCACTTCAGAGGCCACATTGGCTTTCTCACCTACCCTGAAGCCCTCCAATTCAAAATGAGCACTGGCTCCTTTTGATAATACAGCTTTCATTGCACTCTGTACTTAACACTCCTCATCAGCACACCCCAAACCCAACTGGCATTTATAACCCGGTTCCCCCTTCCAGCAGACAGAAAATGGGTGGGGGGGGGTGAAGCCTGGTGAAGACATTGTTAACTTCCCAGAGGTCAGACTGGCTAGCATGAAGTGGGTGGGAGAAGGGATTTCCGGGTCCCCAGGAGTGATTAGTGTCCTTGTCAGCCTCAGCTCCAATAGCCCTAAACTCATATTCACATCCCACTTCCCTGCTTTCTGCCCAGGAATCCACTCAGCTCTGAGCCTTGGCCAAAGAAGCTCTTGAGAAAAAGAAAAAAGTACCAGCTCTCCCTCCATACGGGGGGACTGAACCTTCACACAAACCGCCTTCAACCCTCCAATAGCCTAGAAAGAGAGACTTCAGGGGTGGTGATTGAGCCCAGAGAGGTCACTTGCCCAAGATCACACAGCAGAGCCGTCTCAAAGCCCACCCTTCCACCCTATGGCGGCTCCCAGGAGAAGACCCACTTTGGGGGTCACTGGCAAAGAGAAAGTGGTCCCAGGACCAGAGTCACCAGAGTCACCACATCCTCCCAACCCGGCACCCACCCCCTGCCCACCCCACTTCTCAGGTTTAGGCTCAGGGCTTGAGGTGGAAGTGTGATTCCCGCTCCCCCCCCCCCCCCCCCCGCCCACAGAAAGTGGCATTTCTCATCCTGGTTCGGAAATGTCCATCCCATTGGAAAGATTTGCCAACCCCTCTGAGTGGGCACTCACAGAACCCCGGAGCAGAGCCCTGCGAGCACGCCCTGCCACGCCCACAATTAACCCCTTTGTTGCTGCCCCGTGGATGCCCCGGGGGTTCACAGAAGGGACTCCAGGCAGCGGGTATGGATCAACAGGCTGGGAAAGAATTTGAGATTTGAGATTTCAGCAACCAGCACAGCCGTATGAATCCGCCCCCGCACGCCAACCCCCACCTCCGCCACCCCGCCGCAGAAGCTTGTCAGAAACAAGCGTTACCTGACCCCAAGAGACCCCGTTTACTGCTCCCCATCCCGGGTCCCTGTCCCGGGCTGGGGCTGGCCGTCCACCCCGTGCATACTCACTCCCATTCTTTCCTCCTGGCCTGGGGGGTGCTGTGGATTTTGTGCGCCTGGTGGGCCAAGATGACATCGCGGTGGTCCACCACGCCGCCCCGCCGCTTCAGGGGAGGGCCCTTGCAGCCGCCGCTCATCAGGTGGGACCGCGCGTCCTGACGGATGCTGACTGTGCCCGCAGGGGCGCCGCCCGTACCTGCAGGCCCCAAGCCGCGGTCGTGCAGGGCATCATAACTGCGGGGCGAGAACATGGGGTCCGGGACCCGGGAGGACTTCGACATCCATGGGCCTCACTCAGAAATCCCAGGGTCTTCTGCCTCCAGCCCGGGATGAAACTAGAGGAGGAGAGAGAAGAGAGCGAGAAAGAGAGAGGGTAAGGGGGATGCAGAGAGCAAACACAGGGAGGAAGAGAAGGGAGGTCGGAGGACCGCACAGGGGGCTGGCCTCCTTCTCAGGAAGTCAAAATACACCCCAGGCCCGGCCCAACGGGATTTAGTATTTCCTTGGCAACTCGGGGCTGGGAAGCCAGTTCTTAGGAGCTGCCCGGCAACAGAGGCAGCACCATGGAGCAAAAGACCACGAGGCTGTGTCGCAGAACACTCGCTCCACCTCCCAGGTGCCCGCCACGGAGGGTGGGACCCCGGATTTCTCAGCATCTCAGTGTTGCCCTCGGCAAAATGGGTCATTAGGAGCCTGCTTGTTCACTCTCGGCTGGTCCCTGGGTCCTGTGAGCTCCAGGGAGTCATTTAGAAAACTAAAAGGGCGAGTTCAAAGGTCGTTTTTAAAATCCACACAGGGCGGAGCAACTAAGCCCGCGAGCCACAACTACTGAAGCCCGTGCGCCTAGAGCCCGCGAGCCACAACTACTGAAGCCCGTGCGCCTAGAGCCCGTGCTCCACAACAAGAGAAGCCACCGCAATGAAGAGTAGCCCCTGCTAGGCGCAACTAGAGAAAGCCTGCGCACAGCAACGAAGACCCAATGCAGCCAAAAATAAATTAATTAATTAATTTAATTAAATAAAAAAAAAATCCACACAGGGTATGGCCATCTGTGAGTGAGCCTGCTCCTTGCCACCTTGGCTGGTTCTTTAAAAAGAAAAAAGGGGGGGCTTCCCTGGTGGCGCAGTGGTTGAGACTCTGCCTGCCAATGCAGGGGACACGGGTTCGAGCCCTGGTCTGGGGAGATCCCACATGCCGCGGAGCAGCTGGGCCCGTGAGCCTGCGCGTCTGGAGCCTGTGCTCCGCAACGGGAGAGGCCGCGACGGTGAGAGGCCCGCGCACCGCGATGAAGAGTGGCCCCCGCTTGCTGCAACTGGAGAAAGCCCTCGCACAGAAACGAAGACCCAACACAGCCAAAAATTTTAAAATATAAATAAATAAATAAATTTATTTTTTTTAAAAAAAGTACATCATGTGGAGATCAGGAGTTGAAAAGTGCAGTGGAGGGCAATTAAGCAGGAAAGTTATATTCATTTGCTGGAGTTGCCATAACAAAGTACCACATGCAGGGTGGCTTAAACAACAGAAATGTATTTCCTCACAATTCTGAAGGCTGCAAGTCTGAGATCAAGGTGTTAGCAGGGTTGGTTTCTTCTGAGGCCTCTCTCCTTGGCTTATAGATGGCTGGCTTCTCCCTGTGTCTTCACATGGTCTCCCCTCTGCGTGTGTCTGTGTCCTAATTTCCTCTTCATTTTACCTTAATTACCTCTGTTTTTTTTTTCTTTTTTCTTTTTTCCCCCAAATGGTAGGAGAACTTTATTTTTTTAAAAGTCCTCTTTTTAACCTGGCCCCTTCCCCCACCACTAGAAAGCAGGTTTATTGCTGAAAAGGAATCCATTTATTTGAGCATACTCTTTTTAGGCAATTTCAATTTCTTCCACTGTCGTAACACCACTCTATATTTCTCATTGCCAGTCTTCTCTTTAAACACTTTTTTTTTCAGGAGAATCTGCATCACCGTCTCTGTTTCTGCTTCTTTATCCTCTCGCATTAGAAGATCCAACATATCTCCCACTTTCACCATTCTGCTTTTCTTCCATAATTTCCCCCCATTCAGCCTGAGTTCACCTTTGTGGGGTTTACTTTATTTCTTCTGATATCTAGGCCTAGCTTCGGAATAACATCATACCGAAAAGACTGCGCTACTTTTGTTCAGGTCTTTATAGTCTTTTTTTTTTTTTTCATTATTTGTGTTCTTTTTTTTTTTAACATCTTTATTGGAGTATAATTGCTTTACAATGGTGCGTTAGTTTCTGCTTTATAACAAAGTGAATCAGTTATACATATACATATGTTCCCATATCTCTTCCCTCTTGCATCTCCCTCCCTCCCACCTTCCCTATCCCACCCCTCTAGGTGGTCACAAAGCACAGAGCTGAACTCCCTGTGCTATGCGGTTGCTTCCCACTAGCTATCTATTTTACGTTTGGTAGTGTACATATGTCCATGCCACTCTCTCACTTTATCACAGCTTACCCTTCCCCCTCCCCATATCCTCAAGTCCATTCTCTAGTAGGTCTGTGCCTTTATTCCCGTCTTGCCACTAGGTTCTTCATGACCTTTATTTTTTTTTTTCCTTAGATTCCATATATATGTGTTAGCATATGGTATTTCTTTTTCTCTTTCTGACTTACTTCACTCTGTATGACAGACTCTAGGTCCATCCACCTCACTACAAATAACTCCATTTCGTTTCTTTTTATGGCTGAGTAATATTCCATTGTATATATGTGCCACATCTTCTTTATCCATTCATCCGATGATGGACACTTAGGTTGCTTCCATGTCCTGGCTATTGTAAATAGAGCTGCAATGAACTCCAAAACTTACAAGGTCTTTATAGTCTTTGACCACAGTGAGGTCGTCCTCAGGCTTCTCTCCCTGCTCACTCATCACATTATGGTCACTCTCTTCATCAGAGTCCCCTCCATCTTCCACTTTTTGAAGAGTCTTTTTAGTGGATTTCTTAGAGCTTATATGACTTTTGAGTCTTATGGAAAATTGGAAAATATATTCTGGAGACATTAAAAGCCTTGGGAATCTCAGTGAGACAATGTTATAGAAAAGTGTTTTATGGGAATTCCCTGGCAGTCCAGTGATCAGGGCTCTGTGCTTCCACTGCAACCGGTTCAATCCTGTTCGGGGAACTAAGATCCTGCAAGCTGTGCAGTGCGGCCAAAAAAACAAAAATGTTTTATAATGTGACGCATTTAACTTGGTACTAGAAAAATAAAAGTATTGGTTCCAGGAAGCAGAGTGTTTGTGTGAAGGTGTCTCCACAGAGTCCAATCCAGGCATCTGACTTTCTTTAAACACTGCTGGGCAATCTGACACTAGCCATAGCCATGGTGCAAATGACCTTCCTGGGTCCTCAAGGTCAAGGGAAACTGGACACCAGTATCCTTGAGCTCCCGATCTGCGCCTGCAGCCAGCAGGAGCAGCCAGGCCCAGGGGCAGACAGCCTCAGCCCACCGGGCTCCCATGGCCCCTACAGCCCCCGGGGTCCAAAGGGCATCCCAAGCTGGCCAGACCCGGGCAGGATGCGAGAGACTCACAGGGAGACCTGGCAGGAGTGTAGGCAAGGAAGAGGAGCCTTAATTGTGTCTTTAAAAGACCCTATCTCCTAATACAGTCACATGCTACTGTGGGTTAGAACTTCAACATATGAATTTGGGAGCAGGAGATGCAATTCTGCTCACCACAGAGGATGACAGGAAGTGGTGGGTGGGCTGGTTATTGTATTAAATAGGGGGTCAGAGATGGCCTCACTGAGGAGGTGACATCTGAGCAGAGGCCTGAAGGGGGTGATGCAGTAGTTCTGCTGGGTATCTGAGAGAAGAGTGTTCCAGGCAGAGAGAACAGAACATGCAAAGGTCCTGAGGCATGGCTGTGTGTGACTTGCTCAAGGAACAACGAAGGGGCCTGGGTAGCTGTGAGTGAGGAGGAGAGTAGAGGAGATGAGGTGACAGGGAAAATCACTCAGGACCTTGTGGACCATGGCAAATCACTCAAGACCTTGGTTCTTCTAGGAGTGAGATGGCCCATGGCTTTCAGATCCACAGCTCACCCAACAGCATATTTTTAACCTCAAACTGATTTTTTCCACCTATCAGCCCCCACCACTAGCCTCCCAGTGTCTGTCCAAGAAAAGTAAACCCACTGGAAGGCCGGCATAAATAAAATAGAATTAGGAGCCTAAATCTCATGCACAAATATTGCAAGAGTCACCTCAACACCCAGAGGTGTAAGGAGATGGGTGCAAAGAACCAGGTGTGGGAATAGAGGCTAATCTCCCTCCTGACTATTTCCTCTTGCTCTGCTTAAAGCCTTCAAAGAAATGAGAGCTCTCCCAGCCTCTCCTAAGAAGACCAACTCAATATCAGTTTAATGAATGCTGTTACCCTCTGGGTAGTGTTGTTTGTTTTTTTTCAAATCTTGTAACTAATGGAGTTTAATAGACCTATCTTCCTGACACCTTTAAGCTTCAATTTACCCCCATGAAACCTTACTCTTAGTCGCCGACGATCGTGAATTTATACAGCCTTTTGTGTTTTTCCAAATACATCCCCTTCACATTGAAAAAAATCCATTACTCCTTTCATAAGCACTTACACTGGAAGGCATTTTCCTTCCCATTTTACAGAAATAAAACTGAAGACAAAATGTGGGTTCAAGTGTCTTGCTACTAGCTTCCATTTCTACTTCTGGGAGTCACCCCTCCCACCCCCCAAAATATGCTTACTGTGTCAATATTAAAGAAAGAATCCAGCACAGGGAACTATACTCAATATTTTGTAATAATCTATAAGGGAAAAGAATCTGAATAAAAATAGAGATAGATAGATAGATAGATAACTGAATCACTGTGCTGTACACCTGAAACTAACACAACATTGTAAATCAACTATACTTAAATAAAAATCAAAAAAAAGAAAGAACCCATGAGGACTTCCCTGGCAGTCCAGTGGTTAAGACTCTGAGCTTCCAATGGGTGGGGGGGCGGGGTGCAAGTTCGATCCCTGGTTGGGTAACTAAGATCTCACACGCTCCGTGGCACAGCCAAAAATAATAATAATTAAAAAGAAAGAAAGAAAGAACCCAGCTTAGAGTTTGGGTGTGCCGTGTAGTATCTCCAACACAACTAAAACCCCAGAGCCCAGGCTTGATGGAAAAAGTTCCAGACACCTACAGAAGGGGAATTTGTACCTGGGAAGATGTGAGGAAGAGCAGGAAAACCTAAGGCACACACCCAGGTGACATCTTTTGAGACACCCACCTGCTGGTCCCACAGGCCCAAGACAGGATGTTCCCTTCCCTGCCGCTTTCCTACAGCACTTTGCTCCCAGTCTCCCCCATACCCTATCTCATCACAGGCCCCCCCGATTTACCTTCATGCCCATATCGTCACTCATGGTTCTCCCTTTCCCTTCACTACCCGACTCAAACCCATCAGCGGATCCCATCAACTCGCGTCCAAAATAAACCCTGAATCTGACCACTTCCTGCCGCAGCATAGCCTCCCTCATTGCTGGCCTGGACTTGGGAAGTTGCCTCTCCCGGGTCAGTTGGCTTCCTCACTCCCCACTCCCAGCCTGCGTTCTGCTCTGCAGTCAGTGGGGTCCTTCTGAAAAGAGTCAGTCAGCTCTTCTGCTGTTATAGAAATAAAAGCCACACCCTACAGGCTGCCCCATCTGCATGACCCCTTCCCTTCCCCTTCTCCCTCTTGCAGTCTAAGCTCCAGATTCACTGGCTTTGCCATTCCTGGACTCTGCCAAGCTCATTCCACCTTTGCAAATGCTGTTCCCTCTTCCTAGAATGCTCTTCCCCTCATCTCTGATGGTTCAGCTTCTTCTCATCATTCAGGCTGCGGTCAGATGCAGGCACTCCCCATCACAGCCTCCAGTGAGGTCTTCCTCGTGGGGCTTTTTGTCTCAGGATGTCGGTGCCATACGTACAAGGATCTTGACCTGTCTTGTTTGCCATTGGGTCCCTGACACCTTAAATATTTCTTACCTGAATGAATGAAAGAATGGTCTTAGGGATGCGTCTACCCAAGAAAACATCATCAAGCACCTAGAAAACTGCTGCCGGGGGTCTAGGACTTCTCCTAAGTAAGGAAGGGATGAAGTGTGGTGGGAAAGAAGACTTATTCCAGAGCCAGGTCCAACCCCAGCACACAATCAACTAGCTGTGTGGTCCCCAGCATTACTTAATCCTCTGAGTCTCTGTTTTCTCCTGCACAAGGTGGGGATAATCATAAGTAGTACAGAGAGCCATTGTGAGAGGTCAGTGGGTTAACCCGTGGGAAGGCAGCGCCCTGAGCACAGCTCCAGGCCATGGAAAGCACTGGGTCAACATTGGCTCTCAGGTTGATATTGAGGCAGGTGGGTGGAGCCTGGAAGCTGGGGGAGGGCAGGGAACAGCTAGCTACTCAAGCATCACCATCGAGTGTGCCCTGCAGAGCCCTCACAGGTGCTTTTAACAACAGAGCCCCACCTGTCCTGTGTGTACACACAAGAAACAAACACATCCCCAGCCAACGGCCGCTTCCAGCCAGGTGTCCTTCCCTGGCACCTGCGGGGCCCCGTGACGAGGTGTGCTGTTCCCTCTCTCTGTTTGTCCAACCACAGTGCAGAGAAAATGGCAAAGCGTGTGGGGTTTGCTTCCCCTAGAAGCAGCCAGTTTCCGCGAAGAGACGGTGCAAAGAGATGACAATGAGGAAAAAGCAAATAGAAGAAAAGAAGCGGCATTAAGCCTGAGGCCACAAAAAAACCTTACTGTTAGTGTAATCAGAATAGAACTTCCCTGAAGTACCAGGTATCGCGTGTGTCTACTTCCCCGAATCCAAACTGAAACCACACCTGAGATGGGGGTTGACCCCCATTGCCAAGCCTGGACCAGCCTGAGTTGCCATAGCAACCAGATGGCACCTGGAGATGCTCCTGATTAATACAGGCTGGTCCAGGAGCTATGGGGGGAAGAGCAGGGAGGGAGGGACAGCAGGGAAGTCTGGGGGCCTTCTGTGTACCACCCCCACATGGACAGGGACATTTACACAGCCGGGCTGGGCACCAGGCTTCACCACCCACAGGTGAAACTACTAAAAATTAGTAAAAGATATGGCACCTAAAAGTAGAGGACTTATGGTTACCAAAGAGGAAAGATGGGGGGAGGGATAGGAGGGATAGGATTCCAAATTAGGATTTTGGGAGTAACAGACTGAGGGCTCGGGTTCGATCCCTGGTTGGGGAACTATCAATAAGGTCCCACAAGCCACACAGCGCAGCCAAAATAATAAATAAAAATAAAGAGTGATTTTTTTAAATTTAATACAAAAATAAAATAAAATTAAAATAAAAAATAAAAGTAGAGGAAAAACATTCTCTAAAACTTCACAGGCTCCTTAAACACATTAGAGAGTATGGGAACTCAAAAATGCCCCAAGAGTTCCTTCATCCAGGAAACAAAAATAAAACTAGGCAGGGCCTGGAATGTAACCCTACAAGGCTTCAATTTATTCACTGGTGTGGGAGGATGTCTTTTTTCTCCATTTGGGAGGAAAATTTTAAAACTAAAAATGGCCAGTAATTTCACTCCTAAGTGCATCTAGCCACGGAAAGTCATATTCATAAAGCTTATTCATAGTAGCTTAAAACTGGAAACAACACAAAGATCCAACAACAAGAAAATAGTAAAATAGGGTGTGATGCATCCATCAAATAGAATACTACACAGCAATGAAAAAGAATATGCCACAGGCAGTGTGGATGAATCTCACAGATGGACACAGAGCAGGACCCACTGTGTGATTCCACTGATATGATGTTCAAAAACAGGTAAAACTAATCTATGGTGATGAGAGTCAGAATACTGTTGACCTTTGGGGTGGAAGGGGTGTTGGGCTAAAACAACAGGGGAGCCTACTGGTAGGACTGCCAGATAAAACACAGGATGTCTAGCTATATGAGATACACTTATGATAAATATCTATTCATTGTTTATCTGAAATTCAAATTTAACTAGCAGTCTCCTATATTTTTTAAATTTGCTTAACCTGACAACCCACTGAGGGGATGGAAATTCCTTGATCCTTTACCTGGGTGGTGGTGGGGAAACAGTATACAGACGTGTGTAAAAATTCATTTGTGCAGTTTTCTGTATATTTGTTACATCATTACGAATATTTTTAAAGCTAAAATAATCATACTAAATTCATTAAGAGAAATTAGATATGCCCTTCCTCCTTACAATCAAGCTTTGAATTAGGCAGAAAAAGTGATATAAGCCAGATCTCCCCACCCAAACACAAGTCCTAGAGGAAGTGGGAAATCTACTCCCTTGTGTTACAGATAACACTGAGGTTCAGAGAGGTGCAATGGCTCACTCAAGGTCAATCAGCCTGGAGCAGACAGGTCAGGGATGCAGATCCAGGTTTCCTGGGACTCCCAAGGCCTCTCTCTGAGGTCCAACGCAGAGTCTGACACTGAGCTTTTTCCTTGCCAGGCCCACTTCTCCCAAAACATAAACAATCTGGGGTAGGAAGGATTTTGTCCCCCATGATCTTGGCACATGAGTATGTTACATAACATGGCAAAAGAAAGTGGAACTAGGTTACATGCTTTAAAATAAGGAGAGTATCCTGGGTTATCCCTATGGGCCCAAGGTCATCACATAGGCCTTTAAAAGTAGAAGAGAGAGGCAGAAGAATAGGTCAGAGATGCTATGGAAGATGAGGCAGGAGAGATAAGAGGCATGAGAGGGACTTGACACATGGTCATCTGTTCTGAGATGAAGGAACCGCAAACCAAGGACTGCTGGTGGCCTCTAGAAGCTGAGAACAACCTCCGGCTGCCAGCCAACAAGGAAACAGTACCCCAGTCCTGCAACAGCTTAGTACCAACTTCTGCCAACAGCCTGAATGAACAAGCAAATGGATTCTTCCCAGAGTGTCCAGAAAGGCACACAGCCCACCAACACTTTGATGGCAACCCAGCCAAGCCTATCAGACTTCCAACCCATGGAAACTGTGGGATCATAAATGCATGCTGTTGGTAAGCTACTCATTTTGTGGTAATTTGATATGGCAGCACAAAAAAACTAATACACAATCCCAATCACGTAGAATAATTTTTTACAAGAATTTGTAAAAACTGTGAGATTATTTATATGTATGCATATATACAGGTATCTATATAGACACATATATGTACATAAACATATATACATAAAAGTCTGTGACTTTTTTTGCACTTAATAATATATCTTAAGTGACATTCCGCACCAGTTCCTATAGGGTTTTCTAATGACTCCATAGAATTTATCCAGTGTGGACATCTGGCTCGTCTTCATTTTTTGCTGTTCCTCAAAATGTTGTAGCCATCATTTTGTACATAAGTCCCCATGAAGCTGCTACAAGTTTTTCTGTAGGATGAATTCTAGAAATGGCCTTGCTATCAATATTTTAAAGATTATGTACGTTTTAAAATTTGACAGATACTGCCACCAAAATGAAGGCAACACCCTGGGGAATAGACAGTGATCAGGGACTAAACTCCCAGCTCCTCTTGAATTGGTATGGCCATGTGACTCATTTTTACCCATGGAATGTAAGCAGAAGTGTAGAGTGTCACCCTGGGCCAAAGCTTTAAGAAGCGGGTGTGCCCTCAATAAGTTCCCTTTCTCCTCTCCTGGCTAGATATGGAAGACACTAAGGGCTCCCTGTGTGGTGGAGCCATGAAAGGGTGGTGGCCTGGGTCCTTGAGTCACTGTGTGGAGAAGGAGAGCCATCCCCTGAATAGGAACACCCTCCCACGGCAATCAGGTGAGTTAGAAACAAACTTCTGCTGTGTTTAACTTTTTATCCAACTGGGAACCTACTCGTTAGAGCAGCATTCCTGACTTAGCTCGGGCTGCTATAACAAAATATCATAGACTGAGTGGCTTAAATAGCAAACATTTACTTTCTCACAGTTCAAAATGCTGGAAGTCCAAGACCAGGTCAGTTCCTGGGGAGGGCTCTCCTCCTGGTTTGTAGATGAACACTTTCTCTCTGTGTCCTCACATGGAGGAGAAAGAGAGAGAGAACGAGTCATCTAGTATCTCTTCTTATAAAGGCACTAATCCAATCATGAGGGCCCCAACCTCATGACCTTGTTTAAACCTAATTACCTCCCATCTCCAAATACCATCCCACTGGGGGTTAGGGCTTCAACATATGAATTTAGGGGGACATCAGTAAGTCCATAGCCTTTCCTTAACTAATATACTACTTGATGGAAGCAACACTGGTTTCATTCAATGAATGTTTTTCTTGTGCTCTGAAATCTTTGCATTCAAGGGGAATCTACACAGGTGTGGCGTCCTGTTGAGAACACCAAAGCGTTCATTAAAAAGAGAGCTAATCATGCAGCTCAATATCAAAAAAACAAACAACCCAATCCAAAAATGGGCAGAAGACCTAAACAGACAATTCTCCAAAGAAGACATACAGATTGCCAACAAACACATGAGAAGATGCTCAACATCACTAATCATTAGAGAAATGCAAATCAAAACCACAATGAGATACCACTTCACACTGGTCAGAATGGCCATCATCAAAAAATCTACAAACAGTAAATGCTGGAGAGGGTGTGGAGAAAAGGGAACCCTCTTGCACTGTTGGTGGGAATGTAAATTGATACAGCCACTATGGAGAACAGTATGGAGGTTCTTTTAAAAACTAAAAATAGAACTACCATATGACCCAGCAAGCAATCCCACTACTGGGCATATACCCTGAGAAAACCATAATTCAAAAAGAGACATGTACCACAATGTTCATTGCAGCACTATTTATAATAGCCAGGACATGGGAGCAACCTAAGTGTCCATCAACAGATGAATGGATAAAGAAGATGTGGCACATATGTATAATGGAATATTACTCAGCCATTAAAAGAAGCGAAACTGAGTTATTTGTAGTGAGGTGGATGGACCTAGAGTCTGTCATACAGAGTGAAGTAAGTCAGAAAGAAAAAAACAAATACTGTATGCTAACACATATACACGGAATCTTTAAAAAAATGGTTCTGATGATCCTAGGGGCAGGACAGGAATAAAGACGCAGATGTAGAGAATGGACTTGAGGACACAGGGAGGGGGAAGGGTAAGCTGGGACTAAGTGACATATATACACTACTAAATGTAAAATAGCTAGCTAGTGGAAAGCAGCCGCATAGCACAGGCAGATCAGCTTGGTGCTTTGTGACCACCTAGAGGGGTGGGATAGGGAGGGTGGGAGGGAGACGCAAGAGGGAGGGGGTATGGGGATATATGTACACGTATAGCTGATTCACTTTGTTATACAGCAGAAACTAACACAACATTGTAAAGCAATTATACTCCAATAAAGATGTTTAAAAAAAAGACAGAGAGATAATTATAGCGTCTCTGCAAGAAATCATTTCCTCTCACCTCTTTCCTCTTGTTCTCTCTCTCAGCCTTCATTCCCTTTCTTCTACTTGTTGTTTGAGCTTCTGTTAGGCAGTTTCGTTCCTTCCAATCTTGCTCTGTGTGCTAAGATCTGTCAGTAAGCCATCTTAATCTAGCCCCAGACAAAACAAGGGTTGCTAAGGCCCACGGAAAGAAATGGTATCCCCTCCTGAGTTCTAGGCTGAAGAGTGTGAAATTCAACAGACCGTGGATTCTGACAACCAAGGTGAAGCTAATCCAAATGTCATTTTTAACCGAGCTTCAGATGCATTCGTCACTTTCCAGATGTTTTATTTGGCTGATAGTAAAAGTGATTTCCGGACCCTGAGCAAACAATCTCCAGAGCAGGTAGCCAGGTAAGGAGCAAGTGTTAAGGCTCTACCTAGAAGTAAACACTTTTAACAGGGAGCAATAAAAACAAAAGTCAACAAGTGGGACTGCATCAAACTAAAAAGCTTCTGTACAGCAAAAGGAACCATCAGCAAAACAAAAAGGCAATCTACAGAATGGGAAAGGATATTTGCAAACTATATATCGGATAAGGGGTTGGTATCCAAAATCTATAAAGAACTCATACAACTCAGTAGCAAAAAAAAAAAAAAAAAAAAAAAAATGATTAAAAAATCGGCAGAGGAACTAAATAGACATTTTTTTCCAGAGAAGACGTCCAAATGGCCAACAATCACATGAAAATGTGCTCAACATCACTAATCATCAGGGAGATGCAAATCAAAACCACAGTGAGGTATCATTTCACACCCGTTAGAATGACCGTCATCAAAAAGACAAGAGATGACATATGCTCACAAGGATATGGAGAAAAGGGACCCCTCATGCACTGTTGGTGGGAGTGTTGACTGGAAACAGGGAAAGAATCCACATGTACATCTATGGATGAATGGATAAACAAAATATCCAATGGGATATGATTTGGCCTTGAAAAGGAAGGAAATCCAGACACATGCTACCACATGGACGCACCTTGAGGACATTATGCTCAGTGAAGGAGGCCAGTCACAAAAGGACAAGTACTGTTTGATTCCACTTATATGAGGTCAAATTATAGAGGCAGAAAGTAAAATGCTGGGTGCCAGGGGCTGGGAGAAGGGGAAATGGGAGTTAGTGTTTAACGGGGACAGAGTTTCAGTTTGGGAAGATGAAAAGAGTTCTGGAGAGGGATGGTGGTGATGAGGAACATTATGAATGTACACAATACCACTGAAGAATTGTTAAAATGGTAAATATTATGTCAGTTTTATCAAAAAAAAAAAGTGTAGAAAAACTCTTAACATGGGCTTCCCTGGTGTCACAGTGGTTAAGAATCCGCCTGCCAATGCAGGGGACACGGGTTCGAGCCCTGGTCCTGGAAGATCCCACATGCCGTGGAGCAACTAAGCCCGTGCACCACAACTACTGAGCCAGTGTGCCACAACTACTGAAGCCCACGTGCCTAGAGCCCGTGCTGCACAAGAGAAGCCACTGGAATGAGAAGCCTGCACACCACGACGAAGAGTAGCCCCCGCTCGCCGCAACCAGAGAAAGCCCGCGCACAGCAATGAAGACCCAACTCTGCCAAAAATAAAATAAATTAAAACAAAAAAAACCCCAAAAAAACTTTTAACAGGTCATCCAAAAACATCCACCCATCTTCTTTTTTTTTGGCCATGCCACGTGGCTTGTGGGAGTTTAGCTCCCCAACCAGGGATTGAACCCAACAGTGAGAGCGCAAATTCTTAACCCCTGGACTGCCAGGGAATTCCTGATCTTTTTTTTTTTTTTTAATTTATTTTGGCCGCGCTGCGCAGCATGCAGGATCTTAGTTCCCTGACCAGGGATCGAACCCGTGCCCCCTGCAGTGGAAGCTCGAAGTCCTAACCACTGGACCGCCAGGGAATTCCACCCCCCATCTTCTTGAAGGTACTTAAATATTCACAGTTACCCAAGAATTTCAGCTTTCTTGCCTCCCAGCATCAAATACCCACTTATTGAGGGCACCGATAAGTAGATCTAGACACAGACCAGAGCTTTCATGCTGATTCAGACAACCCAAAGCCACCCCATCTCAGGCAGTGTGAATTCACCCCATACCCCACCTTTGCAAAGAGAAGCTAAGAGCAAGGTGAAATGAAAAAGCCAGAGCCAACAAGAGCTCTCATCGCTTGGGGCCAAACTCCAGAATTGCCCCACATACATGAGAACAGAGCTAAATAAAATGCCAGGCCAGATGGCAAAGGCTGAAGGCTAGGCTGAGACCAGCACGCCAGCATAGCCCTGAATACGGCTGCAAAGGTCCATCCCCTGGTGAGAAGAAACCATGTCACAGCTGGTCTCATTTTTCACCCGCTCGTTCAATTGCCCATCACAGCACAGGGATACACACACTCCCTCCCACCAGGATGAACAGATCCCCTGGGATCGCTGGATGATTTTCACGGCTTCAGGACACATTGGGATTTAGGAAGGAGAAAGGATGGGAGACCTCCAGGGCTTAGGCTCGTGGGCAGGATCCACGCGAGCCACTGAATCTCAAGCTGAATCCTTCTCCCAACTTCAGTTTCATGGCTCTATTACCTTCCCCATCACTCATTCATTCATTCATTCGTTCAGCAATATTCATTAAGCACCTACTGTGTGTCCGGCACTGTTGTAGACACTGGGGACCCAGCAGTGAACAAAACAGACACGGTCCCTGCCCTCATGAAGCTCACATTCTAGTGGGGGAGACAGACAAGAAACAAGATAAACAAGTAAAATATGCAGATGGAGGAAAGAAAACAGGAGAGGAGGAAAAGGAAGGGGAAGGAGAACGTCATTTAGAGAAGGTGGTCAGAAAAGATCCTAGTGGGAAAGAAGCATTTGAGTAAAGATCTGAAGGAGGTGAGGGAGGAGCCATGAGGGTGGCTGTAGGAAGAGCGGTCTAGGCAGAGGGAACAGCCCATGCAAAGGCCCTGTGGCTGGAGCGTGCCTGGTGTGTTCAAGGAAGAGCTAGGAGGCCTGTGTGGCTGGAGTGGAGTGAGTGAGGGATGAATGGGGGGAGGCGATAGAGGAAGGTGACAGGGACAGATGGTACGGAGCCTTGTGGACCACAGGGAGGACTTTGGCTTTTGCTCTGAGTAAGGTAGGAGGCATGGAAGAGTCTAAGCAGAGGAGGGACTTGACCTGACTCAGGTGTTCTCAGGCATCCTCTGGAGGTCAGGTTTGTAAGAAACCCAAAAAACAGTGGAACTGATCACCCCAACCATTGTGGGACTCCCTCTCTCCCTCCTTCACCCCACATTCTACTCATCATCAGGGCTGCTGATTCTACCTCATACTTCCTCTCCCACTTGCCATGGTTCAGGCCCTCATTTGCCCCACACAGATGGACCGTAATACTTTCCTCCGTGTTCTGAGTCTCTCCTCCCTCCAATGCATCATAGACTATCAGGTCATCCATTGGCCAATCCCAAAAGGACTCCTCACTTCCAATCGTGAACACATCCCCAACTTCTGCAACTCTTTGCCTCCATCCTGAATGCCCTTCTATCTCCCTACCCACAAAGTCCATCTCAAAAGATGCTTCTGCTCTGAAGCCTCCAAGAGAATTCGCCAGTGCTAGTTCTAGCTGCAGGAGCGAGAGACACGCCAGAGGTGCTGGGGAGTTAATACCCTTGGAAGATTCCTCAACCAATGACTGATGGGAGTTGGTGGAGAAATATCCCCAGCTTTGCAACCAGCCTGCTTGGGTCCTGGATCTGCCCCCCTCCTGCTGCGTGACCTTGGACAAGTCACTTCACCTCTCTGGGCTACAGTTTCCCCATCTGTAAAATGAGGATGATGAGAGCACATATTTCATCGAGTTCTTGTGAGGATCAAATCATTTCATTTCTACATAATGTGCTTGGAACAGCATCCCACACATGGTAATTCCCTAAAGACGTGTTTGATATTATTATGACTGTGGCTACCATTATGATTCCACCTTCTGCTGAATCCTCAAAGCCTAGTACAGTGCCTGGCCAGCAGGAAGGACACAGTGAACACTTATTGAAAGATAGGTCAGGGAATTCCCTGGTGGTCCAGTGCTTAGGACTCGGTGCTTTCACTGCGGTGGCCCGGGTTCAATCTCTGGTAGGGGAACTAAGATCCCGCAAGCCGCAGGGCCAAAAAAAAAAAAAAAAAAAAAGGTAGATCAATTATTCCTCTTGTCCATGGCAATATCACAATTGGACCCATATTCTAGATGCTGGACACCATTTATCATTCTTAAACTTGCTTGACTCCATTGGTGCTGGAAGGTTAACAGGAAAAAGAACAGACTGCCAGGAAAAAAATAATAAAACTTCTCCCAGGGCAGAGTGTTCCTCTAAAGTTTCTCCCTTAAACTAAACT
Organism: Eubalaena glacialis; assembly: GCF_028564815.1. Taxonomy (NCBI): domain Eukaryota; kingdom Metazoa; phylum Chordata; class Mammalia; order Artiodactyla; family Balaenidae; genus Eubalaena; species Eubalaena glacialis. Next base: position 177,719,536 of record NC_083719.1, read on the forward strand.
GTTACGCATTTGCTCTCGTCTGTGTTCTCGGGAGTGCGTGGTAGTTTACCTACCAGCTGCATCTTTGGAATACTTTTCCTTCAATACATGTTTTTGACTTCTTGGTATTTTGCGTTAGTGGGGATTTCACAATCTCCCTCATTCATTCTGCAACTTCGGCCAGTCAGTGGCTGTGGATGGTTATAAACATATTAATACGTGAAGACATTAATTCATTACCATGCTAATTATTAGTCCTGATGTGCTTCATTTGTTCAGCAAATATTTACTGAGTACCAACTGTGTGCCACTGTGACTCAATTATTGCACATCTTGGGATCTTAAAGTTCTCAAGAAATCGTCTAAAAGCTGCCTCCCCTTGAGGCTGAAAGAAATGGTAGTGATGGTTTTTGCTGGGGGGAAATAGCTGGATACCAAAATTGGAACCACTTTTAGAAAAAAAAAAAAAAAAAGTGAATAGCCCAGTCTCCAGTCCTGAAAAAAATATGTGAAATGAGCCTCCCTACACTTTGTTCTTGGTCACTAAGAATTAACGTGTGGATTAGTGGGGTCCAGAATATGTTTCCAATACTCATCTGACTTGCATGTTTTAGGGGAGGGATGGGTGGGACACGCAGAAGAAAGGGAAAGCTGAAGCATGAGCTACAGAAGAAATCAGAAGTGAAAAGAAGCCAGACACAAAGACCACCTATTGTCTGACTGCATTTCTATGAAACATGGAGAAGAGGGAAATCCGTAAAGACAGAAAGCAGATTGGTGGTTGCCCGTTGCTGGGGGACTGAGGAATGAGAATAACTGCTTCATCGGTAGAGAGCTTCGCTTTGGTATGAAGAGAAAGTTCTGGAAATAGATAGAGGTGATGGTTGCACAACATTATGAATATACTAAGTGCCGTTTAATTGTTCCCTTTAAAATGGTGAGAACAGTAGACTTTATGTTGGGTGTATTTTACAATTAAAAAAGTAAAGAAATTGGATACACATCTTTGCTCTGGAGAGAAATTTAAAAGTAGTCAAGTATAGCACAGGGAACTATACAAACTATCTTGTAATAACCTATAATGGAAAAGAATCAGAAAAGAATCTGAATATATATATATTCTTTATATATATATATAAATGAATCCCTTTGCTGTACACCTAAAACTACCACAACATTGTAAATTAACTATACTTCAATTTTTTTTCTTTTTTTTTTAACATCTTTATTGGAGTGTAATTGCTTTACAATGGTGTGTTAGTTTCTGCTTTACAACAAAGTGAATCAGCTATACATATACATATATCCCCATATCTCCTCCCTCTTGCGTCTCCCTCCCTCCCACCCTCCCTATCCCACCCCTCTAGGCGGTCACAAAGCACCAAGCTGATCTCCCTGTGCTATGCGGCTGCTTCCCACTAGCTATCAGTTTTACATTTGGTAGTGTATATATGTCACTTTGTCCCAGCTTACCCTTCCCCCTCCCCGTATCCTCAAGTCCATTCTCTAGTAGGTCTGAATGGTTAATAAAATAAAAAATAAAGAAAAAAATTTTAAAAACCAAGTTACATTGATCAACTCTTGCAAGAACAGCAACAGCAAAAAAAAGTGGCCAAGATTTAGTGAGCACCTACTATGTGCCCAGCACTGAGCATCACCTGGCCTGGCCTCCCAGGACCCCTACCACTGGGATGTCATGGTTAGCCTGATCGTCAGCTAGGAACACTGAAGCACAGAGGGGCTGAGTGATGCCCCTAAGCCTTCTAAGACTCTGACCAGCACTTAGCTGCCCCGGAATCCTGTTCAAAGTGCAGATTCTAACTCAGGGCTGAGTGGGGCCCAAGACTCTGCATTCCCAGAGGGTGCTGCTGGTCCAAGGTCTGCACTTTGAGAAGAAGGTCTGGAGATTCTGACCAGCGGCCCCTCCCACTTAGTTAAGTCAGTCTCACTGGCCGCCATCAGACAGGCTTGGCCTTGCCGGAAGGGGTAGGAGAGCTTGCCAAGAGCCCTTGCCTGTCTGTCACTATGAAGACAGTGGGATTGAAAGATCCTGGAATAGAATCTTCCCTCACTTGCCCTTGGCCATTAAGGGCCCTCTGGTCCTGTAAGCTAACATTTTGAAAAGAATAATAAATAAATAAGTCAAACCCTCTGCCGGAGCATGTGATGTCCAAGAGCTACACTTGGCATTACTTTGCAGGTCATTTACCCAGTAATTTGTTCAATGTCAAATGTGCCCTTTGCCTCCAGAACCCCGGTCCTGATCTTTCCCCTTACTTTGGGGGACGGGGAGGGGCAGCATTGAATAAAACCAGTCTTATCTAGAGGGAGGATGGCATTTGCCCTGAGTGACATCTTTATGTTTCTCTGCAAATCCCTGTGTCTTGGAGGAAAGCGATATCAACGGAATAGTCAGCTACTAAGATGGCTGGAGTTGGGAGACTTTCTGCAGCCTGGGCTTGGTATTGGAGGGACTAGAAACCAAGTAGGGGATGTGGGGCCAGCGTCAGCCACAGACACCCTAGACTCCTCCTCCCCACCTTACCCCTGTCCTCTCCCCACCTAGGACTGTCCTTGAAAGAGCCCGCATGGGAAATGGCAAGTCTGCCCTGAAGTTGTCAACTCAGAACAGGAAACTCAGGATGGAGCCCGGATACCTAGTGGAGACCCCCCACCCTCAATGCACCTTCGCTTGGAGCCAAGGAGAGATGGGGCACACGGATGAGCTCTCCCTTCCTGTCGGTTTACCCTCAACAGAGGTTACTGCCTCTGGGAAGGTATTCTGTCCTCCTGTTTACATTCTATTCTGGTTCCTTCTCCCAGCTCAGTCTCTCAGGAGCCCCGAAAGCAGGAGCCCCTGGAAAAGGCAGAGGAGCCCAGCCCGCGGGGCGCTTCCCCCTCCTGCCCCCACCAGCCGCGGCAGCCACGTGTTCTCTGAAGCTGTCAGCGGAGAGAGAGCGAGAGAGGAGAGGGATTCTGTCTCTCTCACTTCTTGAGAAATGAAAGCCACCCGGAGAGTCAACTCTGTCCAAACATTTTTTAAAAAGGGAGGGGTTGGTCTAGAGGGGTGTCAGTGCTGTCTCTGCTTTTCATTTGGTGCAAGGGAGGGGAGAATGTTAAATATTAAACGGAACAACTGGTTTCCTGAGACGGTGTAATTATCCTCAACAGCCATCTGTCATCTCCCTTTTTCCAACGCATTCACGGTGCGTTGAGCACAGCAAACAAGGACCGGCTACACGGGCGTCGCGAACTTTTGTTTCGGGGACCGCCTCCCGCAACAAAGCTGTAGGCGATAGGGGAGGGGGACGCGCGCAAGATCCCAAGTTCTGTCACTTGTCCAGCCTGCCTGGGTCTTAAAGCAGAAAGAGACTAATGTAGACTTGAGTGATGGGGTGGGGAGGACATAAAAAAATAGAATTAGACTTAGCTTGGAAACTATAGTCATTGGGGAAATGTCACATGTCCAGGGCAGGTGGCAGAGACATCAAGTACTACAAGGGGGCTAAGGGCAGTTGAAAGAAAATGGATTTTTCATCAAGAAACAAGTAGAAGCTGGAAATCAGGTGTCTGCCCCCACCAAGAGAAACCGCCCACCCCCAAAGAAAAGCTATTCGTAGGAAAGGGGGGGGGGGTCATTGGGTTTCTACCTTTGCATATACAGGTAATGTTGCAGCAAGGAAATAAAGATTAGACTGCCTGCAGGACTCTGCCCCCAGGATCTTGTACCGCTCACTCACCTGTATCGCATCGGCTCCGGGGCTCAGGCTGTGTGGTTACTGGGCAGCGCAAAGAGTCCTCCAGCTGCCCTGAGGGTCCCACCTTGTCAGCACCCAGGGCTCCAAGCCAGCTGAAGTCCACGCATCCATTGCCTGCCCAATGGAAAGGAAAAGGGGGCCCCCCGAGAGAGGAGAGAAAGGGGGTGCCAAGAGCAGCTGTTCTTCGAGCTGAGGGCTCCCCACAAAGGCAGGCACCAAGTGGGGCTGCTGTGCCAGCTGCCAGGGGGGAAAAAGCGAAGGAGGAGGAGGTTTCCTAGATGCTGGGAGGAGACAGGGGAGAACTAGCGTCACATCAGCTCCTGATCATCTCCAGCAAAGTACTGCACAGGAACTCAGCACAGGGAGACAAATCCAGCCCCCCCGTCCTCACATTGCTTCTCAGAGGAAAATAAAGGGAATTCTTACTCTCGTCTCTCCACCCCTTAACACTGCACCTCAACCTGCCAGCACAGGGCAGGACCCTAGTCTCTGGAAGGATGCTGTTTATCACCCCCTCTACCTCCTTTCAGACCGGCTTCTCTTAAGGAGCAGAGGAAAGGTGGTAACAGGAGAGCTCTTTCTCTTCCACTTAGGGGGTTTGCGGAGGGGGGTGTTTGAGGAGGTGGCGTGTGTAACAGGCGTGAAGCAGCAGGAATATGGAATCACACTTATAATTTAACCATCTCCCCTCCGCCAGATTGCAACCTACATTATTGATGCCCTTACAAAAACAATGCTAACCGCCCCCCCAAGTCTTTTCTGTTCACTCTCGAAACAGCTTCTCCTTACCACCCCACTATCTCCTCCCTTAAGGCGGAGGGGGTTGTATTATCTGAACACAAAGACAGAGAGAGGAAAATTGGAGTTTTTAGATGCAAAAAGGCAATTGATTGCAAGTTTCATAGGTTTGTTTGCTGCATGCGTGGAATTAGGTTCCCAAAACTGGGGTGACCCTCTTTCTCTTTTTAAAGGGGGCTCCTTTTAAAGGTGAGCAGTATGTTTTTCTTATAAGAGGCATCTAGGGCAGAGAGAAGCCCCATGTTTTTCCCAAGGTGGGGTCAAAGTGGGAGGCTCTACCTCACTGGGGAAAGTGGCATTGTTTAGACAGTTAGGAGCAATCAAACCGGGCTGGGTGTTAGGGGATCTTAAAGAATTAGGGTTCATTTTATATAGCCTGTTAGTAGTATTTTGATTATGTTGTTTTTTTTAGTCTCTACGTGTTAGAGAAGCATATTGGAGTATTTATGGGTGAGGTGATGGGTCGTTTCCAGGAAACCATCAAAACATCCATTGACTGATGAATAAATAAACAAAACGTGGTCCCTGTGTAATAGGGAAGTCACAAATGTGACTCCATATTGGGTCTGTTTCCTTTACTTTAACCTTTGTATTCTATTGCTTTTGCTACGAGTTAAGAATGTTGCCTGTAGACTGAAATATACCGGATAGCCCATTCTCAAGGCTCTGACCTTTAAAAGTATAACACTTTTCCGTTCATATAGAGATAAAAAGTCGCAGAACAGAAAATATCATTTGTCTTGGAGGTTTACAGAAACATCGTGACCTGACCTACGTGGACAGATGCAAGAACAAAGGATTCTGGCACCAAGAAGTTTGTAGCAACCACCCCCTCTCCTTTCAGTATAAAAGAAGCCTGGAGGATGGTGCGCGATTTAAAACTTCCCACCGCGGAAACCCCGGGAAGCGAACACTGCGGATATGGAGGGACTACTGTACCTGAATTGGTGGAAGGCTCAGGGGATACTGGGCACTCAGAGGCTCACAAATTAACCAGTTAAGAGGACATCAGCTTCACTAGGAGTCAGTGGTGACTGTCGTGTGCAGACCAGGACTGAGGCTAGAGTTCTGCGTGGGACCTGGCTTCTGCCAAACAGACCTATTACAGGAGACCTAGAGCCGTGTGGATGAAAGGCTCTTGGTGCTCCAGCCAGGCATCAGGGCTGTGCCTCTGAGGTGGGAGAGCCAACTTCAGGACACTGGTCCACAAGAGACCTCGCAGCTCCACGTAATACCAAACGGCGAAAATCTCTCACAGATCTCCATCTCAACATCAAGACCCAGCTTCACTCAACGACCAGCAAGCTACAGTGCTGGACACCCTATGCCAAACAACTAGCAAGAGAGGAACACAGCCCCATCCATTAACAGAGAGGCTGCCTAAAATCATAATAAGGCCACAGACACCCCAAAACACACCACCAGACGTGGACGAACCCACCAGAAAGACAACATCCAGCCTCATCCACCAGAACACAGGCACTAGTTCCCTCCACCAGGAAACCTACACAACCCACTGAACCAACCTTAGCCACTGGGGACAGATACCAAAAACAACGGGAACTACGAACCTGCAGCCTGTGAAAAGGAGACCCCAAACACAGTAAGATAAGCAAAATGAGAAGACAGAAAAACACACAGCAGATGAAGGAGCAGGGTCAAAACACACCAGACCTAACAAATGAAGAGGAAATAGGTAGTCTACCTGAAAAAGAATTCAGAATAATGATAGTAAGGATGATCCAAAGTCTTGGAAATAGAATAGACAAAATGCAAGAAACATTTAACAAGGACGTAGAAGAACTAAAGAGGAACCAAGAAACGATGACAAGCACAATAAATGAAATTAAAAATACTCTAGATGGGATCAATAGCAGAATAACTGAGGCAGAAGAACGGATAAGTGACCTGGAAGATAAAATGGTGGAAATAACTACTGCAGACCAGAATAAAGAAAAAAGAATGAAAAGAACTGAGGACAGTCTCAGAGACCTCTGGGACAACATTAAACGTACCAACATTCGAATTATAGGGGTCCCAGAAGAAGAAGAGAAAAAGAAAGGGACTGAGAAAATATTTGAAGAGATTATAGTTGAAAACTTCCCTAATATGGGAAAGGAAATAGTTAATCAAGTCCTGGAAGCACAGAGAGTCCCATACAGGATAAATCCAAGGAGAAACACACCAAGACACATATTAATCAAACTATCAAAAATTAAATATAAAGAAAACATATTAAAAGCAGCAAGGGAAAAACAACAGATAACACACAAGGGCATCCCCATAAGGTTAACAGCTGATCTTTCAGCAGAAACGCTGCAAGCCAGAAGGGAGTGGCAGGATATACTTAAAGTGATGAAGGAGAAAAACCTACAACCAAGATTACTCTACCCAGCAAGGATCTCATTCAGATTTGATGGAGAAATTAAAACCTTTACAGAAAAGCAAAAGCTGAGAGAGTTCAGCACCACCAAACCAGCTTTACAACAAATGCTAAAGGAACTTCTCTAGGCAAGAAACACAAGAGAAGGAAAACACCTACAATAACAAACCCAAAACATTTAAGAAAATGGGAATAGGAACATACATATCGATAATTACCTTAAATGTAAATGGATTAAATGCTCCCACCAAAAGACACAGACTGGCTGAATGGATATGAAAACAAGACCCATATATATGCTGTCTACAAGAGACCCACTTCAGACCTAGAGACACATACAGACTGAAAGTGAGGGGATGGAAAAAGATATTCCATGCAAATGGAAATCAAAAGAAAGCTGGAGTAGCAATTCTCATATCAGACAAAATAGACTTTAAAATAAAGACAATTACAAGAGACAAAGAAGGACACTATATAATGATCAAGGGATCGATCCAAGAGGAAGGTATAACAATTGTAAATATTTATGCACCCAACATAGGAGCACCTCAATACATAAGGCAAATACTAACAGCCATAAAAGGGGAAATCGACAGTAACACAATCATAGTAGGGGACTTTAACACCCCACTTTCACCAATGGACAGATCATCCAAAATGAAAATAAATAAGGAAACACAAGCTTTAAATGATACATTAAACAAGATGGACTTAATTGATATTTATAGGACATTCCACCCAAAAACAACAGAATACACATTTTTCTCAAGTGCTCATGGAACATTCTCCAGGATAGATCATATCTTGGGTCACAAATCAAGCCTTGGTAAATTTAAAAAAATTGAAATCGTATCAAGTATCTTTTCCGACCACAACGCTATGAGACTAGATATCAATTACAGGAAAAGATCTGTAAAAAATACAAACACATGGAGGCTACACAATACACTACTTAATAACGAAGTGATCACTGAAGAAATCAAAGGGGAAATCAAAAAATACCTAGAAACAAATGACAATGGAGACACGACGATCCAAAACCTATGGGATGCAGCAAAAGCAGTTCTAAGAGGGAAGTTTATAGCAATACAAGCCTACATCAAGAAACAGGAAACATCTCGAATAAACAACCTAACCTTGCACCTAAAGCAATTAGAGAAAGAAGAACAAAAGCTAGCAGAAGGAAAGAAATCATAAAGATCAGATCAGAAATAAATGAAAAAGAAATGAAGGAAACAATAGCAAAAATCAATGAAACTAAAAGCTGGTTCTTTGAGAAGATAAACAAAATTGATAAACCATTAGCCAGACTCATCAAGAGAAAAAAGGAGAAGACTCAAATTAATAGAATTAGAAATGAAAAAGGAGAAGTAACCACTGACACTGCAGAAATACAAACGATCATAAGAGATTACTACAAGCAACTCTATGCTAATAAAATGGACAACCTGGAAGAAATGGACAGATTCTTAGAAATGCACAACCTGCCGAGACTGAACCAGGAAGAAATAGAAAATATGAACAGACCAATCACAAGCACTGAAATTGAAACTGTGATTAAAAATCTTCCAACACACAAAAGCCCAGGACCAGATGGCTTCACAGGCGAATTCTATCAAACATTTAGAGAAGAGCTAACACCTATCCTTCTCAAACTCTTCCAAAATATTGCAGAGGGAGGAACACTCCCCAACTCATTCTACGAGGCCACCATCACCCTGATACCAAAACCAGGCAAAGATGTCACAAAGAAAGAAAACTACAGGCCAATATCACTGATGAACATAGATGCAAAAATCCTCAACAAAATACTAGCAAACAGAATCCAACAGCACATTAAAAGGATCATACAACATGATCAAGTGGGGTTTATTCCAGGAATGCAAGGATTCTTCAATATACGCAAATCAATCAACGTGATACATCATATTAACAAATTGAAGGAGAAAAACCATATGATCATCTCAATAGATGCAGAGAAAGCTTTCGACAAAATTCAACACCCATTTATGATAAAAGTCCTGCAGAAAGTAGGCATAGAGGGAACTTTCCTCAACATAATAAAGGCCGTATATGACAAACCCACAGCCAACATTGTCCTCAATGGTGAAAAACTGAAACCATTTCCACTAAGATCAGGAACAAGACAAGGTTGCCCTCTCTCACCACTATTATTCAACATAGTTTTGGAAGTGTTAGCCACAGCAATCAGAGACGAAAAAGAAATAAAAGGAATCCAAATCGGAAAAGAAGAAGTAAAGCTGTCACTGTTTGCAGATGACATGATACTATACATAGAGAATCCAAAAGATGCTACCAGAAAACTACTAGAGCTAATCAATGAATTTGGTAAAGTAGCAGGATACAAAATTAATGCACAGAAATCTCTTGCATTCCTGTATACTAATGATGAAAAATCTGAAAGTGAAATTAAGAAAACACTCCCGTTTACCATTGCAACAAAAAGAATAAAATACCTAGGAATAAACCTACCTAAGGAGACAAAAGACCTGTATGCAGAAAATTATAGGACACTGATGAAAGAAATTAAAGATGATACAAATAGATGGAGAGATATACCATGTTCTTGGATTGGAAGAATAAACATTGTGAAAATGACTCTGCTACCCAAAGCAATCTACAGATTCAATGCAATCCCTATCAAACTAACACTGGCATTTTTCACAGAACTAGAACAAAAAGTTTCACAATTTGTATGGAAACACAAAAGACCCCGAATAGCCAAAGCAATCTTGAGAACGAAAAATGGAGCTGGAGGAATCAGGCTCCCTGACTTCAGACTATATTACAAAGCTACAGTAATCAAGACAGTTTGGTACTGGCACAAAAACAGAAATATAGATCAATGGAACAGGATAGAAAGCCCAGAGATAAGCCCACGCACATATGGTCACCTTATCTTTGATAAAGGAGGCAAGCATATACAGTGGAGAAAAGACAGCCTCTTCAATAAGTGGTGCTGGGAAAATTGGACAGGTACATGTAAAAGTATGAAATTAGAACACTCCCTAACACCATACACAAAAATAAACTCAAAATGGATTAAAGACCTAAGTGTAAGGCCAGACACTATCAAACTCTTAGAGGAAAACATAGGCAGAACACTGTATGACATAAGTCACAGCAAGATCCTTTTTGACCCAGGTCCTAGAGAAATGGAAATAAAAACACAAATAAACAAATGGGACCTAATGAAACTTAAAAGCTTTTGCACAGCAAAGGAAACCATAAACAAGACCAAAAGACAACCCTCAGAATGGGAGAAAATATTTGCAAATGAAGCAACGGACAAAGGATTAATCTCCAAGATTTACAAGCAGCTCATGCAGCTCAATAACAAAAAAACAAACAGCCCAATCCAAAAATGGGCAGAAGACCTAAATAGACATTTCTCCAAAGAAGAGATACAGATTGCCAACAGACACATGAAAGAATGCTCAACATCATTAATCATTAGAGAAATGCAAATCAAAACTACAATGAGGTATCATCTCACACCGGTCAGAATGGCCATCATCAAAAAATCTAGAAACAATAAATGCTGGAGAGGGTGTGGAGAAAAGGGAACACTCTTGCACTGTTGGTGGGAATGTAAATTGATACAGCCACTATGGAGAACAGTATGGAGGTTCCTTAAAAAACTAAAAATAGAACTACCATATGACCCAGCAATCCCACTACTGGGCATATACCCTGAGAAAACCATAATTCAGAAAGAGTCATGTACCAAAATATTCATTGCAGCTCTGTTTACAATAGCCAGGACATGGAAGCAACCTAGGTGTCCATCATCGGATGAATGGATAAAGAAGATGTGGCACATATATACAATGGAATATTACTCAGCCATAAAAAGAAATGAAATGGAGGTGTTTGTAATGAGGTGGATGGAGTTAGAGTCTGTCATACAGAGCGAAGTAAGTCAGAAAGAGAAAAACAAATACAGTATGCTAACACATATATATGGAATCTAAGGGAAAAAAAAAAAAAAAAAGAGGTCATGAAGAACCTAGTGGCAAGATGGGAATAAAGACACAGACCTACTAGAGAATGGACTTGAGGATATGGGGAGGGGGAGGGGTGAGATGTGACAGGGTGAGAGAGTGTCATGGACATATATACACTACCAAATGTAAAATAGATAACTAGTGGGAAGCAGCCGCATAGCACAGGGAGATCAGCTCGGTGCTTTGTGACCACCTAGAGGGGTGGGATAGGGAGGGTGGGAGGGAGGGAGATGCAAGAGGGAAGAGATATGGCAACATATGTATATGTGTAACTGATTCACTTTGTTGTAAAGCAGAAGCTAGCACACCATTGTAAAGCAATTATACTTCAATAAAGATGTTAAAAAAAAAAAAAAAAAAAAGAAGCCTGAATTCTAACTCGGGGAAGATGGTTCTTTGGAATACTAGTCCGCCATCTTCTCGGTCTGCTGGCTTTCCAAATAAAGTCTCTATTCCTTGCCCCAACAACTTGTCTCTCGATTTATTGGCCTGTCGTGTGGTGAGCATTAGGAGCTTGGACTCGGTAACACCTTTGTGCAATGGAATATTATTCAGCCATTAAAAAGAAAGAAGCACTGATACATGCTACAACATGGATGAACCTTGAAAACATTATGCTGAGTGAAAGAAGCCAGGGTACACATAGGGGACATAAAAGGTCACACAGGGTATGATTACATTTATACGAAATGTCCAGAAGAGGCAAATCCAAAGAGACAGAGAGTAGACTGGTAGTTTCCAGGAGCAGGGAGATGGGGGGATAGGGGATGCCTACCTTTTGGGGTGATGGAAATGTTCTGGAGCTAGATAGAAGAGAAGTGGCATGATACTGTGAATGTACTAAATGCTCTGAATTGTTCACTTTAAAAGGGTTGATGTCATGTGATGGGAATTTCCCGCCAATTTTTTTTTTAATGCAACAAAAAAGGGAGGGGAAAATAAACATGACAGCACAACATCGCTAATTGAAGAAGCTGGGTGATGGGAACACGGGGGTCCATCATATTTTTCACCATATTTTTCTCTCTGCTTTGTGTATGCTTGAAATTTCTTTTTAAAATATGGGGGTGGAAATGGAATAGGAAGAACTCAGCCCATGGTGGTGGGTCTGGGCCAACAGAAGTGGGGTAGAGGGGGCTTCTCTCTAGGTGAGTGCAACCCTCAATTCAGCAACTAGGTGAACCCCTAGGCTGCGAAGCCAAAGTGTGGAGGATGGAGCTGAACCCTGGGGTCCCAGCGCCTGGGAGAGAAAACAGACCCCACTCCACCTTATCAGCCTGCAACCTCAGACAAGCCTCAGTCTCCTCATCAATAAAATGGGGCTAATCCTTCTTACCTTGTGGGGATTTTGTGAGCATCATATGAGATCGCATTGAAAAAGAATATCTGGGGACTTCCCTGGTGCTCCAGTGGTTAAGACTCCACACTCCCAATGCAGGGGGCCCAGGTTCAATCCCTGGTCAGGGAACTACATCCTGCATGCCACAACTAAAAGATCCCACATGCCACAACTGAAAGATTCTGCCCACCGCAACGAAGATCCCGCGTGCCACAACTAAGACCTGGCACAACAAAATAAATAAATATTTTTAAAAAAAGAATATTTGCTTCTATGTGTACTAAAACCTTCTCTGGAAAGATGCTAGAGAACTAATCGCAGGGGCTCTCTGTGGGGGTGGGGATCCCACCTGAAGGGACAGGGATGGAGGGGTTTTTCCTGCTTACTTTTTTATATTTAGCAGATTTTGAACCACGTGGGTATAATACAGATTAAAACATTAAATGAAAAAGTGGGATTGTCTTTGTCAAGCGCTGGCTCACTTTTTCTGTCAAGGGCCAGGTAATAAACATCATAGGCTTTGCAAGTCATATGGTCTGTATGACATCCAATCAATTCTGCCCCCACAGAAGCGCCATTGACAAAGTGTAAATGAATGGGTGTGGCTGTGTGCCAATGAAACTTTATTTATAAAAAATCATTACAGAAGATGGCAGAAGAGTAAGACGTGGAGATCACCTTCCTCCCCACAAATACATAAGAAATACATCTACATGTGGAACAACTCCTACAGAACACCTACTGAACGCTGGCAGAAGACCTCAGACCTCCCAAAAGGCAAGAAACTCCCCACGTACCTGGGTAGGGCAAAAGAAAAAAGAAAAAGCAGAGACAAAAGAATAGGGACGGGACCTGCACCAGTGGGAGGGAGGTGTGAAGGAGGAAAGGTTTCCACACACTAGGAAGCCCCTTCGCGGGCAGAGACTGCGGGTGGCAGAGGGGGGAAGCTTCGGAGCCACGGAGGAGAGCGCAGCCACAGGGGTGCGGAGGGCAAACCGGAGAGATTCCCGCACAGAGGAGCGGTGCCGACCAGCACTCACCAGCCCGAGAGGCTTGTCTGCTCACCCGCCGGGGCGGGCGGGGGCTGGGAGGGGCTTCGGTGGGATCGCGGGGAAAGGACTGGGGTTGGCTGCGTGAACACAGCCTGAAGGGGGCTAGTGCACCACAGCTAGACGGGAGGGGGTCCGGGAAAAAGTCTGGAGCTGCTGAAGAGGCAAGAGACCACTGTTTCAGGGTGTGTGAGGAGAGGGGATTCAGAGCGCCGCCTAAATGAGCTCCAGAGACGGGCGCGAGCCGCGGCTATCAGCGCGGACCCCAGAGACGGGCATGGGACGCTAAGGCTGCTGCTGCCGCCACCAAGAAGCCTGTGGGCAAGCACAGGTCACTATCCACACCGTTCCTCCCGGGAGCCTGTGCAGCCCGCCACTGCCAGGGTCCCGTGATCCAGGGACAACTTCCCCGGGAGAACGCACGGCGCGCCTCGGGCTGGTGCAACGTCACGCCGGCCGCTGCCGCCACAGGCTCGCCCCGGATTCCGTACCCCTTCCTCCCCCTGTCCTGAGTGAGCCAGAGCCCCCTAATCAGCTGCTCCTTTAACCTCGTCCTGTCCGGGCCGGAACAGACACCCTCAGGCGACCTACACGCAGAGGGCAGAGGTGGGGCCAAATCCAAAGCTGAACCCCAGGAGCTGTGCGAAAAAAGAAGAGAAAGGGAAATTTCTCCCAGCAGCCTCAGAAGCAGCGGATTAAATCTCCACAATCAACTTGATGTACCCTGCATCTGTGGAATACCTGAATAGACAACGTATCATCCCAAATTCAGGAGGTGGACTTTGGGAGCAATGATATATATTTTTTTTTTCCCTTTTTCTCTTTTAGTGAGTGTGTATGTGTATGCTTCTGTGTGTGATTTTGTCTGTATAGCTTTGCTTTTACCACTTGTCCTAGGGTTCTGTCTGTCCGTTTTTTTGTTTTTTTGGTATAGTTTTTAGCGCTTGTTATCATTGCTGGATTTGTTTTTTGGTTTGGTTGCTCTTTTCTTTCTTTCTTTTTTTTATTACTTTTAAAATTTTTTAATAATTATTTTTTATTTTAATAACTATTTTATCTTATTTTATTTCATTTTATCTTATCTTATTTTATTTTACTTTATGTCCTTCTTTCTTTCTTTCTTTTTTTCTCCCTATTATTCTGAGCTGTGTGGAGGACAGGCTCTTGGTGCTCCAGCCAGGCGTCAAGGCTGTGCCTCTGAGGTGGGAGAGCCAAGTTCAGGACATTGGTCCACCAGAGACCTCCCGGCTCCACGTAATATCAAATGGTGAAAGCTCTGCCAGAGATCCCCATCTCAACACTAAGACCCACCTCCACTCAATGACCAGCAAGATACAGTGCTGGACACCCTATGCCAAACAACTAGCAAGACAGGAACACAGCCCCACCCACTAGCAGGGAGGCTGCCTAAGGTCATAAATAAGGTCACAGACACCCAAAAATACACCAGTGGATGTGGTCCTGCCCACCAGAAAGACAAGATCCAGCCTCATCCACCAGAACACAGGCACTAGTCCCCTCCACCAGGAAGCCTACACAACCCACTGAACCAACCTTAGCCACTGGGGGCAGACACCAAAAACAACAGGAACTATGAACCTGTAGCCTGTGAAAAGGAGACCCCAAACACAGTAAGTTCAGCAAAATGAGAAGACAGAGAAACACACAGAAGATGAAGGAGCAAGGTAAAAACCCACCAGACCTAACAAATGAAGAGGAAATCGGCAGTCTACCTGAAAAAGAATTCATAATAATGATAGTAAAGATGATCCAAAATCTTGGAAATAGAATGGAGAAAATACAAGAAACGTTTAACAAGGACCTAGAAGAACTAAAGAACAAACAAACAGTGATGAACAACACAATAAATGAAATTAAAAATTCTCTAGAAGGAATCAATAGCAGAATAACAGAGGCAGAAGAACAGATAAGTGACCTGGAAGATAAAATAGTGGAAATAACTACTGCAGAGCAGAATAAAGAAAAAAGAATGAAAAGAATTGAGGACAGTCTCAGAGACCTCTGGGACAACATTAAATGCAGCAACATTTGAATTATAGGGGTCCCAGAAGAAGAAGAGAAAAAGAAAGGGACTGAGAAAATATTTGAAGAGATTATAGTTGAAAACTTCCCTAATATGGGAAAGGAAATCGTTAATCAAGTCCAGGAAGCACAGAGAGTCACATACAGGATAAATCCAAGGAGAAACACACCAAGACGCATATTAATCAAACTATCAAAAATTAAATACAGAGAAAAAATATTAAAAGCAGCAAGGGAAAAACAACAAATAACATACAAGGGAATCCCCATAACGTTAACAGCTGATCTTTCAGCAGAAACTCTGCAAGCCAGAAGGGAGTGGCAGGACATATTTAAAGTGATGAAAGGGAAGAACCTACAACCAAGATTACTCTACCCAACCAGCAACTCATTCAGATTTGACAGAGAAATTAAAACCTTTACAGACAAGCAAAAGCTAAGAGAATTCAGCACCACCAAACAAGCTTTACAACAAATGCTAAAGGAACTTCTCTAGGCAAGAAACACAAGAGAAGGAAAAGACCTACAATAACAAACCCAAAACAATTAAGAAAATGGAATATACATATCAATAACTACCTTTATTGTAAATGGATTAAATGCTCCAACCAAAAGACATAGACTGGCTGAATGGATACAAAAACAAGACCCATATATATGCTGTTTACAAGAGACCCACTTCAGACCTAGGGACACATACAGATGGAAAGTGAGGGGATGGAAAAAGATATTCCATGCAAATGGAAATCAAAAGAAAGATGGAGTAGCAATTCTCATATCAGAGAAAACAGACTTTAAAACAAAGACTATTACAAGAGACAAAGAAGGACACTACATAATTATCAAGGGATCAATCCAAGAAGATATAACAATTGTAAATATTTATGCACCCAACATAGGAGCACCTCAATACATAAGGCAAATACTGGCAGCCATAAAAGGGGAAATCGACAGTAACACAATCATAGTAGGGGACTTTAACACCCCACTTTCACCAATGACAGATCATCCAAAATGAAAATAAATAAGGAAACACAAGCTTTAAATGATACATTAAACAAGATGGACTTAATTGATATTTATAGGACATTCTATCCAAAAACAACAGAATACACTTTCTTCTCAAGTACTCATGGAGTATTCTCCAGGATAGATCATATCTTGGGTCACAAATCAAGCCTTGGTAAATTTCAGAAAATTGAAATCTTATCAGGTATCTTTTCTGACCACAGTGCTATGAGACTAGATATCAATTACAGGAAAAAAATCTGTAAAAAATACAAACACATGGAGGCTAAACAATACACTACTTAATAACCAAGAGATCACTGAAGAAATCAAAGAGGAAATCAAAAAATACCTAGAAACAAATGACAATGAAAACACGACGACCCAAAACCTATGGGATGCAGCAAAAGCAGTTCTAAGAGGGAAGTTTATAGCAATACAATCCCACCTTAAGAAACAAGAAACGTCTCAAATAAACAACCTAACCTTAGACCTAAAGCAATTAGAGAAAGAAGAACAAAAAAACCCCCAAAGTTAGCACAAGGAAAGAAATCATAAAGATCAGATCAGAAATAAATGAAAAAGAAATGAAGGAAACGATAGCAAAGATCAATAAAATTAAAAGCTGGTTCTTTGAGAAGATAAACAAAATTGATAAACCATTAGCCAGACTCATCAAGAAAAAAAGGGAGAATTTCTAATCAATAGAATTAGAAATGAAAAAGGAGAAGTAACAACTGACACTGTAGAAATACAAAGGATCATGAGAGATTACGACAAGCAACTATATGCCAATAAAATGGACAACCTGGAAGAAATGGACAAATTCTTAGAAATGCACAACCTTCTGAGACTGAATCAGGAAGAAATAGAAAATATGAACAGACCAATCACAAGCACTGAAATTAAGACTGTGATTAAAAATCTTCCAACAAACAAAAGCCCAAGACCAGATGGCTTCACAGGCGAATTGTATCAAACATTTAGAGAAGAGCTAACACCTATCCTTCTCAAACTCTTCCAAAATATAGCAGAGGGAGGAACATTCCCAAACTCATTCTACGAAGCTACCATCACCCTGATACCAAAACCAAAGATGTCACAAAGAAAGAAAACTACAGGCCCATATCACTGATGAACATAGATGCAAAAATCCTCAACAAAATACTAGCAAACAGAATCCAACAGCACATTAAAAGGATCATACACCATGATGAAGTGGGGTTTATCCCAGGAATGCAAGGATTCTTCAATATACGCAAATCAATCAATGTGGTACACCATATTAACAAATTGAAGGAGAAAAAGCATATTATCATCTCAATAGATGCAGAGAAAGCTTTTGACAAAATTCAACACCTACTTATGATAAAAACCCTCCAGAAAGTAAGCATAGAGGGAACTTACCTCAACATAATAAAGGCCATATATGACAAACCCAGAGCCAACATCGTCCTCAATGGTAAAAAACTGAAACCATTTCAACTAAGATCAGGAACAAGACAAGGTTGCCCACTCTCACCACTATTATTCAACATAGTCTTGAAAGTTTTAGCCACAGCAATCAGAGAAGAAAAAGAAATAAAAGGAATCCAAATCAGAAAAGAAGAAGTAAAGCTGTCACTGTTTGCGGATGACATGATACTATACATAGAGAATCCTAAAGATGCTACCAGAAAACTACTAGAGCTAATCAATGAATTTGGTAAAGTAGCAGATACAAAATTAATGCACAGAAATCTCTTGCATTCCTATACACTAATGATGAAAAATCTGAAAGTGAAATTAAGAAAACACTCCCATTTACCATTGCAACAAAAAGAATAAAATACCTAGGAATAAACCTACCTAAGGAGACAAAAGACCTGTATGCAGAAAATTATAAGACACTGATGAAAGAAAGTAAAGATGATACAAATAGATGGAGAGATATACCATGTTCTTGGATTGGAAGAATCAACATTGTGAAAATGACTCTACTACCCAAAGCAATCTACAGATTCAATGCAATCCCTATCAAACTAACACTGGCATTTTTCACAGAACTAGAACAAAAAATTTCACAATTTGTATGGAAACACAAAAGACCCCGAATAGCCAAAGCAATCTTGAGAAAGAAAAACGGAGCTGGAGGAATCAGGCTCCCTAACTTCAGACTATACTACAAAGTTACAGTAATCAAGACAGTATGGTACTGGCACAAAAACAGAAATATAGATCAATGGAACAGGATAGAAAGCCCAGAGATAAACCCACACACAGATGGTCACCTTATCTTTGATAAAGGAGGCAAGAATATACAATGGAGAAAAGACAACCTCTTCAATAAGTGTTGCTGGGAAAACTGGACAGCTACACATAAAAGAATGAAATTAGAACACTCCCTAACACCATACACAAAAATAAACTCAAAATGGATTAAAGACCTAAATGTAAGGCCAGACACTATAAAGCTCTTAGAGGAAAACATAAGCAGAACACTCTATGACATAAATCACAGTAAGATCCTTTTTGACCCAGCTCCTAGAGAAATGGAAATAAGAACAAAAATAAACAAATGGGACCTAATGAAACTTAAAAGCTTTTGCCGAGCAAAGGAAACCATAAACAAGATGAAAAGACAACCCTCAGAATGGGAGAATATATTTGCAAATGAAGCAACTGACAAAGGATTAATCTCCAAAATTTACAAGCAGCTCATGCAGCTCAATATCAAAAAAACAAACAAGCCAATCCAAAAATGGGTGGAAGACCTAAATAGACATTTCTCCAAAGAAGACTTACAGATTGCCAACAAACACATGAAAGGATGCTCAACATCATTAATCATTAGAGAAATGCAGATCAAAACTACAATGAGATATCATCTCACACTGGTCAGAATGGCCATCATCAAAAACTCTACAAACAATAAATGCTGGAGAGGGTGTGGAGAAAAGCGAACCCTCTTGCACTGTTGGTGGGAATGTAAATTGATACAGCTACTATGGAGAACAGTATGGAGGTTCCTTAAAAAACTAAAACTAGAACTACCATATGACCCAGCAATCCCACTACTGGGCATATACCCTGAGAAAACCATAATTCAAAAGGAGTCATGGACCACAATGTTCATTGCAGCTCTATTTACAATAGCCAGGACATGGAAGCAACCTAAGTGTCCATTGACAGATGAATGGATAAAGAAGATGTGGCACATATATACAATGGAATATTACTCAGCCATAAAAGGAAACGAAGTTGAGTTATTTGTAGTGAGGTGGATGGACCTAGAGTCTGTCATACAGAGTGAAGTAAGTCAGAAAGAGAAAAACAAATACCGTATGCTAACACCTATATATGGAATCTAAAAAAAAAAAAAAAATGGTCATGAAGAACCTAGGGACAAGACGGGAATAAAGACACGGACCTACTAGAGAATGGACTTGTGGATATGGGGAAGGGGAAGTGTAAGCTGGGACCAAGTGAGAGAGTAGCATGGACATATATACACTACCAAATGTAAAACCAATAGCTAGTGGGAAGCAGCCGCATAGCACAGGGAGATCAGCTCGGTGCTTTGTGACCACCTAGAGGGGTGGGATAGGGAGGGTGGGAAGGAGGGAGATTGAAGAGGGAAGAGATATGGGAACATATGTATATGTATAACTGATTCACTTTGTTATAAAGCAGAAACTAACACACCATTGTAAAGCAGTTATACTCCAATAAAGATGTTAAAAAACAATAAATAAAATAAAATGGGCAAAACAAAAAAAATCATTACAGGCTTATTTGGCCCCTGGGCTATAGTTTGCTGACCTCTGGTGTACGTAAATCCCTTAGCATCTGCTACATATCAAGTGATTTTATTAATTATAGGCTCTCCCACTGGCAAGCTGTGTGACCTTGTACAAGTCACTTAAGCCTCCATCACACCCTGTTCAAAACTAGGATAATAATACTTTAGGAGGGTTGTTTTGAGTATAAAATGAGACATCAGATATTAAAATGCATTGTGCACTGTAAAATGCAATGCAATGTAAGATGTTATTATTGTTAGTCTATGCAATTAGCATTGAATTTTCCTATTTTTAAATCACATGACTTGTATGAGTCACTTCATGATGAACATAAATAGCCATCCTGGTTTCCTTAAAAGTCCTTTGAAAATGTCCAAAATTTCTGCTTTTTCCTTTATGTGGATGAGACCATCCTGAGTCAACCAACTTTTAAACTCTTGTGTCTTTTGCAAGAGTTGGTGACCATGGATAGATTGGCCCCAACTATTCATTCCTTCCTGTATCCCTATCTTTGGCACATCCTCATCGTCGGTGACGTGTATTTCCTCAACGCTTGGCTTTGGACTTGCTTTGGTCAACAGCACATGGGCAAAAGTGGCAATAAGCCGGTTCCAAGCCTGGGCCTTAAGAGACCTCCCATGTTTCCACCTGCCCTCTTGCACCTCTGCTGTCACCATGAGCACAACTATCCCAGGACAAGGATGAAAGACGCATGGAGCCGAGTCAACCAGCTGAGCCCCTGTCAAGTTTTGCCAACCTGGAAGACTCACAGGTGCATGGGGATATATGACTATTGCTTTAAGCCACTGAACTTTGGGGTAGTTTGTAATGAAGCATAATTGCAACAATCCACTGATCCACCGGCCCAGAGAAGAAGCCCAAAACCTGTGAAATTCAACCACAGCCAGACTGAATTAAAACAAGAAAAGAAAGATGCTTCCCATTTATTTGCTTCTATAGTCTTTCAATGACATGAGCGGTTATATGCATGGGATCAAATAATGTTGGGCCATACTATACAAAAAAGAGATAACTAATAACGACCTACTGTATAGCACAGGGAACTCTACTCAATACTCTGTAAAGGCCTGTATGGGAAAAGAATCTAAAAAACGAGTGGATATATGTATATGTATAACTGATTCACTTTGCTGTACACCTGAAACTAACACAACATTGTAAACTGACTATACTCCAATACAAATAAAAAAAATAATAATAATGTTGGGCCGTTGTACATTGAGATGGAGTAACCATTTTACCTCTTCTGCATGGTCTAGACATTGCTTCCATGTCTAAATGTCCTATGTACACAGCATTTAATCAAGGCACTTAGAGTGAATTTCTATGTGGACTTATTAAAGTATTGATTTAAGAATTTCAAAAAAAAAAAAAGGAAAGGAAGATGAAATTGGCCCAATAGCCAAAGTCTGGGCACCTTCTGAACGATTCCAATTGGTTTTCCAATTCTGCCACAAAAATGATTCCTGAAGAGAGACATTTTAGAAGGCAGTGTGATGTGCTGAGCTAATCAGGAGACTGGGAGGACAACGGTCAGCCAGTCCAGAAGGAGTATCCAGAATGGTATTTCATTTAATTCCCACTTGGATTGGTTGCACCCACTGCAAGGAAGGCTGGAGAATGTATTCTAGCTGCATCCCTGAGAAGAAGAGGGGATGGATTTTGGTAAACACTCAGCAGTCTCTGCCTCAATGATTTAATGTGTGGTGAGATCACCTAATAAAGTCTCTGGGAAATGGTAGGTGTTCAATAAATATGTTCCCCCCTTTTCTCTCCACACTGAACTTTTAGTCACAAAACTAGGCCTTGGGGACTTCACACCTGCTCTTCCCTCTGCCTGAAATTCCGTTGCCTCAGAGAGCCCCCAGCCTCACTCCATCACTTTGTTCAGGTCTCTGATGAAATACTGAAATGGAGCAGGACCCTATGGTCCTTCGCCCCATGTCCTCTGCCTGCCTTTTGTCTGTGGAAAAAAACTTTAGCCAAAGAATAAGTTTAATCAGAGAAGTGAGAAAATACAGAAACAAAGGAAAACAGTGAAACAGGACAAAACATTAATAGTTTAGTCAGTAAGCAAAGTCAAGGACCTTTAGTTCCTTCCCAAGGACTATAGATAATATTCCAAGCCATATCCTGTGAGCTATCTTGTAGATACTGAAACCCCTACCAGGTAGAAGGAGTTAACTACATGATGAACAGACTGTAGCCATGATATAAGCTGCCACAATTCCGAGAACTGGTCTCAAGGAAATGGGAACAAACCGACCCCTGGAACTGAAGATTGTACTTAAAACCATCAAGATGGGGGAATCCATCCACTTGCGGTCCAGTGGTTAGGACTCCACTCTCTCACTGCCGAGGGCCTGGGTTCAATCCCTGGTCAGGAAACTAAGATCCCGCAAGCTTCTCGGCATGGCCCCCCCACACACAAAAAAAAACAATCAAGATGACGCTGGTCAGATCACCAGATCACGGCATGACCAATTTCAAGATGACTGTCAGAGCTGACTGTGCTGTCTCTGCATGTAGCCCCCTCCCTCTGTCTATAAAAGCTCTTGCCCACTGATTGTCAGTGTGGGGGGTGAGGTGGCCTTTGGACAAGAGTCCGCCCTCCTCCACCCCCCTCAGTTGCTGGCATCCAAAATAAAGCAAACTTTCCTTTCCACCAACCTTGCCCTTTTATTGGCTTTTGAGCACTGAGCAGCCAGACCCCCACTTTCAGTAACAATATCACTCACTCAGAGAGGTCATTTCTGTACCCTACCTGAAAAACAGCCCTCATCACTTTCTAACCCCTTACCCTGATTTTCTTTGTTGATCTTTTCATAGTTGTGTTTATCACTACTTGATATTATATTATATATCTGTTTATTGTTAGTTTCCCCCCACTGGAACATGAAATCCAGAAGGCAGGGGCTTTGTTTCATTCATAGCTGCATTTCCAGCACCTGCAACTGTTTGTAGCACAAGATGCTCAATAAATATTTTTTGAATGAATGAATAAATAAGTGAATGAATGAATGAATAAAATAAGCTCCTTTAAAATATTTGTTGAATGGATGAATGAATGAATATTCCCCTTTGTTCTATGTCTCTTTAAATAACAAAAAAAGTTTCCACTCCTTCCTCTTTGAAGCAAGGAAAGAGGGTTTTGCTAAGTGAAGATAAACTTTGTGTATGAGGCAGGATGTGGATGAAGAACTTGTGATTTCTAAGAGGAAAGACAACATGATGTAAAAGTCTCCCCAGCACCAAGATCCATGCAAACTGTAGCTCATGTGGGGCAGGGAAGGACATCTCAGATCTCTGGACTGAGATGTATTAATCAGTATAGGCTAAGTTATGCTGCAATAACAAATATCTCCAAAATCTCGGTGGCCAAAATGGTAAAAGTGTATTTTCACTCATGTTAAAAGTCCTTCACAGATGAAAAGTTCTCCACAAACACTGTCATCCAAGGACCCAGACTCTTGAAGTCTCCACCAGCTCAAACAACGGCAGTTACCATGGCAGTGAAAAGGAAGATGGAGAATGGTGCCCCAGTTCTTAAATACTCCATAGGAGTGACTCACATCACTTCTGCTCATATGTCATTGGCCAGAGCAAGTCACATGGCTACACTAAACTTCAAGAGGGTAGAGAAAATTTATCCTCCTCTGTTGGAGGATAAATTGTCATTGGCCAGAGCAAGTCACATGGCTACACTAAACTTCAAGAGGGTAGAGAAAATTTATCCTCCTCTGTGTCTACATATTAGTTAGCACTTTCTGGATAACAAAGCCACCCCCAAAATTAGTGGTTTAGAACAATAAAACACTAGTTATTTGTCATAACTGTTTAGGTTAATTCAGTGGTTCATCTGATTTTGGCCAGGTCAGCTGATCTCTGCAGTGACCTCATTCATATCTGCTGGCAAGCTGAGTAGTCTGAGGGTTATTTGCTAGAAGAACTCACCTCCACCCCATGTGGTAACACATCCTCCAGTGGACTAGCCTGAACTTGTTTATGTGGTGGCAGAAGAGTTGTAAGAAAGCAAGAGCAGAAGCTACAAATCCCTTGAGGCCTAGAGTCAAAACTCTCCTGCTATCATTTTTGCCATATTCTAGTGGTCAAAGCAAGTCACATGACCCAGCCCAGCTTCAGGGGTATGGGGAAATAGACTCCACTTCACGATGGGAGAAACTGCGAAAAATGTGTGGCCATTTGTGTCTACTACAGTCTGGAAGTTGAAAGCAACCAGATATTTGGAATGGTAATAAGGTGTCACTCACAGGATAAGTATGTGCTACTCCAACCAGACTGTTATGAGTGTTTCCACTCAAAAATAGGAGGCAACTGAAATAAGAGATGAGAAGGGAAGAAACTGCCATCACACCAGCTCTGCTGCATACAGCTAGGGCATCCCCTAGATTCGTGCAGTGCACAACCTGTGCAACCAATACATGATGTCCAGTCAGTAGCTCCTCCTCCCATTCTTTTACTCACCTCCAGAGAAGTGTTAGTGTAGAGCTCTGAGCCTGAACTATCAAAATTCCTGTGTCAAGAGCTTTCACAGATCCTGGACCAAAAACACTGTATCAGCTGCTTGGGCTTGCTATCACCTCTACCTGGCTCTCTTTTCTCTTTCTCTTCAATTACATCTATTTCTGACCCATCTCACCAATTCAACATCCAGCATTGGCTCTTCCTGAGTCTGTTGAGCCTGCCAGCCTTATGACTGGAACTACACCATTGGCTCTCTTAGATCTATAGTTTCCCGGCCCACCTTGAAAATTCTGGACTTGTCAGCCGCCATAATTGCATGAGCTAGCTCTTTATAATAAATCTCTTTCTTTATATATACATTCTGTTACTCGGGAGAACCCTGACTAGTACAGCAGGAGACAATAAAACCCAGTGATGTCATCTTTATAGATCAGCCTCTGAGGGCACAGAACAAGGTGGAAAACATGTGTAGCAGAATGGCAAATGGAGTTTAACCAATTTTTTAAACCAGTTTTTTGTTGCCAGAGCATCATCAGTTATTTTCTGAGTACCTGTGATTCGGGTCACTTTTCTCAGCAGTCTGCTTGACCTGATTTTTTGTCTCCTCTGGCTACAAAAGGAAACAGATACAAAAGGGAAAATACATTCTTCAAGGAATCCCCAATAAATCTTAAGGACTGTTCCACATATACATTTACATCTATAGTGATGTCTGTTTTTGAGCCAGCTCTCCCAAAGGAAGGAAGAGGGTCATTATTTATGTTCTCCTGATCATGTTTCTCTTGGCCAAAGAGCAGACAGCTGGCCAAACTTATAATGCCCTCCAGAGTGGTGTAGGTCTCTTTCAGAGCCCCACAGCTAAAACTGCACACACAGAGCTGCTGAGGAAATATGACACCGTCCACCACCAGCACAGTGAACGCCTTTGCCATCCTCCCAGGCTAGGGAATTGCTGCTTATATATCCTGGACAAAGTCCAATCACTTAGTTGGGAAGGGCAATCAGGAGAGAGGAAAGCAAGAGACGAAAATGTCACATGAAATGCCCTCATTCCTCACCCGTGTGAGCCAATCATTTAAACCAAGAAAGGACACACAGTGAAAGCAATCAAACTCTGAAATTGAATCTGTGGTCAGACTCCAAGCTTTGGCACCTCCTACCTTCATGATTTCTTTTTTTTTAATATTCAATAATTAATTTTTATTGGAGGGACTTCCCTGGTGGCCCAGTGGCTAAGAATCCGTGCTCCCAATGCAGGGAGCCCAGGTTCGATCCTTGGTCAGGGAACTAGATCCCACATGCCGCAACTAAGAGTTCTCATGCCACAACTAAAGATCCCACATGCTGCAACTGAAAGACCCCACATGCTGCAACTAAATATCCCACATGCCACAACTAAGACCCCGCACAGCCAAATAAATAAATAAATAAAATTTAAAATATTTTTATTGGAGTATAGTTGATTTACAACATTGTGTTAGTTTCTGCTGTACAGCAAAGTGAATCCTAGGTTGCTGTTTTAGTTTGCTAGCTCAGCCAGAACAAACTACAGTCGGCCCTTGGAATCCGTGGGTTCTACATCTGGGGATTCAACCAATCCTTGGATTCAGGGACTCATGGATTAAGTCCAACTGTAAGAGATTTGAGCAACCACGAATTTTGGTACCCACAGGGGACCTGAAATGAATGCCTCACAGATACTGAGGGAGGACTGTGCCACAAACTGGGTATTTAAAAAAACAAACAAAAAATATTATTTACTCATGGTGCTGGAGGCTAAAAGCCAAAAATCAAGCTGGCAACAGGACTGGTTCTTACTGAGAGCTGTGAGGGAAAGGTCTGCTCCAGCCTTTCTCCTTGGCTTCTAGATGGCTGCCTTCATGCTCACACGGCATTCTCCCTGTAGGTGTGGCTGTGACTGAATTTCCCATTTTTTATAAGGACATCAGTCACCTTGCATTACAGCCCACCCTAACGACCTCATTTTAACTAGTATGTCTGCAATGACCTTATTTCCAAATAAGGTCACAGTCTGAGATACTGGGAGGTAGGACTTCAAGGTAAGAATTTCAGGGATGCTATAGACTGAATATATCCCCCGAAAGTCATATGTTGAAATCCTAACCCCAATGTGATGGTATTAGGAGGTGAGGCCTCTGGGGTGGTGATTAGGTTATGAGGGTGGAGGCTTCCAGAATGGGATTGATGCCCTTATAAGAAGAGACCCCAGAGAGCTCTCTCATCTCTTCTGCCATGTGAGGACACAAGGAGAATATGGCCATCTAGGAAGCAGGACCTCACCAGATACTGAATCTGCTGGTGCCTTGATCTTGAACTTCCCAAGCTCCACAACTGTGAGAAATACATGTCTGTTGTTTATCAGCCATCCAGACTGTGGCATTCTGTTATAGCAGCCTGAACGGACTAAGTCTCTGAGGAGACACAATTCAATCCATAACAATTACTCTGAGTCTCAGTTTCCTCCTTATAAAATAGGTTAAGAATTGTGAATGGGCTAATCTTGATGAAGTGATTATGAAATAAATGAGCACTTTATTTTTTTAAGTAAACACTTTAAATAGTGTCCCACACAAAGTGGGTCCTCAAAAAATGTTGGGATAGCGAAAGACATGCCGAAGACTTCCAGGAGGAGTCCAACGGTGGGACAGGACATGGAGAAAAGCCCGTCACTATATCAAGTCCCTACTGGATAACACGGAACACACTGTAACCAACTTTACTGAGATATAAATTATCTACAATACAAGGCATCCATCTGAAAAGTACAGTTCGATGACTAATGTATACACCACATAACCACCACCACCATCAAGATTCAGAACATGTTCATCACCCCAGAATTCCCTCATGCCCCTTTGCTGTCAACACCCCCATCCCTATCACCAACACCCCATCACTGTCTCCAGACCTTCACTGATCTGTTTTCTGTCACTATAGATTAAACTCATCTATTCTACAATTTTACATAAATGGACTCATACAGTATTTCCTCCTTCGTGTCCAGCTCCTTTCATACAACATAATGCTTTGAGATTCATCCACGTTGGTCTGTTTACCAGTATCTGTTCCTTTTTATTATATTCCATTGTATGGCTGGACCACAGTTTGTCCACTCACATGTTGATAGACATTTGGCTTGGTGCTAGTGTTTGACTATTACAAACAAAGCTGCTGTGAACAATCACATACAAGCCTTTGTGTGGACATGTTTCCATTTATCCTGGGTAAATACCCAGGAGCGGAATTGCCAGGTCATAAGGTGAGCATACATTTAACTCCATAAGAAGCTACCACACTGTTTTCTACCAGCAGTGAGCACGTCACTCCCCAGCCTCGCCAGCAATTGGTATCATCTATCTTTTGGATGATAGCCATTCTAGTGAGTGTGTAGTCATATCTCCCTGGGCTTCTCATTTGCATTTCCCTAATGGTTAATGATGTTGTACAAATATACATGCATGAGTGAGCTCTAAAGAAATAAAGGGTTGCCCAGGAGTCAGAGAAGAGACAGCTGAGAGTCAGGAGGTAGACATGTGACATGGTCCTGAAAAAAGCTTGTAGAGCATAATGGTGAGGGTGTATTATGGGCTTTATTGACTCTGCAAGGCAAGAGATGAGGCCTCATGTCCTTAGTGAATAGATGAATAGGAATTGACATTTTCTATATACAGCTGGGACTCAGGTAGGACCACACCCTAGGGGATAGGTACCAGGAAAACTTTGTCTACCAGCCCAGGGAGAATAAAAGGAAGCTTGTCTCTTCCTTGAACATAAAAAAAAAAAAAAATTTGATAATATCCAGTGTGGGCTAGGATGTGGAAAGACACATTAATTCATGCTGTTCTGGGGGTAAATATTTTATAACAGTGTTGGGAGGGCAAAGTTATACTAATATTATTAATATTTATATTATTAAAATGTTATTTAAAACCCAAACATGCATGCTTATATTTATTTATTTATTTTGAAGTGTGTAGTATAAACTAACTAAAGGTAGCCTAAGCAAAATGATGATGATGATGATGATGATGATAAATGGGAAAGGACATGCCATACCTCATATAATGTAAGGTCAAGCATTCCTCTCACAGGAACTAGGACCAGTCATCAAAAAAAATCAGAGAAACTAACACAACATTGTAAAGCAACTATACTACAATAAAAATTAATTTTTTTAAAAAGCCATCAGAACCTGGTAGTTCTTTAATACCTACACATCAGCTGCAATCTTCTCACTCTGCATCCATCCATATATTCCTGCTCAATATTCTTTGAGCCCCTGCCATATGATGGCAGAATATATAGCACTGTGGTTAGCTATGTGAGAGGCAAATCTGTCTCTGCTTCTTTCTGACTGTGTGCTCTTGGGCAAGGTATTTAATCTCTCTGAGTCTCAGTTTTCTCATCTGAAAAACGGGAATAATCGTGGGACTTGAATTATAGGGCTGGTGTTAGAAAATGAGATAATAAATGCAGAGTGCCTGGAACACAGTAAGCACTCAAGATAGTTGGTGATTATTATTTTCTTGCATGCAGTATGTTGGGAAAGAAATAAAAATGGTCCCCTTCCCATTGCGCTTTCCAGTCAAGGGACCAATGGCTTAAACCAAAGAATCGTTTAGTCCCAATTCCAAAGGATAGTAAAGGCTCTGAAGTAGCCAGTTTGAGTGAGATACCCTTCCCAATCTAATCAATGGTGGCTGGGGAAGTTAGGAGGGAAGAGCAATCACATTGCACCAACATGGCTTCCTGGCCCATTCCTTTGGATGGGAGAATGATTCCCAAAGAGAGGGGTGGAGGTCATTGGATTGTAGACAAGTAGATACTGCAAAAGATATCCACTACAATCACCATTTTCTCAACATTTCATTTCTAGTGTTTACCCTAACCTAGAGAGACAGTTGCACAAATGCTCAGAACAACCTTGTATTGGTTACCTATTGCCATGATGATACTGCATAACAAATAAGCACAAAATATCAATGGCACACAACAGTAAGTTTGTTGCTCATATGTCTGGGGTCAGTTGAAGATCAAAGGGTTTTGCTGATCTTAGCTAGACTTTTTCACAAGATTGATGGTTGGCTGGTTGACCTTGGGGTGACAAGGGCAACTTGGCTATGCTCTGCATGTCTCTCATTGTCCAGCAGGTTACCCTGGGTGTGTTCTCATGGTGATGGCATTGGTGCAAGAATAAGTAAGCCCAGTCACATAGGCACCTTTCATGCATCTTCTTACCAACACTCCATTGACCCAAAGCAAGTCATATAGCCAAGCCCACAGTCAAAGTGATAGGATGCTACAAAATTAATGGCAAAAGGTGTGGATACAGAGAAGCAGGAAGGGAAGAGATATGGCAACATATGTATATGTGTAACTGATTCACTTTGTTGTAAAGCAGAAGCTAGCACACCATTGTAAAGCAATTATACTTCAATAAAGATGTTTAAAAAAAAAAAAAAAAAAAAAAAGAGAAGCAGGAAGAATTGGTACCATTTTGGCAATCTACCACAAGCATTGTTTGTAATGGCAAAACAAAAATAAAAACAAAAACCTTGAAGTAACCTAAATGACCACCAACAAAAAATATGTTAAATAGATTATACCACAACATGGAATGGCATCTGTATTAGTTTCTTATTACTGCTCTAACAAATTACCACAAACTTAGTTGCTTAAAATAGCATAAATGTATTGTCTGAAATGGGTTCCACCAATCTGAAACCTAATTGTAGGCAGGGCTGTGTTTCTCTCCGGAAGCTCTAGAAGAGAATCTATTTCCTCACATTTTCCAGGTTCTAGAGATGCATTCTTTGCATTTCTTGGCTCATAGCCCCTTCCTCCATCTTCAAAGGCAGCAGTGTATCACCTTCAGATACCTCTCTCCCCCTGCTTCCATCGTAGCATTGCCTTCTGTCTCTAATCTCCCTCCTCCTTCTTATAAAGACCCCTGTGAATACATTGGACCCACCTGGATAATCCAGGATATCTCCTCATCTCAAAATCCTTAACTATCGCATCTGCAAAATCACTTTTGTCATATAAGGTAATATTCACAGATTCAGGGATTAACTCAGTGAAGGAGCATTATTTAGGATACCTCAGCATCCTCTGCAGTTGTGAAATAAATGCATTAAAATCACAAGACATCCAATATATCTTATGACGTAAATAAAGCAGATAACAGAACAGTATGTACAATATGTTCTAACTTTGAAAACTAATAGTAGTGTATACTTCTTTTTTTCTTTTTCTTTTTTTTTTTTTTTGGCTACGTTGGGTCTTTGTTGCTGCACGCAGGCTTTCTCTAGCTGCGGCGAGCAGAGGTTACTCTTCATTGCGGTGAGCGGGCTTCTCATTGCTGTGGCTTCTCTTGTTGCAGAGCACGGGCTCTAGGCATGCAGGCTTCAGTAGTTGTGACACACAGGCTCAGTAGTTTTGGCTCACGGGCTTAGCTGCTCTGCGGCATGTGGGATCCTCCAGGACCAGGGCTCGAACCTGTGTCCCCCGCATCGGCAGGTGGATTCTCAACCACTGCGCCACCAGGGAAGCCCAGTAGTGTATATTTCTAAATAATGTTTGAGAGGATTAATTGCAAATGACTAATATTAGTGAGCTCTTCGTGAAAGATTAATGGAGATCGTTACCTTCCAGTTTTTGCATTTCTAAAGTATAGTCTTTCTTTCAATGTGTATAACTTTTAACAGTTATAAAAAAATTCAAAGGAAGATGAAATAGTGCTCTTTTAATCAGCTTTATTCAGGATAGTGTTGTATTTAGCCAGTTGAGGTCAAGATTATAAACCTTTGCTATTCTCAAAAAGACAGGAGATAACAAATGTTGGTAAAGATGTAGAGAAAAGGGAATACTTGTGCACTATTGGTGGGAATATAAATTGGTACAACCATTATGGAAAACATAAAAAAATTAAAAATAGAGCTACCCTATGATCCATCAATCCTACTTCTGGTATATATCCAAAGGAAAGGAAATCTGGATCTTGATAAGATATCTGTACTCCCATGTTCATTGCAGTATTATTCACAACAGCCAAGATATGAAAACAACCTAAATGTCCATCAATAGATAAATGGATAAAGAAAATGTGAAGTTAAGTAAGTGGCCTGAAACCTAGTGACAGCAGCACTGAGCTGTAAGTTTTGTTTTGGAAACTTTAGAAAAAGCTTCCCTGATTTAATGTCACTTTTGGAGGTTGCAAAATCAACTGATGAGTATTATACTGGAAATACAGGTAAGTAGGAAGTAAGGGGATAAGATGTAAAACAGATTTGGCAGTCATGAGTATCTAAGTGATATTTGGTGCCAAAAGGCTGGATGAGCTCCCCTAGGGAGGTGAGGAGAAATATGTGTAGAGGAAAAGTAGGCAAATGGGGAGGGATGGGATAAAGAAGCAACTGAGGACAGCCAAAGGCAGAGCGGGAAAGAGCAGCATCCTGAAAGCCATGGGCTGGAGGAGATCCAAGGCGTGAGCATCAGGAATGCCAAGTGGTAAAACAAAAAAAATAAAAGTGAAGGAAGTTAGGGCTGAAAATTAGTCAAGGGCTTGAGCAAATATGAGGTCACTAGCGACCGTGGCAAGAACAATTTGAGAGGAATGGTGGATTGGAAGGCAAGCAGCAGTGGGTTTAGGAGGAAGTAGCATTGCAAAATGCAGATATGACTCAAAACAGTTGGCTGAAAAAATGAATAATCATGCCTGATTGCTGCTGGGTTGTCATGACAACCAGCTAAGACAATGATGATGAATGCTGTTTCTTTAAATGACCTTTTTTATTGAGGTATAATTTATATACAGTCAAATTCACCCTTTATTAGTGTACAGTTCTATGAGGTTTGAAAAATGCACAAAGTCATGGAACCATCCCCAAAATCAAGATATAGAAGAGTTCCATCACCCCAAACAGTTCCCTCATGACCCTTTGTAATTAACCCTTTCCCACACCTTCAGTCCATAGCGATCATTGATCGATCTGTCCCTATAGTTTTGTCATCCCCAGGAGATCATATAAATGGAAGTATACTGTATGTAGTCATTTGATTCTGGGTTCTTTCACTCAGCATAATACATATGAGATTCCTCCATGTTGTTATGTCCATCACTATTTTATTCTTTTTTATTGCTAAATAATATCCCCTTGTATGTGAATTTACCTTGAAAAGTGTGAAACGCTATAGGAAATCGTAAGGACTTCTTACTCTTGGCAAAATATGTGCATGCAGGTGGGGGAGTGTGTCTTAGTTTGGGCTCTCAGAGGCAGACTCTTAGACACTATTCACTGAAAGTAGTTGATTTTAGAGGTGGTTCCAGGGGACCCAGGAGAGGAATGGAAATTGAGACAGGGAAGGAAGGCAGCCAGTACAGAGCATGTTATCAAGCAAGTTACCACAGTGGGAAACTGGAACTCAGTCTCTTTGGGAGCCTCTGGGAAGCAGCATAGAATACAGATCTCAGTATTTTCCAACCGAGGAGCAAGAGAGCTGGGGTATTTATCCACCACTTCTTACCAGTCACTGGTTGACTGCACTCACGGAAGGTGTTCTTTCCCTGGCATTTCTGGCCTGACTGTGTAGATCACAGTGTGTGCCTCAAAGGCCAGAGAAAGTCTCAGATAAATGATTACAGATGCTGGCCTTTGGAAGTTGGGCCAGGGTGTGATGACTGAGGATGAGAAGAGAAAAACTGGGCATTGACAGCTCTTATAATAGAGCAGATCCACAGTCAGATCATGAACTATCTTCTCTTAATTTTCATCTCTTTCTTGAACTGTAAATATCAAATACTTTTATAGCGACTCAAGATGCTTTGCATGAAGACCTTCTAAATCATCTGCACGTCCTCTAATTGGGCTTGTCACTCACAGCTAATATTGCTATATTTATAATTACTCTCACCATATAGGGTCTAAAGGTTTATTTTTGGATCTGTGAGTCAGGCGTGCATACCCCAAGTATGCACGTTCATATCGCTATTTATCTGTTTCTTTGGAAAAACAGGATGTCATTTCCCCCTTCTTCATTCTCCTTGCTGTGCCTACATCTGACCCTTGTCTGGCAGCCTTCTTGTTAATATTAATTTTCATGAATATCTTCCATGAAGTTCATATTATTCCAAACATTCATAAATACATTGTTTCACTTAATCCACATGGTAACATGAGGACAACAGGGACCTCCTGACTTTTAAGCATTTTACAGATGAGAAAACTGAGGCTCAGACTTATTAAAAATCACTTAAGTTCCCACTGGCTTGTTTAGGATGCTTCTGGTTGTGAATAAGTAAAATCTCAAACTGCATTGGACATAAAGAGAATTACTGGTTGCTATGGATTGAATTTTGTCCTCCTAAAATTCATATGCTAAAGCCCCAACCCCCAATGTGACTGTATTTGGAGATAGGGCTTTTAGGAGGTAATTAAGATTAAATAAGGTCATAAAGGTGGGGCCCTAATTCAATAAGAAGTCCTAATAAGAAGAGGAAAAGAGAGAAATCACACTGTCTCCATGTTCTTGAACAAAGGAAATGCCATGTGTGGATACAGCAAGGAGGCCATCTGAAAGCCAGGAATAAGAGCCCTCACTAGAAACTTAATTGACTGGAACATTGATCTTGGTCTTTTAGCCTCCAGAGCTGTAGTAAATACATGTCTGTTGTTTAAGTCACCCAGTGGATGATAC
Source organism: Eubalaena glacialis (assembly GCF_028564815.1). Lineage (NCBI taxonomy): Eukaryota > Metazoa > Chordata > Mammalia > Artiodactyla > Balaenidae > Eubalaena > Eubalaena glacialis. Next base: position 177,753,926 of record NC_083719.1, read on the forward strand.
ACCCAAGCAGACACCATAAATATGATAAATGAAAAGTAGAATGGGTTTTCAAGAGAGGCTTGGTATATTGGCTCAATGATGTCACCAATGGCCTAGTTTCTTCCCATCTCTCTGCCCTGCCCTTCATGGTGTGGGCCATCCCTATGGTCACAAGTTGGCTGCCAGCTGCCCTGGAACTCCATGCTTCCTGTTCACAACTGGAGAAAGAGATAGAATGTCTGATTGGCCCAGCCTATATCACATGACCACCTCTGAGCCAATGATGATAGACAGGTAGGTGGGTACCTTGAGGACAGCACTTGTGTGAATGTTTGAGAGTTGAATTGGCCAGTTTTTTTCATGAACAGTGATTTATTTAAAGAACAACTAACACGCTAACTCTGGTGATTCAGACTTGGGTGTTTGGCAGAAACTTTCTCAAAAATGAATGAAATGGGCCTGCTGCTTCAAGGAAAACAACTGACAGTGATTGTTGCCAATAATGAAATTTGAGCTTTCAGCAGAAAATTAGAATTTTGGAAGTCATGTATTTGTCGCTGTGTTTGACAGTTTTCTAACATTGACTTTTCTGATGAGATTGGTGGTGATATTAAGAAATGGATTTTTTTTATCATGTAATGAAATGTGTAGATGTTTGGAAAATCTACATAACTTAGTGAACTAATATTTTCCAAAAGACCAATGCATGATGTCATAAAAAGTGCAAGGTAGACCAATGGATTTTAATAAAGCAGAACCCATTGAAATGGTGATTGCTCACTACAGCTAACCTTTACAAAACTACCACTCTTTGAATTCTAGTATAGTATAAAAAAGAATTCCTGAGTTCCTGAAAAGGCTATTGAAATGCTTTTTCCTCCCTTTTCCAACTTCATCTTTGTAGATTTTCTTCATAGACTTGGACTAAAACAAAATATCACAACAGAGTGATAAGATAGTTTCACAAATGAGAATACTGATGTCTTCTATTAAGCCTGACATTACGGAGATTTGCAAATATTCAAAGTAATGCCACTTTTCTCACTAAATTTTTTTTTTTTTTTGGCTGCATCTGGTCTTAGTTGCGGCATGCAGGCTCTTCGTTGCGGTGCACAGGCTTCTCTCAAGGTATAGGCAAGATTGGTTCCTTCTGAAGTCTCTTTTTTTAGTTTGCAGACAGCTTCTTTCCCGCTGTGTCCTCACATGGTCATCTCTCTGTGTATCCACATCCTTGGTGTCTCTCTGTGTGTCCAAATTTTTTCTTGTAAGGGCACCAATCAGATTGAATTAGGGCCCACTAAAATGGTCTCATTTTAACTTAATTACCTCTTAAAAGGCCCTATCTTCCAATACAATCACACCCTGAGGTACTGGGGGTTAGTGCTTCAACATATTAATTTGAGGGGGAGACACAGTTTAGCCCATAACACCATGGTTTCATTCATCAAACCAAGTTTGAAATAATATTTGCTGGAGAAATGAAAAATAATTGATCTAAAACAATCTAGATAATCCCATTGGCATTTTCATGTGTGTGTGTAGTTATATAATTCAAAGAGTACAAAAAGTCCCCAAAGAAAGGGAAAAACTTCTATATGCACCTCACCTCTAATTCTTTCATTAAAGATAATGTATTTATTAGGTTACTAAGATAAGCTGCTGTAACATAGAGGCTCCACAATGGAAAGGCTTAATGAAAATAGTGTCATTTCCCTTGCAAAACAGTCCAGACAGGGAAGTCCTGGTTCATGGGTGGCTCTGCTCCATGTGTCACTCAGGAACCCAGATTCTGTCCATCTTATTACTCTTCATTCTCTAAGGTGTTGTCCTCAATTGAAAGTTTGAAGCTGTCTTCTGGATCATGGGAAGGGGACATAGGGGACATTTCATGTGGCAGATTTCCAAAGATGGCCTCAGTAATATCCACCTCCCATCCCACGTGCTCTTCTAACAATGTCACCTTGGCACTCTTATGTGAGGTAGGATTCATGTCACTCTTCCTTGATCCTAGGTGGGCCTTTGTGACTGCCTCAACCAGTAAGTACAACAGAAATGACCCTGTGTGACTTCCAACACAATAAAGTCCAGGGCAATAAAGATACCATGCACTTATGTCTTGTTCTCTTGGGGCACTTGCTCTTGGAATTCAACCACCATGTTGTAAGGAAGCCTAAGCAGCCACATAGGGAGGTCACTTGTACTGAACAACAGCCCCAACTGAGGTCCCCCCACAACCCCAACACTCAGCATCAACCACCAGACATGGAAGTGAGACATCAGACTTCCAGATGATTTCAGCCTCCAGCTGTTGAGTCACCTCCACCTTCAAGCCTTCCCAGCTGAGGCCCAGACACCATGCAGCAAAATCAAGCCATCTTTGTCATGCCCGTCCTGAATTCTTGACTCACAGACTTTGATAGCACACAAAATGGTTGTTATTTTATGCCACTATAACTTGAGGGTGGTTCGATAAACGATAGATAACCCAAACTTCCAGGAGTAGAAATTTTCTTATATCTTTTCTCCTCCCTGTGTTCCTACCTTATTTTAATATACCTTTGCAATAATCTCATCATGGGCAGAACATATGTCCTCCCCCCTTGACTTTCAGTTTAATCACATGACTTGCTTTGGCCGAGAGAAAAAGACAAAACAGATGGTATGCCATTTCTGAGCCTAGGCATCAAGAAACCTTGAGTGTCTCCCCTTGCTTTCTTGTGCCTCTGCCATTGTCATGGGAAGGACATGCCCAGGCTCGCTAATCCATTGGTCCCTGAAAAAGAATGAGAAACATGGGGAGTAGAATTCAGTTGCCCCCGTCAAGGTCAGTCAACCTGTAGAAATAAATGAAAATAGACTATTGTCATTTTAAGCCCCTGCATTTTGGGGTGTTTGGCTACACAGCATTTTTGGCAATAGCTAACTGATACAGCAGACATTGCATGTATCACTTCTGCTTATATCCCGTTGGTGATAACTTAATTATAGAGCCACACCTGGCTCCAAGAGAGGCTGGGAAAGGTATTTTGGCAGCCAGGTGTCCAGTTTAACTAAATTATGTGGAAAATGGAGACGGGATTTTGGTAGACATCAATTGCTGCCATGGGTAGCTGCTCTTAACAATGTGTTATTACTTCAAATATAAAACATCTCAGGCATCATGTCATTAATTGTTTTGTCGCAAATACCAGACTCTGGCTTGAAAACGTGATATTTATTGGAAGGATATTGGGGTCCACAGAATTGACAAGGGCTGAAGAACCATCCTGGTGACACAGACAGGAGTGAAAAGTACCACCTAATGCCAATAAGTAGAAGACACAACAACCATCTTTTAATATGGTCCCCAGACTAGCAGCATCAGCATCACCTGGGAAATTCTTAGAAATACAGAACCTTGGACCCCACCCCAAAGATACTAAATTATAATCTGAATTTTAATGAGATCCCCTGGGAATTCATATGCACATTAATTCTAAGAAGCTGTGTTTTAGCAGACACCATCTCTCTGAGACCCCACTGCTGCCACCACTGTGTGAACAAATTCCCAAATGTCACTTAGGGTCACTCATTCAAAAGTCAAAACCCCTTGGGACTTTCCTGGTAGTCCAGTGGTTAAGACTCTGTGCTCCCAATGCAGAGGGCCCGGGTTCAATCCCTGGTCAGGGAAGTAGATCCCACATGGCGCAAGTAAAGACCCCGCATGCCCAAAACAGGAACATAGATCAATGGAACAGGATAGAAAGCCCAGAGATAAACCCTCACACATATGGTCACCTTATTTTTGATAAAGGAGGCAAGAATATACAGTGGAGAAAAGACAGCCTCTTCAATAGGTGGTGCTGGGAACGCTGGACAGCTACATGTAAAAGAATGAAATTAGAACACTTCCTAACACCATACACAAAAATAAGCTCAAAATGGATTAAAGACCTAAATGTAAGGCCAGACACTATAAAACGCTTAGAGGAAAACATAGGCAGAATATTCTATGACATAAATCACAGCAAGATCCTTTTTGACCCACCTCCTAGAGAAATGAAAATAAAAACAAAAATAAACAAATGGGACCTAATGAAACTTAAAAGCTTTTGCACAGCAAAGGAAACCACAAAAAAGATGAAAAGACAACCCTCAGAATGGGAGAAAATATTTGCAAACGAAGCAACTGACAGAGGATTAATCTCCAAAATATACAAGCAGCTCATGCAGCTCAATATCAAAAAAAAAAAAACCCAATCCAAAAATGGGCAGCAGACCTAAATAGACATTTCCCCAAAGAAGACATACAGATCGCCAACAAACACATGAAAAGATGTTCAATATCACTAATCATTAGAGAAATGCAAATCAAAACTACAATGAGTTATCACCTCACACCAATCAGAATGGCCATCATCAAAAAAACTAGAAACAATAAATGCTGGAGAGGGTGTGGAGAAAAGGGAACCCTCCTGCGCTGTTGGTGGGAATGTAAATTGATACAGCCACTATGGAGAACAGTATGGAGGTTCCTTAAAAAACTAAAAATAGATCTACCATATGACCCAGCAATCCCACTACTGGGCATATAACCTGAGAAAACCATAATTCAAGAAGAGTCATGTACCACAATGTTCATTGCAGCACTATTTACAATAACCAGGACATGAAAGCAACCTAAATGTCCATCAACAGCTAAGTGGATAAAGAAGATGTGGCACATATATGCAATGGAATATTACTCAGCCATAAAAAGGAATGAAATTGAGTTATTTGTAATGAGGCGGATGGACCTAGAGTTTGTCATACAGAGTGAAGTAAGTCAGAAAGAGAAAAACAAATACCGTATGCTAAGGCATATGTATGGAATCTAAAAAATGGTACTGATGAACCTAGGGGCAGAGCAGGAATAAAGACGCAGACATAGAGAACGGACTTGAGGACACAGTGCGGGAAGGGGAAGCTGGGACGAAGTGAGAGAGTAGCATTGACATATACACACTACCAAATGTAAAATGGATGGCTAATGGGAAGCTGCTGCATAGCGCAGGGAGATCAGCTCAATGCTTTGTGATCACCTAGAAGGGTGAGATAGGGAGCGGGGGAGGGAGACGCAAGAGGGAGGGGATATGGGGATATATGTATACATATAGCTGATTCACTTTGTTGTACAGCAGAAACTAACACAACATTGTAAAGCAATTATACTCCAATAAAGATGTAAAAAAAAAAAATCCCACGTGCTGCAACTAAGACCCAGTGCAGCCAAATAAATACATAAATAAATTTAAAAAAACGATTTTTTTAAAAAAAAATCAAAGCCCCTTGGTGAGAGCAAAGAATCAGCTGAGCCCAAGTCATGTGATTTTCCCAGCCTCCAAGGGGCAGGAAGAGGGAAGCTACCGGCACCACCTCCCATCACGGCAATCCAATTTTGGGGAATTCTCCCAAAACAAGAAGGAGAGTTGAATAAACGTTTATTATAGGCTTCTACTCATACGAATCTTCCTATATATTCCTTTTAATTTATTCAGAAGGAACCATATTGAGCCAATTGTTCTGCAACTTTGCATATTTTCACATAATAATACACCTTGTGGAACTTTCCAGAATAATACACACTATGTAGATCTATGTCTTTCTTCTATTGTGTGGAGGTGCCTTAATTTGTTCAAACAGTGTTTAAGATGTCAAATGATGGACCCTCTCCAGTTTTTATCTACTTCGAACAAGGCTGCAATGAACATTCTTATCCCTGTATCTCAGCAAACTGTGTCAGAAGAGTAAATACCTAGCAATGAGATTGCCAGGTCAACGTATATAATAGCTATCATCTTTTTTTCTCCAGGAAAGTTGCACACCAATTTATACTTTCATTAATAATGTAGAAGTCTACCCATTTCCCCACATCCTCACCAGCACTTGGTATTAGCGAACTTCTTAGTTTTTGCCAATTTGATGAGTAAAGTATTTAAAGAATTCCCCCTGGAATACTGGTAATATTCTACATCCTATCTTAGATGGTGGTCACACAAGGGCATACACACGTAAAAACTCACCAAGCTGTCGCTGAAGATTTGCTTAAGTTTACTCAAGAAGAGAAAGGTAATCACCATTAAAGCTTCTGCAGAAAGACAAGAAAATCACAGGATGGTTAGAAACCAGAAATAAAAGTCAAGCATAACTACATTTTGCTAAGTTAAATAAGTCAGTCACAAAAAAGACAAATAGTGTATGATTTCACTTATATGAGGTAGAATAGTCAAATTCATGGTGACAAAGATTTGAATGGTGGCTGCCAGGGTTTGGGGGCAGGGAGAATGGGGAGGTATTGTTTGATGGGGATAGAGTTTCAATTTGAGAAGATGAGAAAGTTCTGGAGATGGATAATGGTGATGGTTGCACAGAAGTGTGAATATATTTAATGCCATTGAACTTAAAAATGGTTAAGATGGTAAATTTTATGTTACATTTATTTTACCACAAAAAAAAAATTGGTAAAAAAAAATTCAAGCATCTCTAACTACTACCTCTTTGCCCTGAATACATTGTGTTCTTAATGCTTCTTGGGTAAATTTAGTATTCAGCTAGCCATTCTTTTTTTTTAATTGAAGTATAGTTGATTTACAATGTTGTGTTAATTTCTGCTGTACAGCAAACTGATTCAGATATATATATATATTCTCTTTCATATTCTTTTCCATTATGCTTTATTACAGGATATTGAATGTAGTTCCCTGTGCTATACAGTAGGACCTTGTTGTTTATCCATTCTATATATAATAGTTTGCGTTTGCTAATCCCAAACTCCAAATCCATTCCTTCCCCGCACCCCCCACCCCCTTGGCAACCACAAATCTGTTCTCTGTATCTGTGAGTCTGTTTCTGTTTCACAGGTAAGTTCATTCATGTCATATTCTAGATTCCACATATAAGTGATATCATATGGCATTTGTCTTACTTCCCTTCTGCTAGCAATTCTGAACATTAAATTTCTTCTGGATGCCCTTTACTCTCTCCTAACTCTATGAGGACAGTCTTTTCCTAACCCTAGGGACTGGTTGTCTCTTCTGCCTGGAGTGCTCCCACGACAACCACAGAGTATCTCTCAGAAACACAGGGCTGAGTGTCTTTCCAATGGCAGAACATCATGGAATTTCAGCATCACATGTATTATGAAATTGAAGAGCAGAAGTTCCTGGCCTTAGAAATCAGTGATCAGCCTGGGGACACATGGCACCTCTAAAAGGCCCCCAATCCAAACATCTGGTCTCAATTTGGGAAGCCAATTGGCCATAGCTGGGAACTTTTCCTCCCTTCTGGATCATGAGGCTTTCCAAGTGACACGTCACCCACAAGGACATAGACATGAAGGAAACATAAGCAGGGCAACAGAAGACTCTGGGAGGGGGCTTCTTTTTTAATAATATTTCTTCCATTATAGAAGCTGTCTGAGTCCATTTGGGCTGCTATAACAGAATATCATAGATTGGCTGACTTTTTTAAAAAATCTTATTGAAGTATAGTTGATTTACTATGTTGTGTTAATTTCTGCTCTACAGCAAAGTGATTCAGTTATACATATATATTTCCATTATCGTTGATCACAGGATATTGAATATAGTTCCCTGTGCTATACAGTAGGACCTTGTTGTTGATTGACTGACTTATAAACAACAGACAATTATTTGTCCCAGTTCTGGAGACTGGAAGTCCAAGATCAAGGCACCAGCAGGTTCAGTGTCTGGTGAGGACCCACTTCTTATTCATAGATAGCATCTTCTCTCTGTGTCCTCACATGGTGAAGGGATGAGGGATCTCTCTAGGGTCCCTTTTATAAGAGCACTAGTACCATTCATGAGGACTCCACCCTCCCAAAGGCCCCGCTTCCAAATACCAATACATCGGGGATTAAGTTTCAACATATGAATTCGGAGGGACACAAACATTCATCCTATAACAAAAGAAATACTTACTAACCAGCTAAACTCTAAAAGATATAGAGAAATCAAAGCACCATTTGGGTAGAGAGATACTATTTTTAACTGTGCAACACCCATTACCCCCTTTCTTTTTGATAGCTACAGCCTGATTTTCCTTTGGAGAACCACTCACCCCCATACTTTTCTCATTCCGTGTGGCCAGAATAAATCAGGTTGCATCTCTAGCTCCTGGGGTAAGCTCACCCCTCAGGAGGAACCCATTCTCTGACCTCTGAGATTGGTTCAAGGGTGGGAGGTGACCCAAATGGAACCAATCTGCTAATGCCAGGATTTTGACTGGAGCCAGCAGGAAAGAGATGAACTTTATCAATTGGTATGGATAAATTTAAATTTTAAAAGGGAATGTGAAATGATCAGGGTCCAGGATGCCATCATGAGGGGTTAGTCTGCCTGAGAATGAAACCTGAGTGGAAAGATGGAAAGAGATCGTGTTTTGACAACATCCTTCAAGTATCTGGGTCCAACTGTGCCCGAAGCTAAATCTATCCATGAACGTTTAGTAATGTGAGCTCATTAATTCCATTGTTTTGTTGTTGTCAAAAGCAATACAATTTCTGGGTATTCCCTGGGGGTCCAGTGGTTTGGAATCTGTGCTTTCACTGTCGAAGGCCCGGGTTCAATCCCTAGTGGGGGAACTAAGATCCTGCAAGCTGCCAGGTGCGGCCCAAAAAAAAAAAAAAAAGGCAAGATGTATTCTATTTCTGACCTGGGCAACCAACACACCCATCTTCCAAAGCCAACCACTGTTAACTTCTTGGCATTTTTCTCTTAAGTCTTTTTTTTCTTTGCACTATTATTTGGGCTTTGTGATCACACTGTATCCATATCTGTGTAGAGCTATAGTTTGTATTCGTTGGTTTTTGAAGCAATCATGCCATGTAACACACGATCACAAAATTTTTTTTCCTTGTTTACAGGTATGAGAGTCAGCAGGTTTTGTGACAGATTCGAATTTTCTCTAAGTATGACCATGCCCCATGTTCAAAGTCAATGGAAAAACTACAATAATCCAATTCAAGCAAGACTGCTAATGTGCTAATGGCCCAGACCTCAGGAATGAAAGTTTGGGTCACCCCACGAGGTAAAGAACCACGACCAACTGAGATGCTTGCTGAGGGCAAAGAGACTATGGAATGGGTAATAAAGGGTAATTATAAATACCAGCTATGACTATATGACCAGATACAGAAATGAGAACTATAACTGCCATATTTCTTTCTTATTTCAGTACAAATATGTTTTGTGCATATATTTATTAAGCAAATATCTTTGTTTTCTTTCTTTTCTTCCTTCTCGTATCCTTTTATAAGATGTATTAACTTCACATCATAATATATAAATATTGTTAACTTTACATCACAATATTTAAGTTGCAGAATATCAAGAAGAGTGAACATCACCCAAGGAGTTTGCATTCTTTTCTGGGGAATGGCTTAGTGCATTTTCAGTTGTTTGCAGGATAATTACAGCATATTAGGCAGAAATACAAATTTATTATTGTCTTTATTTGGATATTTAGTATGGTTTAAGAGATGTATATGGGTGCCAAGTTGTCAAAGAATAGACTGTGATGGTTAATTTTATGTGTCAATTTGTCTAGTTTATGGTACCCAGTTGTTTGGTCAAACACTAGTCTAGATGTTGCTGTGAAGGTAGTTTGTAGATGTGACAATTTACAATCAGTTGACTTTAAGTAAATGATTATTGATAATGTGGGTGGGCCTCATACAATCAGTTGAAGATCGTAAGAGCAAAGACTGAAGTTTCCTAGAGAAGAAGGAATTCTGCCTCAAGACCCAACATGAAAATACTTCCTGAAGGCTTCCCTGGTGGCGCAGTGGTTAAGAATCTGCCTGCCAATGCAGGAGACATGGGTTCAAGTCCTGGTCTGGGAAGATCCCACATGCCGCGAACCAACTAAGCCCATGCACCACAACTACTGAGCCTACGCTCTGGAGCCCGCGAGCCACAACTACTGAGCCTGCATGCCACAACTACTGAAGCCCGCACACCTAGAGCTCGTGCTCTGCAACAAGAGAAGCCACCACAATGAGAAGCCTGTGCACCACAACAAAGAGTAGCCCCCGCTTGCCGCAACTAGAGAAAGCCCGCACACAGCAACAAAGACCCAACGCGGCCAAAAATAAATAAATAAATAAATTTATTTTTAAAATAAAAAAAAATAAATCCTTCCTGAGTTTCCCATCTCCTGGCCTTTTCTACAGATTTCAAACTAAAGACCCTGACTTAAACTCTTGCCTGAATCACTCACCCTTCTTGAAACCACTTTATTCTCACAGCAAGTGGCAGAGTTGCAAGAGGGGTATGAAGAAAAGTAATTCTGCCCACTCTAGAGGGAGGTTCTGCAAAGTCACAAGAAAAACAATGCAAAAGTAAAAACATGAGGGTGTTCATTAGGGTCTGGCTAGGAAAATAGAACTATAGAGCTTTCAAACAAAGGGAGATAAATACAGGGAATTGGTCATGCTTGGGTGACCAATGCCTGGGTGATTGGGGGGAAGGGGGGAGAAGAGGCAACTCAGAAGTTAGCATCAGCAGGAATTGGCTACCACTCTTGGGGCTAGAGGGACAAAGTTTACCAGAGTCCAGAAGCAGGGCTGTTCTGTGGGAGCTAATACCACATGGATTGCCCAGAAGGAGCTGGGACAAAGAAAAAGGTGTGCAAGGGGAGCTGGAAGCATGGAGGAGACACCACCACTGCTGTGGAGAAGCCACAAGACCAGAGGGAGAAAGAGGAGATAAACCCCATCTCCTCCCTTGCCCCACCCTCCAATCTTCTATCACTGCCTCCAATTGGCCAACCTTCTTGGGCAAGGGATCCTGGGAAATGTAGATCCCTGTGACACTGGGAAAAGGGAGGAAGGAATGGATCTCAAAGAAAACAGGTATTTAACCTTAGGACCAAAGTATTAACAAAGGAAAGTAAGAAATGTGTTTCCTTAGAGATGAAAAATTATGCACATCTTGACATGACCAAATACATCTGTATGGGCACGAAACAGAATGCCAGCTTGACAACTTTGGCATAATTGAAATAATATTGCCCAGCTCAGTTGTATTAGCTGGAATTGGACTCATTTCTCTTTGCTTTAATTTTTTTTTTAATTATTATGTACGTTTCAGGTGTACAGCATTATAATTTGACATCTATATGCACTACAAAATGATCACCATGACAAGTCTAATTCTCATCCATCACCATACAGTTAACCCCCCTTTCACCCATTTTGCCCACCCCTCCCACCCTCCTTCCCCTCTTGTAACCGTTAATCTGTTCTCTGTATCTATGAGTTATTTTTTTTCATTTTGTTTGTTCATTTGTTTTGTTTTTTCAGATTTCACATGAGTGAAATCGTACGGTGTTTGTCTTTCTCCATTTGACTTATTTCAGTTAGCATGAAAACTTCAAGGTCCATCCATGTTGTCACAAATAGCAGGATTTCACTCTTTTTTATGGCTGAGTAGTATTCCATTATATATATAAGCCACATCTTCTTTATCCATTCATTCATTGATGAACACTTAAGTTGTTTCCATATCTTGCCTATAGTAAATAATGCTGCAATGAACATGGGGGTACATATATCTTTTCAAATTAATGTTTTCAAGTCCTTTGGATCAATACCCAGAAGTGAAATAACTGGGTCATATGGTAGCTCTATTCTTAATATTTTGAGGAATCTTCATACTGCTTACCATAGTGACTGCACCAATTTACAGTACCACAACGGTGTAAAGAATTCCCTTTTCTCCACATTTTCTCCAATGTTTGTTATGTCTTGTTTTTTTTTCTTGTTTTTTTTTATAACAGCCATTCTAACAGGTGTGAGGCAATAGCTCACTGAGGTTTTCACTTTAATTTTCTTTCCTGATAGAATTTACATTGTTGACTGGAGATGGCTGGGTTCCAACAAAATCCATCCTCCCTTTCCCTAATAACATGGCTCCTCCGTCAAGGACTACATTTCCCAGACTTCCTTGCAGCTAAACTGCTCACGTGACTGATGCTCAACAGTGGAACAGAAGTGACTGTGTCACTCCCAAGTTGAGGCTTTTAAGAAGATGTGTCCTCTCTATGCCCTTTCTCTATTTTTACGGGACTGGAAGAGCACCAAGGAGAGCCACCCAAGAAGTCATAGGTGGAAGATGGCAAAGCCACCATTGGCCTGGGCCCCTGAATGATTACATGGAGGACAGCTGCCCACCATCCTGGAAGAAGAAATAAACTTCTATCTTGTTTTAGCCATTGCTACTTGGGTTCTCTTTGTTAAAACAATTTATCATTTACCTTAACACCCTGGAGTAGAACATGGAGGACATAGAATTTTGTTTCACAATTTACATAGCAGACTTCTTATCCTTTTCATAGTTCTACAGAATTTCTGTTAATTTTTTCCCCTCTCTGAGGAGTTGGGAGAAGCCAGATATCCTTCCACCTCCACCTTCACAGCCATGACTTGATGCTAAGTTATAATTTCCCACATGGGTCTATCAAGAGGCAGTGTGGAGTAGTGGTTAGAGCCTCTGGAATCAGGCTGCCTGCATTCAAACTCCAGTCCACTAGTACTTATTAGCTGTGTCACATTGGATAAGTTATTCAAACCTGCTGTGCCTCTGTTTCCTCATCTATCAAGAGGATATAATAACAATACATACAGTCAATCCTCATTATTTTCAGACCCCATATTGTATATTGACCTACCCACTAAAATTTATTTGTAGCTCCAAAAACAATACTGTGGCACTTTGGTGTTCATTCCTGAACATGCACAGAGCAGTGAAAATTTTGAGTTGCCCAATGAGCACGGTCCCAGCTGAGGTCATACAAGGTGATGTTCTGCCCTTTTGTTTCAGCTTTCATACAGAAATGCCCAAAGGATGGAGACAGGAGGGGGCAGTGCAGCATTGTGCAAGAAACTCTGGCTGTGGGCCCAGTTGGATGGAGTTTGAATCCCAACTCTGGCACTAGTTAGTGGGATGGCCTCAGGCAAGTCACTTAACACTTTTGGCCTCACATTCACTTTTGTAAAATAACGAAAATAGGCTCTACAAGGATGAGTTGTTTTTAGGATTTAAGATTAGAATCTGTGTGATAGGAGATGTTTCCCTAGGAGCAATGGTTCAGAAGTCACTAATTCCATGTTTGAGTGAATTCACAGAACATAACTCCTGCAAATAAGAATCAGCTGTACTTCATAGTATTGTGAACACTGAGCTAATAGGTATAAAGCACTAAGAAGTAAGTGCAACATATGTTATTGTAAGTATTAAATGAGGGAAACAGAGGTAAAAGCACTTGAAGTCTGACAAAATTAAATGCATTAATTAAAAATTAAAATCAATGTATTTTAATACCCTTCTTTCCCCCTTGTTCATATGTTTGACTTCCCCTCTGCTCATCAAAATAGGCACCACAGTGCCAAGCATGGTGTCTTGTCTTAAGTTGGATCCCTTAGAAGCAGAGCCTGAGACAAGGATTCAAGGGCAAGTAGTTTATCTGAGAGGTAGACACAGGATGCATTAGTAGGGATATGAAACAGTGAAAGGAAGGCAGCTCATACAGGTGTGTCAATGAGCAGGTTACTACTGAAGGCTGATCCACTGAGAAACTTTGGAAGACAACACCACTTTGGAACACATACTTCAGAGTTATTGCACCAGAGGGATGAGAGAGCTGGGGTATTTATCCTCCACCTTCCATGTATCACTGGAGGGCTGCTCATGGGGGTGTTTACTCCCCCACACATCTAGCCAATCTTATATATGGTTAGTGTGGGTTCCTGTAGCCAGAGAAAGCCCTCAGGTAGAGTCAAAGTTGCAGATAGTAAGAAGCCATTGATATATGTAGGAAAGTTGAAGGCCAAGGGGAAATGTACAGTCCACCCACAGCAACAGTACTCAATAGATATTGGTTGACTGTGGGGTTAATTGCGTAGGAATTTTTTGCCCCTTGTAAAAGTGAGGAGACACAATGATGGTAGAGGCCATATGACCTCAAATTGACTTTTTTCAATCAAAATCAATAAATGCATAATCATTTTTACACTGGGCAGTTGAGAAGTTAGAGGCTTTGCATCTTGGAGTGGGAGCACACGGCCTAAAGTATCACCTGGGAGTATTGTGTGTGTGTATGTGTGGTTTGCATGATTCTATTCTATGTATAAATTTCTTCTCCACAAAATAACTTCCTTGTGCTAACCCTTTATAATCATACACCCCCCCTTCCTGAACCCTTGGCAACCATTGATCTGTTCTCCATCTCTATAATTTTGTCATTTCAAGACTTTTATATAAATGGAATCATACCACATGTAGCCTTCTCAGATTGACTTTTTTCACTCAGTGTAATGTCTTGAGATCCATCCCCGTTTTTCTGAATAGCCATGGTTTGTTCTTTTTTATTGCCAAATAGGATTCCACCTGTGGGGCTTTTTAATCTTTCACACACACCCACGAAGACTAACCACCCTGCACGGGGCTGCTAAGTCCCTGTTAAAAACTATTAGCCTACAGCTACAGTGTTTCTAACAGGGGTGTGTCATATCCCTTAGATATGCAGGGTGGTGGGAAGGCAGGGAGGAGGGAGGGATAAAAACCACTGCTTGTTTTAATTACCTCCCCTTCACCCCATTGGTGAGGGAGGGATTCCTGCCCTAGGTTCTGGGCATGGCCAAAAACGCAACACCCAACACTTGACAGATGAGATCAACAGCAGTTTATTAGTCACGTATACTCACAGCCTGGGGGAAAAGAGGGCACTGCATGCCATGCAGGGCCACATGGACATTGTACTCAGGAACAAAGTGAGCAACCAGCAGCTGTGGAAGGCAGGCTTAGCAGTAACAAGAGGGTGAAGTGGCCCTTGGTTCCCATGAGAGAATGTGATTGGCTTGTTTGAGTAATTCCAGGGGCTGACAGGGAAGTGAAACCCACTACCCCGGGGGTAAGCAGGCACTGCGCCTGATCTGTTTGATAAGAAAGGTCTTTTGGCCAGAGAGCGGAGTGCGGAGGGGAACTTATGATTAGGTCGTCTGATGCCCTCCTGGTTTTGTTGCAGGAAAATGGGGCTCGAGGGGATGGTCATGTCCCAGGTCTCAGGTGAGTCCCTGGGACGGGCTTCCAAGTGAGGGTCCTTGGCTTCGTGCAGGAAAGAATTCAAGAGCAAGCCATAGTAAAGTGAAAGCAAGTTTATTTGGAGAGATACACATTCCATAGACAGAATGTGGGCCTTCTCGGAAGGTGAGAGCAGCCCCGAAATATGGGGTGGATAGTTTTTACGAGCTGGGTAATTTCATAGGCTAACGAGTGGGAGGATTATTCCAACTATTTTGGAGAAGGGGTGGAGACTTCCAGGAATTGGGCCACCACCCGCTTTTTGGCCCTTTTTGATCGGCCTCGGAACTGTCTTGGCGCCTGTGGGTGTGTCATTTTGCATGTACTAATGTATTACAGTGAGCACATAATGAGGCTCAAGGCCCACTGGAAGTCGAATCTTCTACGATCTTGGGCCTAACAGGTTCCAATCAGTTTTTGTCGTATCCTCAACAGTTCTGTCATTCTTTTAAAGGTTGTTCCCTGCCCCCTTCCCTCCTTCCCTCCTTGCCTCCTTGCCTCCTTCCCTCCTTGCCAGATGTCAAGGCAGATTTTAGGCATCACACCACATTGCTTCAGAGCAATAGTTTTGAGAATTTATTATGGAGCAACAGAAAAGAAAGGTAGAAATATTTCTCTTAGGGGCTTTATTCAAAATTGCTGCAAGTTGTACACAAATCAGTATAAGGTATCTGTTTGTTTGTTTTTTTTTTTCTTGTCTTGGAAAACTAAACTCCCAATGAAGTGACATGAAATCAGAGAGAACTTTAACCTTGCTGCCTAGAGACCATGTTTCTCACTCATGGGGGAAAGGAGAGTTTACGTGAGGATTTCCTAAGGCGATAAGGCACCTGGCTGTCAACAATTCGAGATACTTAATGGACAGGCAGGAAATCATGGGAATTTCCTGGGATTGACAAGCTGAGAAAGGGAAGCTTCGGATCTGTGATATTGTGATTTATAGTAAGAAATATACATTATTTGATCTTCATCCTTGTTTCTAGCATAGAGCTCTTAAAACCTTGGAATTTCTGTGACGAGAGTGATCGAGGTGTCTTTTGTTATGTTAGGAAAAGCACCCAAGGATGTGGGCTGGTTGCCAGTGGAACCAGCCTTGTGATTAGAGGGTTTGAAATTTCACTCCCACCTCCCAACCTCCGGGGTGATTGAATTCAATCACCAATGACCAATGACTTAATCAATCACGTCTATGTAATGAACCCTCCAAAAAAAGTCAAAGATCGGGGTTCAGAGAACTTCCAGGTTGATGAACCAGAACACTTCCAGACTCCACGAGGACAGAAGTTCCTTTTTCAGGACCTTGCCCTATGTTTCTCTCTTCATCTGGCTGTTGAGTCATATCCTTTATTAGCCTTCGTAATAAACCTGTAATCTAGTGAGTAAACTAGTTTCCTGAGTTCTGTGAGCCGCTCTAGCAAATTAATCAAATCCAAGGAGGGGGTCATGGGAACCTCTGATTTATACCCAGTTGGTCAGAAGTACAGGTAACAACCTGGAATTGTGATTGGTATCTGCAGTGGGGGTAGCCTTATGAGACAGAGCCTTTAACTTGTGGACCCTGACGCTACCTCCAGGTAGATAATGTAGGAATTGAGTTGAACTCTAGGACATCCAGCGTGTTGGAGGATTGTTTGGTGGTGTGGGGGAAAAAGTCACACATTAGAATTGGTATCAGAATCATTAGGATCAAAATGCGTCTTTGGAGAGAGGCTTACTCTACCTCCTCATTCTAAACCAGGTCCCCCAATTCTATTCCCTCATCGTACCCTGAGCCTCGCCATCAGAGAAACTATCACCATTTGCAATTACACACCATTTGTGTCCTCCTTAAAAGTGAGCGTCAGGAGATGGAAGGCACGTGGATTTTTTTCATTGCCGTGTCATCAACAGAAGACACCAAGAACTAATATATATTTATAGAACAAATGAATGCATAAATTTAACACACACACACACACTCAAGGAGAACACCATATGAAGATGAAGGCAGAGATTGGGGTGATGCTTCTACATGTCAAGGAACGCCAAAGTTTGCTAGCAAATCACCAAAAGTTAGGAGAGAAACATGGGACAGATTCTTGTTCACAACCCTCAGGAAGAACCAACCCTACCAACACCTTGGTCCCAGACTTCTAGCCTCCAGAACTGTGAGACAATAAATTCCTGTTGTTTAAGCCCCTGAGTGTATGGTACTTTGTTATGGCAGCCATAGCAAAGGAAATTTCAAACTCAGGAAATTTGAAGCTTATGTTTGCCAAGCCTTGTCTAACATCTGTATAGATCAGTTTGGAACAATTGGAAAAATCACCGTCAAGTTACCTCTCAAAACACAGACACTCCTCTCTCATCCTCTCTCTCTCCTTCTCTCTCTTTTTCTCTGGGTGATTTATTTTGATCATTTATTATCATATTCTAAAGCCTAAAGTTTTGAGCTCATATCATATCTAAAAAGTATTTTCCCTCAGAAAGACTCCAGAAAGGGGAAATACTCTTGAATTTTATTCAGCAACCAATAACACACATAACAAAAATCCCATCTGGGGTTTATTTTTCCAGCATAAAACTTCAGTTATAAAATGTGACTTTATTGGCATATTTAGTTTAAAATTTTTTCAGAGTATGGTTTTGAGGGGTCTGCAAAAGTGCAAATCCCTTCCTTGGTTCTTAAGGGAGATTGTCACACATTGGCTTCAGGCTTGGCTGGATCCAGGCACTCAATCTGTGTCAGGAATCTGTCCCTTTCCATTCTTGGCCTTGCTTCCCTTTGTGCTGTCTTCATTAGCTGTCAGGCTCTCCCTGCTGTAGGCAGTTCCATTCTCCAAGGTTAGCCACTATGACAGAAATCGGGGATTAAATCTCATCGGCTTGAGATATGTGCTCATGGCTGAACTATGAGCAAAGAGATAAAATACACTGAATGGCTGGTCTTGGTCCTATACCCAATTCTAAAGTTGGGTCTTCTCAAACCACATGGGTAAGAATGGGTAAGAATGGGACAATGAGGGACTTCCCTGGTGGCACAGTGGATAGGATTCTGCACTCCCAATGCAGGGGGCCCGGGATCGATCCCTGGTCAAGGAACTAGATCCCACATGCATGCCGCAACTAAGAGTTTGCATACCACAACTAAGGAGCTGGTGAGCTGCAATTAAGGAGCCCACCTGCCACAACGAAGACCCAGCGCCACCGAATAAATAAATATTTTTTTTAAAAAAAGAATGGGACAATGATTCCTCAGATGAAAACCAGAAGAAAGATATTGACAGAAGAAATAGAAATGCATGTTGGACAGGCAAACCCAACAGATATCCACTATGCCTATGCTAAGTGAGTCATTAAGGCTTACTAAAACATAGTGTTCATAAATTTAAAACAAATTTACTACTGTTTATTGAGCTTTCTAATTTGGTGTTCCACCTAGAAGTCTGGCTGCCAAATAATACCCCACAGCATCACACACACATGTACACCAATAGTAGGAATTTCCATAATTTCCTGAAGGAACATTTTGTCTTTGTGTTATCTTGAGTCGGCCATGGTTTTCAAATGCTGTTGTTTTTGCTTAGCTAATGATAAATTACTATGGGCTTAGCTTGTTATTATCAATTTAATTTGTCATGGGTTATTTGGCAAATCCTACAGTGTTTAATAACACTCATTTGCATCAGCAGTACTTTTGGTTTATAATTTTTCAATAAGTAGACTTTAAGTCATGTATGCATTGAGTAAAAATAGAAATCAGCTCTACTCTTATCGTTAAAGCAGATGTATGCACAATTCCCCCAACTTTTAGGATGTGTTTAGGATGACGTGTCATTTTTACCACCCAATTGTTTTCCATCGGAAAGTGGGAAAAGGTGGGGTCTTGATTCTCTCCTAGTTGTGTTGGGGGACAAAAAAATTTTTTAGAGCTGATGGCTTAGAGGGACTTTGTAGATACCAGTTTTGTTTTTTAATTTTTTTATTGAAGTATAGTTTATTTACAATGTGTTAAATTCTGCTGTACAGCAAAGTGATTCAGTTCTATATATATATATATAGATATATATATATATACACATTCTTTTTTAATATTCTTTTCCATTATGGTTATCACAGGATATTGAATATAGTCCCCTGTGCTATACAGGAGGACCTTGTTGTTTATCCATCTATATATAATAGCTTGCATCTGCTAAACCCAGACTCCCACTCCATCCCCCCCAGCCCCCTCCCCATTAGCAACCACAAGTCTGTTTTCTATGTCTGTGGGTCTATTTCTACTTTGTAAATAAGGTCACTTGTATCATTTTTTTAGAGTCCACATATAAGCAATATCATATGATATTTATCTTTCTCTGTTTGGCTTACTTCACTTAGTATGATAATCTCTAGGTCCATGCATGTTGCTGCAAGTGGCATTATTTCATTCTTTTCTATGGCTGAGTAATATTCCATTACACACACACATACACACACACACACACACACACACACACACCACATCTTCTTTATCCATTCATCTGTTGATGGACATTTAGGTTGTTTCCATGTCTTGACTATTGTGAATAGTGTTGCTATGAACATAGGGAGTGCATGTATTGTAGATACCAGTTTCAATACATTGGAAAGTTTATGTCATAGAGTAGTTGAGTATATGCTTGAAAAACTGGTCTTAAATTGTGGAGGATCTGAAAGCTTGATCTAGACCAGGGTTGGAAAACTCCTGTAAAGGACCAGATAATAAATATTTTTGGCTTTGCAGGTTGTACAGTCTCTGTTGTAGTGACTCAAATCTAACTTTGTAGCATTAAAAACAGGCATAGACAGTAGGTATACGAATGGGTGTGGCTGTGTGCCAATAAAACTTTAAACAAAATTAGGTAGCCAGCAAATTTGGCTGGTGAGCCATAGTTTACAACCCCTGGTCTAGGAGTTTGAACTTCCTTCTGTCAAGCCCTTGAGGATGTTGCTTGTGTAAATTTCAGTGCCCAGTTTGGATACCTGAGAGCTGTAACTATTTTTTGGTAACAATTTCATGACTAGTTCAAGCCCCCATTCTGCCGGGGTGGTGGAAACTTCATCTCAGCCAATTTGAGGTGCTCTTCTGCTTGGTGGGGTGCTTTTTCTTGGTGCCGTAGTGCTGCATCTTAGTTTTCTGGGGCTTAGATGATGCCTAGGATGCCTAGGATGGGGATGAGGGAGGGAGAAAGGTAAACTAAGTTGCCAAGGCACTGTCTCTCCATGATGGTCCCACTGAGGGGTTCTTCATCATTTTGGTTCTTGGTTCCTGGCTGCTATGGGTTGAACTGTGTCCCCTCCCAAAAAAAAAAATATGTTTAAGCCCTAACCTCCAGTACCTCCAAATGTGACCTTGTTAGGGTCATTGCAGATGTAATTAGTTAAGATGAGGCCATACTGGTGTAGGGTGGGCCATTAATCCAATATGACTGGTGTCCTTTTAAGAAGGGGAGAAGACATACAGAGACACAGGGCGGGCACCATGTGACAGCAAGGCAAAGATTGAAGTGCTACAGTTGCAAGTCAAGGAATGCCAAGATGGATTGCAGGCAAACCACCAGAAGCTAGGAAAAGGTAAAGAAGGATTCTCCCCCACAGGTTTTAGAGGGACTGTGGCACCACCAACATCTTGATTTCAGACTTCTAGCCACCAGAACTATGAGGAAATAAATTTTATTGTTTTAAGCCACGTAGTTTGTGGTACTTTGTTATAGCAACCCTTGGAAATTAATACATTGGCCAGTGCCAGTCACTGCTAGAGCCACCTCTACAGACCCACTGGCTCTCTGGACCCCATCCTTTGTCCCATATCCATTCCCCTCTTCTTCCAAAGTAATAGAATGGTAGCCAGGAACCTAGTTGGTCAGCTAGACATTTCCCAGTCTCCCTTGCAGCTAGGTGGGATCATGTGACTGAGTTCCCACCAATGGGGCATGAGAGGAAGTGACATGTTCTACTTCCTGGCTTGAGTCTTATGACAACACATACATTTCCTGTGTACTCTCTTTCTCCTTCCTGCTGGCTGGAATTGAGATGTAATGGTGACCTGGTGTTGACCAGAGGAATAAAGCAATGCTACAGGACAGTGGGTCATAAACATGGTTATACATTAAGTCTCCTGGGGAGCTTTAAAAGAAAACACCCATGCCCAGGTCCCACTGCAGAACAATTAATTCAGAATCTCTAGGGGACTTCCCTGGTGGTCCAGTGGCTAAGACTCCACCCTCCCAATGCAGGGATCCTGGGTTCAATCCCTGGTCAGGGAACTAGATCCCACATGCCGCAACTAAAGGAGCCTGCATGTTGCAACTGAAGATCCTGCATGGCGCAACAAAGATCCCGCGTGGTGTAACTGAGACTCAGTGCAGCCAAATATATAAATAAGTAAATAAATACATATTTAGAAAAAAAAAAAGAATCTCTAAGGGTGGGGCCAAGGCATCCATCTATTTTTATACCTAACCCTAAGCTTAACCCTAACTGTAAATACCAAAGATTGAGAGAAGATCTTTAAAGCAGCCAGAGAGAAAGTACCTTCCCAGGTGATTTCAATGTGTGGCCAGGATGGGAACTAGTGCCTTAGGGAGAGTGAAGCAAGAAGAGGAAACTGGGAACCCGAGTGACCTCCAGGAACTGCCTTGCCAACCTGGACCATTCCCATTGGATGAGGGACTCTGATTTCTGCAGGAAACACAGCACTCACATCACATTTATAACATTCACCTTCAAAATTAGAGCAATTTTGATAAATTTTAAAAATGCATGTTAGTTTATATCTGTAACTGAGATGGGGAAGATATCTGATGTAGCAGGGTTTTATTTCAGGTGACTAGCAGAAGTATTACTCCTTCCCTCAACCATCCCATTCCTCTTGCAGTTCATGGGATCACTGCTCCTGTGTCCTGCTACCTCTGTTGCATTTCAAACATGTCAACAAATCTTCACTCCTTTGAATAACATTCATTGAGTGCTTAGCATAATGGGTTTAATCCTCACACAATGCAGTGAGGTGGGTATTGTTATCACTACATTTACAGGTGGGGAAACTTAGGCTCAAAGGTGTAAGTTAGCCAAGTTCCATCTGGGGTATGGTCTATGCTTTAAATTAAGTTATATTTTCTTCTAGTCCTTGTGAATTTTATTAAAAAATTTCGTTAATAAAATGTCACATTTATATGTTCATATGCCTTCAGAAATATTACAAGCCATACACATTATATGGAAACCAATGAATTTTAAACTTGAAAGGATTGTATACATAATTTTTAATTTAACTCCTTTATTGTAAGGTGAGAAAACCAAGACTGCATTCATCCATTTATCATTCATTCAATAAATGAGTATTGGGTATTAAAAAGTCGCACCTTTAATGAGGGCTAATTATATGTCAGGCACTGTTCTAAGCACGTATTAACTCATGAAACTCACAAACACCCTTATGAGGTAGGTACCATTATTCACCCCATTTTTGGATAGAGAATCAAGACACAGAAAGGTGAAGTTCACACTGCTAGTAGGTGGTGGAGAAAGGAGTCAAACCCAGGGGACTGATACCACAGGCACAGCACTAGATGAGCTCATAATTCTAAAATCACCAAAGCCATGAGACACAGCTCTGACTAAAAGTTAGGAGAAATAATCAACTAAATTTAAACCCCTGTCCAAGGTTTCAGATACTGGAATTGTCAGATACAAATAAAGAGCAACAACAGGTGAAATAATTTTAAAAATTAAGAATGCAATCACAAAGATGATCAAACAACAAGAAATTTGTAGAAACAAATAGAAAGGGGTTTTTTTTAAAGAGAATTTGTAAAAATAAAAATTTAATTGTTGAAATAAAAATTCAACTGATAAAAAGCAGATTAAACACAGCCCAAGAGAAAATGAGTGAACTGGAAGACATAGCTGAAAAAATAACCTTGAATGTAACACAAAGAGAGAAGAGATATAAAATGAGTCAGTAAGAGAAATGAAGAATAAGGTGATTAAATCCAAGGTACATCTAATCAAAGACCTAGGAGGATCAAAAGAGAAAATGGAGGAAAGGCAACACTTAAAGAGATTAAGAACTGCAAATTTTCTAAAACTTATGAAAAACGTAAGTCCTCTGATTCAAGAAGCATAACATATAACAAGCAGGATAAATAAAAAGAAATACATGCCTAGGTACATCTTGGTGAAACTTTAAACACCAAAGACAGAGAGATCTTTAAAGCAGCCACAGAGAAATCACCTACAAAGGAATGTCAAGTTCAACATAGCAGACTTTCCAACAGTAAAAATGGAAGGCAGGCAGCATTGGAACAATATCATCACAGAGTTAGAGAAAAAAGTCATTCTCCCCAAAGACCCTTAGCAGTTTTGGTGTCATGTGACCTGAGAAGGCCATCAGTGAGGATCACTGATGAGTAGGACACCCATGGAAAGCACTAGAGAAGGTAGAAAGGTGTCTGCCATTGGGACTTCAACAGCAGCAAATCTACCATGAGTAAACTATTTCTTCAACACAAGTTTTAAAAACCCTCAGAATTCTTCAATATAATGTGGGAAACTTGTAGAGAGGAGACAGTAAGGTCCTTCCTACATGTGAGAAATAATGAGTTATTAAAATTAAAGCATTAATGTTAAAGCAGCCTATGTAAAGCATTAGTATTCACAGGCTAGTTGGGCCTGGGCTTATTTGCCTCTAGGGTCTACTAATTGACCAATAAACTCTAATTTTTCAAAATAAATTTTGACTCAGATTAAGAGCCAAATGCATTTCCCTGAGATATACTCTAATGCCCAGATGGTAAGTGGATACATTATTGAGTATGTAAACAAGATTCTGAAACAAAGAGACCCAAGAAAACAATAGCTCAAATAAGAAACAAGTTTAATTCTCTCTCACTTCAGAATCTAGAATTAGGCAGGTGCTTTGACACGGGCTCCACTTCACAAGATCATGGAGGGACCCAGTTCATTCTATCTCATTGCTGTACCATCTCTAGAGTATGTCTTCATCCACATGCCCATCCTGGCTTACCACCATGGCCTTATTCCAACCATCATGAGGAGGAAAAGAGAAAAAGTGAAGGGCAAGCATTTCTTTTTAAGGAAGCAACACAGAAGTAGCATGGATTTTTTCCACCCATATTCTATTGCTAGCACCTTGGCCACATGGCCTTATATAGCTGCAAGAGAAGCTGGGTAACCACGTACCCTACCAAAACTCAAAGAAGTTCTATTACCAAAAGTACAAAGGGGAGGATTCCTAGGACAGAGGAGGACAATGCCTGCCATGGAGGGAGGGGGATAAGGGCATGCTGGGGTTTACTTACAATTGTTTTTACTACTAATAATAATACCAGCTAACATTTATATATGATATGCCAGGCACTACCCAAAGTGCTTTATTTGTATAAACTCATTTAATCCTCAACTTTATAAGGTAGTTAAATACTATTGTAAATCTCATTTTATAAATGAAAAAATTAAGATCTAGAAAGACTAAGTGATGTGACCAGTGACACGCAGCTAGTAAGTAGTACAGCTGGAGTTTTAAAACTCTAGCTGAAAGTCTTAAGAAAATCCATTTCCAAATCTTACTTTGCATTTACGTGCAAAGTAATTATTTGGGGGAATGATAAGGACATTCCTAGGACTGTGAACAAGGAAGCTAGCAAAACAACTGATTTAGTACCAATGTTGCCGAAACTCGGCCTCTGTTCACCAGGGCCAAATAGAAACACGGAGACAGAGTTTTGGGTGAAGTAGAAAAGAGTAGCTTTTATTGCTTTGCCAGGCAAAGGAGGCCACAGAGGGCTAATGGCTTCAAGACTCCGTCACCCACCCAGGAAGGGGTAGTGAGGAGTTTTATAGTGTTCAAGGAACAGGGAGTGATTAGCTTGTGGACAATTCTTGGATTGGTTGGCATCAAGGTGAAGTTTCAAACATCATCAACCTTCTGGTTTCAACCAGTCTAGGGTCTATGTTCTTTCAGTCAGCAGTTTTCATCTGGTGGGGGTCTGTTTCCTGTATAAACAACTTAGGAATGTGTGTCGGGCCTTTATTTATATCTTTCAGGGAACTGGGAGTTTGGTGATTCTGCTATATGGCAGAATTACAGCCTAAATTGTTACCTGTTCCCCAGCCCAACAGCTATTCTTTGTTTCTACATCTTCACATTTCCCAATCATTAACTCCTGAGACAGCCTTTTACTTCAAAAGACAAGGACACAGGGGCTTGTACACGGTTTCACCAAGAAGGCAAACTCTTATTGAATATACAAAAATAAAAACAAAAACCTTTCCTTGATTCATCTCTAAAGGCAAATGTTTTGAGAGAACATAATCCATTCGCCCCTGAGATGAAGTCACAGCAATATCAATCTCAGGGTTTAATCTTTCTGCCAAATATGGGCTCTGTTACAAACCCCCTTGGCTAGAAATCTTCAGGATCCAGAGATGATTCCTTCCTGGTCCCTAACATACAGTTGCTGAGAGCAAACATTTGTCCCCTGGGAACCTTGGCAGGGAAAAATCCGAGAATAGCTTTTCTGCCACCAAGCTACTTTGGGAATTAAGATCATTAAATGCTAATAGTAGCCGTTAGGTACTTTGCAAATGTAGCTAATCAGCCACCCATACATGGGGAAGTATTCTAAATACACCACTGCTGCTAAATCCGGTGGTGACTGCAATACTATTCATCTCCCTCTTGACCAGGTAATTAGAAAGAACTGGATAATTGCCTTGGCCAAATAGCAGAGGCAGTGATATATCACAACCTATGATGTATCACAAGCTGTGTGGCAGGATCAAAGGTTGAAAGTGCTTCTGAGCTGAGAAATATCACAGTAAAAAATAATGCAATAAGAAAGGCTTAAATTCATCAAGCCAGACTCTGTGGGAAGACTCTGACACATGTGCAGTGGAGATGTCTAGAGTGGACACAGAGATGCCCAGTTGGAGACTACATTTCCCTGTCTCCCTTGGGGCTAGATGTGGCCAGATGAGTAAGGACTTGCCAATTAAATGTGAGCCAAAGTGATGAGTGGCTTGTCCAAGAATTGGAATGTAGATGCGTCTGTAACCCAGTCTGAATCTATCAGATGAGGACAATGCCCTAAGGAATGGCAGAGCAACAACAAGGGAAGAAGCAGGATCCCGGAATGAAGGTGTGTGGAACAGCTCTGCCCTGCCAACCTAGACGGCTCATGAAAGACCATTATGGGAAATAGAAACATTTGTCTGTTCTCTATGAGCCACTGTATTGGGGGATCCTTTTTGTTACAGCATCTTAACTTTTACCCTAACTAATATAATAGGATAGTTCATTTAACCCTCACAACAATCCAGTGAGTTGATTACTTTTATCAGTCTCATTTTGCAAAGAAGGAAAGTGAGACTCAAGGAAGGTTAAATAATTTGCCCAAGATCCTAAAACCAGCAAGTGGTGCAAACAGAATTGGAAGCCAGGATTATCATTTTCCAAAGCCCATGCGGAAGGTTCTGATTCAGTAGGTCCAGGGCAGAGGCAGAGATTCTGAGTTGCTAGAAAGTTCCCAGGTGGTACTGATGCTGTTAGGCCATGAATCACAATTTGTGGAGCAAGGATTTCAACCACTCCACTCCCTTGCCTCTCCTAAGATTTAGGAGCTAAACTTCCAGGTTCCCAAATTCTAGTCTCAGATCTCTAAATGACAATGAAGAGCATCCTAAAATAAATGTTTCCATTTCTGTGCTGTTCCCTCTCCTGGAAATTAGTTGGATTCATAAATTCAGGGTTTTTTAATAGGCAAATTCTCTTTCAAGCATCAGATTTCTCTTAGGAAGGTGTCACTCTTCCAAAGAGCAGTCACTATGAAATTGTGAAGTATGATGCCACTTTCCGGAGGTCTTGTGACAGCTGTCTCACCTTCCATCTTTTCTAACTCTAGTTCTCTAACCCAAAATAACATTCGCTGAGGCTGTTGAGAAAAGGTGACATAAGTCATTCTGTGCTTATTTCAACAGGAAACATCAACTACGTGAAGGTAGAAGCACCCTCAGCCTGGAAGGATGTTATAATCAACAGCAAAAACCATTTCAGCGCCCAAGACACTTGGGAAATGTATCCCTACTGCAAACCCAACTCCAGCTTGAAAAATCAGCACATTGCAAAAGTAAGCCAACTTCAGTTCACAAAAGAGAAATATAAATGGCCAGTAAGTGTGTGAAGACATTCCATATTACTGGTAAATAAATGAAGTTTAAACAAGGTACCATTCTTCACTAGAAAACTAGCAAAAACTAAAAAGAAACATTAACACCCAGTGTTGTTGTTGGTAAGAAGAAATGAGCGCTGTAATTTACTGTGAAAGAGAGTACGTATGGGGAATCACATGGTTGCAGGTGACAAGATCCTGATTCAAAATTGCTTAATCAAAAAGGGAAGTGACAGGGAGATTTATCTATTGGTGACTCTGGGAAGTCCAAGGATGAATCAGGCTCCAAGCATGACTAGGTCCAGGGTTGTCATCAGAACTCACTCTCTCAGATCTGCTGCCCATTGGGTAAGGACTTCCTTTCCTCCCTCCCATAACCTAACTGTGACAGCTATGGGTAGATGGGATTGCATGAAATGCAATACATCTAGACCCTTTGCATGTGAAGGTGGAATGTCCTCCCTCATGAGTGGAGTGTATTTCCACACTGCATTGACACTGAGCTTGACCATATGACTTGCTTTGGCCAACAGGATGTTAGCAGATGTGAACAAAGGATTTAAATGTGCCTGCATGATTTAGTTTAGCGCTTGCACTTTGTTATTTTGTTAGGAGAACAGCATGCACCAGGGAGTTGCTTCCCCTTTCTCCTGGGCCACAGATTTAACAAACGTGGAGCAGAGTAAACCCAACCCTCCACATGGCACCAATTGAGCCCAATCAGTCCACAACCTGAAGCGGGATCACCCAGACAAGCCTTGAACAGATCAATTCTGAACCAATCTTTATCTGCAGACCCACAAGCATAAGAATAAAAGCTGATTTGCATATAAAAAGAATGAACTAATGCCATTTGCAGCAACATGGATGGACCTAGAGATCATCATACTAAGTAAGTCAGAAGGAGAAAGACAAATACCATATGATATCACTTATATGTGGAATCTAAATATGACACAGGACTTCCCTGGTGGTGCAGTGGTTAAGAATCCACCTGCCAGTGCAGGGGACACAGGTTCGAGCTCTGGTCCAAGAAGATCCCACATGCCATGGAGCAACTAAGCCCGTGAGCCACAACTACTGAGCCCGCGTGCCACAACTACTGAAGCCCAAATGCCTAGAGCCCGTGCTCCGCAACAAGAGAAGCCACTCAACGAGAAGCCCACGCACCGCAACGAAGAGTAGCCCCCACTCGCCGCATCTAGCCGCATTGCTGCACACAGCAATGAAGACCCAACGCAGCCAAAAATAAAATAAAATAATTAATCAATTTTTAAAAAATACGACACAAATGAACTTATCTACGAAACAGTAACAGACTCACAGACATAGAGAACAGACTTGCGGTTGCCAAGGGGAGGGGAGTGGGGAGGGATGGATTGGGAGTTTGGGAGTAGCAGCTGCAAACTATTATATATAGAATGGATAAACAACAAGGTCATACTGTATAGCACAGGGAACTATATTCAGTATCCTGTGATAAACCATAGTGGCAAAGAATATGAAAAAGAATGTAAAACTGAATCACTGTGCTATACAGCAGAAATTAGCACAACATTGTAAATCAACTAGACTTCAATAAAATAAAAATTTTTTTAAAAGAATAAAGGCTTATTTGGAGTAAGCTGCTAAATTTTGGGTGGTTTGTTACATAGCATTATTGTACTAATAGCTGATCAATATAAAAAACATGGCTTCAGCATCCAGGAGCCACATGGCAGCTGAGTCATTATTCACACACCACCCAACCTTCAATTGCAAGAGTATCATTCATCATTTGCATCCAGAGCTGATACCAACAAAAGAAATCAAATCTCATTTTTAAATAGACCAAGAGAGAAACTAAAATATATATGTCTACTCTCATCAACAGTAGCCCTGAGTTCACTTTGCAAATTTATTTAGGTACTAGTCGTTGTTGCAGCCTACTTCCTATAATTCAGTGGTTTATAACTTTTTTGGAGTCACAGTCTCTTTGGAAATCTGAGAGCTATGGCTCCTTCCTTCCAAAAGGCACATCTTCACACATATACACCATTTATTTTAGTGCACTGGAAATTAATTTCCTTCATGATATAGAAAAACAATGAGTGTAAAGTTATAAGCCTTTCTCATCCATTTTACAGGCAAGTATTTTTTTGATTGAAGTCTAGTTGATTTACAATGTTGTGTTAGTTTCAGGTGTACAGCAAAGTGATTCAGTTATACATACATATATATGTGTTATTTTTCAGAGTCTTTTCCATTATAGTCTATTGAATTGAATATAGTTCCCTGTGCTATACAGTAGGACCTTGTTGTTTATCTATTTTATATAAAGTAGTGTGTATCTGTTCATCTCAAACTTCTAATTTATCCCCCCCACCCTTTCCCCTTTGATAACCATAAGTTTATTTTCTATGTCTGTGTTTACAGGCAAGTATTAATGAATGCTTCCTAGGATATTTTGAAATTAATTCCAAATTGAACAGTACAGTGACTGTATAACCACTAAAGAATTACTTTTTCCCCCAGAACTCCCTTTCTTCATCCAAAAAAATGGAGATTATTAATAGCACCTACATTGCAGGGTTGTCATGGGTGATAAATGAATTAATAATGAGTAAAGTGCTTATCACAGTACCTGGCATACAGTGAGTGTAGGACATGTTTATTATTGCATCTCTTTTGAGTCAAAGTTTTAACTACTCATTGCTCTCAAAGTAAAAGTTGGAATGGAACAGATTGCAAAATTCTTATGTGTACAGTTTGATGAATTTTATATATGTACACCCTTCTGTATGTATTTATATATTTATGTATGTACACCTACATACAATCCCCTAGATCAAGTAATAGAAATTTCTAGCACCCAATAAGTCCCCTTCATGATACCTTCCAGTCAGTACCCCAAATTAGAGACAACTCACTATTCCAACTTTTACCACCATAGATTAGTTTTGCCTGTTCTTGAAATTCATATAAACAGAATCTTACAATATGTACAATTTTGTGTCAAGTTTCTTTCATTGTTTTATATTTTATTGAAGTACAGTTGATTTACAACGTTGTGTTAATTTCTGCTGTACTGCCAAGTGATTCAGTTATACATATACACACATTTTTTTCATATTCTTTTCTATTATGGTTTATCACAGGATATTGAATATAGTTCCCTGTGCTATACAGTAGGGCCTTGTTGTTTATCCATCCTACATATACTAGTTTGCATCTGCTAATCCCAAACTCCCAATCCTTTCCTCCCCCACCCCCCTTCCCCCTTGGCAACCACAAGTCTGTTCTCTATGTCTGTGAGTCTGTTTCTATTTCACAGATATGTTCATTTGTCTTGTATTTTAGATTCCACATATAAGTGATATCGTATGGTATTTGTCTTTCTCTTTCTGACTTACTTGGCTTAAAATGGTAGCCTCTAGTTCCATCCGTGTTGCTGCAAATGGCATTATTTCATTCTTTTTTATGGCTGAGTAATATTCCATTGTATATATGTACCACATCTTCTTTATCCATTCAACTGTCGATGGACATTTAGGTTGTTTCCAAGTCTTGGCTATTGTAAATAGTGCTGCTATGAGCATAGGGTTGCATGTCTCTTTTTGAATTATAGTTTTGTCTGGGTATATGCCCAGGAGTGGGTTTGCTGGATCATATGGTAACTCTATTTTTAATTTTTTGAGGGACCTCCATAGAGGCTGTACCAAGTTACTGACTGAGGCAGTTAAGAACTGGTGTTTCTCCTCTGCCCAACAACCTTGGAAATCATGTGCTCCATTTGGTATAGCTATAAGATGGAAGAGGGCTGCCCAACCTACTCCAAATGCACACAAGTAAGAAATAAACCTTTATTGTGTTAAGCCACTGAGATTTCAGGACTTGCCTGTTGTAGCAGCTGCATTGCTTAATCTAACTAATGCCCAAGGAGAATCAGAACTCTGGTTAATAGAAACTACCAAAGCTCTGGAAGTTTTTCCCAGCAGTTTCTGTGTCCTCAACTCAGAACTGAGCTTCCCTTTGGCAAGGTTCTGCATCACTGATTTCTTAGGTCAGATTTTCCCAGAAGCAGAACCTGAAACAAAGATTCAGGTGCAAGTAACTTATTACGAAGCACTCCCAACATAACCATGAAGGGAGTGGGAGAAGCAGGACAGGGAAAAGAAAGAATCCACACACAAGGATGCAATGTCAGGTGAAGTCCCAAATTCAGACTGATCCAGCAGGTATATAAATTATACCCAGGCAAAAGAGCCTGGTTTTTTTTAACACTTTGGTACCACAGACTGAGTGACTTAAACAACAGAAATTTATTTCTCACAATTATGGAGGCTAGAAGTCCAAGATCAAGGTGCCAGCAGGGTGGATGTCTAATAAAGACTCTCCCCTGGGGTTGCAGACAGCCACCTTCTCACTGTGTGCTCACGTGACCTTTCCTCGGTGCATGTGGGAAGAGAGAGCTATCTGGTGTCTCCTCCTATTCTTATAAGGGCACAAATCCTATCTGATCAGAGCTCCACCTTTAATACCTCATTTAACCTTAATTATCTCATAAAGCCCCCATCTCCAAATGCATTCACATTTGGGGGTTAGGACTTCAACACATAAGGTGGGGGGAGGAGGGGACACAAACTTTCAGTCCACAACAGACTCCTAAATCCATCAGCAATTAGCCACCCAGGATGGGGAAGTGAGACAAACTCCCAGGTACTTCTGGTATTCTGTATGAGGAGCATGGCTCCAGTACTAATGAGCGACCCTCTGAAGGTCACAGGTGTGAGCAAGTAGCAGGTAAGCTTGAAGAAGCTGGGGGATGCACACACAGAGCTGGGGTCTATGTCTAGGTGGCAACAACACTTTATGCTACTCCAGTGCGAAATCAGTAAGAGATGGCTTATAAATCTGTTTTAATGGGGGAAGTAAATTATAATTGTATATCTGCACATTTCTGTCCCTGCACACCAGGCTGCAGAAGTCTCCTACTACAGTTTGAAATTTCCACAGAGTTAGCCCCGATCTCCTCTTACAACCTGGCAATTCGACCAAAAGAATTCCTAGGTTTTTCGCAAAATCCAAAATTGTGACCACAGGACCTTGATTTCCCTCTCATTCAGGTGGTTCCAAAGTACTGCTGAGCCCTGGTTAATCTCCCTGTCAGATTGTTCTGACAGTGAGAAAAAACCCAAGGAACTTCCTCCTAAAGGCCAATCAAGCATTTGTCTTAAAATCATTTGCCTTGAAATCCAGCCAACTTCTGTGCAATAAGAAAAAAGAATCCATTTTCTGCTTCTATCTCTTGACCAACCCCTAGGAAGAGGCAATTATTCAAGTCCTGAACTCCATGGAAGTCAGTGGTTGGCACAGGAGCAATGAGATACCTATCAGTGGGCTGGCAGTCCCTACAGAGAGGCTGTGACTCAGGATGTCACTAGCCACTCCATCATCCCCTGGAGCAGCCAAGCCAGGTGTGGTGCCAAGCATCACAGGTGCTCCTGAGCTGGAAGACCAAGAGATTTCTTCCAGTTGAAGTTAGATTGGCAAGGAAATTCCTCAGTCTTTTACAGATATTGACAGCCTTGTCATTTCCAAAGTGGGGTCAGAAAATGGAAATTCTCCTTGGATGGTGTCCACGGGCACATGGTAGCTGTGCATTTGCTCTTTGCACTCAGAAACGTCTGTGGTTCCATCCAGTTGCACATGGAAGAGAGATGGGGAGCTGCCAACTCCTCCATAACCAGCTTCCAAAACATTAAAAAGAACCGCTAGCAATCCTGGGTTGATGGCAAACACAGTTCTTTGGTTTTCTTCACCTGCTTCAAATCACAAAGCAATTCAACCATTTCTAGGACACATAACTCTACTGGAGTCCTATTCCACGTGCTATAGTAGGGGTCACGACAATGTCTCGTGTTGGGGCCATGCCAACTCCTTGTAAAGTTTTGCCTTTCTAAATTGTGCTTTCTACACACACACACACACACACAGGTTCAAGGTGGATAGACTTAACATATTCAGTCTACTTTGAAAGCATCTTAATTTGAATTCCCCCAGAAGCTGAGACAAGGATTTGAGGATAAATTGACTATTTAGAAAGTAAGCCCTGGAAGCATCAGTAGAGAATAAAGATGTAAGACAGGAAAGAGAAGGCAGACAGTAAATGATCCATTGGCAAGAGAGTTACTGCCATGGGTAACTAGAGCTTAATCCCTCTGGGAAAGTCTGGCAGCCAGTGTAGAACACACCCCTGAGAGTTATCCCACCTGAGTGGTGAGAGAGCTGGGGTACTGATTCACCGACTCCAGTCAGTCATTTATAGAAGGCTGCTCTCAGGAGGACTTTGATTCCCAAGTACTTCTGGCTGCCACAATGAAGGCAAAACAGACTCTGGTTGCAAGAGGAAGCCTCTGATCAAAAAAAGGCAGGACTTGGGCTTCCCTGGTGGTGCAGTGGTTAAGAATCCGCCTGCCAATGCAGGGGACATGGGTTCGAGCCCTGGTCCGGGAAGATCCTATGTGCTGCGGAGCAATTAACCCCGTGCGCCACAGCTACTGAGCCTGCACTCTAGAACCAGCAAGCCACAACTACTGAGCCCACGCACCACAACTACTGAAGCCCGCGCACCTGGAACCCATGCTCCGCAACAAGAGAAGCCACTGCAGTGAGAAGCCCGTGCACCATAACGAAGAGTAGCCCCCACTCACCTCAACTAGAGAAAGCCTGCACGCAGCAATGAAGACCCAACGCAGCCAAAAAATAAATAACTTTTTTTTTAAAAGGCAGGACTTGACAGCTGGAAATCGGGCCAGTGTTCACTAGAGTGTTGAGGAAGAGGGAAAATCCTCAAGCTTCAGGGGATGAGAATCTTGCCACATAAGCAGCACTAAGCTTTTGTGATACATCAATTGAATGATAAATAGAAAACTGAAAGGTTCAATGGATCAGGCAGGGTTAGTTTAAGGTGGGAAAAAGCCCTTCTTTTTTCAATTGTGGTACAGCTACATAACATAAGATTTACCATCTTGACCACAATTAAGTGTACAGTTCAGTACAGTTTCCATATTTTGTGTAACCATCACCACCATCTATCTCCAGAACTCATCTTGTAAAACTGAAACTCTATACCCATTAAACACTAACTCCTCATTCCCCCTCCCCAGCCCCTGGCACCCAACATTCTATTTTATGTCTCTATGAATTTGACTCCTCTAAGGATCTCAAGCAAATGGAATGATATGGTGTTTGTCCTTTTTGTGACTGGCTCACTTAGCTTATGATAATGTCCTCAAGGTTCATCCATGTTGTAGCATGTTTCAAGGCTTCATTTCTTTTAAGGCTGAATAATATTCTATTGTATGGATATACTACATTTTGTTTATCCATTCCTCCGTTGATGGACACTTGGGTTGCTTCCACCTCTTGGCAATTCTGAATAATCCTGCCATGAATATCTAGTACACATTTTACAGGGTTGGTGTGGGAAGGACCCCAGCTGGAATCTGAAATCCAGCATTGCACAGGTGCTGAGGCCATGCTTCCCATGGGCTGCCCCCACAAGTGACTGAGCAGGGCAAGGACACTGAGGCAGTCCAGGTCCTGGGAGACCAGAACTCCTCTGGAACAAGCAAATGAGCTCAGTGACCTGGCCAAATCTCTCAGAGCTACCCTGCAGTCTAAGCTGCATCCATCACACCTTCCTTCCTTCCCTCTCTCTTTTCCTCCCTTCCCTCTCTCTGTACATCACCAAGGGCTCTCCCAGCCTCCCTGGCTCCATCCATCTCATTTCCCCACATCAACATGGCCTCCAACAAATCTCTCACACGGCTGAACTCATCTTGACCGCTGCATCTTGAAGATTCCAGACTCAAAAGGGAAACCATTTGACAAATACCACCATTGACTTCCCATGAGCAAAATTCATCCTTCTATCGTCTTAAAACACACTAGGGTTACAGGATTTATCTGTTACAGCAGCTGTTGTTACCTTAATTAATACAGGAGGGAGTCGGGGTGCCACTTCCCAAAATGTTAAGTTCAAAACCACAACTCCAGGTCTGTGATTCATAGATTGGGAAGCTGCCACTGCAGCTGCTACAATTTCTTTTGAAACTCATAAAGCTAAGGGCTGGACACAGGAATTCTGCTAAGAAATAAAAATGAAAAACCAAGGTCTCACCAGCCAGTCACCAGTTATGTTGCCAAAACTCAGCCTTTGTTCACCGGTGCCAAATAGAAACACGGAAACAGAGTTTTGGGTGAAGTAGAAGAGAGTAGTTTTTATAGCTTTGCCAGGCAAAGGGGCCACAGCAGGCTAATGCCCTCACGACTGTGTGTCCCACCCTGGAGGGAGTAGTGAGGAGTCTTATAGTGTTCAGGGAGCAGGGCGTGGTCAGCTCGTGGACATTCTTCTGATTGGTTGGTGGTGAGGTAATGGGGAGTCAGCATCATCAACCTTCTGGTTCCAAATGGTTTGGGGTCTACGTGCTTGTGGGCAGCAGACAGTTAACATCTTCCACCTGGTGGGGGTTTCAGTATCCGCAAAACACCTCAAAGGACATGGCTCAGAAGATTATCTATAGTCCTTGAGGAAGAACTAAATGTCCTTGACTTTGTTTAATGGCTAAAGTATTATTATTTTGTTTTGCTTGACTGTTTTCCTTTCTTTCTGCATTTTCTCAATTCTTTGACTAAAGTTTTTCTACAGACAAAAGGCAGGCAGAGGGGCGGAGTCAAGATGTGTACTAGGAGGACGCGGAATTCGCATCTCCTCACAACTAGGACACCTACCAGGCACCAGTGGGGGACCACGGACACCCAAGGGGGTGGGAGGAACCCCCAGAGACCGGTGAGCTCTGCTTTTGGCTTGTTTCCTCCCCCCACCCCCTTTTTTCTTTTTTCTGTTGTGGCCTTATTTTACCTTGATGCAGTTGTTTCGATTATAGTTTTACTTTTCCTAATATATTTTTTATCTTTCTAATTTTATTTTGTGCCTCCAAGAGGTCCTCATCTCAGCACCAAGACCCAGCTCTATCCAACTGCCTGCAAACTCCAGTGCTGGATGTCCAGGCCAAACAACCAGTAAGACAGGAATACAGCACCACCCATCAAAAAAAAAAAAAAAAAAAAGAAATGACAAAAATAATTGTTACAGATAAAGGAGCAAGGTAAAAACCTACAAGACCAAATAAATGAAGATGAAATAGGCAACCTACATGAAAAAGAATTCAGAGTAATGATAGTAAAGATGATCCAAAATCTCGGAAACAGAATGGAGAAAATAAAAGAAACATTTAACAAGGATCTAGAAGAACTAAAGAGCAACCAAACAGTGATGAACAACACAATTACTGAAATTAAAAATACTCTAGAAGGGACTTCCCTGGTGGCGCAGTGGTTAAGAATCCGCCTGCCAATGCAGGGGACACGGGTTCGAGCCCTGGTCCAGGAAGATCCCACATGCCACGGAGCAACTAAGCCCGTACGCCACACACAACTACTGAGCCTGTGCTCTAGAGCCCGTGAGCCACAACTACGGAGCCCACGTGCCACAACTACTGAAGCCTGCGTGCCTAGAGCTGGTGCTCCGCAACAAGAGAAGACACCGCAATGAGAAGCCTGCGCACCGCAACAAAGAGTAGCCACTGCTCGCCACAACTAGAGAAAGCCTGTGTGCAGCAATGAAGACCCAACGCAGCCAAAAATAAATAAATAAATAAATTAATTAAAAAAAAAATACTCTAGAAGGAATCAATAACAGAATAACTGAAGCAGGAGAACAGGTAAGTGAGCTAGAAGATAAAATGGTGGAAATAACTGCCAGGGAGCAGAATAAGGAAAAAAGAATGAAAAGTATTGAGGACAGTCTCAGAGACTTCTGGGACAACATTAAATGCACCAGCATTCGAATTATAGGGGTCCCAGAGGAAGAAGAGAAAAAGAAAGGGTCTGAGAAAATATTTGAAGAGATTATAGTTGAAAACTTCCCTAACATGGGAAAGGAAATAGTCAATCAAGTCCAGGAAGCACAGAGAGTACCATACAGGATAAACCCAAAGAGAAACACACCGAGACACATATTAATCAAACTATCAAAAACTAAATACAAAGAAAAAATATTGAAAGCCGCAAGGGAAAAGCAACAAATGACATACAAGGGAATCCCCATAAGTTTAACAGCTGATTTTTCAGCAGAAATTCTGCAAGCCAGAAGGGAGTGGCAGGACATATTTAAAGTGATCAAGGAGAAAAACCTACAACCAAGATTACTCTACCCAGCAAGGATCTCATTCAGATTTGACAGAGAAATTAAAACCTTAACAGATAAGCAAAAGTTAAGAGAATTCATCACCACCAAACCAGCTTTACAACAAATGCTAAAAGAACTTCTCTAGGCAGGAAACACAAGAGAAGGAAAAGACCTACAATAACAAACCCAAAACAATTAAGAAAATGGTAATAGGAATATACATATCAATAATTACCTCAAATATAAATGGATTAAATGCTCTAACCAAAAGACATAGACTGGCTGAATGGATACTAAAACAAGACCTGTACATATGCTGTCTACAAGAGACCCACTTCAGACCTAGGGACACATACAGACTGAAAGTGAGGGGATGGAAAAAGATATTCCATGCAAATGGAAATCAAAAGAAAGCTGGAGTAGTAATTCATATATCAGACAAAATAGACTTTTAAACAAAGACTATTACAAGAGACAAAGAAGGACACTATATAATGATCAAGGGATCAATCCAAGAAGAACATATAACAGTTGTAAATATTTATGCACCCAACACAGGAGCACCTGAATACATAAGGCAAATGCTAACAACCATAAAAGGGGAAATCAACAGTAACACAATCATAGTAGGGGACTTTAACACCCCACTTTCACCAATGACAGATCATCCAAAATGAAAATAAATAAGGAAACACATGCTTTAAATGATACATTAAACAAGATGGACTTAATTGATATTTATAGGACATTCCATCCAAAAGCAACAGAATACACTTTCTTCTCAAGTACTCATGGAACATTCTCCAGGAGAGACCATATCTTGGGTCACAAATCAAGCCTTGGTAAATTTAAGAAAATTGAAATTGTATCAAGTTTCTTTTCCGAACAAAATGCTATGAGACTAGATATCAATTACAGGGGAAAAAATGTAAAAAATACAAACACATGGAGTCTAAACAATACACTACTAAATAACCAAGCGATCACTGAAGAAATCAAAGAGGAAATTTAAAAATACTTAGAAATAAATGACAATGAAAACACGACGACCCAAAACCTGTGGGATGCAGCAAAAGCAGTTCTAAGAGGGAAGTTTATAGCAATACAATCCTACCTCAAGAAACAAGGAAAATCTCAAATAAACAACCTAACCTTACACCTAAAGCAATTAGAGAGGGAAGAACAAAAATAAAACCCCAAAGTTAGCAGAAGGAAAGAAATCATAAAGATCAGATCAGAAATAAATGAAAAAGAAATGAAAGAAACAATAGCAAAGATCAATAAAACTAAAAGCTGGTTCTTTGAGAAGATAAACAAAATTGATAAACCATTAGCCAGACTCATCAAGAAAAAAAGGGAGAAGACTCAAATCAATAGAATTAGAAATGAAAAAGGAGAAGTAACAACTGACACTGCAGAAATACAAAGGATCATGAGAGATTACTACAAGCAACTATATGCCAATAAAATGAACAACTGGAAGAAATGGACAAATTCTTAGAAAAGCACAACCTTCCAAGACTGAACCAGGAAGAAATAGAAAATATAAACAGACCAATCACAAGCACTGAAATTGAGACTGTGATTAAAAATCTTCCAACAAACAAAAGCCCAGGACCAGATGGCTTCCCAGGCGAATTCTATCAAACATTTAGAGAAGACCTAACACCAATCCTTCTCAAACTCTTCCAAAATATAGCAGAGGGAGGAACACTTTTAAACTCATTCTACAAGGCCACCATCACCCTGATACCAAAACCAGACAAAGATGTCACAAAGAAAGAAAACTACAGGCCAATATCACTGATGAACATAGATGCAAAAATCCTCAACAAAATACTAGCAAACAGAATCCAAAAGCACATTAAGAGGATCATACACCATGATCAAGTGGGGTTTATCCCAAGAATGCAAGGATTCTTCAATATACACAAATCAATCAATGTGATACACCATATTAACAAATTGAAGGGTAAAACCATATGATAATATCAATAGATGCAGAAAAAGCTTTCAACAAAATTCAACACCCATTTATGATAAAAACTCTCCAGAAAGTAGGCATAGAGGGAACTTACCTCAACATAATAAAGGCCATATATGACAAACCCACAGCCAACATCATTCTCAATGGTGAAAAACAGAAACAATTTCCTCTAAGATCAGGAACAAGACAAGGTTGCCCTCTCTCACCACTATTATTCAACATAGATTTGGAAGTTTTAGCCACAGCAATCAGAGAAGAAAAAGAAAAAAAAGGAATCCAAATCGGAAAAGAAGAAGTAACACTGTCACTGTTTGCAGATAACATGGTACTATACATAGAGAATCCTAAAGATGCTACCAGAAAACTACTAGAGCTAATCAATGAATTTGGTAGAGTAGCAGGATACAAAATTAATGCACAGAAATCTCTTGCATTCCTATACACTAATGATGAAAAATTTGAAAAAGAAATTAAGGAAACACTCTCATTTACCACTGCAACAAAAAGAATAAAATACCTAGGAATAAACCTACCTAAGGAGAAAAAAACCTGTATGCAGAAAACTATAAGACACTGATGAAAGAAATGAAAGATGATACAAACAGATGGAGAGATATACAATGTTCTTGGATTGGAAGAATCAACATTGTGAAAATGACTATACTACCCAAAGCAATCTACAGATTCAGTGCAATCCCTATCAAACTACCAATGGCATTTTTCACAGAACTAGAACAAAAAATTTCACAATTTTTAAGGAAACACAAAAGACCCCGAATAGCAAAAACAATCTTGAGAAAGAAAAATGGAGCTGGAGGAATCAGGCTCCTGGGCTTCAGACTATACTACAAAGCTACAGTAATCAAGACAGTATGGTACTGGCACAAAAACAGAAATATAGATCAATGGAATGGGATAGAAAGCCCAGAGATAAACCTACGCACATATGGTCACCTTATCTTTGATAAAGGAGGCAAGAACATACAATGGAGAAAAGACAGCCTCTTCAATAAGTGGTGCTGGGAAAATTGAACAGTTACATATAAAAGGATGAAATTAGAGCACTTCCTGACACCATACACAAAAACAAACTCAAAATGGATTAAAGACCTAAATGTAAGGCCAGACACTATCAAACTCTTAGAGGAAAACACAGGAAGAACACTCTTTGACATAAATCACAGTAAGATCCTTTTTGACCCACCTCCTAGAGAAATGGAAATAAAAACAAAAATAAACAAATGGACCTAATGAAACTTAAAAGCTTTTGCACAACAAAAAGGAAACCATAAACAAGACAAAAAGACAACCCTCAGAATGGGAGAAAATATTTGCAAATGAAGTAACTGACAAAGGATTAATCTCCAAAATTTGCAAACAGATCATGCAGCTCAATATCCAAAAAAAAGCAACCCAATCCGAAAATGGGCAGAAGACCTAAATAGAGATTTCTCCAAAGAAGTTGTACAGATTGCCAACAAACACATGAAAAGATGCTCAACATCACTAATCATTAGAGAAATGCAAATCAAAACTACAATGAGGTATCACCTCATACCGGTCAGAATGGCCATCATCAAAAAATCTACAAACAATAAATGCTGGAGAGGGTGTGGAGAAAAAGGAACCCTCTTGCACTGTTGGTGGGAATGTAAATTGATACAGCCACTATGGAGAACAGTATGGAGGTTCCTTAAAAAACTAAAAATAGAACTACCATACGACCCAGCAATCCCACTACTGGGCATATACCCTGAGAAAACCATGATTCAGAAAGAGTCATGTACCATGATGTTCATTGCAGCTCTATTTACAATAGCCAGGACATGGAAGCAACTGAAGTGTCCATCAACAGATGAATGGATAAAGAAGATGTGGCACATATATACAATGGAATATTACTCAGCCATATAAAGGAACGAAATTGAGTTATTTGTAGTGAGGTGGATGGACCTAGAGTCTGTCATACAGAGTGAAGTAAGTCAGAAAGAGAAAAACAAATACCGTATGCTAACACATATATGGAATCTAAAAAAAAAAAAAAAAGGTCATGAAGAACCTAGGGGCAGGACGGGAATAAAGACACAGACGTAGAGAATGGACTTGAGGACACAGGGAGGGGAAGGGTAAGCTGGGACGAAGTAAGAGAATAGCATTGATATATATACACTACCAAATGTAAAATAGATAGCTAGTGAGAAGCAGCCGCATAGCACAGGGAGATCAGCTTGGTGCTTTGCAACCACCTAGAGGGGTGGGATAAGGAGGGTGGGAGTGAGATGCAAGAGGGAAGAGATATGGGAGTATAAGTATGCATACAGCTGATTCACTTTGTTATACAGCAGAAACTAACACAACACTGTAAAGCAATTATACTCCAAAAAAGATGTTAAAAAAAGAAAAAAGAAACAGAAAAAAGAAAAGGCAGGCAGAGGACATGGGTGGGGGTCTAATCTGGGAAGGCCTCATAGGGTCCTGCTCAGTTACAATTAGTCACCAGTACTAACAGTTGAAACAGCAAAGAGTTGGCCTTCAACCCACACCCCCCTTCCAAATCTAGAGTGCTTCCAGTTGGCTGGACCCAGTTCATCTCCAACATTCTAGCTGCAAGGGATTCTTTGAAAGGTCATGTTTTGCTGGCCAGTCTCTGCATTAAATATTAGAAGGGTGTTGGGATGGAGACTAAGTGTAAATCCAGCCATATCGACCTCCAGGCGGAAACTTTAAGACACTTTCTGTTTTTGACATTTTCCAACTTGCACTGATTCCCATATAAACAAAAGCAGATGGCCCATAATCCTAACAACAGGTGTATTAGTCTGAGTTCCCCCAAGAGCAGACTTTAAGACAATTATTTCAATGTGAGCAATTATTGGGGAGGTGATCCCAGGAAGCAGGGTGAAGGAATGGGGAATCAAGACGTAGAAGACAAGTCAATAAAATGTGTGATACCAAACACTGTATTAATTAGTTATTGCTAAGTCCCAAAACTTAGCAACTTAACACACTTTTTAACCTAGGAGTTTCTAAGTGTCCCAAATCCAGGTTAGGAGGCAGGGATCGTTGGGGATCATCTTTGAGTCTGTCTTCCACAAGCACATCCCTACCCTTAGCAATGAGAGCTCAATCCTTCCAGGGCACTCTGAGAGACCATATAGCAGAGCCCTCAGAATTGACCCCCTGAGGAGTGAGGAAGTAGAATATCTATCCACAAATGCCTGTCTCACATTGTTTGAGGACCACTCCAAAGGCAATTATCTTATAGTATGTATTAGTCCTTTGGGACACTACAACAAATTACCATAGACTGGGTGACTTATATAGAAATTTATTTCTCAGAGTTCTAGAGGCTGGAAGTCCAAGATCAGGGTGCCAGCATGGTCAGGCTCTGGTGAGACCCCTTTTCTGGGTTGTAGATACTGACTTCTCATTGTATGATCACTGGGCAGAAAGACAGCAAGAGAGCTCTCTGACCCCTTCTTACAAGGGCACTAATCTTATAAACAAGGGCTCCGCCCTCATACATAACTATGTCCCAATTCTCCACCTCCTAATATCATCACGTCGGGAATTAGGATTTCAACATATGAATTTGGGATTGGGGAGGACATACATTCATTCCATAACATCCACACAGGCTGAGGAGAATGGCCTTAGTGTAGTGAATTGAATGATGGTCTCCCAAAAGATATGCCCTAACCCCTAGAACCCGTGAATGTGACTTTATTTGGAAAAAGCATCTTTTCAGATGTAATTAAGGATCTTGAGATGAGATCATCCTGGATTTAGGGTGGGCCCTACATCCAATGATTGGTGTCCTCCTAAGAAGAGGAGGTAACACATAGAGACACACATAGAGAAGAAGCCCACATGACAATGGAAGTAGAGATTGGAATGATGTAGCTATAGGCCAAGAAATTCCAAGGACTGCTGGAAACCACCAGAAGCTGTGAGAGCATGGCTTGTCCCTCAGAGCCTCCAGAAGAAACCAACACCACTGATACCTTGATTTTGGACACCTGGCCTCCAGAACTTACAGATTTCTGTTTTTGAAACCACTGTGGTCATTTGTTATGGCAACCCTAGGAAATTAATGCAGTCAGAGAGCTGAAGGCAGTTGTGGTGTAAAAGAGAACTGTTTGCAAGTGACCTCCAAGGCAGTCCAAGGCAGTAGCGGCACCAATAGTATCTGCTATAATAGAATATTTTTATTTTTATTTTTTTGTCTCTGGAAAATTGTTGCAAATGCAACCAAGAAATTATGAAGGTGACAGCACCTCATTCCCTTGGGGAGCTGACATTGGCTATATTTCTGGCTACCTGTCATTTACCCTTCCATCTTCCTATGATCACCTTGATCTCCCTTTTATTTTTTTTAATTTATTTATTTTATTTATTTATTATTTTTGGCTGTGTTGGGTCTTCATTTCTGTACACGGGCTTTCTCTAGTTGCAGTGAGCGGGGGCTACTCTTCCTTGCGGTGCACGGGCTTCTCATTGTGGTGGCTTCTTTTGTTGCAGAGCACGGGCTCTAGGCTCACGGGCTTCAGAAGTTGCGGCTCATGGGCTTCAGTAGCTGTGGCTCACGGGCTTCAGTCGTTGTGGCGCACGGGCTTAATTGCTCCGCGGCATGTGGGATCTTCCTGGACCAGGGCTCGAACCTATGTCCCCTGCATTGGCA
The DNA here is from genome assembly GCF_028564815.1 of Eubalaena glacialis. NCBI lineage: Eukaryota > Metazoa > Chordata > Mammalia > Artiodactyla > Balaenidae > Eubalaena > Eubalaena glacialis. The sequence continues at coordinate 177,798,117 of NC_083719.1, forward strand.
GGTGGATTCTTAACCACCGTGCCACCAGGGAAGCCCTGATCTCCCTTTAAGGGGGAAAATTCCCCACTGAGAATAGTCTTAGCATAATGGTTCTTCCAACACCAGCCTCCCCACCTGGGGCAGGAATGGGACCCATGCTCAGCCAACATAAGGCTCATTGTTTTGACTCTTGGATGAGTGGCCCAGGGTCATTTGAAAGTGTTTGAAGGACAGTGGCAGGGGTAGCATGTGGCCAGAGCTGTCTGCCAGCTCTATGACCTTGGCTCTGAATCCTCTCACTGGCCCGCAAGGAGGAAGGCTCATCTAACACAGACGCGCTGAGGATATACTTCCTATGAACTTTCTATCCATCATGAAAGTTCACCGACGTCCTGTGATAATATACAAGCGACCAGGAGAAGGGATGCACTGAGCCCTGCTGGGAACTTCCCCCCTCCCCACAACATGAAGTATTAGCTGGGTAGAAAGAAGAGGAAATCTGAACAGAACTGTGTTCCCAGACCTGGGCAAACTTGCTGTGCCCAACTCCTGTCTCTGGGGCCACTGTCTCTAGGTGACTGGGAGATGTTAAGGAAAATTCTATATGTCAATATTGACACCATTTCTCAGCCCTTCACTCTCCATGTGGGTTCTAATCCAGTAATGTGGGGGCTTCTGCCATGGAATACAATTGTCTTTGCTTGGGTTCCCGCAGAAGTAGATACTGACCCAAGGACTCATGGGCAAATCATTTATTTGGGAGGCGAACCCAGGAAACACAAGTAGGTGTTTAGGGATATGAGAAAGAAAGGGGAGGGCACCCGATACTGGTGCACAGATGAGCAGGTTTCCCCTGTAGGCAACTCTGGCCCAGCCCTGCTAGGAAACTCTAGGAGACTGCATTGGACATGCCCCTCAGAGTTATCCCACCTGAGGGCAGAGGGAGCTGGGGTATTGATCCACCAGTTCCCATCAGTTGTTAGTTGATGGCTGCTGATGGTGACAGGGGTGGAGATGTAGCTGTTAGCTGTTCATTCCCAGGCACTTCTAACATGCTGTGCAGGCTTTGGCAACTTTAGAGAAACCCATTGGACAAAAGATGCAGACACTAGCAGCTGGGAGTATCTACCAAAGGTTACGGCCATTCATCTTTAGCATCAGCAATTCATAACCCTCATGGTGTCCACTAGACCTCCAGAGAGCCCTCAGTTTCACCCCTTTCTCCAAGACTATTTCTACAGCTTTTGGTCAATTTTGTGAGCCTCTGATATTAGTTCCATGAAACTCATCCTTTAAAGTTAGTATGCACAGAATCCATTTCTGTTGACATCCTACATTTGGAGCGAAATAATCTGTAAATAACATAACTGGGCATGTAAAAACTTTTTTCCCAAAGATAATTTTCAAAGTAACAATAAGGAAATTAAAGAAAAAATATTTGTCCAGATTTCAGGGGCACCCCACATACTCAGGTTAATAGTCTCTGTTGAACTGCTACCACCCTGGTCCAGCTTCCACCATCTCCTACCTGGTCTAGTGCAGTTGCCTCCTCTCTGGTCTCTGGGTTTCCACCCTCACTCCTCCCATCCCTGTATCCTACCCACAAGCAACCAGAGGGCGCTTGTAAGAACTTAAGTTAGATCATGTCCCTCCTCTGCTCAGAACCCTTCATGGCTCCCACCTCACTCAGAGCAAAAGCCCAAGTCTGTCTTGTAGCCCACAAGGCCCTGCCTCATCATCTCCCTGCCCTCACCTCCTCCCACTGCCCCCCTCGTTCATTCTGATCCAGGTTCCTCGCTATTCCACAAACGTGCCATGCCTGGTCCAGCCTCAGGGCCTTTGCACTTTCTGTTCCTTCTTCCTGGAATGCTCTTTCCCAGATAACCATGGGGATTGCTTCTTCACTTCCTTTAATTCCTTCAAAGTCAGTGAGACCATCCCAAGCCATCTGATCTAAAATTGCAAACAACCCTGTTTTAAAATGTAGATTTTATTATCATTCAGGTATGGGGAGGCCAACAGATCAAAAGAGGACTGCCATTGAAAAGACACAGTTCCCAGCAGGAGGGGAGGCACACCGTGCCTTGAAGAGCCACACAGAGAAGCACCAGGATAGGTCAGGAGGCAGGGGGAGCGAGGGGAAACATGGTGGTTTCATTGTGGTTTCTGCAGAAAGGAATGGGTGAGGCACAGTCAGCAGGCTTAGGCGTGACTAGTCTGGATAATTTCAGTGGGTTCTGGGCATAGGAACTGTCCTTAGTTGTCTGGTATCCGGCTCTGGAATGATTAGGATAGGTAGATAGTGGCCCAGAGTGTTGGAACTGATAAAAAGAGGTGATTGGGGTGTGGAATCTATATTGGAGTCCTTTACTAGCTCTAAGAATTGGTTAACCCTGGGAGGGACAGTCTTTTGAGACTCAACCAGGCCCCAGATGTCAAAGCATCAGAAACATGGTTAACACAAAGCCCCATGCCAGCACTCCATTCCCCTTTACTGCATGGTTTGTCTCCACAACAATTAACAATCCGTGACATACTGTGCAGTTTACTTCTTTACTTTGTTGACTGACTCCCAGACTGGGTGCCAGCCCCATGAAGCATAAACATTTGTATGTTTTAGTAGTCCCTGTTCTAACGCCAGCACCTAGGACAGCACCTGTCACAGTGAATTGAATGAATGAACTGATATATATATTCCATGAGTTATGGAATGATTACTCTTCAGCAGTTGGTAGTGAAAGTCCAGAGACTGTATAGAATCTTAGTGGTTTCCCTGATTTGACCCTCAAACACTGTGCTTCTTTGCATCCCCAGCAGAGCAGGAAATCTTCCTAGTATTCACAATCCAGTAATGGGGGAAACTGTATCTTGTGACCATCCGCTTCTCAGACTTGAACCATTCACAGGAGTGGGCATCTCTAGCTGGGTGAGGCCCCTAGTTCTGAGCCAGAGGAAGGGGATGCTCCTTCCTGGAGGTGGCTCTTGGTCACATCTTTCCTTCACCCCCTCCTTTGTCCTAAAAATAACCAGGATGCTGGAAGCTGTTGAGGCTGCATTGAGCTATTTTTAACCTTAGGATCTAGGTTGTGACCAGGCTGGACTTACCTGCAGCAAAAACATGTCAGTGGAGAAGTCTCACCTCAGAGAGGATTTTGAGCATCCTTATAATGTACAAGTTACAATATCTGGTTTAGTAGATGGTGTGAATTGAGAGTTATTGGGGAAGCAACAGAAGAAAGAGTGAAATGAAAGAATTTATTCATTCATTCAGTGCCAGGCCTTTTTCTGGGTACTGGGAATACAGTAAGGAAAAAGCAGACAAAAATCTGTGCCCTGGAAATAAACAGGATGAGCTTAGAATATCTACTTGTGTCTGAAAGCAAGGAAAGGGCTTTTAAAGACTAAGGGTTCTGTCAAAAGAACACACAAACTAGCTTGAAGGGGCTCCCACTGGTCAAAATTGGGATAAGATCCTACCCTGTTAGCCAAAATCCCATGTCATAAAAACCTTGCTTACAGATGTTAAATTCAATTTCTTACAGCTCCAATCAGAGCAATTAAATAAACAGACTGGAAGTTTCACACCACAAGAATAAATAGTCAAATGCCAAGGATTTTTGAAAAGCAATATGGTGCATTATTTCATCTGGGATAGTCACACTGAACCATGGATTAATCAAACATGGAGCTGGCGCCCTAGAAAGTATTCTGCTATCAAGATGTGTCATTTCTGATTGACTTATTCTACTTTGGAATAGTAGGAGCTGCCAATTTCTGGGTCCTTTCTGGGTCACTCTTCTACGTGCTTCAGGTACATTATCTCACTTGATCCTAGCCACAAATGAACAAGTTAGGTTCTGATTACCAGTGTTTCATAGAAGAGGCAACTGAGCATCCAGACCCTCTAAAGCACAATTTAGCAAAAGAGGAGGAGAAAGAGAAGGATGAAGTATTATTACCCTGGTAGTATCCAAACACTTCTCCTGCCATATCCAAGGTACTGGAAGTCAAGTCTCTCTCTTTTCTCTAATAGAAAGAATAAGCAGTGTTTGGTGTTCACCCATGTGTTCTCCTCCATTTCCCAGACCCTCTTGCAGTTAGAACAGAACGATGTGACTCATTCTAGCCAATGGATTTTCACTACCAGCTGGAGGCAGTTAACAGCTGGTGTGCCCCCTCTATCCTTCTCTTCCCCTCGCAAGGTAGCTTTGGAAGCCTGTGAGAGATGGTGCTGGTGCAAAATGGAGGAAGGTTGGATCCCTGAGTCACTGCTTGGATGCAAGCCCTGCTAACCAGCTTCACAGGAATGAGAAACAGACTTGTGCTGGGTACAGCCACTAAAGTTTCCAGTTTGTTTGTTATCACCACTGAACGGAGCCTTACACTGACTAGCGAGCCTACTTTGTGGACAAAGGGAGAATTCTCAGGGAAATTTTGCAGACGTTACATGTCATTTTCCCCAGCTACAGTTCGCATAATTCATTTTCTGAGAAGAATTCACAGAACTTAGTGAAGAACTAAGACCTATAGGCAGCAGTTTGCTGATCCCCTTTTCATGAGAGAGGAGAAATCATTTATTACATAGTGGATGCCATGGGGTCTCTTTAGAGGGGATACAGCCAAGAGCCTCTCCTAGGAGTGAGGCACATAAATCAATTCACCAATCTGGGTCTCAGTTTCCCCATTTGGAAGGCTGTATGGGAAAGTCTCTGCAATCCATTCTCTCATTTTAAAAAATTTCCTTGATTTTAATTTCAGTCTGAAAAATAACTGGGGAAGGGGAGAAGAGAGGAAATTTGGAAATAATTACCCTCCTTATAGCAACCCCTGAAGATCACAAAAAGGTTATAGTGAGAAGGGGAGCAAGAATTCTAAAGCTTCTCCACTCCTGGGGAACCTGCTGTCCTAAATTTAAACTTGGCAGAGATTTTGGCAACATCCTCAGGACTCTTTCTGCCAAGAAACTCACTGAAATTAACAAATGGCTTATTTGCTTATGTTTGGTCTGTCCTCAGTACAGGAACAGTTTTCCAGGCACATAACTGATTATATCCAAATTTATTTCCAGTTTTCTCCTCTCTGCAGTTGTGTCATGTCCTCAGTTTGAAAGGTCACGTTCATCAGATTAGAATATGAGAGGTTGGCATGCAGACATTTCATGTAAATGCCTGAATGCCTGAGGCAGGATAAGGAGGAAACAAACTTCTGCAGAAGAAAAATAATTATCATAACAGCTCAGGCACAGTCCTAGAGTTGTACATATATTAAATTTAGCAATATCCAACTTTTTTAACCACCTGAGCTCCTTTGCCGTATGTAATTTCTTTTGCCCAGACCATTCCAATAAATTTGTAACCCATAATAATGAATTTATCATACAAAAATGCAAAAGGTGAAAATTGATGATCTAAAATAACACAAATTGTTAACACCCTGGTCTAAGCCTCCATCACTTCCCACATGGACCAGTGCTGTTGTTTCCGCCCAGGTCTCCTGGCTCCTGCCCTCACCCCTGATGGTCTGTTCCCCCTGCAGCAGCCAGAGGACGCCAGTGAGCACCTGAGTCCAGTCACTGGTCTCCCCCGCTCAGAACTTTGCACAGCTCCCACTTCATTGGGATAAAAGCCAAAGTCCTTCCCACATCCCCCAAAACCCTGCACAATCTGCCACCAACAACTCCCTGCCCTCGCCTCCTCCCACTCTCCCCCTCACCCACTCCCTCCAACCACACTGACTTCTTTGCTGTTGCTGAAACATACTAGGCATGGTCCCACCTCAGGGCCTTTGAGCTTGCTGTTCCCACTGCCTAGAAAGCTCCTTCCTCCCAGCTTCCTCATTACCTGCATCAAGTTTACTCAGTTCTCACATTTCTAACCCACTTCTAACCCCCTAAAACTGCAACTCACTCCCCAGCACTCCCGATCCACTTACCCTGTTCTATAGTCTTTCTTCCATAGTATTTACCACCTTTTTCTTTTAGGAAATAACTTTTTATTTTACATTGGAGTATAGTTGATTAACAATGTTGTGTTTCAGGTGTACAGCAAAATGATTCAGTCATACATATACATGTATCTATTCTTTTTCAAATTCTTTTCCCATTTAGGTTGTTATATAATATTGAGCAGAGTTTCCTGTACTATACAGTAGGTCCTTGTTCGTTATCCATTTTATTTATTTTTTATTTTTTAAATTTATTTTTGGCTGCATTGGGTCTTCGTTGCGGTGCGCAGGCTTCTCATTGCGGTGGCTTCTCTTGTTGCAGAGCATGGGCTCTAGGCGCAGGCTTCAGTAGTTGTGGCACGTGGGCTCAGTAGTTGGGGCTCGTGGACTCAGTAACTGTGGTGCACGGGCTTAGTTACTCCACAGCATGTGGAATCTTCCCAGACCAGGGATCAAACCCATGTCCCCTGCATTGGCAGGCAGATTCTTAACCACTGAGCCACCAGGGAAGTCCCTGGTTATCCATTTTAAATATAGCAGTGTGTACATGTCAATCCCATACTCCCTATCTATCCCTCCCCCCACCCCTCCCCTCCCCCACCACCGTAACCATAAGTTCATTCTCTAAGTCTGTGAGTCTGTTTCTGTTTTGTAAATAAGTTCATTTATATCATTTTTTTTTAGATTCCGTATATAAGCAATGTCATACGATATTTCACTTTCTCTGTCTGACTAATTTCACTTAGTATGATAATCTCTAGTTCCATCCATGTTGCTGCAAATGGCATTATTTCATTCTTTTTAATATCTGAGTAATATTCCATTGTATATAGGTACCACATCTTCTTTATCCATTCCTCTGTCGATGGACATTTAGGTTGCTTCCATGTCTTGGCTATTGTAAACAGTGCTGCAATGAACATTGGGGTGCATGTATCCTTTTGGACCATGTTTTACCACCTTTTAACATACTTTATGTCTCGGGGGGGTTTAATATTTATTTATTTACTTTGGCTGCACCGGGTCTTAGTTGTGGCATGTGGGATCTAGTTCCCTGACCAATCTAGTTCCCCTGCACTGGGGGCGTGGAGTCTTAACCACTGGACCACCAGGGAAGTCTCTACGTCTCGTGTTTATTATCCACCACCCTCCACTCGAATTGAAACCCCTTGAGGATGGTAGCTTTGTTTATTCACTCCTGTAGCTCAGACATCTAGAAAGTACCCGGCCCATGGTAGGTACACAATACATATTATTGAAGGAACGGATAAATGAACAAATGAATGACTTGCTTTACAATATCTGACTTACGGAAATTTTGGAATATCTAATTTTGGAATATCTCAGTGTCGACTTTTTAATAAGTTTTCATTTTCTTCTTCCTCCCTATTGTTTCCTGTTTGAGTTCAAATCCCATCCTCGGTGCTCTAGAATTCTCTCCACCCACAGGCATACAGCCCCCATGCTCCAACCTTCTGTATTTTTTTTTTTTTTTAAGAAACTGTTTCTTTTCCGTCAACCTACTTCCATTTTAAGAGTTTGTGGAAGAGCAGCTTAAGACCACTCAGTGGTTGTTCCTACCCATTCAGTGGCCTGAGCAGTGAGAGCTGCAGACCAGTCTTCAGTGGCAGGCTAAGCACTCCAGTCAGTGGGGAACTGCTGAATAGGCACAGAGGGCACCTGCACACCTTCGGACCAGTCCGCCACCTCAGGCTGAGTAGCAGTGAACTCAGGAGCTGGAGCAGTCCATTCACCCTGAAATTCTTCCTTGGTCACAGCCTTCACAGCTGCCACCTGCTCTTCCTTTTCAATCTCTTCAGGATCTCTGTTGAAGTAGAAATCAAACATGACCTCCCATGGGTGTTCACGGGAGATGGTGCCACGCATGCGCAGAACTTCCCGGGTAAGCCACCAAATCAGACCCACTGAGTGAGCTCCCTTTTTAGGATCGTACAGCAGGATACATCAAGTTAGTCTGAAAACAGAAAGGCCAAATAATGCCTGAGAGGTCCAAGATGAAGAAATCATGGAGAAAAGCAGAAGAAAACACAGGCCATCTTTAAAATGTTTTCATCTCTCCTTAAAGCTTTCGTACATTAAAATCATACATTTGTAGCAAGTATTACTATCAAACTCCACTCATTGAGCCAGAGACCCTTGCGGTGTTAGCGAAAAACTTGCCCCTCCTGTAGAACACTACCTACACTTGTGAGTTCATCAGCCAGTGGCTGTATTTTTACTAGACCTAAATCTCATGGAATAGTATCAACACCTGGGCCTTTCTGGTGGCATGACAGCTCTGTAGGTTTCATATAAACAGAGACCAGGTTTTCTCAACCTCTGCACAGTTGGGTCCAGATCCTTCTTTGCAGTGGGGGCCGTCCTGCGCATTATAGGAAGTTCACAAGCATCCCTGGCCTCCCCCCCACTAGATGGCAGTAGCCCCCTCTGACCCCATTCACGACAATTAAAAATGTCTCCAGCTTTGTCAAACTCTCCAAGGAGAAAAGGCACCCCAGGTCAAGAATCACTGGGTTAAATGTTCCTCGCAGATTACCAAACCCACAATCCAATGAACTTCCCAGATAGTGCACCATTTCTTTTTATCCATGTGAGACAAAATCCAAGTGCACACTAGAGCCAAAAAGTCCCCAGCCATGCCCAGAGGTGAGCACAGCACCACTTCCACAACTTTCGCACCAAAATGGCATTAATCAGGAGGAAACATCAGACAAAGCCAAACTGAGGGGCATTCTACAAAGTACTCAACCTGCGCTGTTCAAAAGAATCAGGGTCATGTACAGCGTGGTGACTAAAGTTAACAATACTGTGTTATATATTTGAAAATAAGATCTAAGGGAGTAGAGTGGATATATGTATACATATGACTGATCACGTTACTGTACAGCAAGAAACTAGCACATTGTAAAGCAACCATACTCCAATAAAAATTAACTTTTTTAAAAAAAAGAGCTTATGTCCCTAGTAATGGTCTGTCCTATTGATAACCTGGGACCACTATCAGTGTTAACATATATTAAAATATTCTACTGAAATTCTTGATTTTATTTGTCATTTAACAATTGAGGGATTTACTACTTGCAAGGCACTGTGATGGGGTATGGGGAATGATTATAATATTTGGTGAGCACAGGCTGTATGCCAGACACTAGACAAAGCTTTTCTGTGGGTTATTTTGTTCAATCCTTACAACAATCTTGTGACGTAGGAGCTGTCCCACCTCTCCTCACTACATATTACAAATAGAGAAAATGAGATGTGAAGAAGTTAAAGCTGATTTTTTTTTTTAAGGAAAAAATAAATCTTAGGGAGCAGATCTTAAAAGTTCTCTTCACAAGAAAAAGATTTTTGAACTATGTGCAATGATGAATGTTAACTAAACTTACTATGGTAATCATTTCACAATACATACATATGTCAGCAAACAAGGACCTACTGTCTAGCACAGGGAACTATACTCAATATTTTGTAACCACCTGTAAGGGAAAAGAATCTGAAAAATATTGTATATATATGTGTGTATACATAAATATGTATATATGTATAACTGAATCACTATGCCGTACACCTGAAACTAACACGACATTGTAAATCAACTATACTTCAAAAAAATAAAAAATATATATATACATATATCAAATCATCATGTTGTACAGCTGAAACTTATACAATGTTATATGTCAATGAAACTGTGAAAAATAATACGTGTGTAAATGTATATACATATAAAGACAGACAGAGACATAGGGAGATGAAAATAACATGGAAAATGTTAATAATTGGAGAGTCTAGGTGAAGGGTTTGTGGATGTTCATTGTACTGTTCTTGTAATTTTTCTATAGGTTTGAACATTTACAAAATAAAATGTTAGAAGAACAAGTTACCTCGTCTATTGCCAAAATTTTAATTAATTCAAGTATGGAATCTGGGTATCAAAATGCCCCCCAAGTTAGAGTTTAATAAAGGAAATAGAGGAAGAATATTGGAGATTTTCAGAAAATATTTGGTTATCAATACACATTTGCCATGGATGATCTACATTTTCCATCTCTACCCACAAGCAACATTGCGTTGTCCAGATTAAAGAGCCATTTTTCTACTCTGAAAGTAGGAATGCTTTCAAGATTTACATAAACCATTTCGGGGCCAGGGAACCTTAGGATAGATGCGAATCTTGGAATGTGGGTTGTTAGAATATTTTGAAGCTGGTGAGAAAAAAAAGACAAAATATCTGCAAGACAAAATAGGCATCTGCAACTCCCGGTCAACACAAAGATAAGTAGAAACGTGTCTGCCCTTGTGGGAACAGATTGAGTGGAGGGAGTTGATGGGTGTGAAGGCGATGCTGTCAAAATCCCGAAATAAAGATGTTCAAAACGCCCTTTCACAGCATGTCAGACAAATGCCGCATGGGGACCTCGACATCCCACAGTGATTGAATGTCAAGCAGAGATTTTGAGAAAATGAGAGAGGGCGGAAGCTATGCATGAAAACATACCCTTTTCCTCTCTTTCCAAATCTGGGTCAAAGTGCCCAGCTGTGGGACCAGGACAGTTTCTCAGCTGTCTGGGAAGCAACACCACCTTATCCAAGTCTATCAGGGTGCCAGAATAGTTGGGCTTCCTATTATTAATTGATTTGTTTGATATACATTCATGGAGTGCTTACGTTCTAGGTGCTATGCTAAGCTTTGGAAAACACAGAGGATTCTGCCAGTTCCTGCCCTTGGAAGCTTGTAGTACAGTGAGGAGTACAAGAGAAGTAGTAACAAGAGTAAATTGTAACAAAGAGAAGTAGTAACAAGTGTGGTAGATTGAATTACTGGTCCCATTTCTTTACCCCTCCCCAAACCATACCCTGCACCATGGGACTTTACTGTCATTCTCACTAGAGGTAGAATCCCTGCCCCTTGTATTTTAAAATAGTGTATTTTAGGGGGAATTCCCTGGCAGTTCAGTGGTTAGGACCCCGTGCTTTCACTGCCATGGTCCCAGGTTTGATCCCTGGTCGGGGAACTAAGATCCCGCAAGCTGACCAGCAAGGCAAAAATAAATAAAATAAAATGTATTTTAGAAAGCTTGACTTATAGTAAGACCAATAGATCAGGAGATGATTTCCATTGAAAAGATAGTTTATTACTCCAAGTTCCCAGAAGGAGGGGTTCAGGCCAATCCATGTGAGGCCACACATGGATGCACCAGGGTCAGCCAGAGGAAGAGGGAAGGGGAAGTGTGGGTAGGAGACTTTATTGTGTTTCCCTTAGGAGGAAACAGGTGAGGCTGGGTAAAAAGACTTGGGATTGGCTAGTTTGAGTACTTTCAGCAGTCTCTGGGCATAGGTGCTGCCCCAAGTTGTCCAATACCTGGGCTTGAGTTGATTAGGTCAGGTGGAGAGTGGCCCTGAGTGCAAGAGCCCAATAAAAGAGGTGGTTGGAGTGTGAACTCAGGATTGCTTGGTTTGCACATGAAAGGTACATTCATAGGCAAGTTGTTTATTATCTCTAGGAAATGACTAACCCTAGGAGGGGCAGTATCTGCAGGGTCAGCAAGATCCCAGATGTCAAAGCATCACAATACAGAAAACAAAAAAGAAGTCATTGATACTGGGTCATATGACCTGCTTTGGTCAATGGAATGTAGTGGAAGAATCACTATGTCATTTACAAGCCTAGACCTCAAAAGACCTCATGTGTTTCCACTTGCCCTCTTGTCTCTGTCATTACCAGGCAGAGAGCTTCCCCCTGGGAACAGCTACTTCTTTGGCTGAGGCAAACACATACAGAGTAGAAGTGGACCTGGATGCAATCTACAGAGAAGCTCATGCATGAATCAAGGCAGGCCAGCTGATCCTCACATGCATCAGCCAAGTCCCAGTCAACCCTCAGATGTGTAGGCAAGATTAAAAGATAGTTACTTTTGGAACATTCACCAAAGTAGCCCATATGCTAGGCTGGAAAGCAAGTCTCAATAAATTTTGAAAGACTGAAATCATACAGAGTATGACCACAGTGGAATTAAACTGGAAATCAACAACAGAAAGTTAATTAGAAAAGTCCCAATTGTTTGGAAATTTAACCACATAGCTCTTAAAAACCTATAGATCAAAGGAAAAAATCACAGTGGAAATTAGAAAATATTTTTAACTGTATGATAATGAAAATGTAACATGTAAAAAGTTGTGGGATGCTGCTAAAGCAGTGATTAGAGAGAAATTAGCTTTGAATGCCTATATTTCAAAAGAAGAAAGTTTAAAACATTGTCGTTTCAAGATACTGAGTATTGGGGGGTTCTTTTCTTATGCAGCAATAGCTGACTACCACAATAACTAGCATCTACAGTGTATTCTAAATACCTTATAGCGACTACCCTGGTGGTCCAGTGGCTAAGACTCTTCGCTCCCAATGCAGGGGGCCTGGGTTTGATCCCTGGTCAGAGAACTAGATGCCACATGTTGCAACTAAGAGTTCACATGCCACAACTAAAGATCCCACAAGTTGCAACTAAAAGATCCCACATGCTGCAACTAAAAGATCCCGCATGCTACAACTAAAGATCCTGCATGCCACAACTAAAAGATCCTGCATGCCACAACTAAAGATCCCACATGCTGCAATGAAGATCCCATGTGCCGCAAGTAAGACCCAGCCCAGCCAAATAAATAAATTAAATTAATAAATATTTTAAATAAATAAATAAATAAATACCTTATAAATAATATATATTCATATATTTATATTATATCTAAACATATTTATATATTTATATAAAGTTATTAAAACCTTATAAGTGTAATAGGAGGAACATACTATTATTTTCTCCTTTTTTTAGATGTATGTAAACAGAGTCACAGAGTTTATGTAAATAGCTAATGAGAAACAAAAGCAGGATTCAAATTCAGGCAGACTGACTCTGAAGTCTAGGTTCTTAGCCACTTTGCTATACTGCCCTTAGAGGAGAAAGCTAATTATTACAACATTGTGATAAGTACTATTAATTCACAGAGGTGGGAGGGGCCTAACTCAGAGGATAAGAAAAAAACTCTGGAAGAAGTGATGCTTGAACTGAGCATTGAGTACAAAAGGAATTACATAGATGACTAAGAGACAGTCAAGACTGATGAAAAAGTTGTGTAAAGGCCCACAGCCATGAAGAACACAGCACAGATTTCGGTGTGGCTGGCCCATAGGGTAGGCATGAGTGGCAGCAGGAAATGAAGTTGAAGAGCTAATCCAGACCCAATCAAGAAAGGTCTTGCTAAGAGATGAATGGGTACAGAAAATGTGATATATATATATCACATATATATATACACACATATATATATATCACATATATGTATATACACACACACACCATAGAATATTACTCAGCCATAAAAAAGAAGGAAATAATGCCATTTGCAGCAACATGGATGGAACTAGAGATTATCATACTAAGTGAAATAAGTCAGAAAGAGAAAGACAAATATCATATGATATCACTTATATGTGGAATCTTAAAGAAATGATACAAATGAACTTATTTACAAAACAGAAGTGCAGCATTGTCAAAAGAAAAAAACAACAACAAGACAGTATTCGGGACTTCCCTCGTGGCACAGTGGTTAAGAATCTGACTGCCAATGCAGGGGACACGGGTTCGATCCCTGGTCTGGGAAGATCCCACATGCCGCAGAGCAACTAAGCCTGTGTGCCACAACTACTGAAGCCCACGTGCCCTAGAGCCCACACGCCACAACTACTGAGCCCGCATGCTGCAACTACTGAAGCCCTCATGCTTAGAGCCCATGCTCTGCAACAAGAGAAGCCACCACAATGAGAAGCCCACGCACGGCAACGAAGAGTAGCCCCTGATTGCTGCAACTAGAGAGAAAGCCCGCGCCCGGCAATAAAGACCCAACACAGCCAAAAAAACAAAAAGCAAAAAACAAAAACAAAGAAACAAACAAAAACAGACGTAAACACAGACATAGAAAACAAACTAATGGTTACCAAAGTGGAAAGGTCAGGGGAGGGGATAGATTGGGAATTTGGGATTAACAGATACACACTACTATATATAAAATAGAGGGACTTCCCTGGTGGCACAATGGTTAAGAATCCATCTGCCAGTGCAGGGGACACAGGTTTGAGCCCTGGTCCAGGAAGATCCCACAAGCCACAGAGCAACTAAGCCCATGAGCCACAACTACTGAGCCCACATGCCACAACTACTGAAGCCCACGCGCCTAGAGCCCGTGCTCCACAACAAGAGAAGCCACCACAATGAGAAGCCCACGCACCGCAACGAAGAGTAACCCCCACTCGCTGCAACTAGAGAAAGCCCACGTGCAGCAACAAAGATCCAACGCAGCCATAAATAAATAAATAAATAAATATATAAATTTATTTTAGAAAAATAAAATAAAACAAAATAGATTAAAAAAACAAGGACCTACTGTATAGCACAGGGAGCTACACAGGAACTATTCAATATCTTGTAATAACTTATAATGGAAAAGAATCTGAAAAAGAATATATATATATATATATCTCCAAATTACATTGCTATACACCTGAAACATTGTAGATCAACTACACTAGAAAGAAAGAAAGAAAGAAAGAAAGAAAGAAAGAAAGAAAGAAAGAAAGAAAGAAAGAAAGAAAGAAAGAAAGAAAGAAAGAAAGAAAGAAAGAAAGAAAGAAAGAAAGAGAAAGGAAGGAAGGAGAGAAAGAGAGGGAGGGAGGGAGGGAGGAAGGAAGGAAGGAAGGAAGGGAGGGAGGAAGGAAGGAAGGAAGAGAGAAAGTCTTGCTGAGGCATTTAAATTGAAGTTTTATCCCAAAATCTTCAGAGATTCAAGCCTGGTTAAGTAGGGAGTTGATGTGATCAGATTTGCACCTCAGAAAGATCAATCTATAGTACAGGGGATTGGAGAGGAGACAGGAAGTTTAAAAAAATTCAGTTGAGAGGCCACTGAAGCATTGACAAAAACTCTTCCCTTAAGCAAATGTTGGATAGGTTCTTCTGAGCCCTCTTTTCAACAAGGCCTCATCCTTGGGCCCTGTCCTCAGCCTGCCTAAAACAGTCTAAGCAAAGAATCCCGCTAAGTCATCCCCTAAGGTGATATCTGATCACTGTGGCCTGCCTTCAGCAAGAATCCTGTTAAGTCAGTTTGGCAAGAATCCCCCTAACTTTGAGGTCTCCACTGACCCTCGCCCTCTGCTTGTTGGCTATGAGTCTTTGCCGCATTTGGACTTGAGCCCAGTTCTATACTGAAGTCTCTTTTTCCCTGTTGCCATAGTACTAAATAAAATCTATCTTTACTGCTTTTAACTAGTGTCTGGCTCTACCTCTCTTTGACAGTACCCATATGAGTTACAAAAATCTGAACTAAGGCATTAGCAGTGAAGGTCCATTCACTCATCAGGCATTCATTTAGCACCCACTGTGTGCCAGATTTTGCGCTAGGCCTTGAGGATACAGCAGTGAGCAAAAGGGGCAAAATTCCCTGCCCTCATGGAGCTGATATTCTAAAGAGTCAAATGTGAGGGTCAGATACAGAGTATAATCTAAAGTGATGAGTGACTGGTTCATTGTGAGAAATGAAAAGAGAGAGGAGAGTCCAGGAGGACATTCCCATCTTCAGTGGTCTGACAGGCAGATGGAGAAGGGAGTGCTGGAGTGAGAAGGTTTGGTTGGTGAAATACCAGAATCATCTCTGGGCATGATGAAAGTCAAAATCACATGTGCAATCTTAAAAAAAAAAAAAATGCGTTCATAGAAACAGAGAACAGATTGGTGGTTACCACAGGTGGCAGGGGTGGACAAAATGGATGAAGGGGTCAAAAGGTACAAACTTCTAGTTATAAAATAAATAAGACATGGGGATATAATATACAGCATGGTGACTATAGTTAATAACACTGTATAGTATGTTTGAAAGTTGCTAAGAGAGTACATCTTAAAAGTTCTCATCACAAGGAAAAAAATTCTGTAACTATGTATGGTGGTGATTGATAACTAGACTTATTGTGGCAATCATTTCACAATATATACAAATATCAAATCAGTATGTTGTATACCTGAAACTAATGTTATATGTCAATTGTATCTTAATTTTTTTTTTAATTTAAACATTCCAGTGGAGATATCTCATCTTCAGCAGGAAATATGATTCTGGAACTTGGGGGAGAGTTCTGGGGCTGCAGAAGAGAAAGCTAAGGCGTTTGTGTGGGTGAGAAGGGTCAGTGATAGTAGAGAGAAAAAGAGGAATAAGGACAGAAATCCAAGGGGGAGGGGGACCCATCTATGGATCAAAGAGTGTGATGACCATGAAGGAGATTGGAAAGGAATGTCTAGAAAAGGAGAAAAGGGTGTATTAGTTTCCTAGAGCTTCCATAACAAAGTACAGTAATCTAGGTGACTTAAAAAAACAGAATTTATTGTCTCACAGTTATGGCATCCAGAGGTCTAAAATTAAGGTGTTGGCAGGGCCATGGTCCTCCTGAAAGCTCTGGGAAGAATCCTTCCATGCCTCTTCCTAGCTTCTGGTGGTTGCTGGCAATCTTTGGCGATCCTTAGCTTGTAGCAACATCACTCTCATTTCTGCCTTCTTCTTCCCATGGCCATCTTCCACTGGGTCTCTCTGTGCCTTCAATGGCCTTCTCATAAGGATACCAGTCACTGGGGTTGTGATGATTAATTTTATGTGTCAACTTGACTGGGCCACAGGATGCCCAGATGACTGGTTAAACCTTATTTCTGGATGTACCTGTGGAAGTGTACCTGTGGGAGGGGGGAGGGAGGGGGAGGGGAGGGGAGGAGGGGAGGAGAGGGGTGGGGAGGGGAGGAGAGGGGAAGGGAGGGGAGAAGAGGTGAAGGGAGGGGAGGGGAGGGAGGGGGAGGGGAAGGAGGGGAGGAGGGGGAGGAGGAGGAAATCTCTTCCTAGATATATATAGATATAGATGTATGTAGCTATATAGAGAAAGAAATGGAGATGGAGGTAGATAGATAGAGAAATAGATATATAGATAGCTACATAGATAGATAAATAGATACACAGATAGATACATAGATAAATATTGGGTTGGCCAAAAAGTTCCTTTGGTTTTTAAGTAAAAATAAGTCACCAAGAACTTTATTGAACAATGTATTCACCATTTTGTTCCACTACCCTCTGCCATTTTTCAGACAACTTCAAAATTCCATCTTCCCAAAACTTTTTATCTTTTTGAGCAAAGAACTCTTCCAGGTGCCTTTTATAGTCTTCCAGGGAATTGAAATTTTTTCCGTTAAGAGAATTTTATAAAGACTGAAATAAATGGAAATAGATACATGAAGAGACACACAGATACATAGATGACAGAAGTTCTATTGGTTCTGTTTCACTGGAGAACCCTAATATGAAGCCTATCCTGATACAGGATGACTTCAACTTAACTAATTACATTGCGAAGACTCTACTTCCAAATAAGGTCACATTCTGAGGTTCCAGGTGGACATGACTTTTGAGGGGACACCACTCAACCCTGTACAGATAGTAAATTGAAAACCCAAGGCAGACACTTTTTTGCCCCATGTCCCATGCCCTTAGCCCACCTCTGATTTCAACACAGAAGCGGCATAAGTTCTGTGCATCCACAATGCCTCCCACCTCAAGTACACCCCATGATAACTCCTTTTGCTGCCTCAGAGATTTTCTGAAGCTACAGAAGGCTCCTCTGCATGCAGGTGCAGCCCAGGAGTACAGGGGAGATCAAGCCCCCAGGAGGAAACTCTGAGCCCATGGAGAAAGGGAGTCAGTGGGTGAATGTCCCAAACTCCCTCCTACACAGGGCCCATATTGAGGTGTATTCTTCACCATGTGCCCGCAGTGATAACCAGCTCAACAATGCAGCCTTTATTGGGGCTCCCTTCTTACTTGTCTCCCTCTCCCAGCTTCTCTGCTACTACTTCCTGAAGCCACTTTCCAAATAAACTATCAGAAAAACAAAACTAAGACACAATGGCAGAGAACACGTTTAAAGACAAAGAGTGGTCATAATGTCAAATGCTACAGACAGACCACAAATTATAGTCACAGTGAGACAAAAAAAAAGAAAAAGAATTGGTATTTGGGGAAAAGAAAGCCATTTCAAATCACTAATTCATCCCAGGGCAAAAGGAGAAGTATTTGGTTCTATTCTGAAAATAGTTAATTAAAAGTTACAGAGAAAGTAAATAATATGTTTCCCTCTATCTCTACCTGTCTTATTTCTCTTCTTCCAACTTGTGGGTAAAGGTATTGGAGACATTCAAAAGAGCAGAGTTGCTAAGAAGACATGAAAAAACTTGGGAAACCCTCCTGATATGAGTTCATACCTAGGGACCAACCCATAACACCTGTGCTCATTCTAAGAGAGGGAATAAAAATACAATTTCTCATCTTAAAACTCCAGGTACATTATGCTAAGCAAAATAAGCCAGACACAAAAGAACAAATGTTGCATGATTCCACTTATGTGAGGTCCCTAGAATAGTCAAGTTCATAGAGACAGAAAATAAAATGGTGGCCGCCAGGGGCTGAGGAGAGGGGAAATAGGAAGTTACTGTTTCATGAGTACAGTGCTTCAGTTTGGGAGGATGAAAGGGTTCTGGAGATAGATAGCAGTGACGGTTGCACGCGTTGGTGGTGACGGGGATGGAGTGTACTTAACGTCACTGAACTATATACCTAAAAATGGCTTAAATTTTATGTTATGCCTATTTTGCCACAATTTTTTTAATCCAGGGAGGCAATAATAATTGTTTCAGGCAAGAACCATCATTAGATACTAAAATTAGTGGTCAAAAGTTTGATGAGAAATAGGATATTTGCAAAAACTCAAAGCATTCCCCCCACAAGACAGTGCTTCATTCCTTTTTATGGCTGAATAATTTTCCATTGTGTGGATATACAACGTTCATCTATTTACCCATTGATGCATATTTGGGTAGTTCCCTCCTTTCGGCAATTATGAGTAATGCTGCTATGAACATTTGTGTACAAGTTTTTGCTTCCAAAACACCTCTTTCCAGTTGCTTGGGGTGTATACCTAGGAATGGAATTTCTTCTGCTATTTTGGCAACTTTTTTTGTAAGGCTGACATTCTTTCCAAATGTTAGAAAAAAATAAATAATCAAAATCCAGGTAGGATTTGTGAATAAATTCACATTCGTGGAGCAAATTAGAAGGAAAGGGTAAATAAAAGAACTCTTTCTGAGACAACGTCTAATATCTGGGTACGGCGACAGATTTCCTGTACCCTCCTGTGGGTGTCATGCGCCAGAATGGGTAATGCAGTTCGAAGACCAACTGGTGAGACCCACAGGGACTCCAGGCCTTTCAGACACACGCGATCCGAAGCATCCGCCAGCGGAGTTCCAGGCAGCCGTGAGGCGAGCAAGTTGGAAGGACATAGCAGGAGAGTGCAAATGAAAAGCTGGATGAAGCGACTTAACGACACAGTGTCCTTTACACCAGTGATTTTGAGAGCCTCCGAGAAGCTGGAAATGTCCTACCTCTGGAAGCTAGTTGTGGTTACTTGGGTGTATACAAATGTAAAAATTCATCAAGCTGTATGCTTAAGATTTATCCATTTATGGATCTAAGTTTTAGCACCAGCACGCCTTTTCTACCACTGCAACTGTTCCCACCCCCAGCTAACTACTCTTCTTCAGTTTCCAAGGCTCTCTGTCCACACTTTAAATTTGCCATAATTATATATACCAAGGGTTGATGAGCCTTAAAGGACCAGGAAGCAAATATTTTCAGCTTTTCTGGTCAAATGGTCTCTTTCAAAATGACTCAGCTCTGCCCTTGTAGCATGAAAGTAACCATAGACAATAGGTAAACAAATGGGCATGTCTATGTTCCAATAAAACTTTACTTACAAACACAGGTGGAGGGCCAGATTTGGCCCTAGGGCCATAGTTTGCGAGCCTCTGATATTTACCATGCCTGAATTGCTTCATCTCCTCTATCAAGTGTAACCACCTTGAGACAAGGGCAAGTTTTTCCATCCCTGTAGCTTCACCATCTGGTCCAGCACCTGACACAAAATAAATGATTGTCCACAACCAAATCAGTGAGTGATTTAATTGATTGTTTACTCAGCTTGCACCTAAATGAGAAGTGCAAGCAAAAAGGCAAAGTTGAGTAATATAAGGGCATGACAAAGGATGCAGCCCCACACAAGGCATAAAAAAACCTTCCAAGTAGCCCCAATACTATGGGGGTTCTGGCTATTACATTCAATTCATGATTACTGAGTACAGAATTTCCTTTAGAGTGATGAAAATGTTCTGGAATTAGATAGAGGTGATGGTTGTGTTACCCAAAAACTGAGTTTGCCTCTTGGTGGATATTGAGCCAAAAGGCACAACCAAGCCAAAGATCGGGAGAAGGAAGGATTTATTACCTGCAGCAAGTAAGGGGAACACCGGGGATATTTCCCAAAGCAGTGTCTCCCCAAACAGCAATATTGGGGAAGTTTTAAGCTAAGGGTACGTGCATATTCATGAAGGGGCTTGAGCAGAGGAGACTTCAGCATAGAATTGGAGCAAAGGTCGACAGAGTCCAAGCTTTAGTTGACTGAGTCCCGAGGGTCAACATCATCATGCCATCTTCCACCTGGGTGGGGGCCTTAGTTCCTGCAGAACTCAAAGACATGTATCAGGTTTTTATGTATACCCTCGAGGAAGAACCAGGACTCTGTTTTATCACCGAACTATTGTTTCTTGACTGCTTTTCCTGTGTTCCTGCATTCCCTCACTTCCCTGAAGATCACTGATTACTGAGACCTGTTCAAGGGCAAGCATTGCATCCAGGTTTAGATCACAAAATAGCTTAGGCCAGAAATGGCTTCACTTATGTCAAGAAAGCCAGTCCTGGGCACTTCCCTGGTGGTCTAGTGGTTAAGACTCTGCACTCCCAATGCAGGGGGCCCGGGTTTGATCCCTGGCAGGGAACTAGATCCCACATGCCACAACTAAAGATCCCACATGCCGCAATTAAGACCTGGCGCAGCCAAATAAATAAATATTAAAAAAAAAAAAGCCATGCCTGGGACTTCCCAGGCGGTCCAGTAGTTAAGACTCCGCATTTCCAGTGCAGGGGGCGCAGGTTCGATCCCTGGTTGGGGAACTAAGATCCCACATGCCGGGAGGCTCAACCAAAACAGAAAACAAAAGAAAAGAAAGCCATGTCTGGTTCTCTTTCTCTGGGGATCCCTACCCTATCTGCCTACAGTTGCAGAATGTACTAAACGCCACTGAATTGTTCATATTTAAATGGTGAACTTTATGTTTTGTGAACTTCGCTTCAATTTTTTAAAGCAAAAAAATAAGTGATATACAAATGTGAAAACTTTGCTAAAAGGAAAAACAAAGGCTCCCTCTGGCTGCTGTATGGAGAATAGACTTACTACAAGGCAGGAGCAGATGCTGAAGTTACCTAAGTCCTCCAGCTTCAGTCATTTTACTTTTGTTGGTTTCTGAAATATTTCTTGAGAGACACAAAATGTTTGGTCTCAGTGCTACTGGGACTGCTTAGCTTCTTGGTCTTAGGAAATGCCAAGAAATAAAGGTGCTGCCACTGGGCAAGCTGGTGGGGTCCACAGTTTGGCAGTCTCGGACAGATACTGCCCCAGATTTGGCATCTTGTAGTAGTAGCTAACACCCTTGGTGAGCTTGCTATGTACCAAGCACCATATTAATCTATTTACTCTTTTTTTTTTTTAAAGGAATTCCTTTATTTTTTTTTTTATTTATTTTTGGCTGTGTTGGGTCTTCGTTTCTGTGCAAGGGCTTTCTCTAGTTGCGGCGAGCGGGGGCCACTCTTCATCGCGGTGCATGGGTCTCTCACTATAACGGCCTCTCTTGTTGCGGAGCACAAGCTCCAGACGCACAGGCTCAGTAGTTGTGGCACATGGGCTTAGTTGCTCCGCGGCACGTGGGATCTTCCCAGACCAGGGCTCGAACCCGTGTCCCCTGCACTGGCAGGCAGATTCTCAACCACTGCGCCACCAGGGAAGCCCTAATCTATTTACTCTTGAGCATACTCTTGGGAGCTGATGGGCTGTCTTGTCATCCTTTATGCAGTAGACCCTCTAGTGCTACACGTCCCTTTCTTTCAGCCCCTTCTGCTTTCAGCCTCAGGGGACAGTTCCTGCCAGCTTCACGTGACCTCTTGCTGATTGTGTCCCATCTCAAGACTATGCCACACATCTTTTCACTTAATCCAGCCTTCTCCAACCCTGCAGGTTGGAGAAAAGTGTGAGCTTGAAGACCCCTGGGGTGCATCTTGTCACGGTTAACATCAACATACCACATCACATGTTCCCTAACAGGATATAATCAAAAGGACTGCCATAAACTTAAAGTCTGTGTCCTTCCAAACTTCAGGTGTTAAAAGTCTAAGTGCTCATGTAATGGTATTAAGAGGTGGGGCCTTGGGCTTCCCTGGTGGTGCAGTGGTTAAGAATCCGCCTGCCAATTCAGGGCACACGGGTTCGAGCCCTGGTCTGGAAGATCCCACGTGCCGCGGAGCAACTAAGCCCGTGCGCCACAACTACTGAGCCTGTGCTCTAGAGCCCACGAGCCACAACTACTCAGCCGGCGTGACACTACTGAAGCCCATGCGCCTAGAGCCTGTGCTCCACAATGAGAAGCCCGCGCATCGCAACGAAGAGTAGCTGCAACTAGAGAAAGCCCACACACAGCAACGAAGACCCAACACAGCCATAAATAAATAAATGTATTAAAAAAAAAAAAGAGGTGGGGCCTTTGGGAGGTGATTAGGTCATGAGGATGGAGCCCTCATGAATGGAATTAATGCCCTTATAAAACAGACCCCAGATCATTCCCTCAACCCTTGTGCTATGTGGAGACATAGCAAGAAGATGCCGTCTATGAACCAGGAAGCCCTCACCAGATGGCAAATCTGCCCGTCCCTTGTTCTTGGTCTTGTTCTTGGTCTTCCCAGCCTCCAGAACTGTAAGAAATAACTGTTTGTTGCTTAAGCCACCCCATCTATGGTGTTTTGTTATTGCAGTCCAAACAGACTTAAAGCAAAGACAATACAGCATCACTTCTATGAATTCCGGCCAGCAATGCATAACCTCATACCTAGAATAGTCAAATCCATAGAGACAAAAAGTAAATGATGGTTGCCAGAAGTTGTAGAAGAGGGGAATGGGCAGTCAGTATTTACTGGGGACAGAGTTTCAGTTTGATGATGAAAAGAGCTCTGGAGATGGATGGTGATGATGCCTGCACAACAGTGTGAGTGGGGTTTTTTGTTGTTGTTTTCTGAGGGGTTTTTTGTTTGTTTTTTTGTTGTTTTTCAGCCGTGCTGCAGGCTTGCGGGATCTCAGTTACCCGAGCAGGGATTGAACCTGGGCCACAGCAAATCCGAACCACTAGATGATCAGGGAACTCCCAATGTGAGTGTATTTAATGCCACTAAACTGAGCCCTTAAAATGGTTAAAATGGCAAATTTTATGCTATACCTATTTTACCACAGTGTTTTTTTTAATTGAAGTATAGTTGATTTACAATGCTGTATTAGTTTCAGGTGTACAGCAAAGTTATTCAGATATAAATATATATAGGTATATATATTTATATTTATATATTCTTTTTCAGATTCTTTTCCATTATAGGTTATTACAAGATATTGAATATAGTTCCCTGCGCTATACAGTAGGTCCTTGTTGTTTATCTCTTTTACATATAGTAGTGTGTATCTGTTAATCCAAAACTCTTAATTTATCCCTCCCTCCCCCCATCTTCCCCCTTGGTAACTTAAGTTTGTTTTCTTTGCCTGTGAGTCTATTTCTGTTTTGTAATTAAGTTCATTTGTATCATTTTTTTAGATTCCACATATAAGTGATATTATATGACATTTGTCTTTCTCTGTCTGACTTACTTCACTTAGTATGATAATCTCTAGTTCCACCCATGTTGCAGCAAATGGCATTATTTCCTTCTTTTTTATGGCTGAGTAGTATTCCATTATGTATATATACCACATATTCTTTATCCATTCATCTGTTGATGGACATTTAGGTTGCTTCCATGTCTTGGCTATTGTAAATAATGCTACTATGAACATTGGGGTGCATGTATCTTTTCAAATTAGAGTTTTCATCTTTTCTGGGTATATACCCAAGAGTGGGATTGCTGGATCATATGGTAACTCTAGGTTTAGTAAGGGGGGGTTGTTTTTTGGTTTTTGGCTGCCCACGGGATCTTAGTTCCCCGACCAAGGATCGAACTCGTGCCTCCTGCAGTGGAAGTGTGGAGTCTTAACCACTGGCCCACCACGGAAGCCCCTAGTTTTAGTTTTTTAAGGAACGTCCATACTCTTCTCCATAGTGGCTGCACCAATTTACATCCTCACCAACAGTGCAAGAGGGCTCCCTTTTCTCCACACCCTCTCCAGCATTTATTATTTGTAGATTTTTTTGGTGATGGCCATTCTTTACCATAATGCTTTTAACTGATTTTCTGGGTGTAGAACTATAATCCTATTTCTACAAGCACTTGTAAAATAAAATTTTAAAAAATGCATAACCTCATTCTGAGAAAACATCAGGAGGGACATTCTACAAAATACCTGGCCAGAATGCTTCAAAAATGTTAAGATCATGAAAGATAAGGAAAGACTGAGGAACTGTCACAGACTGGAAGAGACAAAGGAGATGTGACACTAAATGAAATGTGCTGTCGTGGATGGGTTCCTGGTCCAGATAAAGCTTTCACTAGTGGAAAACCTGGTGAATTCCTAAGAAAGGCTGTAGCTGAGTTAATAGTATTCTACTAATGTTAATTTCTTAGTTTTGATAAATCTCTGGTTACATAAGATGTTAACATTCAGGGAAGCGGAGTTAAGTATATAAGAACTCTCCGTACTCTCCTGGTAACTTTCCTGTAAATCTAAAATCATTTCAGGGCTTCCCTGGTGGTGTAGTGGTTAAGAATCTGCCTGCCAATGCAGGGGACACGGGTTCCAGCCCTGGTCCAGGAAGATCCCACATGCCGCGGAGCAACTAGGCCCGTGCACCACAACTACTGAGATTGTGCTCTAGAGCCCGCGAGCCACAACTACTGAGCCTGCGTGCCACAACTACTGAAGCCCGCCTAGAGCCTAGAGCCCGTGCTCCGAAACAAGAGAAGCCACTGCAATGAGAAGCCCGCACACCGCAACGAAGAGTAGCCCCCGCTCGCCGCAACTAGAGAAAGCCCGCACACAGCAACAAAGACCCAACGCAGCCAAAAATAAAAATAAGTAAATTTTTAAAAATTAAAAAAAATAAAATCATTTCAAAATAAAAAGTTTAAAAAGAAAGACTTCAGGTTTTGACCTTCAGCCGATGGAGAATCTGATCCAGTGGATAAATGTTCCTGCCTCCAGCTTTCCAACAGACATTGTTAGGAGGAATCTTTACCCTGTGGCCCACAGCAGTGACCGCAATAACACACCTTATCTTGGCTTTTCCCCCTTGTTGGTCATATTCTCCCAGCTCTCTCACTCCTGCTCCCTGGGGTCACCTCTGACAAGGACCCCTCTCTTTGGCCAAACTTTAATCAGGCTCCTCTGAGCTCTCTCTGGCCAGCCCTTGTCCTTGTCCTGCTGCGCCCAGTTGAGCAAGAACCTCCCCACACTTGACACATAACCAAGTTCCTCTTAGTAACTCTCCATCCACTGATTCCCCCACGCTACCCATTGGCTATAACCTCCCAGCTGCCCCTGCTGTATTAGGAGTTGAGGTCAGTCTCTCTCTCCTACTTCCATAGTCTTGAATGAAATCTTCCTTGCTTGTTTAACACTGTCCAGTGCAATTTTTCTTTGATGCCTCCCAAATAAACAACCTGATCCCAAGTCCTTATCTCAAGGGGACCCAAATTAGGACAATCCCCATTTAACAGATGAGGAAAATGAGGCACAGAAATTAAGGTGTTCTCCCAAGGTCTAACAGCCAGGAAATGTTTGAGATAAGGCATCAACCAGACAGCCCAGCACCAGAGTCTGCCCTCTTGATGACTACTCTATACTGTCTCTAAGAATTAAAGTATTTTCCACTTTAAATTTCACTAATTTAAACCCAGGTTTGTATCCCCATGATTCCCTAACACAAACTCAAACACCATTCTCCTGCCAACTTATTCAAATAACGTGTGTAGGGCAGAGAAAAGTGACAGCTTGAAACTACTCTAATTTTACTTACAAATAATTTGGTTGATTCATGCTGTTTTCTCCAAAACCTTCCAAAAAAAAAAAACCTGGTAATCTGGTTGGTGTTACAGAATGCCAAGTTTGTCACATACATCTCTCACAACTTCTACAATTCTCCCTCGAAAGCAACACTCAAAAGCAGTCAGTCACAAAACTAGGGTAGTAAACAAGGGATATTCCAAGACAGGAAAAAGTTAGCTTTCTAAAACAGATGGAATGAGAAAAAAAGGAAGGAGGAGGAAAGTGAAAGAGCAGCTTCTGGAAGAAAGAAACTTCAGTGTTCCATGTTGTAAAGATCATTAACAGGGTAAAAAAGAACTAAGTTGCTATAACAGACACCCAAAAATGTACCAGTATAAAGAATGCAGAAGTATGAACCTTATTCAGGTAACTGTCCTCAGGTAAGTGGTCCTGTTGTGCATGGTAGCTGCTCTCTGTTTGATCACTCGGGACCCAGGTACTTTCATTCCCTTGCTCTGCTATTGTATTAGTTTCCTAGGGCTGCTCTAACAAACTGCCACAAACTGGGTGGCTTAAGACACCATTTATTCTCTCATAGTTCTGGTGGCCAAGAGTCCAAAATCAAGGTGTTGGCATGGCCATGCTTCCTTGGCCTGTGATAGCAACATTTCAATCTCTGCCTCTGTCTTCAGGTGGCCTTCTTCTGTTTCTCTCTGCAGTGCCCTCTTCTTATAAGGACACCAGTCATATTGGAATAGAGCCCCCTTAATGACCTCTTCTTAACGTCATTATATCTACAAAGACCATATTTCCAAATAAGGTCACTGCTGAGATGTTTTTACTTACACTTTTGACACCAAGTGTATTTTTTCCACACCAATAACCTATTTTCCAACTCTCTGGACACCAACTGGGTGTCCAACAATTCAATTCAGTTCTGACACTAACTACTCAGAGTTCATGCCAGATGCCAAAAGTTAAGGGCTCAGTTCCACAAGACTGTCCCCCACCTCATATGCCAATCACAAATCCTGGGCCTCCTGTACTTATGACCAACCATCTATACATCAGGGGATCACATGATCCCCTCCCTGGGTTCAGTAATTTGCTAGATCAGCTCACATAACTCAAGGAAAACAGTTTAGTTACTATTACTGGTTTATTATAAAGGATACTTTATACAGTTAGAATAACTGAGGCTAGGAAATGATATAATTTGGTCAAGGTCATACAGTCAGTAAGTGGCACAGGGAGGATTGGAATCCCTGCTTCTCTACTATGCAATGCTGCTTATCAAATATAACAGGACCCTTCTTCATCAACCAAAAACAAAACATTTACCATATGTCTGCTTATTTATTCAAAAAATTTGATGAGCCAGTCCTTACCCTCAAGAGGTTCACAACTTAAAAAAAAAAAAATCCCCAGCATCCACTCTCTCTTTATTCCTTTAAGTAATACAACCTCCTGAATTGTAGGGGTACATATGGCCCCCAGCTAGAAACTACATTTCCCAGGAACCCTTGCTGCCAGGTGTGGCCATGTGACTACGTTGAATCCCAATGGGATTCAAGCAAACATCAGAGCAATTTGGAGGTCATCTCCTTAAACACAAAACTACTCGCCTTAGACTTCCTCCTCCCCCTTCTGCTGGGAACTTGGATACAGAGGCAAGCCAGCTCCTACTGTGTATCTGAGGACAGATCCTAGGAGCTGGAGAAGCAACAAGATGGAAGGAATCTGGGTTCCTGGATGACCTGATGGAGCACAGAAAAGAATTAATACCCAATCCTACATGACCTTATTTGCCCCTGTTTAATTTTAATCAAAGACTTGAGTCCACACAAAGTCTGTGGCATGAATGAAATGGAATGACATACTATAAAAGCTTGTTATAAACATTCCATAAAGCTAAAAACCATGCAACTAATTACGGTAAAATTATTATGTGCAGGAAGGTAGCTGGCGCGGATGCAAACTTCATGCAAAGTTTCCATGAAAAAGGCATCCATTCTAACAGAATTCGAATAAGATGCACTGTCCTTCAACTTGGGGAACACAGCCTAGGCTGGATTTCAGCCCCCTTTCCAGCCTCTCAGCCAGGCACAACATGAACAGCCATACACAGCAGTTTACATCTATACGCAGAAAAAGGGGGGTGGGATCTTGTATTTAAATGAATTTTATATAAAGTGAATCGTTTTGAGTGCACTGAGGAAGTTTTCTATTTAAAGAAATCCTGCTGCAAATTCCTTTGCAGGGAATGCTTTCCTAATGGAATTAGTCACCAATGAGTCATCTCTACAAAATTCAGATTCGTGATTTGGTCTTAGCAGGATCTGGCCGGAGAAGTCAGATGAATTATAGATATCAGTAATAAATTATAGAGTACTCAAAAGCAAAAGAGGAAAGAAAAAAAATGGCACGTGGATGTGAACCGGATGGACACAGGGAGATCTTCAAAGTGGTCCCCACCAGCACCTGATCTTGGCCGGGATCCGCCCGCCCGTGGTTGTCATTTAATGGTCATGGGGATAGAAAATCAGGTTCTGTCCAATCGGAAAGTAAATGAACGAAGGGACAACACAGAACAACTCGGAGAAGCGTCACCAAGTTGAGGTAAAAGGCTGTGAACGAACAAAGGAAGCCTAGGCCTTCAAGTTCTCGGCCCGCCCCGCCCCGGTTGCCCTGACAACCGAGCGGGCGTCAGAGCAGAGCCTGGGACACGTGGCCAGCCTCCCAAAGGCCCCAGCGCACTGGCGCTCGCGCATGCGCCTGAGGACTGGCGTTGCGCTGCGGAGGCCGCACCTACCTTGGGCTCCTCAGACCCTGGCTTGGCTGCTGCTCATCTGTGAGAGCCTCGCCGAGCGGGGAAGCGGGATCACAGGGACCCAGCAGGGATAAGAAGCTCGTCTGGGCGCCCCCTTAGTGCTGAGGGCCCTCTGGGGGGACTCTGGAGAAGACACCCGCCTTCCAGGCCGGCACCTTCCTCCAAAGCTGTGAGACCGCACTCCAGGTCCCTGGCTAGACTCAGTTTCCCCATCTGTAGAGTGGGGGTTCACAGTTCCTACCTCAGAGGCCGAAGAAGATTTATAAAACTGGAAACAGGGCGGGCTCTGTGGTGACCGCTCAGGGGCCTTCTTGGTGGGAGTGGTAGGGTGAAGGGGTGCCCTTCAACAACCCGAGGAGGTGGGCATATTATTCTCTTTTTACAGGGAAGGAAACTGAAGCCAGAAAAGTGAAGTGAGACCCACTCAAGGGGCTCAGCTAGTGCCTGGCAGAACGAGGAGGGGAAGCTGCCCACCCTGGAGTAACCCCCGTTGGAGGATCTAGGGGTGCGATGCGCCTTGTGCCTTGGCAGGAGTGAGCGGGTTGTGTTTAAATGTTGGGGGTGGGAAGAAGGAGTGAGGGCAAGAAATAGCCCCAAATGCCCCGAATACCATCCGGATTATAAACGGGATGGGGAAACTGATGGATGTAGGAGCCCAAAGATGCTTACCTTTTGAAACAGTACCTTTGCTGGCAAATTCTTCAGCCCGCTTAGCATCTCCACCAGGGTCCAGATTCCAGTCTGAGCTCCCGTGTTGTTTCCTGTGCCTCTAGCGCAGGGTTTCTCTACATCAGCACTACTGACACGTGGGGCCGGATCATTCTTTGCGGTAGCGGGGACTGGCCTGTGCGCTGTGAAATGTTTCTGTCTAGCAGCATAGCCAGCCTCTATACCCGCTAGATCCCGTGAACATGACCCCCCCAAGATGTCACAACCAAATGTCCCCTGGGGGACAGCTCTCCCCAGTTGAGAACCACTGACCAGGGCCAAAAATTAAAAGATCAATTTATTCCTTTTTCACTAAGTAAATTTTGAATTCATGAACCATGTTCTGTGCCCCGAAGTATATATTATATTAATTCTCGCTCTCTCTGGAGACCCTAAAAATAGCCCGATTTTCTGGAAACTGGTTATCCCAATTGGATTATATGAAGTACAATGGATGATTGTAACAGACAGGTCAACTGTGGAATAAGCGTTGGGCAAAAATCAGGAGACCTGGGTTCTGTACCAAGTTCTGCCATTACAAACTCTGTGGCCTTTTCACTTAAGCTCTCTGGACTGATTTTCCCGTCTGTCAAATGAAGACAGTGAGATGATTTCTAAGGACCTGGAAACGCTCAGATTCTGACAAGATACCTCCCCCAACCTTGAAGTTATTTAAGCCACCCAGCCTCCCTCCCAGTGCCCCCTTCGCTCCCAAATGTCTTTTGTTACTTCTCTCAGCCTCCTGGCCTGGTCCCTTAAACACATCTTAAAGAGTCAGTCCTTCCAGGCTTTTGTTACCACTCAGACAAACTCATTATTATTCCTGATTCTAACAAGTAAATTATGGTGGTGTTTAACACAGCAGTGGCAGGGACTTGTTTGTGGGAAATTACGGTGTTTAAGCACAAGACACTCTGATGTCTGCGTGAGGAAAAATAAAACAAAATTAAAACTGGCCTTTTAAAATGCCCCATGATGTGGTGCTTCAATTATAGGAATGTCCCAAGCATCTACATAAATTATTCTGACCTGGCTGGTCTTCATACAAAAAGCCATAGATCATCCCTTTAATTGATTCTCTTCAGCATCCACCTGCCTTTCCACGTACTCTGCAGTTGCCAGATTGGAGTAATGGGTCACAAGATTCTATGACCTGTCTTCAAAGAGCAGAAACTTGAAGGAATCAGGATCCTGTTCATAGAGAATGGTCTGCCCAAGATGATGCAACCTGAACCCACCAGAATGTAAGCTCAAGAGGGCAAAGATTGCTGCTGAGGGCCCGGGTTCAGTCCCTGGTAGGGGAACTAAGATCCTGCAAGCCACGCGGTGCAGCCAAAAAAAAAAAAAGAGGGCAAAGATTGCCCGTCTTGTTTATCACTGCATCTCCAGTGCTTAGACCAAAGCTAGACACCTAGTAACACTGAATAAATGTGTCAAATGAATGACTGAACAAGGCATATTTGGGTAAGTCATAAATAAAGTCAATCTAAATATTTTGCTTGTGGTTTAAGATTATGTGTCAGCCTTCTAGGAAGTTTTGGTGTACTAGACAACATTTCCCTTTCTTCCCTCCTCCCTTTTTTCTATTACCCTCACCAGTTCTCTCATCTGACAAAGCGTCTCCTCCTTCATCTGGGTCGGCTCTGTGTAATCAGCACCCTTTTGGAGGGCGGCATTCACATGTGTTCCTGGTCACAGGAGGAGAAGGAATTTATTACCTGGAGCTCATGGTGTGGGGGACGGGGGGCAGTTCTGTGGTCCCTAAGCCTGATTCCTGTGCCCCGCCCCTGCTGTGTTGCATACTGGTCTTATTCCAAAAGCTTGTTCTATATGCTTCTGGTTCGCTGTTTGAAAACATTGCCTTAATGCAGGTGAGTCAGACAGTGGATGCCTGACTCACCTTTTTTTTTTTTTAAGATTTTTGTTTTTATTTATTTATTTATTTTGGCTCCACCAGGTGTTATTTGCGACACACAGGATCTTCTCTGTGGTAGGCGGGATCTTTTTGTTGTTGCAGCATGCAGGCTTCTTAGTTGCAGCATGCGGATTTCTTAGTTGCAGCATGCATGTGGGATCTAGTTCCCTGACCAGGGATCGAACCCAGGCCCCCCTGCATTGGGAGCACGGAGTCTTACCCACTGGACCACCAGGGAAGTCCCAAGGCTCCGAGTTCTGACTTTCTCTTAGCATCTCCATGCTTTTATTAGATCCATCTCAGAAGCAACAAAAGGAGAGACTTCTTAAAATTGTCAATAGTACTCATTTCTTTTGGACAACACACTCCTTAAGGAGGAGAACCATCTGTAGTAAAAGTCTCTATTGGGAATTCCCTGGTGGTCCAGTGGTTAGGACTCTGCTCTTCCACTGCAGGGGGCCCGGGTTCGATCCCTGGCTGGGGAACTAAGATCCTGCAAACCGCATGGCACAGCAATCAATCAATCAATCAATCAATCAATCAATAACTCCATTTGGCCAAGGGGGTGGTAAGGGGGTCCATTCCATTTCTTCCATATTTAAATTGTCTGTATATTGCAGTTACATCAAGCCTAGCTCCCAAACATTCTTTTTTAAGATTTTAATTTGTTTTAAGGGTGATATTCTGGACACACTTCTTTTCTTTACGGCCATTTCTCCTATGGACAATGTTTATCGTCATGAATTGATGTAGTGACTCAACATAGATGTCCTAGATGCAGAAGACCAAAAGTTACAAGTACTGGTTGTCTCATGTCAGTTTTGTTTTGTTTTTTTTACACTTTATTTATTTATTTATTTATGGCTGTGTTGGTTCTTCGTTTCTGTGCGTGGGCTTTCTCTAGTTGCGGCGAGTGGGGGCCACTCTTCATCGCGGTGCGCGGGCCTCTCACTGTCGCGGCCTCTCTTGTTGCGGAGCACAGGCTCCAAACGCGCAGGCTCAGTACTTGTGGCTCACGGGCCTAGTTGCTCCGCGGCATGTGGGATCTTCCCAGACCAGGGCTCGAACCCGTGTCCCCTGCATTGGCAGGCAGATTTTCAACCACTGCGCCACCAGGGAAGCCCTCATATCAGTTTTGATAAACACCAATTCATTTATGCAGTGGAAAGGGGAAAACCTATTTTCTAAGCCAAAGACTACAGAGTCAACATTGGTGGAATCTAGACTAAAGTACCAGGCATCATGCTAAGTGCCTTCCCAGTGTTATCCCATGAAACCTCTTCCGCAACTCTGAATTCTAAGGATCATTCTCCCCATCTTGGGGTGATGAAATTGAGCCATACAGTAGTTAACAACTTTGCCCAGGTCACAGAATTAGGAAGTGATAGGGCCCAAATTCAAATCCCTAGATTTGAAGTTAAAATCTTTGTAACAACCAGTAAGCAGATGATCATGGTCCAAACACGGGACCTCCCTGCATCCTGTCCACAGCAGCTTTGCAGCTGCTTTTATCAAAAAGACTTGTAGATCTGACTTGTAGATGCACTGAAGATAAAGATTTCACCTTTTTGATCCCTCGGACCATGGCTAAGCAAACCATCTGCCCTCTGCCTGATTTTTTTTTTTTTTTTTTTTTCCCACTGAGTTGGGTCTTCGTTGCTGCACAAGATTTCTCTAGTTGTAGCGAGCGGTGGCTACTCTTCATTGTG
Organism: Eubalaena glacialis; assembly: GCF_028564815.1. Classification (NCBI taxonomy): domain Eukaryota; kingdom Metazoa; phylum Chordata; class Mammalia; order Artiodactyla; family Balaenidae; genus Eubalaena; species Eubalaena glacialis. The sequence goes on from NC_083719.1 coordinate 177,831,419, forward strand.
GTATGCGGGCTTCTCATTGCGGTGGCTTCTCTTGTTGCGGAGCACGGGCTCTAGCGCACGGGCTTCCGTAGTTGCAGCATGCGGGCTCAGTAGTTGTGGCGCACGGGCTTAGTTGCTCCTCAGCATGTGGGATCCTCCTGGACCAGGGATCGAACCCGTGTCCCCTGCAGTGGCAGGCGGATTCTTAACCACTGCGCCACCAGGGAAGTCCCCCTCTGCCTGGTTTTAGAAATACAGTTGTATTGACACACAGGCACACCTGTTCTTTTACATATTGTCTGTGGCTGCTTTCATTCAACAACCCCAGAGCTGAGCGGTTGCTATGGAGCTGTCTGGCCCACCAGTGTAAAATATTTACTCTCTGGCTCTTTACAGAAAGTTTGCCGACCCTGCCTTAGACTCTAAGTCTTCAAGCCAGGACCAAAGCATGTGTCAGCCCAAATTCTGGCCCACCTGCCTGTGACTGATCGCAGCACCCTTGTGCTTATCGCCCCCGTGTCCTTCAGATTTGGTTGTCAGAAGGACATTATGAAGTAAACTGCATTTGTGGGCATTTAATGGTAAATAAGGCACCACTGCAACAGGGCCGCCAAGAGAACAGCAACTGCCTTCCTCATGCACTCTGTTGGTACCATTGATCATTCCTGGCCGCCTCCCCCCAGCCGCAAGCAAAAATGCATTGAGTTATTCCTTAAAAGGCTTTTAGAAAACCAGAAATGCTATGAGTGTCTCGGCATCTCTGCTTCCTTGCTCTCTCCTTAAATTTCAAGAACAGTAGGCTCCAAGAGATTGTCAAACCCTTCCTATGGCACACCAGGTCAACCAAAATAGCAAGCGGCAGAGCCAAGAATAGAACCCACTGCTCCCGAGAATCCAGTTTTCCTAAACCCATAAAGGCGCAGGCCTCCTTTAAAAGTCCTTTGAACCTGGTACAATAAAAGCAGTGCCTGAGTTAAGCATGTCATTCTTCTTGTTTGGAGGTAGTTTGCAGATGGCATTGAACTCTTCAAGGTCCAGACCTCCTCCATGTTCTCTCTTGCTGATTACAGAGCCACAAAGCGTGATGGGGCCTCGTGGCTTCAAGGTGCCCTTCCACCACTGGGAAGGAAGGCTCCCTCTCTCATTTAATCCAATCCTGCCTTCTTCCTCTTTAGAGACAGCAGCCCAGTTAAGTAGCTCTCACTACCCTGCGTGGACTCAAAGCCCTTTGCATCGCCACACTCCTCTTTTCACACACGAAACGTATTTCTAATCAGATGTTCCTTTTCTTTTTTTCTTATTGAAGTAAAGTTGATTTACAGTGTTGTGTTAATTTCTGCTGTACAGCGAAGTGATTCAGTTATACACATATATACATTCTTTATTTTTTTTTTTTATAAATTTATTTATTTATTTTTATTTTTGGCTGTGTTGGGTCTTCGTTGCTGCACGCGGGCTTTCTCTAGTTGCAATGAGCGGGGGCTACTCTTCGTTGCGGTGCACAGGCTTCTCACTGTTGTGGCTTCTCTTGTTGTGGAGCACAGGCTCTAGGCGTGAGGGCTTCAGTAGTTGTGGCACACGGGCTCAGTAGTTGTGGCACACGGGCTTAGTTGCTCCGTGGCATGTGGGATCTTCCCAGACCAGGGCTCGAACCCGTTTCCCCTGCATTGGCAGGCGGATTCTTAACCACTGCGCCACCAGGGAAGTCCCATATACATTCTTTTTTATATTCTTTTCCATTATGGTTTATCCCACAGTATTGAATATATATAGTTCCCTGTGCTATACAGTAAGACCTTGTTTATCTGTCAGATGTTCCTTTTCAAGATTTTTGTTTTCTCCAAAGAATTTAGCTGCAGAATAAGCCAGGTGCGGTAGCTAACAATTGGAGGTGTGGCACTGAACTTGCTCGTTTTGCAGGTCCTCTCCTGCCCCCTCCTCTGGAGTTGCAGGATCATGGCAAGGACACCAAGGTTCCCTGGGTGCCCTGTGTGCTCAGAGCCTGGCCACTGGAGGAGTGGCCCACGCAGGAGCTGGCCCTGTCCTCTCTGTCTTCCAGCTTGCACCAGGAAGAGGATTTATCCTAGAAACCCAAGTGTTGTCCTATCTCATCAGGATCTGACAGAGGCAGATATATAGGCCTGTCATTGAGTTTTCTGTTTTGTCTGCAGTTGATTTGAAAATGTGTCAAGCTTCCTTTTGTCGAGTTCTTGATTCTACCTTTCATTTTCTCTCTGGACTCAGACCCCCTCAACCACCAAATCTGGAACTCTGATACTCCTGGGAAATGTGTTAAGTAACCTGCAAGTACAGCTTCATGTTAAGAGACCCAGACCAGTAGGATTGCACAAAGATCCATCGTCCTGGTTTTGTAGCCCCCTGAATTTCAAATCCTGTTATCTTGTCTTCCATAATCAGAGAGCTTGCATTATTGACCAGCCTCAGTGCTCACTTGTAAAAGATGATTAACTTGGTTTGGACTTCATTTTTACCATTCTATAGCTATTTCATACTTTGCAGTTCTACCTATAAAATGAATTGTTTGAGGCCCCCCAGTCTTGGTGTCAGTTTTCACAAAAAAAATAAGGTGAATGATCTGGAGTTTGTAAATTCCACATACGAACTCTGCATCTTAGACACAGATATTGTTAAACTTCTTTTGCTTGCAAGAAAGAGAAACTTGTTCAGATTAGCTTAGTCAAAGAGGAGAGTTTATTTTAGGGATACAGGGATATATCAAGCCACTTAAGAACTGAAAGGTCTCCAGGGATAAGGAAAGTTTTTCTGTCTATTTCTTTCTCTGCCTCTCTATTTCTTTCTCTTTCTCTCTCTTTCCCTCTTTATCTCTATTTCTTTATCTCTCTCTTTCTCACCACATGGGTTTCGTCTCTGCTTTTCTCTGCACATGGCTAAAGATGTCTTCCCACTAAGTCCCAAAATTCTATGTCCTCAGATTAAGCCACAAGCAGATTCCTGTGTATGTCTGGATCCCAGTTGTAAATTGCCAGGAGCAAACCCCATTGGCCCAGCTTGGGTTAAATCTATACCCCTGATCCAATCAGCTGTGGCCAAGGATGGGCCATAAATAGAAATGCTGCAGCACCCTCTGGAGGTTGGACATTCTCACACAAAGGTAGGGGTGGGGGCTGGACAGGCACCCCAAATAGTTTTGGTCACTATTAAATATAAAATGTCTAACCTATAGGGGCTGCTTTCTGAGCTGGTTGGTGACTGGGGCATGAAGACAGAGGTAGGCTTGAACCACAGACTCTTAGAGGTGGGAGGGAGCTGGAGGGCTGGCATGTGGAAGAGGGGTCGGTCCTCTGTGGCCCCCAAAGTTAGGAATAGGGCCACATAGTGGGTGCCAATAGCAGGGAAGTGGGTTTCAGTTTTATGTAAAGAACTTCCTGGTGCTTAGAGGTCGCCTCCTCCTCGGTCATTCTGCTCTTGTCCCCCAAAGCCACACCATGATCTTGGAACGCCCTTCCCGGCCCACTGGCTTCTCTCTTCCTCTTCAAACTGTTTTACAAATACATTGGTAGGCATTTACTGCATTTGTTCCCATGGGCAGGGCTGAGATATCCCACTTTACAGGTAAGCAGACAGAGGTGACGTGACTTGGTCAGGGTCCCGCAGAGCTAGAATCCAGGTCCCTTCCTGTCACCCTGCCCAGCCTGGCTAATTGTCTTCCTCTCCCTGAGCCAGTTCCCTTGGTCCCACGGGAACTGCCTCACGCTTGGCATCTTTATAGACAGTCTCTTTGTATCCCAGGCTGATGTTTGTTTCCATCACCTGAGCTGTGTGTGAGTAATAAGAGTGAGGCTCGGGACTTCCCTGGTGGTGCAGTGGTTAAGAATCCACCTGCCAATGCAGGGGACACGGGTTCAAGCCCTGGCCCAGGAAGATCCCACATGCCACGGAGCAACTAAGCTCACGAGCCACAACTGAGCCCACGCACCACAACTACTGAAGCCCACGCGCCTAGAGCCTGTGCTCCGCAACAAGAGAAGCCACTGCACTGAGAAGCCCGTACACCTCAACGAAGAGTAGCCCCCACTCGCTGCAATTAGAGAAAGCCCGTGCATAGCAACAAAGACCCGACACAGCCAAAAATAAATAAATAAACAAATAAAGGATTTTTAAAAAAATGAGTGAGGCTCTACATGTCCCTTGAAAGCCAAGGGCTCTCACACTTCTCACCAAAATATTACTCACAAGGGAGTATTTTGTGGCTTTTCAGTCACTAGCTTTTCTTTCAGGTGCAAGACAAGGACTCAACCAAAATCCAGAGGTAGCAAGCAAGATTACCGGGATTTGAGTGCAGCTCCATCTTCTTCCTCAGGATCTGTGAGCATTCCTCTGCCCTCCCCCCGCACCCTTCCTCTGCCTGGCTTCTCTTTATCCAGCTCCGGTGTCACCCCTCACAGGGGTCTCGCTCACCCTCACTTCTGCCCGCTCCCGAACACCCCACCCTTGTTCAAGATTCCTCCTGGTTCCCACAGCCCTTATGTTTAATGCATACAACCCAAAGCAGTATAGCTCAGAGGTTAAAGGAACAAGGTTTAGTGTCAGCAGATGTAAGTCAAATCCTCCACCTTTCACTAGCCGTGTGACCTTGGGCCAGTTGCTTAATCTCTCTGGGCCTGTCTCCTCATTTGTAAAATGAAAATGATGGAGTATCCATCTCCTGGAATCAGCATTCCCTGAGGTGATTCATGTGAATAGTGAGCACTGGTGAATGATGCCTGGTGAGTAGTGAGCACTCCATATGCAGCACTATGATTACACAAGACCTGACTTATGAGGGCTTTAGAACAGGGCCTGGCACCAAATAGTATAGTAATAGTAGCAATCATAGCAGTAGTAGTGTCATCATTTTTCACACTGTCCTCGATAAATTGCCAGTTGACATGCCAGCCTCATCAGTGAGAAAAGGGTGTGTCCTTTGCTCCATAATCCCCATGGCCTGACATATAGCAGGCACCCAGTAAACAGCTGTTGAGCGAACAAATGAACAAACAGATTTTGCTAAACTCTACAAGGCACAAAAGTACATTCAAAAGCCATTGCCCTGTGCAGAAGGCAAAATCAAGCTGGTCTGAAGGCGCTAAGACAAGGGCTGACCCACTTCTGTAAACGGCCAGACAGTACATTTTCAGGCTCCATGGGCCATAGGCGCTCTGTGACAACCATTCAATTCTGCCACTGTAGTGGGAAAGCACCTACAGACAGGTAAATGAGTGGGCGCAGATGTACTCCAATAAAATTTTATACATGGACACTAAAATTTGAACTTCATTTGATTTTCACAAGTCATAAAATGTTATTCTTTTGATCACCCCCCCAACCATTTAAAAATGGAAAAACAATTCTTAACTCGCTAGCCATTCAAAAACAAGGGGCTGGTTTGATTTGGCCCAGCAGCTGGAGTTTGCCCACCATTGCTCCACCGCTTCAGCTGGCGAAATCCCGCTCTCTGGTGAGCATCATCAGAAAGGCGGTCCTCCGATTGGGTCAGGCAAAGTGGGCGGGGCCGAGGGTGGGGCATGGTGTAGTGCGTGCAGTTGGGAAGGGCAGGCCCGGATTGGTCCACTCCGACGGCTGTGAGCGAGCGGCGTGTTCGACATTCAGCCAGTCAGCGCTGCGCTGCCGCCTCGCCCCGCCTCGCGCAGGCGTCCCTGTCACGCGGGGAGTGCGCCGCGCCCCCTTACGCGCCCAGCAGGGACTTCCGGAACGGACGGGGAGTGACGTCAGGAGGAGGGCAGGTAAGTGCAGGCGGGCAGAGGGGCGGCCAGGCCTGGTAGGGCTGGGGGTCCGTCCACTACTTCACCCGGCCTCGGAGCCGCCCGATGGGGACGAACGCGCCGGGGGCCGCTGGGCTCTTGGGAACGTGGGCCCGATGCTCGGAGCCGCCCGCCCCCGAGCCGCGACCCCCGACCCAAAACCCCGGGCCCTGGCCGCGACCCCAGACCTGACCTTGGCCCATATTATACCTCTTCAGGTTTTCCTCATCTGGAAAATGGGACAGTAAGCCCCTACTTCTCTGGGTCTCAGTGAAGATTTTTTTAAATGACGCTTGTAAAACGGTTTGGCATGAGAAATAATCAAAACTACCAACGTTTAACTCAGCATCAGGCGCTCTTCCAGATACTTTAATTCACTGAGTCTTGACAGCAACCTCATCAGGTTGATACTTGTATAAACCCCGTTTTACAAATGAGAAAACAGGCTCAGAGAGAGAAGCAGTTTGCCCAAAGTCAAGCCGCTAGCAAGCAAAGCAGAGTCGGGATCCAAGCCCAAGCATTATGCCCTGAGCCAGTGGAGTTTATCATTATTCTTGACACCAAGGACCAGAGATTTCTATACATCCACCCTGTAGCCCCACCTGTACCACTCACTGGGGTGATAAAACCACGGTAAGACCCCCAACTCCTGTAAATGGAGTACTTACTCTGTGCAAGCATTACCCATGTTTGTATGTTATTTCATTTACAGCAACTCCAGAAAGTCAGTCCTCTTGCCGTCATCGACTCTTTACAGGTGAGGAAGTATAAGCTCAGGGAGGCTCAGACGTTGGCCAAGGTTACCCAGCTAGTGAGGAATGGAGCAGGGATTCCAGCCCAGGGAACTGTGCCCCCAAAGCTTGGGTGGGCACTTAGCTATTTTGTTGGCAAAAGCATTTTTAGTTTGGAAGTGACTTTAAGAAAATCTGGTCCAGGGGCACGCTTTACAGGTGGAGGATCCGAGGTGGAGAGGAGTTTGGGGGGATGGTGGAACACTTTATATCTGGGGCTTTGAACCCTGGCTCTGCCTTCCTATCAGCTTCTGACCCGTGGCAAGTTACTTAAGCTCCCCATTCTCATTCGTCAACTGGAGTAATACTAACATAGTATAGAGTAAATGGGGCAATGATGTTGGACTCTGTGCAGCGGGTAGCACACAGTAACTATTAGAGAGCACACAGCTAAGTTGGCAGAAACAGTTAGAGACTTCCTGACTCAAGCACAGGGAGCCAGCAAACTACGCTCACAGGCCAAAACCAGACCACTGCCTGATTTTGTACAGCCCACCAGCAAAGAATGGATTTAACTTCTTAAATTGTGGGGAAAAAATCAAAAGGAGAATAATATTTTGTGACATGTGGCAATCATGTGAAATTCAAATTTCAGGGTCCACAAATAAAGTTTTGTTGGAATGCAGCCACACCCGTTCATTTACGTATTGTCTATGGCTGCTTTCTAGCAGTGACAGCAGAGTTGAGCCGAGTTGAGCTGTTGGGACAGAAATTCTGGCCCTCAATCGAGAAAATCTGCCAATCCCCATTCTGGACTACACTTTAGTCCCTCATAGTGTCTCTCTTTTTTTTTTTTCAATTTTTTTATTGAAATACAGTTGATTTAAAATGTTGTGTTAATTTCTGCTGTACAGCAAAGTGATTCAGTTATACATATATATATGTTCTTTTTTTAATATTCTTTTCCATTATGGTTTATCTTAGAATATTGAATATAGTTCTCTGTGCTATACAGTAGGACCTTGTTGTTTATCCATTCTATATGTAATAGTTTGTATCTGCTAACCCCAAATTCCCAGTGTCTCTGTGTCACCCACACTGAGTCTTATGGAACCTCAGTCAGTTATCAGAGGTTCATGAAGTCAGCATTTATCAGGAGCTGTCCTGGGTGCCAGAGACATAGCACAGTGGGACCTGGCGGAGGAGACAGACTGTAAACAAGTAAACAGACACAGGGTGATGTGGTAGAAGCTCCAGGGAAGAAGAGACTTTAGATCAGGTGATCAGATGAGGCCTCTGACAGAGGTGATGTTTGAGCTGAGACCTGTGACAAAGAACACTTGTGGTGGGTGTTATCCTGTGTATTGCAGGTGTTTAGCAGCATTCAAGGCAGTTGGCCTGCACCTGCTGAGCTTTCAAAGGCAGCCAGGAAGCCAGTGTGAGTGGAACAGTGAGCGAGAGGGAGAGGGGTAAAAGGTGGGCTCAGAGAGGCAGGCGGGGGCCCCATAGGCCATGGGGAGGGGTTTGACTTGATTCTCAAAGCGAAGGGAATCACTGGAGGGGTTTAAGCAGGAAAGCGATAGTTCAGATTTATATTTTAACAGATCCTTCTAGCCCTTACGAGGAGAACAGACCGTGAGAGTCAAGGGCAGAGCCAGGAGCCTAGGGAGTAGGTGACTGTACTCGTCCAGGCGAGCGATGATGGGGGCCGTGGAGGGATGAGAAGTGTCACCTGGGAAATATAGAGATGGGTGGAGAGTGGACAGGACACTCCCTTTCCAGACAGACAAACGCCGCTCCTTGGATGCCTCCTACACCTGCGGGGAGGATCGTCTGAGCCGCCACCACCACGCACAGCCCACCACATCTTCACAGAGAAGCCGCGACTGTCTGCCAGGCTGTCCAGGAGGCTGGCACTGGGCAGTGAGTCGACAAAGCAGTGTCTCATCGTCTTTTCAGATTGGCTGAGTGGCGGGTGAGGACCTGTAGGCAGCTTCCAAGATGGTGAGTAGACAGGCTGTGCTCATTGGGTTTCTCTTCTGATCTTTAGGTGAAGGGAAGGGGTCCCCTGAATAGCCCTTTCCCTCCCCTAAAAGTCTCCTTCCCCACCCCTGACCCCAAGCTCTCGGGTATTTTCAGACTCTGGATCATGGTCTTCCGGTGCTGTGGTTCCCAAACTTTGCTCTGTACTAAAATCACCCAGGGAGCTTTTTTCTTTTTTTTTCCTGTTTTTTTTTTTTAATGAGGTGAAATTCACAACATAAAACTGACATTTTAAAACATATGACTCAGTGGCATTTAGTACATTCACAATATTTTGCAATGACCACCTCTATCTAGTTCCAAAACATTTCCATCACCCCAAAAGGAAACCCTATACCCAATAGCAGTCACTCCCATTCCCCCACCCCAGCCCCTGGCAACCACCAGTCTGCTTTCTGCTTCTGTAGATTTGTCCGTTCTGGACATTTCATATCAATGGAATCATGTACCATGTGTCCCTTTGTATCCAGCTTCTTTCACTTAGCATGATTTTTTCAAGGTTTACCCACATTACAGCATATATCAGAGCTTCCTTCCTTTTTATGGCTGAATAATATCCCATTATATGGATGGACCACGTTTTGTTTATCCTTTCATCCACTGATGGACACTTGGGTTGTTTCCACCATTTGGCTATTGTGAGTGAACCTGTATGTATAAGGATGTGTATACACACGTGTTTTCCAGGGTTGCTTTTGAAAAGCCCTGTGTCCAGGCACCATGCCCCAGAGCAGGTCCTCTGTCAGGAGAACCTCTGGGCGTGGGTCCCAGGCATCAGTATTTTAGAAACTCCTTGGGTAGTTGTAACGTGCAGCCAAGTTTGAGACCCACTGCTTCAGTGGATCGTTAAGTCAATAAGTCAATTCAGCAGGTGGCTGCCAGCATTTAAAAGAGAGATTCACAGCTGGGTGAGCATTCTTTCCTGAAACCTGTGCTTGTGTATTTGGGGTTAAATATGTCTTACCTTAAGTCACGGTCCTAAAACAACTGTGAAAGCCATTGCTCTAGGAGAGTCTGACCCTTGTGGAATTTTCCACAGCAACGACAGTGGGTTTTGTTTTGTTTGTTTGTTTTTCTTTGGCTGAGCCGCTCAGCTTGCCGGATCTTAGTTCCCTGACCAGGGATTGAACCCAGGCCACAGCAGTGAAAGCGCTGAGTCCTAACCAGTGGACTGCCGGGGAATTCCCAACAGTGGGGCTTTTTCCCCCAAGTCACCAGTCCTCGATGGGACACGGAGCCCTGGGCCATCCTCCAGGATATCCCTGTCTTCCTTGTCCAGGTCTCGCCCCTCAAGGCTGCACGAGTAGGTCTCTTGTAGGACCCTCGCTGACTCACGTCTCTCTTCTGCTTTCCAGGGTGAAAGGAAAGGCGTAAACAAGTACTACCCTCCGGATTTCAACCCTACAAAGGTAAGGGGCAGGCTTCCTTCTCCGTGTCCACGATAGCATAGCGACCCTGCAGGGCAGGGGCCCCAGGCTCTTCATCCCCTCCTGGAGTCAGAACCACAGCTGCAGAAGCCCGGGCGGCCCCCGAGGTCTCCCTGCCTTGCACTTGTCACCTGCGTCTTGGGGCAGCCTTCCCTCCCAGGTGGTCAGTGTGACCCTCGTCAATGACCCATGTAAACACCAGCATGCCCAGTGCTGTGTGTTTCCAGTGGAGTCCAGGATGAGGTCCCACACACGGCCTCTGGGTCAGATCCCCTCACCCTCCCAGCTCCAGCTCGTCTGGCCTCCTCATTGTTCCCTCTGCCTGGAACCTCTCCCTTCCTCTGACCCCAAGACTCCTTTCCTTCCTTTAGGTCTCTCCTCACAGAGGGCCTCCCTGACCACCGTCTCATTCTCTGTCGCATGACCTAGTGCTTTATTTCTCTCCGTAGCCTTCTTAACTCCTTGATGCATCACCCATTTATTTGCATATTGTCCATCTCCCCCTCTATTTATTTATTTTATTTATTTCTTTTTGGCTGCATTGGGTCTCCGTTGCTGCGCGCGGGCTTTCTCTAGTTGCGGCGAGCGGGAGCTACTCTTCGTTGCAGCGTGCGGGCCTCTCATTGCAGTGGCTTCTCTTGTTGCGGAGCATGGACTCTAGGCACGCGGGCCTCAGTAGTTGTGGCTCGCAGGCTCTAGGGTGCAGGCTCAGTAGTTGTGGCGCACGGGCATAGTTGCTCTGCGGCATGTGGGATCTTCCCAGACCAGGGTCTGAACCCGTGTCCCCCGCACTGGCAGGCGGCTTCCTAACCACTGCACCACCAGGGAAGCCCCCCATCTCCCCCCTCTAGAACGTCTGCACCTCAAGGGCAGGGATGTTCACCTGTCTCATTTGCGTCTGTCTCATTTGTCCCCACACTGTGGGCGCTCAGTAAGGGGCTAGTAAATGAATCAGCATGTCCCAGCTGTGTGGTCCCCTGCACATGACTCGGCCTTTCTACACCACAGTCTCCCCATAGGTCCAAAGGGGAAACAAAACAACCTGACCTCCCAGAAACATTGAGGGATTAAAGTGAGATGACACACATAGGGTACCCAGCAGAGGTTTGCTGGTCTTGTCATCTCACCTGATCCCACAACACCTGGAGGTAATTATGATCCTCGTCCCCAGTTGACTCATAGGGCTCAGGAAGGCAAAAGGTGAGGTCACTGCCCAGGGTCACACAGCTCTTTTAGCTCCTAAATGGGAGAGGTAAGATGCAGACTCCCGTTTTCCTGATTCCAAGCCCACTTGCTTCACCAAAGCCTAGGTGCCTCCCATTTTGCTGTGGACACTCCCAGCAGGACATAAGAGTGAGGCCTCTCTCGGCCTGTGAGAGGGGGCCTGCGCTCCCCCAGCTCGGCAGTGCTAATCTGCTCCCTCTTCCTTTCCACACAGCATGGATCACTCAACAGATACCATAACAGCCACCCCCTTCGGGAGCGGGCTCGGAAGCTGTCCCAGGGCATCCTCATCATCAGGTAAGGCCCTGGCATCACCTGAGGACCCCTGCCCTTTGTGCCACCTGGTGTCAACCTCAAGGAGCCTTCAGCACCCCCTGATTTTGCCCAGTGCTGCAGGGTCTTAATTCCAGAAAGCAGAAAGTTGCTGTATCAGTCAGCCATTGCTGCGTAACAAAACGATAAGCACATGTTAAGCACTCGTGCTGCTCACGAGTCTGCAGCTCAGCTGGATGCCTCTGCTGGCCTTGGCTGGGCTTGGCTGACCTGAGCTGGGCTGTCTCACATGTTTGGGGGTTGCCTGGCTGGGGACTGGCCGGTCCAGCATGGCCTTGGTTGGTATGATTGGGCTGTGTTCCAAGTGTGTCTCATCCTCCAGCCGGCTAGCCTGGGCTTGTTCACACAGCAGCAGCCGGGTTCCAAAAGAGAGCCAGCAGAGGCATGCAAGGCTTCTTGAGGCAGAGACCCTGAGCTGGTACCCTGTCACTTCTGTCTCATTGATTCCCCAAAGCAAGTCATGATGCAGGGAGGGGGTGGGGCAACACACTGCACCTCTTGACAGGAATGGCTGCAGAGTCATCTTGCAAAGGGCATGGACACGGGGAGGATAAAGAATCACAGCCATTACTGCAGTCAAGCCAGGACGATGGCTAGTCCCAGGGTTCTCCTCTTATTTCTGGCCAGCACCCTGTGGGTCAGCCGTGGCGGGAAGCAGAAGCCAGCTTGTGTCGCCCCAGAAGGAGCCCCTCTCTGCCTCCTTCTCTGCCTCGTGAACTCTGCCCTCAGCCTCTGCGGTCCGCCCTGGGCCTGAGCAGAGCATCCAGTGACAAAACCGTCAGAGGCAGGAACATCTGTGGAAAAGTAGTCAAGATGCAAATCTCAGCAGTGGCCCCAAGAGTCACAGAGCTGAAGGTCACCTCCAACTCCTCCCATGCCTCCACACTCCAGAGCCAACCACCCACCCTGCCTTCATCCAGTCTGTTTGCCAAGCCCTCATCTCATCTGTACAGTGTCTTAAATTCACCTCATTATTCATTACTTAATGGTTTTGTTTTAAAAGAGAAGCTCCATTACTGCTGTTAATGGAAATTTACCAGAATTGCACGTTGCAAATAGAACTGGATAAAAGAAACCCAGGGACTTCCCTGGTGGCGCAGTGGTTAAGAATCCACCTGCCAATGCAGGGGACATGGGTTCAAGCCCTGGTCCGGGAAGATCCCACATGCCGCAGAGCAGCTAAGCCCGCGAGCCATAGCTACTGAGCCCATGCGCCTAGAGCCTGTGCTTGGCAACGAGAGAAGCCACCGCAATGAGAAACCCGCGCACCACAATGAAGAGTAGCCCCCGCTCGCCGCAACTAGAGAAAGCTCATCTGCAGCAACGAAGACCCAATGCAGCTAAAAATAAATAAATAAATGTATTAAAAAAAAAAAAATCCAGTGTCACTACAACAACTTAGCTAAACTGGAATCGAACACCAGTGCCCCCTGAAGCCTGCTTCCTCCTCTGCTTGGAAACTTGTGTAGCTGACGTGGTGGGATATGGAAGACAGGGCAGCACCCAGCGGAGACGCTCGCCCAGACTGGGTCAGCTGGCTAGAGAGCCACGTGACGGGCCTGGCCTGGTTGCAGGAATGACCACCGTTCTTTACCCTCCCGCTTGCACGCCCTTTGCAATGTGACTGCAGCCAGAGTCGCTGACCTGGAGATCCTGGGAGAGCCCACGTGGACAGGGACAAATGAGCTGTTCTCTGTTTGTGTAGATTTGAGATGCCCTATAACATCTGGTGTGACGGCTGCAAGAACCACATCGGCATGGGTGAGCTTCCGCCCGCTCCCCTGCTCCCCACCCTGACCCCCACCATTCAGCCCCACGGCCAGCGAGCCCTTTAACTGCTGGGCGCCGTGAGAGACCGTCTCCGCCGGGCTCCCGATCAGGAGTCGAGTAGGGGACAGTGGGCTCAAGTGCCTGGTGGGCTGTGGATGCCTCATGGCAGAGCGGTTACGAGGCTCTGGGTTCAAATCCCATCTCTGCCACTTCCTCGCTGGTGACCCTTGGCAGGCGACTGAGCCTCCGTGCGCCTCGATTTACCCATCTGTGAAATTCAGGTGGTCTGAGTGCCCGCCTGTGTGGCATATAAAGTGCTTAGTGCGAGGAATTCCCTGGCGGTCCAGTGGTTAGGACTCTGCGCTTTCCACTGCAGGGGGCGTGGGTTCGATCCCTGGTTGGGGAACTTAAGATCCCACAAGCCGCACAGCGCAGCCAAAAATAAAGAAAAAATAAAGTGCTTAGTGCACAGCATGTGGCACGTGCGAGGGCTCGTACACTCAGCCTGCTGCTGCCACTACCCTTACTGTTACCTTTAGCATTCAGAGCCCTGACCGCGCCCACAGGCGCACAGATGGATGGACAGACACGGGTCTGCGGCCCCGCTCAGCAGCCCTGAGGCCTGCGGCAGGTGACTCGACCCTCCTGGCTTCCGTTTCCTCCGCTACAGTACAGGGATCCTCAGCCCTTCCCACGGCGCCTGGCCCAGGGCAGCAGCTCGCTCTGTAAACAGGAGCCGGCAGCTCTCGGCAGGAGGGTCCAGTGCAAGAAAGAGGGGCCAGGCCACCCCACTGCTGAAGCGGAATGACTCACCCCAACACACCCCCCTGATCAGACCCAGCAAGGGGCATCTGCCCCAAAGCCACCAGGTGCTCAGGCGACAGAGCAGGGCGCAGCCTGACACCACACATGGGTCAACCTCAGGGCCGTGAACAGAAGCAGCCCCCCAGAAAAGGAAGAGCCAGCCAGGCCACACCACCAACCCCCCCAAGCCCTGTTTTTCTAGTTTAAGCTTTTTTCACTCAGTAAGCAAGGTAAGAGTCAAGAATATATCATCTAATTAGTGAAAAAGGAACAAAAAACCTGGATATTCTCTAGAAAAATAATAAAAGCCAAGCGTTTTTTTTTTTGGTTTTTTTTTTTTTTGGCCGCACCCCACAGCTTGCGGGATTTTAGTTCCCCGACCAGGGATTGAACCTGGGCCCCGGCAGTGAAAGCACGGCGTCCTAACCACTGGACTGACAGGGAATTCCCAAAAGCCAACCCTTCTTGAATGCTTGCTGAGCACCTGGCCCAGTGTTAAGTGACCCGTGTGTATTACTAGCTTCTGCAGTTCTCACACCAGCCCTGTGCGGTAGGCATCATAGCCATCCCTATCCAATCGATGGGGAACCTGAGGCCAGACGGCCAGGGCAGCTGGCCTAAGGTCGCACAGCTGGTGGGGTGGAGCCAGGGTTTGAACCCGGGCCCTCTGGCTCCATCCAGCCCACCCTCCTCTGTGGCTTGAGCGCCCATCCCGCAGCCTAGACCTGGCTCTTTTCTGCTTGAATTTGTGTCCTCCAGAGGTGTCTCCCCTGCAGGGGAGTGAAATACCACCCCCATCTACTCCCCACCCCAGGAAAAGACGCTGAGGGTGGCCTGAGCCCTAGCCTCGTTCTCTCCCTCTCCTCCTAGGTGTTCGTTACAATGCAGAAAAGAAGAAGGTTGGCAATTACTACACGACCCCGATCTACAGGTAGAGGCAGCCTGGTGGGCTGCAGGGTGAGGGGGCTACAAAGGAGTCTGAGTGGGAGGGAAGTTTCTACCCTCTGCCTGACGATTATTCCCTGGGGGTCTCCTGGAAACCATCATGGTCTGTCAGTCAGGGCACATCCTGCCTAGAACCCTTCATGGTTCCCACCTTCTTCCGAGTAAAAGCCTGAGTCCTCCCCGTGGCCCACAAGGCCCCGCAGGCTCTGCTCCGTCCCCTCAGGAGGGTTTGTTGAATGAATGAATGAACGAACAAATGAATGGATGGATGAACAAGTGAACAAACTCCGGACAGAAGGTCAGTGCCGGGGTGAAGGAACCAAATCTGTCTCACCCACGGCTGTCCCCCAGACATGGAGCCCAGCATGTAGCAGGTGCTCCGTGAACCCTAGTTGATGACGTGCACGGATGGAAGGAAGCAGGCCACAGTGTCCTGACTCTAGCCCACTGCCCTCCACCCTCCCAGGTTCCGCATGAAATGCCACCTCTGCGTCAACTACATCGAGATGCAGACAGACCCCGCCAACTGCGACTACGTGATCGTGAGCGGTGCCCAGCGCAAGGAGGAGCGCTGGGACATGGCAGACAACGAGCAGGTGCTGACGACAGGTGAGCGCCAAGGGTGGGCTCCGAGCCCAGTCCCGACCCTGACCCCAACCCCGAGCCAGGGCCCTGAAGGCCCAGCCCCACTCTCACCCCTGCAGAGCACGAGAAGAAGCAGAAGCTGGAGACAGATGCCATGTTCCGACTGGAGCACGGTGAGGCTGACCGGAGCACGCTCAAGAAGGCCCTCCCCACCCTGAGCCACATCCAGGAGGCCCAGAGCGCCTGGAAGGACGACTTCGCCCTCAACAGCATGCTGCGGAAAAGGTTCCGGGTGAGCAGGGCTCCGGCCCAGGGTCAGGACCACAGGCAGGCGGGGGTTGCCGGGCATCACCGACAGTGGAGCGGGGAGAACAAAAAGCAGGCTAAGCGCACTTCTGCCTCAGGGCCTTTGCACAGGCTGTTCCCTCCACCTTGGAACACTTTTCCACCAGATACCCACATGGCTCCCTCACTCAGACACCTTTTCTCAAACATGATTTTCTCAGGAGACTGTCCCTAACCCTTCCCTCTACCATGCACACCACATTTAAAGTTGAACCCCCTGCCTATTTCCTACCCTCTTCCCAGCATTCTTTCTCTCCTCACCACTTTGTCTTGCTCACCCACTAGAATGCCAGCTCCACCAGGGCAAAAGATTTTGTCTGCTCACTGCTGTGTCCCTAGTGTCTAGAACAAGGCCTGGCACCAGAAAGACGTTCTGTAAATATCTGTGGAAAGAGTGAATGAGTGAAGAACCCAGTGGTACACATACTAATGATTGTGTCTCCTGCTGTTGAACAAATTCTATGTCCCGAGCACTGTGTGAGGCCTTTTCCTCGCATAAGCTTGAAGAGAAGGAAACTGAGACCCTGAACACTGGAGGGATTCTCCCCTCCAGCCCAGAGGGCAAAGAGGCACGGCTTTGACACCCACCATCCGTCCCCAACCCCTTCTCCCCAACACAGGAAAAGAAAAAAGCCATGCAGGAGGAGGAAGAGAGGGACCAGGCCCTGCAGGCCAAGGCAAGCCTGGACATCCCGCTGGTGCCGGAGACGGAGGATGACCGCAGGCTGGCCGCCCTGCTCAAGTTCCACACCCTAGACTGTGCGTGGGGGCCAGTGGGCGAGGGGGTCGGGGCAGGGGGAGATGGGGGTCTGCTCGGGCAGAGGGTGGCTCTGGACCTCCTTCTCCCCCCTCCCTCTCCCCATCCCCAGCATATGAGGACAAGCAGAAACTCAAGCGGACGGAGATCATCAGCCGCTCCTGGTTCCCCTCCACCCCGGGACCCGGCGCCAGCAGCAGCAAAGCCAGCAGTGTGCTGAAGAAGCTGTCCCAGAACCGCAGATCTGCTCCCACTGGCTCCCCCATCACCGTGGGGCACCTGGGCATCGTGCGGCGGCGGTCCCGGGAGGTCCCAGAGAGCCCTCAGCACACGGCTGAGACCCCCAAGTCTGGGGAGCCACGGGTGCCAGAGGGGACCGCCCAGGACAGGCCCACATCCCCCCGAGACTGTTCTCAGGAGACAGCCAAGACCTGCAAGAACAGTAGGCCACCGGGGCAGGAGGAGAGCTGTCAGGACAGGCCCCAGCCCCTGCCAGGCTCCTCCCAGGAGGCAGCCAATCCCCAGGACACACCACAGCCCTTCAGCCTCAGCTCCTCCCTCGTGGCTGACTACTCCGGTTCGGAGAGTGAGTGATTCTGGGGGCCAGATTCACTCAGGAGGCCAAGACACACCAAGGAGGCGCCCCACAGGCTGCACCCCTTAGCTCACCAGCCCTTGGAGAGCTCAGTTACCACCCTCCCCAGACCTCACCTCCTCGCAGTGATAGAGTTGTTATTTATTTGGTCCTGGAGAGGGTGTCTGTGCCTTGTGGGACCCCCGACCTCCCAGCATTAAAACCCTGCTTCTTTGCCTCTGCCTCAGGTTACTAGATGGGCCCAGGAGCTATGCCTGCACCCCTCCCCCCACAACCCAACCAAGCTTGCCCAGCATCTCATCAGCCAATGCTGACGCTGTGACCACAGCCTGGGTCCCCACCCAGCTTGATGAGGGTTGAAAGGTGGTATCCCAGGCTGGCCTGTAATTGGTGCCAACTTCCTGGAGGAGGTGGCACAGGCTGAGTGTGAAGGATGAAAATGGGACTGGACAGCAGGGGTGCTCAGGATCCAGGCCAGATGCAGGAGGGGATGGAGCACACAGGTGTGGGCTGTTCATTATCCCCCACCCATGGGGACACCCTGGAAGGGTCATGAAAGAGTCCCCAGCATGTTGCTTCCTTTGAAGGAAACTAGTAGACTGAGCAAAAAACAGCCCCAAAACAGCTGAGCATCCGCCAGGTGACTCATGACCCACCACCTCCCCCTAAACCCTGGAGAAGGATCATTTCACAAATATTAATGGAGCACTTGCAGTGCACCAGACGCTATCCTAGCCACTGGAGATACAGCGGTGAACAAAGCAGACGTACGGACTTCTCGGGGCTGAGGTTCTGGCTGAATTCTGCTGAACTTGTAATGTGCCCTGTCCGGAGGTGGTGGTGACCCCCAGCCCGCAGGCCTTTACTCCCCGCGGGGATGGGAAGGTCTCAAGGCAGCAGTAAGAGTCTGTTCGATCTCAGAACCCCCTTTTGGTGCCTTGCTCTACGTGAGGCCACAGGCAGCACTCCCTCTGGCTGGAGGAGTCAGGCACCTGAGGGTACCCACCTGGCACTTAGGAGTCTTGCTATAGCCAGACGCTAAACACAGGACTTGGCATGCAATAGTTGCCCTGTAAATAGTGGCAACTTTGTGGTTCCGAGGGTGCGCCTAACTGTCCAGGTTTGGCGGGGAAGGTGGAGTAGGTCCCGGCGCCTGGATGGCGGGTCCCAGGAGCCAGCGAAGTTGATGTGCGCACGCTCCTCCTTCCGGGAGAGGTCCCACCCCTGGGGCCCTGGCCTCGCCCCCTGCGCCCTTTCCGGCCCCGCCTCTGGTGCGCGCGGCCAGCTGAGCCCCGGGAGCGGCGGTGATCGTGGCTGCAGCAGCATGACTTTGGAGGCGATCCGCTACTCGCGGGGCTCACTACAGATCCTCGACCAGCTGCTGCTGCCCCAGCAGAGCCGCTATGAGGCGGTGGGCTCGGTGCGCCAGGCCTGGGAGGCCATCCGCGCTATGAAGGTGGGGCCGCTCGGTGGGACCGGGGTGGGGGGCTTCCCGTGCCTGCAGTCCCTGACGCCCCCATTTCCCCACCAGGTGCGCGGCGCCCCAGCCATTGCGCTCGTGGGCTGCCTCAGCCTCGCCGTGGAGCTGCAGGCGGGCGCCGGGGGACCCGGACTTGCCGCGCTCGTGGCCTTCGTGCGCGATGCGCTGAGCTTCCTTGTCACCGCCCGGCCCACCGCCGTCAACATGGCCCGCGCCGCCCGAGACCTGGCCGACCTCGCAGCCCAAGAAGCGGAGCGGGAGGGCGCCACAGAGGAGGCGGTCCGAGAGAGGTAGAGGGGCCTTGTGCCAAGCGCTGCTCTAACCGGCGGCTATTCATTCTTTTTTTTTTGCGCAACGACCCATGTTACAGATGGGGAAACTGAGGCAGTGTGCTCTTAGTCCAGGGCCACACAGGCAGGGCTGGGACTCACCACCGGGCAGCCTGGCCCCGAGATCCTTGAACTCAATGCCCTGACTTTGACCTCCCTGAACGTCCCCAGCCCTATCTGCCTTTGGAGGCCCTTTTAAGTGCCACCTCATTTACCTAGTTTTTGCTTTTGAAGAATTTTGTTTCTAGCCCTGGTCCTCTCCCTGCTCTCTTCCCACTCTCTCCCTCCCCGTCTGCTGCACAGATACTCTCCATGTTCCTTAACCCCCACCAGGGTCCCTTCTGCCTCAGGGCCTTTGCACACACCATTTCTGCAAGCCAGGTATCCATCTACTTAATCTCCTCCTTCAAATTTCAGGTTTGTGCCTTCCCCACCCCCCATATAATACAGCTCATTCCTGTCCTCTGTCTCCTGACTCCGCTGCCTTTTCCTTCACTTTATTGTCTGTTCATCACCTGCCTCCCCCACCTCAGTGTCAGCTCCATAGGAGCAGAGATTTCTGTCTTGTTCACTGCTGTGTCCCCCAGCCCCTGACGCACAGGAGGTGCTTGGTAAATGTGTCTCGAGAGCAAATGGAGTTACAGTTAGGTGGCTGTGGCAGAAGGGTCCAGCCCCACAGCTGTGAGAGGCTTTCAGCAGGAGAGCTCCAGGAGAGCAGTGTTGGGCAGGGAGGAGGGGCTGGTGTGGGCCCTGAAGCCTTGTGACTTGTGCTCAGAGCCCCTTGTCGGCCCCAGAGTGATCCGCTGGACTGAGGACATGCTGGCAAAAGACCTCCGGGACAATCGGAGCATCGGGGACCTGGGAGCCCACCACCTCCTAGAGCGTGCAGCACCCCAGGGCGGCAAGGTGATCGTGCTGACCCACTGCAACACTGGTGCACTGGCCACTGCTGGCTATGGCACAGCCCTAGGTGAGTGGGCATCCACAGGGATAGGGGAGGGCCCTTTTTGGATGCAAGAGAAAGAAACCCAAACCACTTTATACACCCCCCAAAATGTGAATTTATTAGTTTTTGTACAGAAACACTCAGGGGGTTGGCTTCAGGTATGACTGGATCCAGGGGCTCAAATAATAGCATCAGGGTCCATCTATCCGTATCCCTAAGATCTGCCCTCCTCCATGGTGGCATCATCCTCTTTCTCCACTGGTCGGCCAGGGTTCAGATCACGGGGAAAAGAGCCTAGGGTCTCTATTCCGACAGCGTTAGAAAAGTCTCCTTGTATCTCGGGGGCTCTGATGGAGTCATCTGTCCATCTAGGATCAGTCACTCGATAGGCCTGGCCTGTGCCATGTGCCTAGAAAATGGGTGGGGGGAGTTCCCTGGCAGTCCTGTGGTTAGGTCTCGACGCTTTCACTGCTGTGGCCCAGGTTCAGTATCTGGATGGGGAACTGAGATCCCGCAAGCCATGCAGTGCAGCCAAAAAAAAAAATTAAATTAAATATTTTTTAAATAAAAATAAAGTTAAATTAAAATTAAAAAAAAAGAAAGTGGGTGGGATGTGGACTCCAAGAGGACTGAGGGGTAGGGCGTAGCCCCCTAAAGAAAGATCAGGGTAGCTGTGACCAGGACCAGGGGGACTGGGTCCTGGGGTTCAAGGCAGCAGATTCCACTTGATCCTAAATTCTCCAGGAGGTTTCCCTACCTGCCTAGGTGCCACCCTTGTGCCTGGGGACTGAGGCTCTGATGGCAAGACATTCATTCATTCATTCACTCAACAAATATCTATGCTTAATAAATGCTTATCTACTGTGTACCCCATCATTCATACATGCATCCATTCCTTCAGTCACTCAACATTTATTAAGCACCTACTGTGTGCCAAGCACAGTTCTAGGAGTTAGGGACCCAGCAGTGGAGAAAGTAGATCAAATCTCTGCCATCAGGAGCAGGAAAATAGGAGGAACAGACACAGGAACAGAACAAATACGTATGATGCATTTGAAGGCGGTAAGTGCTAAAGAGAAAGAGCAGGGGTTGGCAGTGTGAGGGTTGCTATGTGAGATGGAGGAATCCCGGAAGACCTCACGGAGAAGGCATTCTCTAAACACATTTGTACCAGGCAGAGAGAACAGCCACTGCATAGGGTCCGGGAGTGGGACTGCATGCTTTGGAGCACCGCGCTGCTAACCAGTGGGCTGCCCTGCCCATCTGTCCCTTCGCATCTCATCCTCCTGGTGGGCTGGGCCCCACAGGTGTGATCCGCTCGCTGCACAGCCTGGGCCGTCTGGAGTATGCCTTCTGCACAGAGACCCGGCCCTACAACCAGGGAGCCCGGCTGACGGCCTTTGAGTTCGTCTACGAGCAGATCCCCGCCACCCTCATCGCCGACAGCATGGCGGCAGCCGCCATGGCCCACTATGGAGTGTCAGGTCAGCAGGTGGGGGGCGCCAGCGGGCCGGGCTCCAGGCATCCAGGGCCCAGTGGTGACTCCCGGCATCTCATTCCCCAGCTGTCGTCGTGGGAGCCGACCGCGTGGTTGCCAATGGCGACACGGCCAACAAGGTGGGCACCTACCAGCTAGCCATCGCCGCCAAGCACCACGGCATCCCCTTCTATGTGGCTGCCCCCAGCTCCTCGTGTGACCTCCACCTGAAGACGGGCCGGGAGATCATCATTGAGGAGCGTCCTGGCCAGGAGCTGACCCATGTCAATGGGGTCAGGATTGCGGCACCTGGTAAGCCATCTGCTGAGAGGGGGGCACCATAGGCCTGGGCACCTCTGTTGAGGCACCCTGACCCCTTCACAGGCAGCAGGTGGTATTTGGGGTGTCATCAGCCTTCTGGGGCATAAGCTGCTCCTTCAAGCCATATTTTAGAGCAGACACGTCTTGGAGGTCAGATTCAAGGTCAGAAGATACAACTAATGAGTTGGGAAGCCTTGAGCGAATTGTCTTGCTCTTCTCCAGCTCTGTTTTCTCACCTGAATAAGAAATAAGAGTACCACCTGGCCGAGTGCTTATGAAGAGACAGATATTTCTCAGCTTCCCCGCACTTCCTGGCTTTGTAGCCTGGTTGCCTAAAATTCATCCCTAAGAGCCCCATGAGCTGTTTTCATGACCTACCTCATGTACCCCAGGCGGTTCAGTGTAATTAACCCACATGAAGTGGAGAACAGTGCCTGGCCCTCGGTGCTCCTTAAATAGTAACAAGTATGATCAAAAACCTTTTATAAAAAGGACCAGTTAGGGAGAGGGAATTTGGGACTGATGTGTATACACTGCTATATTTAAAATAGATAACTAACAAGGAACTACTGTATAGCACAGGGAACTGTATTCAATATCCTGTGATAAACCATAATGGAAAAGAATATAGATAGATAGATAGATAAATAAATAATAAAAATAGATACATTAATTCTGAAAAAAAAATATTTTATCGTTATTTTTTTGGTGCCCCTGCTTTCCTGGAGGCTTAATTATTTAGCACTGATCAAAACCCATAAGACCATGGAAAGCAGAGTTGACAACCCACCGTGCCCCTCCCCCCAAGAAAGCTGGGTAACACGGGCCAGGTGCAGTCTGGGGACCCCGATACTCTGCTCTAGCCAAGGATCACAGGAATGCAGACCCCAGGAGAACAGGTCTTCCTTCTGATTTTTCCAAGAGAAGCCTTACATTTGTTGTATGTTTGAAAGCTCCCACACTTTGAAAGCTGGCAGCTAATTCAGTGGTCTTAAAAAACTGTGAACCAGAGAAAACAGAGTTTGCAGCCTCTTGTGTAAGAGATTGTTATTCATTCAGCAAATATTTTTGAGCACCTGGCCAGTGCCAGGTGACATGATAGGGCCGGGGAAACAGGAGTGAAAAAAGACATAAAAGTCCCTGCCCTCATAGAGCTGGCAGTCCGGTGGGGAGACAGACAACAAACGAGATAAATAACAAAATTCCAGTGTATGTTAGAAGGGGGTAAAGGCTGAGGAGAAATGAATGAGGCACAGAAGGATATGGGAGGTGTCTGTGCAGGGGGTGGATTAGAGAGGATTATCAGAGAAGTTCCCACTGAGAAGGTGATATTTGAGCAAAAACCTGAAGCCAGTGAAACATCAAGTCATGTGCGTATCTGAGGGAAAGCATCCAGGCAGAGGGCACAGCCCATGCAAAGGCCCTGGGGTGGATTCTTGGAGTTCCCTAAAGACATTCTTGGAGCAGGCACAAGTGGGTGGAGGTATATAAGACTTTGAAGGCTTCTTCTTAGACAGTGACAACCCAGGAATGTAGGGGGTCTAAATTCATTACTGGTATCAAAACCCATGCCTTCATGCACTTTTGGGGTGAGGATCTCTAGATTCTCAAGGATTCCCCAATCCCAAAAACCACTGTGAGTGAGACAGGTGACAATAGCTTGAGAACTTTCACTGAGCCTAATACCTGCCTTTCTTGCCTCCCCCCTCTTCCCTGCAGGAATTGGGGTTTGGAATCCTGCCTTTGATGTCACCCCCCACGACCTCATCACTGGCGGCATCATCACAGAGCTGGGTGTCTTTGCCCCTGAGGAGCTCCGGGCAGCCCTAGGAGCCACAGTCACCCTAGATGGACCCCAGAAGTAACCAACCTAGCTGTCCATATCCTGCCCCCATTATTTTTATAATAAACTTATTGAATGGCCTGCCCAAAAGCTGACCTTTTTCCCCCAACCACAATTCTTCCCAGAACAGAGAAAGCAGACAGGGCCTTTGCATGGCTCTTAAGATCCCAGCAGCTGAAGTCAAGCTGCCTGAGTTCATATCCCAGTTCCACCGCCTTTTCTTTTTCTTCTTCTTTTTTTTTTTTTTTTTAATTTATTTATTTATTTTTGGCTGTGTTGGGTCTTCATTGCTGCGTACGGGCTTTCTCTAGTTGTGGCAAGCGGGGGCTACTCTTCGTTGCAGTGCGCGGGCTTCTCGCTGCAGTGGCTTCTCTTGTTGCGGAGCACGGGCTCTAGGCGCTCGGGCTTCAGTAGTTGTGGCACGCGGGCTCAGTAGTTGTGGCTCGTGGGCTCTAGTGCGCAGGCTCAGTAGTTGTGGCACACAGGCTTAGTTGCTCTGCGGCATGTGGGATCTTCCCAGACCAGGGCTCGAACCCGTCCCCTGCATTGGCAGGCAGATTCTTAACCACTGCGCCACCATGGAAGTCCTCCACCGCTTTTTCTGTTGTGTGATCTTGGCCAAATCACTTCACCTCTCCATGCTTTGTTTTCCTCATTTACAAAATGGAGACAATACTAGTACCTCCCTTTTTGGTTGCTCTCAGGGCTGGAATTAGGGTGACACCTCAGGTGCAAAATTTAAGAGGAGGCCCTAAGAAGCTCAGTAGTCAAGATAAATAATAGCTTCATGCATTATTTTTGAAAAATCAAAATTACTGCAAAAACAATCCATGGTGAACAAAATATAAAGATATTAAATAGAATGAAACCCTGACCTTGCATATCCTGACCCTACTCCCTTCACTCCTGATACCAGCCCTCGTTCCAACAAAACTTTATTTACAACGTCAAGCAGCCAGTCCACAGGCTGTAGTTGGACGATTCGATTTTCTTTGTATTAAAATATTATTTCTGAATGTATTTTTATCTTGATAACTGAAGTTCGGGGCGCCCCTTAAATTTTGCACCAGAGTGCCTCACTTGCCTGACCGTAAGTCCTAGACTTGAAGTTTATGTATAAAGAGCATAAAACAGCATAAGTTTTACAAAGCAGATAAGCACCCAGTAAGTGTTAGCTTATCATTATGACCTTTACTTCGAAATTTTTGCGAAATGCTGGCTATCATCGACCGTCGTGGGTAGTGGTCACTTTAACTCTTTGCCACGTTGTATCCCGTGAGCCATTGCGCCCGCTGGCCCCACTGTATCCCATCATGCCCTGCGTTTTTCGTCTGCGACCTCCCACAGCCCCGCCTCTTCCGGTGCATGACTGATCATGGCGCAGGGGCAGCGCAAGTTCCAGGCGCGGAAACCGGCGAAGAGCAAGACAGCTGCGGCAGCCTCGGAGCGGAACCGGGGCCCGAGGAAGGGTGGTGAGGAGCGGGCCGGGGACTGGGGGGGCGAGGTGGGCCCGAGGTTCTCCGGCCTCACGAGAGCGCATCTCTCCCCAGGTCTCGTTATCGCACCCAAGAAGGCACGCATCGTGCAACAGCAAAAGCTCAAAAAGGTGAGTTCGAGCGTGTGAGAGGCCGGGGATGGAGAACTCCCTGTGCTGTGAGCTTCAGTTTCCTCCCTTGTGCAGTGGGTACGGAAACATTACCTGCCAGTCAGTAAGCCTCCTAAAGCCACGACTGGCGCGCAAAATGTGTTCAGCACACATTAGCTGCTTTCCCTCAAATTGTCCTCGTTAATAGACCTCGAGAGGGAAGGCAGTCTGGGAAAGGGGTTGAAAGCCCCAACTTTGCAAGAAGACAGTGCTGGGAGCAAAGCGCAGTTCCATCGACAGCTAGTATATCTTCACCCGGAGCTTCTTAAAGAAGAAATGGTTGTAGTGATAGCACTTTTCTCCTAGAGTTGTAAGGATTCAATGCCATAGGACACCTGTAAAGCCCTGAGAACAGCACAGGGCTGAAATAAACGTTTTTGTGGTTGTTTTTAAGTGTAGCTTTTTCGTGTGCAGGTGAATGGGGTTGATCTTATAAAGAAGCTGCAAAGAGATTTTTGTTAAGGTTGGAAAGAGAAGTTACAAAGAGATCTGGTGGAGTCAGACGTGAATTCTAATTGTACAACACACACTAACTCACCCTATAATCTTGAGCAAATTGTTTAGAGCCTCAGTTTTTTGTTTTTTGTTTTGGCTGCACTACACAGCTTTCAGTAGTTCCCCGACCAGGGATTGAACCCGTGCCCCCTGCAGTGGAAGACAGTATCTTAATCACTGGATCGCCAGAGCCTCAGTTTTCTTAGACCTGGGTACCCAGCAACCTGCTTACCTCCATGTCGCAGCCGGAGGGGGAAGGTGTCTCATGGGCATCTCAAGCTCAGTATGTCCAGAACCAGGCTCCTGATCCTCCCCCCACTGTGCTCCCGGACTCCACCATGATCCTGCCACAGTCTCTCCTTCCAGATACTCTGGATTCCCCCTTTCTCTCACATCCAGGTTGGATCTCGTCCTTTTTGCCTTCAGGATTAATCTAGAATCCACCCACTTCCCACCTCGCTGACCCCCCAACCTGGTCCCATCCCATCATCTCCCACCTGGACCAGGGCAGTCACATCCTCCCAGATCTCCTGGCCCCGCCATTCCCCATAGCAGCCAGAGGGCACCTGTGAGCACCTGAATCAGGGCACTTCCCTCCTCTGCTCAGAACCCTCGGTGGCTCCCACCTCACTCAGGAAGAGCCCAGGTTCTCCCCACAGCCCACAGGACCCGGCACACTCTGCTCCTGTCTTTTCCCTGCCTTCACCTCCTCCCTCTCTCCCTCCAGCCTCACTGGCCCCTTAACTGCTCCTTGTCCCACCTCAGAACTTTTGCACTAGCTGTTTTCTCTGCCTGGATTCTTCTCCCAGAAATCTACACGGCTTCCTTCCTCCAAGTCAAGTCTGGCTGCAAGCGTTGCTTCTGCGCAGCTATCCCTGATGGCAGCCTCACCCCACCCCTCACTCATCATCCCTTGTATGCTTTTCTCCATAGCAGCACTTATCATCTGTCATCCTTCAACAGTTTACCAGAGGGACTTCCCTGGCGGTCCAGTGGTTAAGACTCTGCACTTCCACTGCAGGGGCCGCCGGTTCGGGTTCCGATCCCTGGTTGGGGAACGAAGATCCCGCATGCCACTGGGCGTGGCCAAAAAAAAAAACCAAAACGGTTTACCAGAGTGTGTCACTGACAGCTGTGTTGTCCACACGCACTGAATGTCAGCTTCATGAGGGCAGAGGTTTTTCTGTGTCTTTGCTGTTGTTTCCCTTGTGCCCAGGCGTGTGGTGACGGTCATGGTTGTCATGGTCATTGGAACTCATAGGCAGGGCAAGGGAGCAGTTTAGGTAATATGATTAAACTACCAGTTTTGGACCCAAACACTTGGGTTCTGATTCCTGTGCCTTTACTTGCCTGCACCCCTATTTCTCAGAGCCCCGTTTCACCATTAGCAAAGCAGAGACAAGAGGAGGCTGCCCGCCTGGAGGCTGAGGCTGGAGACTCTGGGCGTGCTGGGTTCCAGTCTCCCATCGCTCACATGATTTGGGAATCCTGGGCAAGTGCCTCCTCACTGCAGGTGCCTCAGTTTCCCCAGCTGTAAAATGGGAATGGGCAGAGGTTTAGAAGCCGAGATCCAGAGATGAGAAAGGGTTTTTCGGTGTGCAGTGTTCCCAGAGTATGGGACAGAAGCAGGGCTTAACCCCCAGCCACCAGACTCTCAGGTGTTGTTTCGGGGGGAGTTGCTGATCCAGCCCCTTGTGAGCTCACAGGAGAAAGGGCAGCAGACCAGGCCCTCCCTCCCGCCTCAGGTCCCAGTCTGATTGTGCCATGGTTGCTCCCTCAGAACCTGGAGGTCGGGATCCGGAAGAAGATCGAACATGATGTGCTGATGAAAGCCAGCACCAGTCTGCCCAAGAAGCTGGCACTGTTGAAGGCCCCCACCAAAAAGAAGGCAGCAGCCCCCTCCTCCACCAAGACGCCTTCCTAAGGATGCAGCCCAGCAGAGGCCATCACCGCATCCCTCTCTGCTCAGACCTGTGCAGGGAGGAGGGGCCGTGCTCCCCAGAGCCTTGGGTTGCGCCTCAAACTTTACTGGGGGCCTGGCCCATGAGCAGGTGATCAGCAGGTCAGAAGTGCACCGGCTGGCTTCCCAGGCTGCCAAGGCCAAGCGCAGGCCAAGGCCAGGAGGATGCCTTCACCAGCTTCCTGTGTCCCCCTCCCCCTCCCCACATCCTGTCTCCACTGGTTTAACCCGGAGCAATAAATACCTGACTTTGTCATTCCTCCCACGGTCACATGTTCCTGTGAGCGGGACGTGCTGGGGCCTGGGGCCAGGTGCCCCGACCGGGTCATCCCCAGCAGTTTCCACAGGAGACTAGCCACGTGCCAGGGAAGGACGAATGGGCTTCTGCACCTCCAGCCTGGGAACCAGGGGAGAGTTTTCTTTCCTCCTGCCTTGGGTGACTCACCTACATACCCTCCACGGATATGCCTGTGTCACCCCCTCTGCCGGGGACCGGCCAGGCAGCCTAGGGAGTCACTTTCCCATCTGCAGGACAGGTACTGGCACCACCTTGTAGAGTCAAAATGCTGATTAAAGCGGAATGTGCTTATAAACTTCTCAGTGCCACCTCGATCTTTAAAAGAAGTCATCAGTCATAACAGCAGGTACGAAGCACTGCCTGTGGCCCAGGCACTGCTCTGGTGCTTTCTACACATCACCCCAGTCCCCATGATGCCCAGGTCAGGTCACATCATTAACATTCCAGAGCAGGGACTTGAACCCGGCACTGGCAGAGCCCCAGTACGTGCTCTCAGCTGCCCATCTGCTGCCTCTCTTAACAGACCAAGTTTCTGTTCCGTTCCATCCTGGGCTCCCCTCCCCTAAAACGTCAGCTGTGCCTGTGGGATCGGCCAGGAGCTCTTCTGGTTTGAGGTCCTTCCTCCCTCCCTCTGATGGGGGGTGGGGAGCAGGTTACAGCTCAGGGACCAGGCAGGCAACAGTCTGGGTGGTGCTGAGCCGCTGTCTTTGCGGTGGCTGTTCCCCCGAGGTGGGTGACTGAACTCCCAACATTTTCTAAAAAGCAAGGGACAACCACTGTGGAAGACAGTTTGGTGGCTCCTCGGTAAGTTCAGGCTGGAGTTACCACGTGACCCAGCCGTTGCCCACCAGGCACACACCCCAAGGGATCGAACATAGACTCAGCATCTCGTACACGTACGTTCACAGCAGCACCAGTCACGGTCACCCAAAGGTGGTAGCAACCCAAATGCTGCCAACAGATGACTGGATAAGTAAAGTGTAGTTTATCCACAGGATGGAATATTATTCAGCCATAAAACAGAATGATACAGTTCACCATGGGTGAACTTTGAAAACATGAAAGAAGCCAGACACAAAAGGCCACATAATGTGTGATTCCATTCATGTGAAATGTCCGGAAGAGGCAAATCCATAGCGACGGTGGTTCTCTATGGGGTGGCAGGGACTGGGGGGGCGGGGCAATGGGGAGTGACAGCAAGTGGGTATGGGGTCATCTTTGGGAGGCGATACGGTTTTGCAACTAGATAAAGTTGGTGGTTGCAAACGTTGTGAATGTGCTAAATGCCACTGAATTATACCCTTCTAAATGGTGAATTTTCCATGTGAGTTTTAACCCCCGGAAAAGGCAGGAAGGGTAATTTCACATGCAAAAAAAAAAAAGTCCTGATTTACATCTCACAAACACAGGAATTGTGGCAGCAGAGCCCTAATTTGATGGCGAGACTTCACAGTTTGGAGTTGTCTGGGGCCCGGGGCTCAGGGTTTCTGTTAGGGGGAGGAGAGGGGTGGGGGATGGGGCCCAGACCCGGGACTGGAGGGCAGGGCTGCCGCTTGGCTCTGTGATGCCCAGAGTATACCGTTCCTTGAGCCCCACCTACGGGACCTGGACCCTCCTGCCATCTGCCCACCTCACAGCAGTTTCTCCCCTAAGCAGACAGCGAGTGACTTCTGCCCTTTAATATGGAGTCGCTTTGCACGTTGGGCATTTATTGTGCGCCTACTGCATGCCAACCTCTGGGCTAGGTAGAGCTGAGAACTGACATTCTAGTGGGGAGAACAGAAAACAAGGAAGCCCCAGGCTGCCCCCTCCAGACCCCCGCCTCCTCCCAGTCCCTCCCCCTGCCCTTTTGCACCTCCTGTTCCCTCCCCCTCCCAGGTGTCACCTCAGAGAATCGTTCTCTGTCCCCTGCTCCTGGAAGTGGTCACTCTGTGCCACTCTCATCCGTTTTCTACTTTGCATCTTTGTTGTGTCTCCAGCACCTGGAACAGCGCACAATAGTTGCTCCACGAACAGGTGTTCGTTGAATGAAGGAAGGAAGGAATTGTTTCTTTCTGCAAGGAACATTTTGCGTCTCAGTAAATCAGTTCTGACCATTCAAAGCATCATCTCTATACAACACGCCCTTCCCTTCCGGGTTAGCTGGTTCATAACAGCGTCTTTGAACTATTTCACAGCTCCATCCATGAATTGTAAGCAACTGATAGCAATACAGAACCACTCTTATCTGCTCATTCCAGCCCATGCAGCTGAGGTTCCATTGACAGCCCTCCTCCCCTGTGGAAAAACCAATTTGCCTCCATTCGCACAATTTATTTACTCAAATAGTCTGATCTGTTGTAAAAGTGCCCGTTTTCCGGACTCTCTTTTGAACCTCGTATAACATCTGCCTGGTTCCCACAGGAATTCAATAAAAAAATCTTAACACGTGTTCGTCTTTATTTGTCGGTGAGAGCCTTGATTGCACCCGCTTTTGAAAATTATCTTTTAACCTTTCTATCTGGAATCTCGAAAGGGTGAGGGGTGGGACCGGCTGGGCTCTGGGTGCCATCTGGCGCTTCCCTCAGCCACCAGGAGGCGCCTCCAACCCGGGCCAAGCCCACTGCCGCTGGCGGCGCCCGGGCTGGCCAAGGACTCCTGTAAACTGGCTCCCTTTGTCCCTCTGACGCCAGCCCCTTTGAGGGGGACCCCAGGGGTGAGGAAAGGCATTCAGGTGTGACAGGTTTTGGATCTGGAATGTCAACCCACCTGTTTCCTCTTCACCCCACTCCCTCGGCCTCCCCAAAGAGCCTCACTTTCCCACCACCTCCACCCTCCACCCCATCACTGACCTGGGTGACTTCTCCCTCCCATGCTAGGTCCTTCCTAGCATGTGGGTCCTGCCCACAAATCCCCCGTTAGTGTCGCAGCCAAGAGCCCCAGACTTTGGGAAATCCCTACACCTCTTGTTCTCTTCAGCAGGTCCCTTTCTGAGCCTCAGTTTCCTCATCTGTTAAATGGAGACCCTAACACCCCTCCCTGAGTGTGGAAATGTGGGGAGCCTGAAGACTGTGACAGCTGCCTTTGTGTCCTGGACGGGGAGGGAAGCCCAGTTCCAGCCACTCAGCCTGTCTACTCCCTGCCTTTTCCCCTGCCCCTCCCCGCTCCCCAGGGCCAGGGCAGTCATTAAATGTTGCTTTTCAGACAATTATTCCTGCTCAAGCCTTTTCCTCTCCTGCCTCCACCTTCCCCCTCTGCCTGGAATGCCCATTTTTCCTGGCAGGGCCCTGACTCTCTGCCCATGAACTTGTGTTCCAAAAGGGAAGAAAAGAAATGTAAGAAGCAAAATGTTGCCAGCTGGGCAGCCCAGAGGGGCTGCAAAGGGACCAGGAAGTGAAACTGCCCTGGCTGGTTTCCTGCCTGAGTCAACAGGGGCATTGGGGCGCTGCAGGGGGGTTGGCAGAGGGAGGGACCCTCAGAATGTTAGGATGGGGTGGCACAGAGCTGGGGGGTGGGGGGAGCCGTGGCCCCCCTCATCCGAGCCTTCAGAGTCACCCTGTTTCTCATGGGTCTTGATGTCAGTACACATGTGGGTTTGGGGTCAGGAGCTGTGGATGCCTAGACAGTGAGCTCACAGCAGCGGGCGGGATAAATGTGGTTCCATTTTCCTGAAGCCCAAACTCGCTGGCTACACTGAGCAGGGAGGACTTGCGGGTAGCTAGAACACCCCTTGCAACGTCGCCTTTCCTAAAAGTGTTGCTAGGAAGAGGGTAGGCGTGAAACAGGCTTGGAGACTTCATCCTGGAGGCACCCCCTATTTTCCCAAGGGCCTTTCTGACTTCTCACATTCTCCAGGGATTTCTGTGTGGCCTTGGGCAACTTTCTGACCCTCTCTGGGCCTCATTACCCTCATCTGTAAAATCAGAGTAACGGAATAGAATGTTGGTGTTTCCCAAACTGTGCATTTGATCCCCAGCCAATGTGACAAGACCAGCCCACCCACCAGGGCCTGAATGCTGGCCCTACCCTTTCCTGCTGTGGACCTAGGTTAAGTCACCTGACCTTTCTGTGCCTCCGTTTTCTCATCCATGAGATGGGGATGATGAAAATATTAGTATCTCTTGTGAGAGAATAAAATAAAACATCCTCACCCTGTGATGTCCCATTCTCTATTCCTCCTATACATCCTGTTCCACTGGCCTGGAGTGCCTTTTCTGATTCAGCATCTCAGGACATCCACTGAAGCATCCTCAGGGACAAGGGCCAGCCACATACTAAATGCTGAAGGGGGCTGCTTGGAAAAGCTGGACCCTGGGTCCTGTTTGCTAGGGGAGCACCTGAAAGACTTGTTTCACTGATGTTCTCCCTGCTTTTCTCCCCACCCATTTCTCCTTCCCCATAAGTCTATCTATCTTTGCCTCAAATCCTTACAAGTAAGACATGCTCTAATAAGTCTAGGGCTTCCCAGTCAGGCAAGAACTCCACTCTCTAAGCCTCAGTTTCCTCATCTGAGAAATGGAGATGACATCCCCATTTTGCAGCGCTGTTGGAAGGCTTGCATTTGATAATGTGTCTGAACAGCTAGAGCACCACATAAGCAATCAGTACATTATTATTATTGTTGTTTTGTTGTTGTCATTGTGGTCAGCTGTGGTTTCTCAAGACCGCTGCTGTTCCATAGAAATTACAATGCAAATTGCATATGTAACTTTAAATGCCCTGATACCTCATAGAATAAAATAAAATAAATACACAATGAAACAGTCACGGCCACAGTCACGGCCAGTGCCAGGAAAACCACAAGTGCCCACTCTAAAATGTAGGGCTTGATTTGCAGCAACATGGATGGACCTAGAGATTATCATACTAAGTCAGTCAGACAGAGAAAGACAAATATCATGAAATACACAAGGTGGAATTAATTTTAATAATGTATTTTACTTAACACAAACATCTAAAATAGTATTATTTCAACATGTAATCAATATAAAAAATTCTTAATGACATATTTTGCCTTCTTTTTTTTTCTATTAAGTCTCCAAAATCCAATGTGATTTGCATTGACAGCACAGCCCAGTTCAGCTTGGTCCCATTTCAAGGACTCAAAGGCCACTTGTGGCCAGTGGTGACCATACTAGACAGTGCAGGTTGGAGGGAGTTTACTGAAGGGTGGGTTGGGGACTGGCCAGAACATGCAGCTGTGAAACTGGAAATTCCTGGAAGGAAAAAGGCAGAGTTTCCATGTGGGGAGAGGCAGGGGGCAGCAATCAGGCTACTTAGGGGCCAGCTTGGGTTTTCCTGCTCTGTAGATCATTTCAGTGGAATGGGAGCAAAGCATGAGCTATATAGATTGAGTGACTGTTGTATGTCCGGAGGTGTTCAGGTGCTGGCGGTAAAGAAGTGCATCAGTTAGACAATTAGACTGCCCCTTGGAGCTCAC
The DNA here is from genome assembly GCF_028564815.1 of Eubalaena glacialis. NCBI lineage: Eukaryota > Metazoa > Chordata > Mammalia > Artiodactyla > Balaenidae > Eubalaena > Eubalaena glacialis. The sequence continues at coordinate 177,864,953 of NC_083719.1, forward strand.
CATGGAGCGGGGAGAGACGGAAATTAAACGACTGCTGAAAGAGATAAAGAAACGTAATGATAATGGAGAGAAGTGTGGCGAAGGGAAAATGCAGGGTTCTCTAGCAACATGGAGATGGCAGGGGTGGTGGCGCCGGGGACCGGCGATGAGGACCACCGCCTGCTTCAAGGTCACATCAAGAGATGTGACCTAGACAAGCTGAATCAGAAAAAATAATCAGAGGTGGTCGGATTTGACAGCTATTACGTTGAACCTTATGAAATTGCCATTTAGTGTATCAAAAATTGATGAAAATCAGTGATCTCATAGGACTTAACGTAATATGTAGGGCATAAAATGGATTGGAGATTCTTAGCTTGGGGCTCAAGGATGGGCTTGAATTGGGCTCTATTTCTAGCGAGGGTGTCCGCAGCCCCCATAAACTCTACCAAGGGACCTGTGATCCCTCCATCCCGCAAAGCATCAAAACTTGACCCGCCGCCCAAAGAGGCTGAATTTCTCCAGTCACACAGCCCAGAGGGAGGAGGGGCTGAGGGGCTGCCTGGGGATCCCGCCGTTCTGTCTCGCTCCCGGGCCGAGCCGTGTTGATTGTCCCCTCGCGGCGCCCGGAAGCGACCCTCAGTAAACAAAGCCTTGTGTGGGCGCAGCCCCAGCTGCCCGGGGAGCGCTGTCCAGCCCTGGTGGGGCGGGGGAGGAATGTTGTGAATGAACCCAGGACCCGCCCCGAAACTCCGCTTAAGGCCGGCGCCGGGGGGTCTCCTCCCACTGTGATTGGTTTCCGGCGTCCCGTGATTGACAGCGCTGCTCGCTGAGCGCCCTGATTGAGTAGTCCCGAAAAGACAGGCAGTGCATACAACGAATGAACAGCGGCGACTTGTAGACGGATCTGGCGGTGCAGCCAATGGCGGAGGAGGGCCTCGGAGGCCGAAGGGGGGCCAATGGAGACGGGCTGTGGGGGCGGGACAACGGCGGAGGATAAAGCGGAGGCCGAGGCAGCTTCATTGTTGTGAAGGGTCTTAAAGGGGCCGCATCACCCCGCCAGCCCGGGGGTGGGTGCGGCGCGAGTCCCGGGGCGGCCGAGCGCGGACGAAGGACAGGAAGGCGGGCAGGGGTCGCGGGAGCTGGTGAGGCGGAGTAGGCGTCGGACCGACCCCCCCCTACACACAGGCCCCGCCCCGGCCCCGGCCCGGCCGGATGGACCCCCCCGCGGCCAAGCGGAGCCGGGACTGCCCCGCGGGACCGGAGGAGCGCGACGCCGGGGCCGGGGCAGTGCGCGGCCGGAGCCGACCCGAAGCGCTGCTGGACCTCAGCGCCAAGCGAGTAGCCGAGAGCTGGGCCTTCGAGCAGGTGACCGAGGAGTGCGGTGGGGAGGGACCCACTCCCAGCCCCGTCCCCGACATACCTTCTCCCCCTGTCCAGATTCCAGCCTCCGGACCTGCCTCCATCGGAGACACCCCCAGAGATCTCCTCCAAGATCCTTAACTCTGCCCGAGACATCCCCTCATCCTCCCATTTCACTCCTTCAAACCCTATGACCCACCCCCATCCCTTCCCCAGCAGCTCTGCCCTTCAGCCCACAAGACGCAGGGGTTCCCTCAGTGCCCCAGATCCCAACTCGGGACACTTTTTCTCCTCCTGCCCCATGGTCCTCTCACAACCCTGGGTACCTCTCTTTTCCCACCTTATCCTCATCCCCCAGTTAGGGCACCCCATTCAATCCTCACTCTTCTCTCCAACTCCTACAACCCGCCCCCACTTGGGAACAGAGCAGATCTCAGCACCTAGAGACTCCAGATCTCTGTCCTACACCCCCAGTAGAGGACTCCCCCACTTATATAGATCCCAGCCCCAAGACACCCCTTTCTGTCTCCAATCCCTGCCTCCAGCCTCCAGAATCCACCTGCCCCATGGGGACCCCTTTCTTCTCCTGCAGATCCTGCCCTCAGGCACTAACACTCACCCACCCCTCAGTAATTCTGGGACTACCTCCCACCTGGGGCTGCCCAGCCCCTCCTGGCTGGCTGCAGAGATTACTCCATCGTCAGAGTCCCCCCTCCCCATTACCCCATGCTCACTCTCCCCTTGCCCCCCAGCCATCCCAGTCCTTCCAGAGTTTGGCAGCAGGTGTGGGGCCTGGGTCTCGGTACCTGGACAGGTGCACCTGGAATCCTGCCCCTATAACTTCTGGGGGGCCCTGCCAGGATGCCCCAGGGCTGGGCAAAGGATGCCCCCTTTCCCAGCCTCAGTGTGGGTCCCCAAGGAGCTGGTGTCGTGGCCAGGACCTGACCAAGCCTTCCTTAGCCCCCACAGGCTCTGTCCTCTGGCTTTGGGGGGCTTTCTTTGCTCCCTGGCCTCTCCAGAGTTAGTGAGTCTGCTGCGACTGATGGGTCTGGGCCAAGTGTGGATGGGGCGGGCTCTGATTCATGGCCTGGAAAATCCCTCCTTAGTCATCTGCCAACTGTCCCCGAGGCCTGAGCCAGTCACTGGTCCTCCCACTTCCCTTTCAAACCTAGGACTGGGGGCTCTGAAAGGTCCCTGCCCCTTCATTGTGTGTGAGACCCCCAGAGTAATCCTAAAACCTTCTCCAGGGCTCCCATGTACCTGCCCTGGGCAGGTCTGGCCCTAGGAAAGCTCTTGCCCCGCAGAAACTCATGGACTCCTCTGCAGCCTTTTGGGAGTTGTTCTCCTTCTTTGAGGAAACTGGGGCACAGAGAGGTTGAGAAACTTGCCCAAGGACACTCAGCCAGTGAGTAGCAAGCCTGGATTGGAACGCAGGCTCAACCAGATCAGTTCATTGCCCAGAGCCCCCAGGGGTGAGCAGGACACCCCTCCCTTCCTGGGAACCCTTAGAAGCTGGAACAGAGAGCCTGTCTTGGGAGCTGGAGCTCACCAGCTGTGGGACCCTGAACAAGTGAATTCACTCCGCCTCTGAGCCTCAGATTCCCCAGGCTGCAAAAATATTGGGTTGTTGCTATGAGAATTAAGGGAAATCGCACACATAAAGCATTTAGCACAATGTAGGCTAAGAACATGTAGGCCTGATCACTGGTCTTCTCATCACTTTTGTCTTCCTTCCTCGTCCCCCCTCAAAGCCTGAGAGGTGAGACTACCTTACATTAGGACCCTGAGAACTGACATCCAGGAGGGAAGCAGCAGAAAGTTCCAGAACACTAACAATAGGCCAGGTGTTATTGTAAGTGCTGTACATATATTAATGCATATGTAATACTCATGACACCCAGAAGGCAGGTGCTCTTAACATCTTCTTACACTCGAGAAAAACCGAAGCTCAGAGAGGCAAAGTGACTTGCCCAAGGTCATACTACTTGTAAGCGGCAAAGCCAGGATTCAAGCACCAGGGTTTCTAACACACCGGGCCTTCCCACAGGTTGAGGAGCGGTTTTCCCGGGTGCCAGAGCCGGTCCAGAAGCGCATCGTGTTCTGGTCATTTCCACGCAGCGAGCGGGAGATATGCATGTACTCATCACTGGGCTACCAGCCCCCGGAGGGCGAGCACGATGCCCGGGTGCCCTTCACCCGTGGACTGCACCTGCTACAGAGCGGAGCCGTAGATCGTGTGCTGCAAGTGGGTGAGTGCCTGCCCCGTACCCCTGCCAGGGAGGCCAGGGGGTCCAAAGCAGGCGTGGAGGGCTGGGGGAGGTTCCAAATGTCAGGCTTTGATGCCCAGGGAGGGTTGTACAAGAAATTATGAGCTCAAGATCAGGGACCTGCCTCGACCTCAGTCAGCTTAGTTGGGGCATAGGGGTAGAGGTGGTAGGATAGGGAGGAGAGCAGGGAAGAAGGCAGGGCCGAGGCAGTGGTTTTGAGGAGTGATCGTAAGCCAGAAGTGAGAGGAGGTTCCAGACCTCAGACAGAGGGACCCAGGGATGCTCTGGGTCCAAGGTTTAGAGCCAGAGGTAAGAATGATCCTAGACCTCAGGCTGCAGCATCCTCGGTGAGAGTGGCAAAGTTTTAGAGCCAGTGATGAGAGACAGTTTTGGACGTCAGGCAGAGAGACTCAGGTGGAGGTTGGGTTCAGAGGTTTAGGAATGGTCTCAGACCTAAGGCAACGAGGCTTCCGTGGGGTCTAGGGTGGAAGCTGGGGATCATCTGTGAGGAGTGGTCTTAAACCCCAGGCAGCAGGGTCCAGGTGAGGGGAAGGGATGGAGGTTTAGAGCTAGCGATGAAAGATGATTCTAGACCTCAGGCAGCAGGGCTCAGAAGGGAACCAGTAGAGGTTGAGCCAGAAGGCAGGTAAGCCCTGGAATGCCATACCTCCCATGGGGGCAGGTCATGTCTCCCAGCTGGAGGCAGGGGCTCAGCCAAGATGACCCTCTCTGAACCCTGTCAGCCTGGGGGCCCCCTTGCCTGGACATGACCCAGCCGGCCACAGGCTCGGCCACCTCCAGCCGGTATGAGGAAGCCGCCGTCTCCCTGCATGACGCAGCCAGGGCCAGCTGGGGCCTGAGCTGCCCAACCAGTCGGATGAGCCTGGCATCTGGGCTCCCCAGGGGCCAGGGAGGGGTGGGGGGTGATGGGGTGACCTGGCCCCTGGCCGGCCACATCAATCCCTCGCCCCCCAAGTATCTTTGGTATCTTCCCAGGAAGTGACAGGGTGCCTGGAGCCTGGGCTGTATCCATGATTACCCAAGGGCTAAGAAAATCATCTTCAACAGCATTGCTATAATAATATTATTCAGAATTAGAAGAAGAGCAAACATTTATTTAGCACTTACTATCTGCCAACAGTGTTCTAAGCACTTGCCAATATTAACCCATTTCATCCTCATTACAAATGCATGACGAGGATGTTACTATTTGTTCCCACTTCACAGATGTGGACACTGAGGCACAGCAAGGTTAAGTGACTTGTGCTAGGTTACTCAGCTGGGATTTGCACCTGGTCTTGCTGTGCACCGTGGAAAAGACTACCCATCTTTGGGGTGACACAGCAGTGACAATTTGGTTTTGGTCTTAGGGTTCCACCTGAGCGGAAATATCCGGGAGCCAGGGGGCCCTGGAGAGCCCGAGCGCCTTTACCATGTCTCCATCAGCTTTGACCGCTGCAAGATCACATCCGTGAGCTGCGGCTGCGACAACCGAGACCTCTTCTACTGTGCTCATGTGGTGGCCCTGTCGCTGTATCGCATTCGGCATGCCCGCCAGGTGGAGCTGCGGCTACCCATCTCCGAGACACTCTCCCAGATGAACCGGGATCAGCTGCAGAAGTTCGTGCAGTACCTCATCAGTGCCCACCACACCGAGGTGCTGCCCACTGCTCAGCGCTTGGCGGACGAGATCCTCCTCCTGGGCTCCGAGATCAATCTGGTGCATGGTAAGGGCGCACCAAGGTCTGATGGGGGCAGCGAGGCCCCAGCTCACAGCCATCTCGCTTGCTGTGCCACAGGCATTTGTCACAGCATCCAAAGGTACCCCTGACCAAGGAATTCCCTTGTGGTCCAGTGGTTAGCACTCAGTGTTTTCACTGCTGCGGCCCAGGTTCAATCCCTGGTTGGGGAACTAAGATCCCCTAAGCCACGTGGTGCGGCCAAAAAAAAAACAAAGGTACCCTTGATCCATGAGCAGGGGTGGGGGAGCACCACTGCCTGAGGTCAAGATCACACACCTCAGCAATTATACTCCAATAAAGATGTTATAAAAAAAAAAAAAAGGATCACACACCTCAGTAAGCGGCAGATCCTGGATTTGATCTGGCCCTGGGCAGATGAATGGTCAAGAAATCAGCCAGTGGGAAGATCCAGCCCCAGGGTGGGGGTGTCTCAAGATCACAGGAGCAGGCCTGAGTATGGGTGTGTGGAGGTCATAAGGAGTATGTGTGGACATTAGTGGGTGTCAGAGGTGGGATAGGGTAGGAGATAGACCAGGAGGTGTTATGAGTTCTGGGGTGGTTTGGAGCTACAGGTGTTGCTTAACTATTAATGATGGGAGGATGGAGTAGGATGGTGGGTGAGTAGACGGATGCATAGCGGGTGGAGGCATGAATGGATATTTGAGGGTGGCGATGGGTGGATATAGAAGGTGTTCATGATGGGGTGTTGGGGTGAACTGTTGGTGTGGAAAAATGGATGGAATGAGTGGATGGGTGATTTACTAGGATGGTAGGTGAATAGGGAGTTGGTGGTAATTGGTGGTAGGGTTGGATGGGATGGGCTTTGATTGGGGAGTTTGAGGTAGTGGACAGATGGGGTTGGTGGAAGACTGGAAGGACCAAGGGGTGCATGGATTGAGGGTGAGTTGATGCGTGCATGAATGTTCTTATGTGAGGACTAACATGGTGGATGGATCGAGTAGGTGGGTGTTTCGTGTAGGATGTATGGATGGACCAATGGGCTGGTGGGTGTTTGGGGAGATACCTATGAAGGGTGGTTGGTGAGGAAAGAATAGATGGAAAGTTTGGGTTAATTGGATGGATGGCTAGCACAGTTGTGTAGGTCAGTGGATGAATAGGTCAGTGGGTATTTTGAGTGGTTAGTACAGATGAGTTGGAAAGACAAATAGGGGTGGGTAGGTGGATGGATGGCCTGGTGGGATGGGTATATAGATGTGAGTAGGTGGGAGTTATGGGCAGGGTGGATGATGGACTAATGGGGTGGGTAGGTGTGCTAAGGGTTATGATGTGTGGATGGAAAGATGCATGGCATGGCATGGGGGTGTGGATAGATGGTTGAGTGGTTTAAATGGATGGGTAGGTGATGTTTGGGGTAAGATGATGGGTGAATGGATGGATGGATGGGTTTTCAGGTGGGATGGATGGAATTCTGGGATGGGTTGGGTGATTTGAAGGACTGGATGACAGACACCCCCTCCCCCCAGCCCCAGGCTCAGCTTTCCCTCCCTCCCCACAGGTGCCCCAGACCCCACGGCGGGCGCGGGCATCGAGGACGCCAACTGCTGGCACCTAGACGAGGAGCAGATCCAGGAGCAGGTGAAGCAGCTGCTTTCCAACGGCGGCTATTATGGCGCCAGCCAGCAGCTGCGCTCCATGTTCTGCAAGGTGCTGGCTGGGCGGGGACAGCGGGGCGGGACTAGACTGCCGGGTGCTGGAGCCCCGCCCCTCCTCACCGTTTGGTCCGGCGCAGGTGCGGGAGATGCTGCGAATGCGGGACTCCAATGGCGCGCGCATGCTAATCCTCATGACCGAGCAATTCCTGCAGGATCCGCGCCTGGCCCTGTGGCGGCAACAGGGCGCCGGCATGACGGACAAGTGCCGCCAGCTGTGGGATGAGCTGGGTAAGTCCCAGACCCCGGAGTGCGGCAGGCACCCAGGCTTGCCCACCTGAGATTAGGGTCTGGCCCGTGAATCCTTCCTCATTCATTAGCACCGCCAATGTACGAGGCACTGTACTGAGTGCTGGGACTACAGCAAGAAATCAGAGAGATTAAATACCTGTCCTCAGAGAGCTGACACCTAGTAGGGCAGACGGACAAGAAAATCCCACAAGCCCATTAGACCAGGGGTCAACACGTTTTCCATAGGGCCAGATAGTTAATAGTTTTGGCTTTTCAGGCCATTTGGTTTTTGTCGCTGTTACTCGATTTTATCCGTTGTAGCAGAAAAGCAGCCACAGACACACGTAACAAAGTGGGTGTGGTAGCATTCCAATAAAACTGTATTTACAGACACTATTTATTTATTTGAATTTCATATCATTTTCACAAGTCACAAAATATTCTTTTTATTTATTCCCCACCCCCTCCACCATTTAAAAATGTAAAAATAAATCTTAGCTTACAGGCCATTCAAAAACACGTGGCGGGTTCGATTTTCTCCACGGGTGGTAGTTTGCTGACCCCTGTGATAGATGGTGATAAGTGCTATAGAAAAAAAATTTTTTTTGCAAAAGGAGTCCAGTAGCCTGGGTTTGAGTCCTAACTTCTGGCTTCCCAGCTGTGTGACTTTGAGCAAGTGATTTTACCTCTCTGGACCGTAAAGTGAAGAGATGATGAATTGCACCCTCAGAGGCCGGAGGTGAGGGTTGAGCAGAGACCAGTGCCCAGCACACAGCGGGCACTCCATAAGTGCGTGCTGGTCCTGTTGCATGAATGTTGAGCCTCCCCCGTGCCCACATTTGCTGCCCTCTCTCCCCAGGGGCCCTGTGGGTGTGCATCGTCCTGAGCCCCCACTGCAAACCAGAGGAGCGGACGAGCTGGCTCCAGCTGCTTAGCAAGTGGGACAAGCTGGACGTGTGCCCGCTGGAAGAAGGCAACTACTCTTTTGATGGGCCCAGCCTGCAGCCCACCGTAGCCCTCAGCCCAGGTAGGAGAGGGGTCCCCGCCACTCCCCCCAAAAAACCATCACTAATTCCTGTGGCCCAGCCACCCCATCGTGGCGCTCTGGGGGAAAATGGAGGCAGGGCAGGGGGGACCAGCCCTTGCCTGCCTCCCAGCCAGGAGGGAGTACCCAGGGCAGGGGCAGTAGGCAGCCCGAGGGACAGCGATGTGAAATACTTAAGATGCCTATAGTTCTGGGCTGGATTCCTGACTCAGTCTCCTTCTGGCCATGGAGGCAGGAATTGGGCAGGGGGTAGGGGAAACAGATAGAAAAGGAAACAGGTATTGAGAAGAGAGAGACAAGTAAAGAGAGGCAGAGATGGAGGGAGAGAGGGAGAGGGAAAGATAGAGAAGGAGAGAAAAAAATGGAGTGTGGAGGGAGAAAGATGGACAGACAGTCACAGTTGTTCAAGATCAGTTGTCCATTCATATGAAGGAATATCTCCACTGACACACACACACACACACACACACACACACACACACCCCTTTAAAAGGCTGCTGGAAGGATTTGGGGAGATAACACACACTCATCGCTTCACCCGGAGCCTAGCACCAAGCTGGCACTCAGTGGGGCAGAGCTGACCAGCGCCTGACTGCTAGGGCCCCCCTCATGGGGCTGCATTTGGGCGCCTCTCCCACAGGCCCAGAGGAGGAGGAGGAGGAGGAGGAGGTGGAGGCTGCAGGTTCCCGCCACACCGTGTTTGGCCGCGCCCTGCAGGCTGGGTCGCTGCACTGGAGTGACGCCCACCTGCAGAGGATCCTGGCCAGCGACTCCTATGGCCCCAGCCTCACAAGCAACGGGGGTGGTGACAAGCCAACTTTTGACCCCCAGGGCCGCCCACTGTGGCTGGGCGAGCCCTTCCCCACTGCCTGTGCCCGTGTGGACACCCTGAGGGCCCACGGATACCCCCGCCAGGCCCTGCGACTGGCAGGCGCCATAGTCAACACACTCCGGCTGCAACGGCGACATCAGCTTGAGACCTACAAGCAGCAGAAAAAAGGTGGGCACCAATATTGTCATCATGTCCTGGGGCTGCAGACACAAATGCCAACAGCTGGGGGCTGTGGCAACCTGGAGAGTCTGTGGGTACAACAGGAAAACAGACCACTCTAGGTGTCTTGAGCAGAAAGGAATTTAATGCAGGGATTGAGGGCTCACAAAACCACTGAAAGGGCTGCAGGATTGAAGGTCAGGGAAGCCCCTGCTTGGCTTCACACACTTGGACTTCAGAAGCACAGGAAGTTCAGCAGGCTGTAGCCCTCACAGGGCGGCAGGGCAGTTCCCAAGAGGACAGCCCAGAACCTGCTGGCAAACCTCATGTCTGTGCCCTGCAGACAGCCACACACCTGCTCACAGCTACTGCAGGAGAGTAATGGCCTCATTCTCTCCCACCTTCCACACCTCACACAAAGAAGTCTGGGAAATGTAGTTTCTATAGATCTAGCCACGTGCCTTTAAAGAACATGGACCCAGTGTGGCCAGATCTTCTGATTTTTCAAGAGAAGCAAGAAATCCAGTTATCTAATGTGGAATTTACTGATTTTTTTCAATATGGGCAACAATTTGAAAATTGTATTAGGAAAAACAGAAACTCACACTGTATTGGCCCAAAAAAGGACACGTTTGTGGACTAGATATGGAGGGACAGGAGAGAGGCTACCAGTTGTGTTCTCTGGGTGATGGAGTTGAGTTGATGGGTCAGTTACCTGGAAATTGAATACAGGGTGTAATGGGGGCATTGGGATCTGAGCAGACCCCTGACCTAGCCTCAAGGCATAGGGTTAGCCCCCCAGAGGAGGTGAGAGCTAAGCTGAGATCTTAAGGATGTTTAGGAGTTTCCCAGGAGAAGGGGAGGGAGCAACAATGTTCCAGTTAGAAGGAACAGCATGGGCAGGAGCCCAGAGGCAAGGGAGAGCACGGCTTGCGGGAGGAGATTGAAGGATGGGCTTCCAGGTGGGGTGGGTGACCAACACAGGGAAACTTTCATATCAGTCCTTGGGAGCCCTGAAAGCTGGCTGGGCCTGAGAGAGGTGGGAAGGATCAAGGGTTATAAGGAGGGGAATGACACTGGTTGGATGTTTTAGAAAGCACCCAGTTTAGCCAGGCCTGGGTCTGGGTGTGGGACAGGAGGCCAGGGCCGTGGAGGTGAGAGCTGCTGCAGAGCTCAAGGGGCAGAGAAAAGGGTGCTGGGTGGGCAGATGGTGAGTGGGCACTGGGAGGTTGGGCTTGGGGTTCAGGGAGAGGAAGCCCCCCCTGGGGGCTTGGTGGAGGGGGCTGGGCATTGAGCCCTCTCTTCCTACCTGCAGAACTACTGCAGAAAGGCTCCACCTGCATCACCAACATGGAAGGATGGGTGGGCCACCCCCTGGACCCCATTGGCTGCCTCTGCAGGGCACTCTTGGAGGCCTGTCACCTAGAGGAGGAGACCCTTGCCATTTACCCAGGTACCCACACTGGGGACCCCTTGAGGAGGTGGGAAAATCACCACCTCTTGGCCATGCCCCCTTGCCCAGTACCCCTAGAAAGTGAGGCCACGCCCTTACACTTGGCCGTGCCCCTACACTTGGCCACACCTTTCGGCCAGTGCCAGGTGCCAAGAGGCTTAGCTTCTCCTGAAAGTGAGGCCACCGTAGGCCTATCTGCTGTTGGAAGGTGGGCCCCACCCCTGGTGTGTGCGGAAGCAGCTGGGCTCTCCCTAAACCTCCCCCCAACCCCACACACAGTGTCCATGTTTAAGGTCAAGGACCACTGGAGTCCCAGGAAAAGGGGTTCCCCTCTAGCCGCCCTGGTGTCCTTCTCCCACAGACTCAGGCCCTGAGAAGCGGAAGGTGGCCTACCAGCACGTCCCGGTGCCCGGGAGCCCTGGGGAGTCCTACTTGGCAATGGCACTAGAGGTGGCACTGCTGGGCCTGGGACAGCAGCGGGCCCTGCCCGAGGGGCTGTATGCCCAGGACAAGGTGGTACGCAACGAGGAGCAGCTGCTGGCCCTGCTGGAGGAGGTGGAGCTGGACGAGCGGCTGGTGCAGGTGCTGCGCAAGCAGGCGGGACAGCTGCTGGAAGGTGAGGACCCCACTGCTAGCCTGGCCGTTCCTGAAAGATAGGGTCCTGCCTCTGTACTGTAGTGGCCTGGTTGTTGCTGGATCGGGAGACCCCGCCCCTAGCTCCACCTCCTTGTCCTTACTGTCTTTCCATACCTTGGCAGTTCCTAAAAGGTAAGCTCCAGACCTTGGCCCCGCCCCCAGAAGTGCTGGCAGCCAATAACGGCTTCGAGTGATGAGGCCCCACCCCCTGCCCACTTTGGAGCCAATGAGCCTAGTCGCTGATGCCCAGCTAGACATTGATTGGCTCTGCCCACGGTCCTGCCTTGTGAGGCCCCTCCCCTACTGCAAAGGGAAGCTGGCTTGGCCACACCCCTGGAGCAGGTGCAGCCCCACCTCCACCCTCTGGCTTGGCCACACCCCTGGAGCAGGTGCAGCCCCACCTCCACCCTCTGGCCCCACCCTGCATCTGAGTCCTGCCCCCTATCCAGGGGTGCCCAGAGTCTCTTTTCTGTGGATTTTCCAGTGCTTGTCTCAGTCTTAGCCCTGTGCTCCCACCCCCGGGACCTCTCTAGCCCCAGCCACTCTATCCTGGGTCTGCCCATCCCACACTCAGAGCCTGGGGTGTGGGGAGATCTGGGGAGGGGCCATGCAAGCCCACACCAGGAGGCTGATCTCAGGCTGCCCCTGCAGGGGGTCCTTTCAGCGGCTTTGGAGAAGTGCTGTTCCGGGAGAGCGTGCCCATGCACACCTGTGCCCGCTACCTGTTTACTGCACTGCTGCCCCACGACCCCGACCTGGCCTACCGCCTCGCGCTGCGAGCCATGAGGTGAGGAGAGGCAGCTGGGGACTCCCACTTGGCCGGGCAGGATTGGGGGATGGGAGGCTACTGGGAGCCCCATCCTTCTGCCTGAATTCACAGCTTGGTTCATTCAGCCTCCCTCATCCGGGCATTCCAGACTGCCCTGTGCTCTTGATTACACATTAGAAATGTGTCATATTATTTTGAATATGAGAAATAGCCACATGACACAGAATTCAGAGTCCTTTTCTAGGCAGGTTTGTCCCAACTTACCCAAAGCTCTCTGGAGGCAAGCAGTGTTACCACTTTCTTATCTATACTGCAAGAGTCCATATTTCTGCAAACCCATAATCTGAAAATTAAAAGTTGGTTCTCCTTTACGCCATGACACATCCTGCACGTATTCTTTGCACCTTGTTTTCACTGAACGTTTGCATCTTAAAAGCTATATCCTATCACATAGCATGTGAACCACTGCAGGGATACACCAGGAAAAAACCAATCTGGAGCTGATAGACATTTACACTGTTTCCAAAAAGATGTTGCAATCAATAACCGGGTTATTTCCCATGTGCAACAGCAAATCATAGAGGCAGAATTTTAAAAGGCCCCGTCTATAGTGAACCATGTCCAACAAATAAAGTGAAATCTGTCCCCCATCCTCTGATCCTATTCTCCAGAGGCACCTATTAACAATTTGGAGTGCATTTTTCCAGAATATTTGGAAAGAATAATCTGTTAAGAGCCATGATTTAGAGAACACTCTTTCATGTGCTAGACTTTTTTCTGAGCCAGTGCCAGCAAATTACAGCCCACGGGCCAAATTTGGCCCGCTGCCTTGTTTTTGTACAGCCCATGAGATAAGAATGGTTTTTGTATTTTTAGATGGTTGGAAAAAAATCAAAACAATATTCTGTGACACATGAAAAGTATGTGGAACTCAAATTTCAGCGTCCAGAAATAAAGTTTTATCGGCAGAGCACCATTCACTCATTTCCTTATTGTCTGTGGCTGCTTTTACACAACAGTGACAATTGTGACAGAGACCAAATGGCCCACAAAGCTGAAAATATTGGCTGTCCAGCCCTGTGCAGAAAAAGGTGCTGACCCCCCTGATCTAAATCTGTGACTCACATAGTGAAATAAGTATGTTTACCCCCATTTTACACATAAACAGGCTTAAGGTGTGTCCCGAATTATGTAGCAAAGTCATTTAGATATTTGGAACCAGGATAGTCTTGACTCCTATTCCATGCTATTGATTACATATAACAGCTTTGAAAAACTTTCTTAGCACAGAATGCATGTAAACAGTGAGCTGCTGAACAAAATATCTTAGGGGGGACGTTGAGTCATTCAACAAACATTTGTTGTTTACCTGCTGTGTGTCAGGCATTGTCCTGGTGCTGGAGAGGCAGTGTCGGTGAACCAAATAGTCAAAAATTCCTGTCCTCATGGAGCTGACCTTGTAGTTAGGGAGAGACAGTAAATAAATTTATAGGTAAACTATGTCTATGTCAGATAGTGACATGCAAGAAAGGGGTGGAAGGAGTTGGGAGTAGGAAGTTGCACTCTCCCACGTGTTGGGCATGTCAGGGAAGAACTTATTGAAAAGTATTTGAGCAAAGACCTGAAAGAGGTGAGGGGGAGTCACAAGAATGTCTAGGGGAGAGTGTTCAGGCAAAGGGAACAGTTCGTGCAAAGGCCCTGAGGTAGGGCTGTGCCTGGTGGTATGTGAGGGATGTCAAGGGGAACAGTGACTGGAGCAGAGTGAGCAAGGGGTGGGACCACATCAGGACACAAATAATCCCCTTACCTCTTTATCAGCCCTTGGTGCGTGAATAGAGCATCCTTTATTTACTCAACCCCGCAGTGATGGGTATAAACAACACTGCAATGAACATCTTTTTTTTTTTTAATTTTTATTGGAATATAGTTGATTTACAATGTTGCATTAGTTTCAGTTGTACAGCAAAGTGAATCAGTTATACATATATCTATACGTATATCCACTCTTTTTTAGATTCTTTTCCCATATAGGTCATTACAGAGTACTGAGTAGAGTTCCCTGTGCTATATGGCAGGTCCTTATTTATCTATTTTATATATGCAGTGAACATCTTGAACATACATCCTCCATCTTTTTGGATGCCCAGGGATTTGCTGGCCTAGGAGGGTAGGCTCTGGCTGAGGCAGGAGGCCTTTCTCTCCTAGAGAGAATGGAGACTCCAGCCTTGTCTCAGGGCAGGACTGCTTCTCTTCTCACCCCAGGCTGCCCATACTGGAGACAGCATTTCCAGCTGGAGAACCTCACGGCAACCCACTGGATTCCATCGTGAGCAACCGCTTCCCCCGCTGGTTCATCCTCGGCCACCTGGAGACCCGCCAGTGTGAACTGGCCTCCGCCATGCTGACCGCCGCCAAGGGTGAGGACAGCGGCTGCCCCCCACCCCCGTCCCCCTGTCCTCCTTTACCTTACTCCCCTCCCTCCTTTCCCTCATTCCTTCCTGCCTACTTTTTATCCTTTTACCATATCCCACCCACAGTTTTCCTTAAGCGCATTCTTTTTTTGGCCACCCCACACAACATGTGGGATCTTAGCTCCCCAACCAGGGATCAAACCCGCACCCCCTGCAGTGGAAGCGTGGAGTCTTAACCACTGGACTGCCAGGGAAGTCCCTCCTTGAGCACTTTCTATACGTACCAGGCACTGTCCCAGGTGCTGAGCTTGCAGCAGCGAACAAAACTGTCCCAAATCCTGTGCTCTGTAGTGTTAATTCTAGTGAGGGCAGACAGACAATAAATAAGGTAAAGAAGATAGTTATGCAGTGAGAGGTAATAAGTGATAAGGAGGGGAATAAAGCAGGTTGACACTTAAGCCAAGACATGAAGGTGAAGGTGGAGTCATGCCAGTATCTGGTGTCTTAGCTCAGCTGCTGTAACAAAATACCATAAACTTGGTAGTTTAAACGACAGGAATTTATTTTCTCACGGTTCTAGAGACTGGAAGTTCAAGATCAGGGTGCCAGCATGGTCAGTTCCTGGTGAGGGCTCTCTTCCTGGCTTACAGACAGCTGCCTTCTCACTGCGTCCTCACATGGCAGAGAAAGGGAGAGCTCTGGTCTTCTCCTCTACTTATAAGGACACTAATCCCATCCTGGGGTTCCTAGCCACATGGCCTCATCTAAGCAAAATTACCTCCCAAAGGTACTATCACGCTGGAGGGTTAGAGCTTCAATATATGAATTTTGGGGAGGACACAGTTCAGTCCATAGCATCTGGGAAGAGCATGCCAGGCAGAGGGAACAGCCAGTGCAAAGACCCTGATGCTGGACTGTGCCTGGTTATGTTTGAGGAACAGAGAGGAGGCTGATGTGGCTGGAGCAGAGTAACAGAATTGTAGGATCTGGGCCAATGATAATAATAGTAATAAAAGCTCACATTTGTGTAACTCTTGCCATGTTAAGGCCTTTACAAGTATAGGCTCACTGCAGCCCTGTGAGACACGTACCCTTGCATTAGTACTACCCTTTGTACAGATGGGGCAGCCAAGGCACAGAGAGGTGAAGCGACTTGCTCAAGGTCACACAGCTTGTGAGTGGCAGGGATTTGAACCCAGGCATCTGGGTCCAGAATCGGTGCCCTTGACAATTAGGGGTCCCGTGGGTCCCTGGGTGGCTTCCTCCCACTGGAAAGGAGGGGGCAGAGGAGAGAAAAAGGGGAGTGCCAGGAGTGGTCTAGGTCTTCATAGAACCATTGCCAGGTGCCCCACTGTCCACATTCACACGTTTGCACATGTGTAGAGGAACCCGTGTGAGCAGGTCAGGCAGCAGCAGGGGCTGGTGCTGGGTGTGCCCACAATATCCTCTGTCCCTCCCCCCACCCTAGGAGACCCCAAGTGGCTGCACGCAGTACTGGGCTCCATCCAGCAGAACATCCACTCTCCAGCCTTGCTCTTCAAGCTGGCGCAGGACGCCTGCAAGACTGCCACGCCGGCCAGCGCACCACCAGACACCACACTGCTGGGCATTGCGCTGGAGCTTGGCCTGCAGGTGACTGGCCGCAGGGAGGATGGGGGCAGGGGGCTGCTGCCTGAGGGCCAGCCAGGTGAGGGCCACTTGGGGGTGGGACCTGAGTGTGAGGTCTGCCTCTAGGGGCGGGGCCTGAGGGTAAGCATCGCCTCTGGGGGCAGGGCCTGGATGTGAGCGGCACCTCTTGGGCAGGTCTACAGAGGAGCAGGGTCGGTGAGTAAGAGTCCTGAGGGTGAGGGGATGGAGTCACCAGTGAGGGTGGGGCTTATGAATGAGTGACTCAGTAGCAGAGCCTGAAGGTGAGAATCTACTTCTGGGGGTGTGGCTGAGGACAAGGAAGGGGGTCACGGAGCATGCAGGTGAGTGGACTGGCCATGAGAGAGCAGAACCTAAGGGTGCTGGCCTTGGGAGTGGGGCCTGGGGCTGGTGTGCCGTAAGAACCACGGGTGGGCGGAGCTGAAACTGAGGGGGCAGAACCTGCCTGCCAGGAGCTTTCTTGGGGAAAGGGCCTGTAGGGACTGCAGCCTAGAAGGAGGGGTCACACCACTGAGGGGCGGGGCTTGGGGAGAGTCCTGTGAGTGAAGAGCCACCTCTGGAGGGTGGGGTCTGTGGTTGAAAGTCATGGAGGCGGGGCCTGCAGGTGAGTGTCCAGGCCATCCTCAGGGGCCGGACGAGGGACAGCGCTGCAAGGGCAAGACAGAGGCATGGTTGCAGCCTGAGGGGATAGACAGGTATGGGGCTCATGGGGGCGGGGCCTCAGACGGTGGCCAAAGAAACAGAATAAGGTACAGATTCGGGTGATACCTTCCCAGGTAGAACTGGCCAGCAAAGGGCTGGCAGGAGGCAGAATTGGCCTCTGAACAACCCCCTGAGGGGGGCGGAGCCATTGTGGGGGATATGTGGGAGTTGAGATCAGGGTGGTGCTTCAGGCAGGTGACCCACTATTTAGAAGCTTCCAGACAGGACCTGGGGACCAGCGAGGAAGGTGCTTATTGGGGGTGGGACCTGAAGAAGGTGGGACCTGTAGGGCAGGTGCTTTGTTTGGGGCTGCAGGGGGAAATCTGCTGACAGGAAGCATGGAACTTTCCAGAGAGAAGGGGCAGGTTGGTTTGTCGTCCCAGGTAGGATCCATGGGGCCTCAGAATAACACCAACACTAACAGTAATGGCTGGCATCAGCTGAGCACTTCGAAGAAGTAGGCACCGTGCAAAGAGCTTTACCTACATACTTTCACTGAATTCTCACAACTCGATGAGGTGGATACTATTTTTATCTCCATTTTACAGATGGGGAAGCTGAGGTCCAGAGAGGTGAAGCCCCTTGCCCAGATTGTATGGCTCCTTGATTCAGCCCTTAACTTCCAAGTTTCCCGGGGCCCTTAAGGATCCCCCGCCCCCCTTCCACACGCCAGCCCTGGTTTGGGTGACCCCCTTCTCTACCCCTCCCCATCCCATGCTGCAGGTGATGCGGATGACCCTGAACACCATGACCTGGCGTCGGAGGGAGATGGTGCGCTGGCTGGTCAGCTGTGCCACGGAAGTCGGTGAGAGTCCCCAAGGGGACCCGCCACCCACCTCCCTGTGGAACTGGGCAGGCATGAGGGAGAAGCAGAGCCATTTCCCCGACTCCAGCCTGTGCTCAGGGCTAGGCCAGGAGGGAATGTTGGGAGGGGGGACCGAGCTGGACAAAGACCTGGAGTCTGGCTAGGCTAAAGTGGCTTGGAGAAGGGACAGTCCCTCCAATGCTTAGCCCCCACCCCACCAGATCCCACCCAGCCCAGCTGCCCTCTCCTCCCTTGGAAAAGTAAAGTGAAGTTTCTGTCAAGCCAAGAGTGGCGGTAGAGGGGGTGCAGCTTTAAGCCTTGGCTGGTGGGGATAGTAGGTCAGGGTAAACCCATGCACACAGGGTAAACCCCTGTCCCATTCCTGACCAGTGTCACCCTGTCATCTCCCACAGGCCTGCAAGCCCTGATGAACATCATGCAAAACTGGTACTCCTTATTCACACCGGTGGAGGCAGCCACCATCGTGGCAGTGACGGGCACCACCCATGCCACGCTGTTGCGGCTGCAGCTGGATGCGCCCCGGCGGGAGGAGCTCTGGGCCTGCGCCCGCACCCTGGCCTTGCAGTGCGCCATGAAGGACCCGCAGAACTGCGCCCTGCCCGCCCTCACCCTGTGCGAGAAGAACCACGCGGCCTTCGAGGCGGCCTACCAGATCGTGCTGGATGCCGCAGCCGGCGGCCTGGGCCACGCCCACCTCTTCACCGTGGCCCGCTACATGGAGCACCGCGGCCTGCCGCTGCGGGCCTACAAGCTGGCGACGCTGGCCCTGGCGCAGCTCAGCATCGCCTTCAACCAGGACAGCCACCCGGCCGTCAATGACGTGCTCTGGGCCTGCTCGCTCAGCCATTCGCTGGGCCGGCACGAGCTCTCTGCCATCGTTCCCCTCATCATCCGCAGCATCCACTGCGCCCCCATGCTCTCCGATATCCTGCGCCGCTGGACCCTCTCAGCGCCCGGCCTGGGGCCCCTCGGGGCTCGCCGGGCTGCCAAGCCGCTGGGCGCCGACCGGGCACCGCTGTGCCAGCTGCTGGACGCGGCGGTGGCCGCCTACATCACCACCAGCCACTCTCGCTTGACGCACATCAGCCCGCGGCACTACGGCGACTTCATCGAGTTCCTGGGCAAGGCCCGCGAGACCTTCCTGCTGGCGCCCGATGGGCACCTGCAGTTCGCCCAGTTCCTGGAGAACCTCAAACAGACCTACAAGGGCAAGAAGAAGCTCATGCTCCTGGTGCGGGAGCGTTTCGGCTGAGGGGCAGCAGGCAGGCGGTGGGGACATCCGCCTTCGCCCCTGCTTCTGTGGCACCCGCCCTCCATCACGGGCCTCAACACTGGAGGCCTATGTGGCATTTCAGTATTAAGTCAGGGAAGGAGCCCGGCTGGAGCTGGGTGGTCTTGCCTGCCATCCCCTCCAAGCCCAGAAGGAGGTGGGAAGCAGGGGGTCGCATCCTGCCACATGCGTGCCTAGGGCACATGCGTGCCTAGCGAGTGTGCAAGACGCAAGGATCAGAAGCCATACCACCACCCAGAGGCCTGGAAGGGGGTGTGTGCTTGTGCAGCTGGTATGACCCCACCTCGAGCACCCCAAAAGCAATAGGCAAGCTCTCCCTCCCCAAACCCACAGGTCTGCCTTGGGCTGGGGTGGAGGAGCTGGGAGGCAGGACTTTCCAGAAACTGGCTCTCAAAGTCAATGTAGCAGACCCTCCCTGCAACCAACTCTGGGTGCCCAGAGGGCTTGTGTTAGGGCATCTAAACTTTTGTACCCTCCCCTCACTGCCTCAGGGGTCCCACCCGCAGGACTGCGCCCCCTCCAGGCTGCCCAGCTGGGACCAATGGCTCACCCCCACTGAAGGATTTGAAGAGGCTTCAGGCCTCGGCCACATACCTCACCACCCATCCCGCCAGGACTCCCATTCCCTTGGGTGCCAGGGTCCCAGGGTGGGCTGGGGGCTCATTACTGTCCCTCCCCCTACCTGCTAGTCACTGGACATACAACTCAGGAACCGAGCCAGGCTCACACTGTCCTCCAAACCTGGTGTAGGGGGGGGATACAAGCGCAGGCAAGCCAAGGACCCCCCCTCCCCCCGATCTAGAAAGGAAAGAGGCCAACATCTTAGCATTTTTTGGCCCTCTGTCTGTCTCTCTGTCTGTCTCCCGCTGATCCTCTGCCACCCTGCTCTGCGCTTCATCTTACTCCCCCTTCCCATATTTCTCTCCATCTAGCCTGTCTTTCTATTTGCATCCCCAAGTCCCAGCTGCTGTCTCTCTTTGGCCTCCCTTTCCCCCACCTTGACCCAGGGAGAAGGAGAGTGTCCCACCCCCCAATCACCCTCCTCTATCTTTTCTCCTCTTGTAATTAAGGACAAAGATTACCACATTTTGTAACTTTTTTTCTATTTATTGAACCATATATTGTATTTCCTTTTTTTTAAAGGTTGAACACAGCTTGTTCTTTTTAATTTTATTTTGAGACTAAGGCGTGTTCCGCCCCCCGCCCCATTGTGGCCCCCTGCCAGGGCCGCCTTTCCCCCCCCCCCCAGAAAATCTCCAGCCTCTTCTCTGGGTACAGCTTCAAGTGAGGGGTGCAATGGGAGCCACTGCTGGTTTCCTCCAGTGGTAACAGTATGGCTGATAGACAGGGAGAGAGAGCTCACTGAGCAAGCCGGGGGCTGACACCCGCGCTTTACACCTGTCATCTGTTGCAACACCTGTCATAACAGCCCTACGAGTCGGTAGGATTAGCATTCCTGTTTTACAGAGGAGAAAACTGAGGCTCCAAAGTTTAAGAAAGGGCACTCAGTTTTAGAAAGAGACAGAGCTAGATTTAGTACCTTGCTGGGGTAGGGCCACTGATTGCTCATCCCGGGCTGCATGGCCCATGCAGCGCTGGGAATGGCCACTAGGGGGTGCCCTGGCTCCAGCACTAGCTATTGGAGTTAATTGCAAGTTTCTGAGCACGGGCGGTGGTGCGTGTCAGGTGCTGGGTGCAGCTGGGTGGGGAAGGCACGCCCCCCAAAGGTGGGAACTCGGCTTAGACTAGGCCTTGGTGGGCGAGGTCAATGGGGGGGCGTGTCTGGGCTCCTACACCGCGGATGAGGCTCCCAATCCCCAAATTGAGGGATCTAGTGGACGGCAAGAAGGCCCTTGGTTGCCTTCCTTTACTGGCTTCCTGTCTTTAGAGAGGGACGGACAGAGGGACGGACTGTCTGGGTCACTGTCAGGGCCGGGGCAGGCGAGGACAGAGGCTTCCCGGAGGGGCGGGGCTCAGAGCGAGGCTGGGCGGAGCCGGCCGCTAGAGGGCGCCGGGGGCCCGCGCGCAGCAGTGGGCGGGCCTTCGGTGGCGCTGGGCCTGGTGATTGGTTCGTGGCTCCTCCCTGCGCTGGAGGGAACCAGTTGGAGGCGGTCCCACCTCCTGCCCCGCCTCACGCATTCCCGCAGGTAAGTCGTCCCCCCCCCCCCCCCCCGCCAACCCGCTGACCCGCACGTTCCTTAGTGCCGCCTGGAGGCCTGGGAGGGTAGGAGTGGCAGTTCTGAGCACTCTACATCAGCTTTGGCCCTTGTGGTCCCAGCTGCCTCCAAACATCCTCAGACCTGGGGTGCCCCGTACTGTGCCCCTCACCTCTCAAAGTCATCTACAGATAGATGTTTCCCACAGACCTAGGGCACGACTCAGGTCCCAGTCACAGCCAGATGTCCCCCTTGGGCCCACATACACACCTCAAGCCCAAGTTCCCCACCAGCCTTCTCAGATACCAGACACCCCAAATCTTACCCCAGCCCAAGTTGTCCCTTATGTCTAAGTCATCCCCAAATGTCACTAGATCAAAACCTTCAGGTCCCAGGTATCCCCAAATGTCCAGTGTTTCCCTCAGGGTCACCCCCAGCCACCAGCTTAGATTGGGTCCCATTCTCTCCCACACCCGGCCCTGGATGTGGGGCATGCCTCATCATGATCCCATCTAAGTCCTCCAAGAACAGTCCTCCCTGTCACCACACCAACCCTGAAAGTCCCTCCAGCCCAGGGTTTCACGTGGGGTCAACACCCATCCCTAGGACACTCCTCAAGGTCACCTTTCCATGACAAGGGCACCCTTTCCGCCCATGTGACTAAATTATCACCTTCCTCAGAGCAGGCGGCGCAGGGATGGGGATCCTGTGAAGTCAGGAGCCCAGGATGCCAGGACAGTAAATTCAGACCAATCAACCCTCCCCAGTCAAAAAGCCAGAAACTCCAGGGTTGGAGGCCAGAATAAATCACAAACCACCAGACCTTCAAGAATGAGGCAGGGGGCAGCTTTTATTTAATTGAACAACAGGCTCGACACACAGCATAGACTTCCCCAAGCTGCTGTCTGCCCCTGCCCCAGTGGGACAGGGGTACACTGAGCCAACTCTGACAGCCTGGGGGGCTTCATTCTGCCTCCCCAGTCTCACCCCCAAAAGAGCCCCATTCCATCTGATGATGGACGAAGTCTCAACGCGTCCATGCCCTGGGACCACCCAAGGACTGAGCGGGCCTGCTTGTGTCCTTTGGGCCCACAGGGACCTCATTCCCTGCCCCACGTGCCAGGAGGGTGTCATGGCTCCTCCCCCCCAAGTTAGGAAGCCGCAGGGCCCAGGGAGAAGGGGCCAGGCAGGTTCAGGTCAGGCCAGCCTGGTTCCGGAAGCCCGGAGTTGGCATTTAACGGTCTAAGAGCCCAAGGCAGCTTCCTCTTGGGTAACTGACTGCTGGGAAGATGTGAGCCAGCCATCCCCCGACCAGGCTTGGGAGAGGAGGGGCCAAGGGTCGGCCAGGCGGGGACACAGCTGGCTTCCTTTTTTCATGGAAAGGCTGGCCACCCGCCTGCCTACCCATCCTCCCTGGGAACACAGCCCAGCCTGAGATGGGACTGTGTGAGGGTCCCCAAGTGCAGAATTGGAGGAGGGGGCCTGCAGCAGACAGCTGGGTTCACCCATCCCATCCCAGGCTCCACTCGTCCCCAAGTTCCTCCTCCAGACACAGGTCCAGGGCAGGGTCCTCATCTCTTCTCCCAGGCAGCGACTGGCCCACCCAAGGAAGGCAGGGGCCGAAGACTCCAAGGGGGCTTGACTCCTGTTCCTGCTGAACTGAGCCAGTCTGCACAAATCAACTGTGTTTCAGCTCAGTAGGCACGGGAGGCAGAGCCCAGAGAGGCCCGGAGGTCGGACAGGCAGGCGGAGGGGAGAGGTGGCAGGGCCAGAGGAGGCGAGGCCCCGGGGGGCGGAACTTAGCCACTGTGAACACGACTTGCTGTGGACCTGCTCACAAGCAGCTAAGCCCTGCTCCCCAGGCCAGACACAGGCGGTGGAGGCCTCTCTGCCACCCCATCCCCATCCCTGGGTCAGTGTCCTCAGCGGAAGCAGTGACAGCGGTGGCCCCAGAGGCAGGGCTCAGGGTCGGTTGGAAATCCCTGGCAATGTGATTTGTGACAGGCAGCAAATCCCATCCCCAGGAACCCCAGCCGGCCATGGCACAGGGGTGGGGGGGCACCGGGCAGGGCCAGCAGCTGGCACCTAGGAGAGACAAAAGGAGGTAATGAGATTTGAGGACATCTGCCCTCCAGGTCCCCACTTGCTGCCATCCTTTGAGGTCTTGCAGGGAAGCCCTTTTTCCCCACGTGCAGCAGCAGCTAAAGAGAGAGCTAGACCACCAGGCTGGATACCCCCAGCCCCAGCCATGCCTCCCAGGCCCAGAGAGGTAGAGATACCCAGAGGGTCACTTTCAGCCAAGGAGGCTGGAGCTCCGAGAGCCAGGTCCCCCCTCCCTTTCTTCACCACCCCCACCACTGAGCCCTGGGCAGGCTAACTGGGGCCATGGGGAGAGGAAGCTGAGGGGGTGGCGGGCAGGAGGGTGAGGAAGTGATCTCACCCCAGCTGGCGCCACTTCCTAGAAGCCTGAAGGGCAGGAGGAAACCACCAGGGCCACCCCGCGTGGCCCTGTCTCCTTGGTGTTCAGGCCTCAGCCCGCGCCCCACCAGAGTGAGCGGATGCCGGCAGCGGGCGCCCAGCTCTCCCCCGAGGCACGCACGCCCCCAGAGCACCGGACCCAGGCTCGAGGTGCAAATCCCAGCTCGGCAGTTTCCCAAATGCCCTCCAAGCCTCAGTTTCCCCATCCGTAAAATGCAGCCAAGAGTCTCTACCACATAGCATGGTGAGGTTTCACCAAGAGTGCTGCCTAGCAAGTACCTGGCACCAAGACCACCTACAGAATTTGTGGGACTCAGTGCAAAATGAAAACTTGGGGCCCCTTGTTCACAAATTAAGAATTTCAAGACGACAGCAGAGCATGAAACCAAGCTCCAGGTCCTTCTCAGTGGCGGGTGACCCTGTGAATGGCACAGGTCACACGCCCATGAAGCCAGCCCTGTGTTCAGTAAACAGAGACCTCCCATATGATGAGAGCCCTGCGGTTAGAAGATCCAACTCTGGAGCCAGTCCAGCTGCATTTGAACCCTGGCTCTGCAGCTTCCCAGCTGGGTGACTCTCAAGTCACTCAGTCTCTCTGGGCCTCCGTCTCCCCATCGGCAAAGCAGGGATAATGTCATGGTAAGGATCCCGCGAGTGCTGTGTATAATTAGGATGGGGCTACTCTGTCATCATTCACCAGGCATAAACAGGAAGGATGATGGCACTGAAGACGCTGCACACGGGTAGGACCCCAGCGTCCAGATCTGGTAGGCGGTGGCCACCACTGGGAGACAGGTGGAGTGAGGTGTCCTGCTCTGTGCCTCCACCCCTCCATACACACATACGTACACCGGCCACCCGCTTTACGGTCGGGCCCTAGCCCAGCCCTGTTCCCTCAAGGTTTAGGGGCACCAACCAGGAGCAGACAAGGCCCCGCAGGGCGGCCGGCCTCCCTGGGCCGCCTCCGGAAGTGAGACAGCACATTCGTGTCCCAGGGACGAGAACGGGAAGGGCGGCCATTTGGCCAGGCCCGTTTCCTGTGGGGTTTCCCCTGCACAGAGCCCCGGGCCGAGGCCAAGGCCACTCCCCATCCCCGCAGGCGCAAAAGGCCTGGTTCTCGAGTGGAGGGGGCACCGTCATGCAGGTGCCCAGAAGCAGGGCCCCCGTTACCATAGGCGCGTCTCTCAGGCTCTGGGGAGATGGTGTCCAAGGAGGGCCAAGCTCCTGGCAGCTGGAGGCATTGTGGGGAGGAAGGGCCCTGGGCCCGGGGAGCACAGCAGGCCCCAGGCCACACCGATGGATGGATGGATGGATGGATGTATGGATGTATGTCTGAGTACGCTCTGCAGACAGGGCGTGGACTCGTGAGACATACTCTGTAATGCCTGCCCCCCCCCAACCCCATGCTCCAAGAATGAATCAGGGGCAGCTTCCGCCGGGGGCGCCACCACCACCGCCCCCAAGCCTGGTCCCCAAATACTTTCCACCCTCTCAGAGCAGCTGGGATCGGAAAATACCAAGGGCTGCAGGCCCCGCCCTGCCTGCCGCTGCTGCCCGCCCTCCCAGCCTGTCACTAACGCTTTGCCTAATGGGCCCAGACTCTCCGCAGAGGCTCCCTAGGCCAGGCCCCGAGCCAGCCGCTAACCTGGGCTGCCCAGCCAAGTGCCGCCTGACCACCCGCCTCCCACCCCTCACCCCCAGCCCAACGTGGCCATCATAACAACCGGCCCGATGGGCAGCCCTCAGAGGTTGGCGCCCGGCTGGAGGAAGGCAGGGCACTGGTAAGTGGGTGGGCCCCGCTGCCCACCCAGGGCTCGGGGGAGGGGGGCAGGCTCAGGAAGGGGTGAGTAAGTGAGGACTGAATCACTTGTTATAAATAGGGGAACCATGCAAGTCACATCCCAGCCCCCACGGTGCCCGGCCACGCCGCGCTCCAACCCCTGCCTTCAACTTTAATCCCCCTCAGACCAGTGACAGAATTCCCAGGGGACCCCTAACATCCACACTTTGGGCCCTTTACTGAGGGGTACACCCTACTGCCATGTCCATCTCTGCCTTATCCTTGTCCTGGCCCCCTGGCCTGCCTTTTGGGGGCCACTGGCCTTGAAGGCAGCTGCTGGCTTCCAGGCCCTGTCCCCCTCCTATAGCACCCCGACAATTCCCAGGCCCAAAGGTCAGGATTCCCTGGCTCCCCAAGGTATTCTCAGGGTGTGGGTGACCATGGTCCTGGACGATGACGCCTGACCAAGGCCAGAGGGAGGCCAAGGGGCTTAGCATCTCAGAAGTCAGTTCCCTGGCCCCTCACCATCCAGGACCCCATCCCAGACCACCCAGGCCTGCTCTGCCCAGGGCCACAGCTCAGTGACCACACCCAGGGTGGCGCCAGCTCCAGCACCCTGGGGCAAGGCGCCGCTAGAGCATGACTCAGCTGTGCCCAGCATGGCGGTGTCCTTCTCTGCCCAAGGATTCTCACACACCCACACCCACTGGCTTCCGAGTACGTCCGTCCCGGGGGACCGGCCTTCCCCCAGGCACACCTCCGTGTTCACCCAGGACACCCAATGGCAGGAGGGAAGGTGGCCAGAGTGCCCTCCAAGGGATCTGAAAGTGAGGGCCCAGGACAGGGAAGGGAAGCACACACTTCTCTCCGCTCGTTTTTCCCAATGCTTCCCATATACAGATGGAGAAACTGAGGCCCAGAGGATTCAGAACCAGGCCCAAGGTCATGCGGGAAGTCTAAGGAAAAGCCAGGCCTGATCCTGGCATAAAGTGTATCCAAAGTGGGAAAGGGCCAGCCAGCCAGCCCAGAGAGGGGCCGGAAGGAGTTTTCTTCAGACCGCCCAGGGTTCCTTGCGATGTCCTTCACTTCGGACAGACTCCCCCACCCAGCCTCCCAAAGTGAAGGGCAAACTCTGAAAAATGCCTTACGGTATATCAAAGCATCACCTGGGCCCCCGGAGAACAGGTCATCCCACTGCACCCATGGGGCCAGTGACCCTGTGACTGCAAATGGGACAGGGGTTTGCCCCGCAGCTGCGGCCTGCACAGAACATCTGGCCTCCACTTACAATAGGCAGGGATTGGTAGGGGGGTCCCGGGGAGGACCCCTGGAGCATCCGCCTCTGCTGTTTCTTTCCAGTGAGCAAGGGTCTGCAAGACTCAGAGGCCGGGCGGGCACAGACAGGCCCGACCCCCCTGGACACGCCCTGTCACGCATGTGCTCCGCGTGCCAGCCCCGAGCCAGGCTAGCAGCTATTTTAGGGCCCCCTCCAGGCCCACAGACAAGACTTGCCCGTTGGGGTCTTGAGGGAGCTCCCAGAGGACATCCTGCAAGGACAGAGGGCAATGGGTGCCCCCTGGGCGCTAGGACAGAGCTGGCACCAGGCCCTAGGGCCCATGCCTTCCCAGGACGGCGGCATGTGAACACATGCGCACCGGCTGGCCCGGGCAGGGTGCGTGGGCGAGCGGACAGGGTGTGTCCTACATCACCTCGCCTCTAAGCCCGGGCACCTGTTGGGTACTGCCCTCCAGCTCACGCTGGCATGGGCAGGGCTGCCAGAGGACACCCCTCATGCCAAGGGTCCCACACATCCCAGCCTCACCCTCATATACCACCAGCCATGGACAGGCAGCTGGTTGGGGCTGGGGCAGAGGGGACAGGTGACAGGGAGCCAACTGCACCTCCAAGGCATTCAAGAGGCCACTCACTGGGTCTGGGCCTGGCTGGGTTGCATAGGACAGTCAGTGTACGGCTGGGGGCTTTGGTAGCAGTCAAGTCCGGTGCTGGAGTCAGAGGTCAGTCTGGGGCTAGGATGAAGGGGTCGGGGTTCAGTCTGGGTCCTTTCACCCTCTTCCTGCCTCCCGAGGGCACGGGGACCCCAAGCTACACAGGGCTGGGGAGTCAGCCCTCTAGGAATCTCCCAAACCTGGCCCCCTTCCTATGAATGAGCCCTTCTCCACTGGGCCAGAAGGAGTGGGAAGGGAGGAGAGGGTCCCCCAAGCCCTCCTAAGCCCAGGCTGTACTGCTGGGCCCCAGCCCTCTCCTCTGTGGAAGGCCTTCCCCTCACTCACTGACTGACATGTCAAAAACTTGAACCACTGTCTCCCACCCGCATCCACATAACTCTGGGAGACCCCGACCCACAAAGCCCAGACATGCACCCCCAGGGGCCATTCCCTCCACCCCAAGCGAGGCACATACCCTCCCACCCTGCGGCCAACTCCTGCCCACCTCGACCTGCGCCGGTCGCGTTGGGACCCGTCCTCCCCACCACACTCGCAGGAGTCTCCTGGGGGGGAGTGGTTGGGGGGCCGCGGCGGGCCCCACGGGACGGGGTAGAGGTGGGCCGCCCTCCCCCCGCTCTGTAGGGGGCGCCCCGGGACTCCATCGCCACCACCACCAGATACACGGGCCCCGCGGTCCTCCCCCAGCCACCGGCGGCGGGGCGCGGGGCGGCGCCCTCCCCCTCGCCAAGGGCCGGGGGACCCGCCGGGCGCACCCCCACTCAGCCCAAGAGTCCGGCGCGGAAAAGTTGCCGCCGCCACCACGGCGCCGCCGCCTCCCTCCCGGTTCCCTCCCTGACTCACCCACGGGGGGAGGGGAGCCGGCACTCGGGGCTCCGGCCGCCGCCCCGGCCCGGCCGGCGGAGACACAGGCGGGCGGGCGGCGGGGCCGAAACAAGCCGGGGGCGGTCGCCGACCGCGCTCCATCCCACTCACTGGCCGGCCCGCCGCGGGGTCGAATCGCTTTTAAAACCTCCCCGTCTCCTCCCCCGCGGCCGGGCAGGGGGCGGGCGCGGGGCGGGGCGGGCGCCGCCGTCATGTGCCCCCGGAGCCGGTCCGCCCCCACTTTCTTTCTCCGGTCCCCCAACTCAGTCCTGTCCCCAACTCAGCCCCAACTTTCTCCTCCCTTGTCCCAACTCTTCCTGGGCCCCATACTCAGCCCAACTCCTCCCTCTGGGTCCTGGACTCGGGGTCTAGCCCCAGTTTTTCAGCGAAGGCTCTTCCTGCTGGGATAGGGCGGGAGCAGGGGTCCTAATTCACATCGCACCTCCGAAACTCCTCTTGGCCTAGGTCCTGCCCTAGGCAGGGAGAGAAACCCAGGAGGCTGTAGACAAGGGGAGGGGAGATGGAGGGGGGGTCACACTGCCACCGCGGACCCCTCCCTTCCCTGGGAGGGCATGGGCCTGGGTATTCTGGGATTCTGCCAAACACGAATCCCCACTCTTTCCAGTTCCACAGTGCATTCTTTAGCCTCAGGAAGTCCCTCCTTTTATCCCACCCAACCCTCTCCTGCTGCCATTGAAGACTTTCTGACCCCAGTCCAGGTGGTCCCTGGTCTAGGTCCCCTTCCCCCTCAGGCTTCCCGGCACACACCCAGGGCCTCTGGGAAACTCCCCAGCTCCTGGAGTATCCCTGGGAGAGAGGCCCTCCCTGGATCCCTCCCTCCTTCCCTGCATGCGTGTCTGTCCCACCTCATCCTCCACCGACCTCCCCTCCACTGGGAGGAGGAACACGGAGGCATTGTTCCCCAGGACGGGGCCCTGCCTTGGGGCCTGGCCCTGTGCCCAGGTGGGGGGCCGGGAACAAAACTCAGCAAAGGGGGGGCGAGGTGCCCTCTGATGCCAAGCCAGCCTCCTTGGGCATGCCTGGATGCCACTTTGCCCTCTCCAAGATGGGACTGGGGCCAATGGCCTCCAGACCACCACCACCACCATGATGCCACGGCAAGGTTCTGCAGCCAGAGGACCCTTCCCAGACCTGTGTGAGCATTGCTTTGGGAGACAGTTTTTCTCCCACTCCAACATTTCCGAAGTCATATAATTAGGGCTGGGGGTCAGATTCTTCACCACCCCACTTCCCAGGCAATAAGACTAAAGCTGGGGTGGGGAGGGGGCGACCCAGCAGCAGACCCAGGCAGAAGACTGGAGGGGCTGGTTGGGTGCCTCTGGGTCACCTTGCACCCCAGAATTCCTCCAGAGTCCCTCATTTCTCAGTTCAGCTCAACAGGCTCCTACTTTGGATCTTGGTGGGATTGCGGAGAGGGGGGCAGAAGCCACACCTAGCTACTATCCCATGGGGCCCAGCCCTGGGGGCTCCTGGGTCTTTCTTCTCTCTGGGGCCCAAGGGGCAGGCTGGCCCAGGCTGCAGGATCTGGCAGGTTGGGGCAGGAGGGGGCAGAGCCACCTGTGGGGCCCCAGGGGGAGATTTGGGGTGGCACAGAATTCCCCGACTCAGGGTGGGGCCCAGAGGGGGTGCGGCACTCGCCACATGGCTTCCTGAGCAGCTACAAACAGGGGAATGGAGTTCCCAGGGTCCAGAGTCTTCCTGTGGACACACACACACACACACACACACACACACACACACACACACACATCATTCCAGAAGCATACAGTGACCAAATTACAGTGGGGCACCCCCTCCACGCCGCCCCTACAGAACACTACCTTTACACCGCAGGGCAAGGTCTCCCATCCAGAACCATCCTCCTCTCCTTATTAGTCCAATCGGGCACACATTTAGGGGAAATGCCTCCTCCACGATGGCCTCCAGGGATACCTGTGCCAAAGGCCCTGAGCCCATGTAAGCCATTCTGCCGTTTCCCTGCACGTGGCTTGGACCACCACAGCTCAGCATCCCTCAGCCCAAGTTTGGAGGGTCCTCCCGGTGCCCTCAGCCCTCCATCTGGATTCCTGACATTTGCCCCCACCACACACACACACCCTCGTCCTGAGCCGGCCAATTTACCCAGGGACAGCAGCCAACAGGGATCGGAGCTCTCCAAAGTGGCCAACTGATCCTTTGTAATGACGGGGAGGGGTGAGAGGACAGGGCCAGGGTGAGACCAGGCCAAGCGGTCAAGTGGCACAGGGCATACACACACGCCCATTTGTTCATTCTTCAAACATTCTTGAGTGCCTGCTGTGTGCCAGGTGCTGTTCTGGGCACTGGGAACACAGCAGAGAACAAGCCAGAAAAAAAACCCTGCCCTCATGGAGTCCACATCTATGGGGAAATACACAATAAATAGACAGGTATAAAGGTACATGGTGTGTTGGGTGGTATGTGTTAGGGAGAGAATAGAAGGGGGCAAAGGAGATGAGGAGGGAGGTGGTGGGGGCCAGGTCAGGAAAGGCTACCCTGAGGAGGAGGTGACATTTGAACAAAGATTTATAGGAGGTAAGGGAGAAGCCATGCAGACATCTGGAGGAAGAGAGTTTCAGGTAGAGAGGGAACAGCCAGTGCAAAGGCCCTGAGGCAGGAAGTTCCTCGAGTATTTGAGAAACAGCGAGGAGACCAGTGTGATGGTGGGGGGTGGGGGAGCAGAGTGGAAAAACTGAGTTTCCAATTTTTGCTCCCCAGCTTCTAGCTGGATGTCTTTGGCCAAGTAATCACACCTCTCTGAGCCTCAGTTTCTTTATCTGTAAAATGGGCCTGAAAATGTGCCTTTTGCAGTTGTTATGAGATTCAGAGATGAGCTGCACCATGTCCTTCCTGGTCCAGGGCCTGAGGCAGGGTCAAAGCTGGATAAACATGTTCACATAGGTACGCCAGGTTTACGCAGTCATGCAGACCTGGGTTGGGGGAGCTGGGTCAAAGGACCCTGACAGACTCAGTCACCCTGTAGGTCACCCCGGCTCATACGCAGGGCCGCCTGCCTGGCCCCATGGCAACGCTGCACACAGAGACATCAAACAGGCCCTGCCGAGGAAGTCCCACGTCACTGTGGTTAGGGTGGCTCCTCCCAGCCCAGCCCCAGGCTGGTGCTGTGCTCCTCCTTGCCAGTCAGGGCCCCTGCCTCCCGTCACCCTGGTGACAGGCTGTGTTATGGACTGAGCTGGGATCCCACCACCTGCCCCCTCACTAGGACACCAGCCACTCCCCACATCCGGGGAAGGACATTGTGTGGTGGCCCCAGTTCACTGCCACTAACCCTTTCATTCAACCCTACCAAACTGGTGTTGAGAGAACCAGAAAAGCCCTTGCCTACCCACCTACAGTTCAGAGGGGCAGAGAGACCCCAGAGATCTATGGGGACCCCCAGCCAGGTGCCTGAAATCCCCAGGGCAGGGTCCATCAGGGTGCTGGGGGAGGGGTGAGTTAGATAGGAAGAGCCCCCCAGGCCTGGCCCAGCCCCCACCCGAGGACTGACTCACCACCCACCCAGCACTGGATGACATCAGGGCCTGGCCGGCCACCCTAACTTGGCACCGGGCCAGAATGGGGGCGCCCAAGAGGTGTCGCATCTGGCTGCCATCTCCCCTCTGACTGGGGCCCGGCAGGCGCAGGGTTAAGGAGGGTCCCTCCTGGGGGTCTCCCCCCCTAAACCCATCCCCCCTTTCCCGGGGATTGCGGGCCCCAGCCCCTCTGACGTCACTGGGGGTTGCTATGGCAACTGGCCGAAGTTCCCAAATAAAATTACCGCGGGCGGGTTAAGTTTCCTAGGAGGCAGCCGACGGGTAAACAATGGCGGTGGCAGGCAGGGCCGGCGAGGGGCTCTCTCCCCCTCCCACTCCTCACTCTGCTGGGACCAGGGGGTCCCCGGGGCTAGAAGCAGGGTCCCCTCTCCGCCCGAGTCCCGAGAGCCCATGAGCACCGGGGACACTGGCGCAAAGATGGGGGACAGCGAGGCCACCCCTGAGATGAGCAGGGGGGAGTGGGAGTGAGGGGGGGACCTCAGAGGGGAGGCTGGGGCGGCCGGGAACAAAGGGGGGACCTGAGCCTGGGATCCGCCCTCTGCACACCCTGCCTCCCCCCGCCGGCCGCCAGTCCAGCTGTGGCTGCTCCCAGCTGTCTGGCTCCCCACATCTGGCGGGCTGCGCGCTCGCTTCCTGTCGCCCCGGCTGCCTGGAGGGAGGTAAAAATAACCCTCCCCCTCCCCCTGCCGGCGGGTGCAGACGGCGGATCCTCCCGGCTTGGAGGAGGCCGAGGCCGAGCCTCAGCCAGGGAGAGGAGCCCCCCTGAGGCCGACTCCCGTCCCTCCCACTGCCTCAGTATCCTGAGAGGAGAGGCGCAAAGGAGGTGGCACAGATCACAGGCTGCAAGAGGGGGCTGAGGAGTCTATTGCATTAAGAAGGCCCTTACCTGGGTCACCAGAAACCGAGGAAACCCTGGCGCCTAAGCCCCATTCCCCACCCCACCCCCGGGGAGGAGGGGGGATGCCAGCTCTAATCGGCTGGTGAACTGTAATCAACATGCCTAGGTTCCAATCGGGAGTCACCTACTTACTAACTGTAGAGACATGTTACCAAAAAAAAAAAAAAAAAACAAAAACTCTCCGGGCCTCAGTTTACTTATCTGCAGAATGGGAATGATAGTAGTACACACTTCAAAGTGCATTTGCTCCATCGTTGTTATATTATCGTTTCCCCATCCCCAGGGTTCCCTGAGACCCTCAAGTACTCTTGCCAGATAAAATACAGGACACCCAGTTAAAATTGATTTTCAGATAAACAATGAATCACTTAGTATCAGTATGTCCCATGCAATAGTTGGGATATATTTAACCAAAAAAAAATGTTTTTACTTGCTCTATATCTGAATATCAAATTTAACTAGGTCTCCTGTATTTTTATTTGCTAAATCTGGCAACTGTATTTCTGAGCCACCATCATCTCTGGCCTGAAAACACTCCAACAGTCAGGTCTCCCTGGTCTCCTTGCTTCCAGCCTTACTCCTTCCATCCATTCTCCAGAGAGAGCCAATTAAATCCAGTCACATCTCCCTTCTACCATCCGCTGCAAAAAGTTCCTCCATGGTCCCCCTTGTCACCTAGAAGACCCTGCTTGTCAGGTCCCCACCTTCTCTCCAACCTGCCTTTCATACCCACCTGCCAACTCGTGAGCATCCTTCAGGTCCTAGGCCATCACCTCCTCCAGGAAGCCTTCCTCACCTCCCACCATAACCCTCTGACTTTACACTCTCCAGAGACTCTGTACACTTCTGTCTCCTCACTCAAACATATGGGTAATTTAATCAATCATTTAAGTAAAATAAACGTTTCTTAAATGACGCAAAGGTAGCCAGGGGTGGGGTTGGGGCATGTCCCTGCCCACCCTGCTCCAGCGTTGGTACCTACTCTTTTCCCTACCCCACGGGGTCTGGGGCCCTGGGAAACCCCTCATGCAGCCCCCTGAGGGGTCCCGTGGGCAGCTCCGTGGTGGCTAGTATGGGTCCTGGGGAGCCTAGAGTGAAGTGATGCTGGCCCTTGGGGAACTCTCTCCCTGCTCTCAAATAGCCTGGCAGCCTGGGAGGGGGCCTGGCACAGCCTCTGGAGGACACAGCCTTGTGTCAACAGTCCCCAAGGAGCCCACCCAGCCCCTACCACAGCCTTACATGTCCCACCCAAGCTCCGAGTGGACTTGTCACTCATAACCACGCTGGAGACTCCCACAGATATGACGGCCCCCAAGAGGGGGCATGCACCCACTGAGAGGAGCAAAGGAGCCCAAGTCACCCTGCCTGGTTTCAAGCTTGATGCTCTTCTAGCAAAGGATTTTGCTTCTCTATGACTCGGTTTCCCCATATGTCAAATGGGAATAATACCAGTGGAATGTCAGAGAGCTGTTGTGAACATTAATGTCCATAGGTACACACGTGTGTAGAACAGAGCTTGGAACATAGAACGTGCTCGTTGTGTTAGCTCCTTTGAGGGTGGGGGGATGGTGAAAAGCCAGAAACTCCCACCACAGCCCTCCTGATCCCCACCCCCAGGTCGGCTCCCCAGATCCCTCTAGGACAATGGCTTCTTGACCACAGCTCTAGCCCAGCTCCTCAGGGCACGTCTCACCCCACAGCGAGTCTCCAGTGCCATCCCCTGACCCTGGCACCGGCCTCCTGAGAACCAGGGGCAGGTCTGGCTTAGGGACCCGCTGTTCTCCCCCACCCACTCCAACCTCGCGCCACCCCCACCCCCCTGCCGTTGAACCACTGCTGTGTCTTTCGCCCTCGTCTCCGTGCTAACCAGGACTGCAGGCCTGATCTAAGTCCCTAATCTGAGTAAAGCCACCGGCTCGCGGAGCCTCTCACAGCTTCCACCTGGCTGGAGGCTCGAACCCCGGTCCTCGAGCGCGGCCCGGGCGGGGAACCTGCGGCGGTTGCCAGGCAACGCGCTGTTTGTTGGCGCGGGGGGCGGGGCCGGCGCGCGCGGTGACTCACAGCGGCGTGATGCAGGCGGGCGCGGCGCCCGGCAGCCTGGCAGGCGGCCGGGTCCCGGCTGGCCCCGGCGGCTGGAGGGGCCCGGCGGCTGGGGCGCCCCAGCCCCCAAGTGGGTGCTCAAGGCCGGTTGCGAAGCGTCGGAACAAGCCCCGGCTGCAGATATCGGTTCGAATCCCGTCCCAGCCTCTCACTGTCGGGTGTGGCTTAGGCGCTCATTGCCTCAGTTTGCTCATCAGTAAAATGGACGCAACATTACAGGCTGTAGTAACCCATTCCTGGTGCACAAGGCAGCTGGGATCATTACCTATATACACTCGGGCATCACTCTGATATGCCCCAACTCTGGGTTTGATCTGCTTCTTGGGTCTTTGGGCAAACTTCATAATCTCACCAAGCCTCAGTTTCCTCATCTGTTAAAGGAGGTAGCAAGAACGCCCTACCACTCCGGTGGTTTGGGGATTCCACGAATCATTCGTGAGATAATAGCTGGCACATCTCAGTACCAGGGCTGTGCCCCCCGCCCCACCCCACCAAGAACAAGAGGGACTGTGGGAAGTTTCCTCCGTGGTCTGAGCCCTGCAGGGCAAGGAGGGCAGGGCAAGGCGGGCACCCCTGGAAATAAGTGCAGATCACAGGCCCGGTGTAAGGTGGCATGAACCTGGCTTCAGGGGCCCCCATCCCGAAACTGGCGCTGGCAGCACCTGCTGCAAGCGGGCAGGAGGGGGGCCTAGGCGTGAGTCACTGCCCAGCAATGAAGAGTGAGTCACGCAGGGCGTGGTCCCCCCGCAGCCCCCCCCAGCATCCCAGCCGCTCCCACAAAGGCCCTTTGAGAAGAGCTCCCCACCTCCCTCCCCCAGACCCAGGCCCTCTGGGGGAGACGGGCTGTAGGGACAAGGCCCTAGTGGGCTGCCCGCAGGACCCCAGCCTGGGCCCGGGAGGCGCCAGCCCACTTTCACAATGTCTGTGAAAAGTCACCGTGGGCAGCCGAGCATCCCCAGGGAGGGGGCTTCCAAGCAGCCTGAGTCACTAGGGGGACAGCGGAAGGTCACATGCATACAGCGGGCAAACTGAGTCAGGCTGTCTGGTTGGGCCAGTAGGCCAGGGCCCTTGGAATAGGGCTTTGGAGGCATCATTCTTCCCACCTCGGAGAGCCTGCAACTCAGGGAAGCCCATGACTTCTGGTAGGAAACAAGGGCGCTGGGGGCACATCTGGCCACATCCCCCTGGCTTTACTACCTCTCCGCCCAGGCCTCCCCTCCTTGGACCTGCCCTGGGGCCTTTTCTCCACCTTAGCTGTCCCTCTTAAGCGTGGTGTGGGAAGAATAGCAGGGCCGGGACTAGGTTGAGAAGAGAGGGGCACTCCATTGGGAGGCAAAATTTAAGGGAGCACAGAAACACTCAGTAATTAAGGTTAAATATTTTTTATAACAGCTTTATTGAGATAACATTCACATACTGTACAATCAACCTACTTAAAGTAAATAATTCAATGTTTTTAGTATATTCACAGAGTTGTGTAACCATTGCCACAATCGATTTTAGAACTTTTTCATTGTCCCCCAAAAGAAACCCAGCACCCATAGGTGGTCACTCCCCAAGTCCCTCCCCTCCCCCAGCCCCTGGCACCCCTAAACTACTTTCTGTCTCTATATATTAATGGACTCATATATGTGACTTGTGACTGACTTCATTCACTTTTCAAGATGAATTCATGTTGTGGCATGTATCACAACTTCATTCCTTTTGATTGCCAAATCATATGTGGTATGGATACACCACATTTTTTAAAATCCATTCATCAGTTAATGGACATTTGGGTATTTTTCACTTTTTGGCTAACAGGAATAATGCTGCAATGAACATTTGTGTACAAGTTTTTGTGGGGGAAATCAACTAATAAAGACAGGATCCGATAGGGTGGGGATTAAGGAGAAGTGAACGAGGTGAGTCATACAAGGGCAAAACTGGGTCCTGTCTAGATCTGTGCTTTACCAGTGACATTACCACTTGTCACTTGTCTACTGGGCACCTGAAATGTGGCTATTACAAATTGAGATATGTTGTAAATATAAAGTTTTGGGTTTTTTAAATATTTGTTTATTGATTTATTTATTTGGTTGCACCGAGTCTTAGTTGCAGCAGGCGGGCTCCTCAGTTGTGACTCGAGGGCTCCTTAGTTGTGGCACGCAAACTATTGGTTGCAGCATGCATGTGGGATCTAGTTCCCTGACCAGGGATCGAACCCGGGCCCCCTGCATTGGGAGCACGGAGTCTTAACCACTGCGCCACCAGGGAAGTCCCTCAAGCTTTTTTTTTTTTTTTAGTTTTTTTGTTTGTTTTTTATTTATTTATTTATTTTTGGCTGCGTTGGGTCTTTGTTGCTGTGCGTGGGCTTTCTCTATCTAGTTGCGGCGAGCAGGGGCTACTCTTTGTTGCAGTGCGCAGGCTTCTCATTGTGGTGGCTTCTCTTGTTGCGGAGCACGGGCTCTAGGCGCGCGGGCTTCAGTAGTTGTGGCTCGTGGGCTCTAGAGCGCAGGCTCAGTAGTTGTGGTGCACGGGATTAGCTGCTCCACGGCATGTGGGATCTTCCCGGACCAGGACTCGAACCCGTGTGCCCTGCATTGGCAGGCAGATTCTTAACCACTGCGCCACCAGGGAAGTCCCCAAGCTTTTTTAAAGAATGTGAAATATCTGATTGAGAGGGTTTTTTTAATCTTGATTACATGTTGAAACGATGCTATTTTGGGTATATCAGGTTAAATCGAATATATTATCAATATTCATTTCACCTGTTTCTTTTTACTTTTTTGCGAAGGGGCTACTAAAAATTTTTTTTTTTTTTTTAAACATCTTTATTGAAGTATAATTGCTTTACAATGGTGTGCTAGCTTCTGCTTTACAACAAAGTGAATCAGTTACACATATACATATGTTGCCATATCTCTTCCCTCTTGCATCTCCCTCCCTCCCACCCTCCCTATCCCACCCCTAAAAATTTTTTAAATTACACATGTGTAACTGTGTTTGTGGCTTAAAGTATACAGTACACAGTACTTGTGTTGGAGAGTGCCACGCTGGGCTCACTGCCTCTGTTTCCTTCTCTTCCTTACTTCTCAAGGGGCTGCCTGATCACGCCACTGACACCAAGTTGCTGAGTCAGGCCAATTTTCCCAGTCATCACTGTCCTCGACCTCTATATAGACTCTGTCATCTTTTGAGAACTCCCTGGCTGTCCAGTGGTTAGGACTCCATGCTTCCACTGCAGGGGGCATGGGTTTGATCCCTGGTGGGGGAACTAAGATCCTGCATGCCACACCACATGACCAAAAAAGAAAAAAAAAAAAAAGAATCTGTCACCTTTGCCCACTTCCTCCTTGGCCACAGGACACTACATTCTCCTGGTGGCCCTTCTCCTACCTCCTTCCCCTCCTCCTCCTCCTCAGTCTTTGTGAAATGCCTCTCAAATGCTCTCCTCCCTAGGCATAGCTTTGGTTACCACCACGTATTGATGACCTCCCTCTCTGAATATCTCCTCCCGGGGGGCCCACAGGTGCCTCTGACTCAACCTGCCCACCCTTCCTCCTCAACCTCCACACTTGCTCCACCTCTGAGACCTGTCCACCCCATTTCCTGAAGCTTCCCATTCCCACCTGTCGCCCAGGCCTCTGTCCTAATCCAGGCCAATAGACAGCCAGCCACACTCGTCTCCCCTCTGGCCCTCTGCTTCTACCCGTGTCCGCATTGCTGTGTGCATGGCCTGGTGCACGTGACCTCATACTCCTATTATATCTGCTATATCGTGATTCAGGCAGTGGTTACACAGCTCTATGCATTTGTCAAAACTCATAGAATAGTATAAGGGCTGAATTTTACTCTATGTAAATGATACCTCAATAAACCTAACTAAAAAAAAAACCCTCCAAATCTTCCTGCCCTATACTTATATCCAAACTCTTCACTGGCTATCAAGGCCCTGCCTCAACTCACCTCCTCCAGAAGCCTTCCCTGATTGCACCTCATCCTCCAGGCTGGCCCCATGCCTCCCCTATACTCCCTTGTGCTTCTGGCTTTCAGCACTGAAAACTCTTCATTGCAATCGGCTAGCTACGTGACTGTCTGCCCCACCCGACAGTGGCAGGAGGGTGCTATGTCTTTTTTGTTC
This sequence comes from Eubalaena glacialis, assembly GCF_028564815.1. Lineage (NCBI taxonomy): Eukaryota > Metazoa > Chordata > Mammalia > Artiodactyla > Balaenidae > Eubalaena > Eubalaena glacialis. The sequence continues at coordinate 177,903,931 of NC_083719.1, forward strand.
CCCAACATGCCAGGAACATGGTAATTATCAATACATCCACACAACAGTCTGCGACTCTGCTCTCAGTGCTCCAACGGTGATCAAGTCAAAGCTTCCTGCCCTGAGGGAGCTGACATGTGACTAAAGGAGTCAGGCAAGAAACAAGAATATGCAGTAAAACATATAGTGTGTTCAAAGGTGATAGTCCGATGGAAAAGAAAAAATAGAGCAGGATAAAGCAAGGGGGTGTGATTTTAAATAGGGGGGTCAGGGAAGGTCTCACTGAGGAGATGATATTTAAGCAGAGACCTGAAGGAGGTGAGGGAGGCAGCCATGTGGGTGGGTATCTTGGGGAAGAGAGTCCTTGGCAGAGGGAACAGCCTGTGCAAAGGTCCTGAGGCCGAACAATACCTGGTGTGTTTGAGGAACAGTGAGGAGGCCCATGTGGCTGGAGTAGAGGGAATAAGGGACAGAGTAGAGGAAGTGAGGGAGGGAGGGGACAGGATAGAGTGTGCAGGGTCGCAGGGAGGACTTGGGCTTTTGGTATGAATGAAATGGGAGCCATGGAGGGTTCTGAGCAGAGGAGGGACTAAGGTGTTCACAGGTGCCCTTGGGCTGCAGTGGAACAGACTGTGGGAGGTTGCGACAGGGAGAGCAAGGAGGTGGCAACTGCATAGGTCCAGGGGAGAGATGATGGGGGCTGGACCTGCATGGGGGCTCCAGAGAGGGTAAGATTCTAGGTGCCTTTAGAAGGGACAGTAACTGAATTTGTTAATGGATTGCATTTGTTAAGAAATGTTTTGGCCCAAGTAGCTGGAAGAAAGGAGCTGCCATTTCCGGAGAGGGGGAAAATGGTTGGAGAAGCTGGTTTGTGGTTGAGTAAACTAGCTCCCAGCCCGGGCCTCATATGGACCTGGAGCACCCTCTGCCCAGACTCCAGTGGAGTGCGGAGGAAGGCACGCTCACAGCCTGGGCCTTGCCTGGGGCACACATCTGGGCACACATGGGCACTGCCCTAGACCCCCACAGCCAGGCATATCCACCCATAGCCACAGCCTTGGGGGTCCTTGGGGACTGGGGCTCAGGGGTTGATGGAGGTGAGAAGGGCCTTCTGGTTTACACACCCACCAAGCCTACATCTGGGTCCCTGAGGAGACCCTCAAGGGGACAGGAGGGACATAGGGTGAGAAATCTCTCAGGGAGAGGTTCAGGAAGGGCCGCTGCTGAGTCACAGCCGTGGGTCCCCTATGAGTCAGCACTGGCAGGGGCCCCAGGAACTGGGGGCTGGGGTGGGGTGGGGAGGGCAGTTCCCACGCCAGAAGGAACCAGGCGGCTCGGGCACTGGGGCTTCCCCCACTGACCCTCCCATCCTGTGCTGGGCTCCGGGGGATATTCAGAGGACTTTGGGGTAGGGGTGGGACTAAACACTGGGCCGGGATCCAGGAATCCTCTCTCCTGGTCTGACCCAGTTCAGGAATGCAGAGGCTGCCTGCCAGCCTGTGTTGCAGCAAGAAGGAGCAGAGCTAGACCTTAGAGTGACACGGACATATATACACTACCAAATGTAAAATAGATAGCTAGTGGGAAGCAGCTGCAGAGCACAGGGAGATCAGTTCGGTGCTTTGTGTCCACCTAGAGGGGTGGGATAGGGAGGGTGGGAGGGAGACGCAAGAGGGAGGAGATATGGGGATGTATGTATATGTATAGCTGATGCACTTTGTTATAAAGCAGAAACTAACACACCATTGTAAAGCAATTATACTCCAATAAAGATGTTTAAAAAAAAAAAGAGGGACCACGTGCGAGTGAGGCCTTGGTCGGGATGTCAGTTCTAGGAGCTTTATTTAAGAAGAGCTCCTTTCTTCTGGAGCCCTTGCATCTTGACAGTGGAGATTCCAGCCTGCGGGGTCCAGGCAGAGTCTTCAGCTGCTGGGATGTGGGGAGGGCTGGGAGGAAGAGGGAATTGAGAGCCAGCCTGCCCCCACAGCGGGAGGGCTCTGGAGTCTGCTTCCCCCTGCTGGCAGCTGAGGGAAGCTCAGCAGGCCAGAGAGCTGGCGGGAGAGCTTCTTCAAGCCCATCCTGAAAGCAGATGGGGAAAGGCCTTAGGGAGATTCCCAGCTCTGCAACCTACAGGCTGTGCCTCCCTAGGCCAGAGGCAGTCCCTTTCTGGGCCTCAGTTGCCCATATGTAAAAATTACAATATTCACTTTATTGGCTTGCCAGGAAGAGTCTGAGATGATTGGGATTGAACGAATAAATGTTGTATATTCCAAAACAATCCCCTCCTTTTCAGTTAGAAGGGGGAGGCTACATAAGGGACATCAACAAAGCTGTCCCCACCCACAGAGGCCCAGTTACTACTTACTCTCATCCTCTTCCTTGCGTGGCCCTCTCTTCCAGGGAATTATCCCCCATTTGCGGGGAAGTCAGGTATAGAGTAGGGCTGAACCCCAATAGCCTCTGGTGGGTCCTGGGGACATCCACCCTCCTGGACCAGCTGGGACTTGGCTTTCTGGGTTGAAACCTGAAGGAAGGGGGGAGGGTATGGGAAAGGGAGACTTGTCAAGGAGAAAGTGAGGCAGGACTGTGGTGAGGGGGCCCAAAGGGGAGGGGCATGGCCAGGTGGAACAGGGCCCTGGCCCACAAAGGTTAAGGCCTGGGCTTGGGGGTGGGGGGCTTGAAGGTTTCCTTTACCCCTTCTCAGACTGGAGTGGGGGAGAAATAAATCAACTGAATGAGAAATCTGTCAGCTGAGTCCCAGCCAATGGAAGGTCCGGCTGGCACCACAGTCTGCCCTGAGGTGACCTCTTTCCACCAGTCGGGGTGGCCACGGCAGGCAGGGATTGTGTGTATTGTTAGGGAGTATTTGGGGGGGACCTGTGTGCAGATCCCTGGAGGAATCCTCAGCCAGTGTACTTTTCCTACTGTGTGTGCCCATGTACGTGGTGTGTGTGTGTGTGTGTGTGTGTGTGTGTGAGAAGATGGGGGCTCCGTGTGAGCAACTCCAGGAAATCAGAAGAGCCCCACCCCATGTACAACTTTTGAGTCCACTTCCCGTATGTGACCTGTATACCTAGCCTGTGTGTGTGCCTACACCAGATGGTCCCAGGCACACATATCCCCAAGTGTCCCTGTATTTTGTGTGTCCTTGTGGACCCCTGTGGCCCTGGGGACCTGCCCGGGGGTTTTGTGGGTATGCGTGTTGGTTCTATGGATTCTAGTGTGCCTCTGCCCTTTGTACATGAGTGATTGTGCATATAGTTGTGTGCCTGTGAACTTTGTGTGTCTGAGCGTGCCCCTGAGACTGTGTACCTGTCAGGTCTCTATGGGTTTCTGTTCTGTGTATATATCCGTGTGTTGTGTCTGTGTATATATCCGTGTGTGTTGAGGTGCTGTGTGTCAGGGTGTTCCCATGGCTGTGCACCTGATGAATGGGGAGCTGTGTTGGTTTCATGTTTACACCTGTATGTCTGTGTACCTTGTGTATGCCCCTGGGCCTGTGTGCGTGCATGTGTGTGTTCTGGGGCCATTCCTGTGAGTCTGTGTATTTGTGTGCCAGTATTTTCTGTGTGTGCCCTGGGATTCTGAGGACATTCCTCCTGTCCCTTGGAGGTCGTGTGTGTCTGTATCTTGCATGTGTCTGTGTGACCCTGGGTGTCTCTATGCGTGTAGCTGGGTTTTATGGACATCCTTGTGTGGCGGGTGCTCCTGCATGTCCTACCATTCCCGCCGGTGGGGTTGTGTCTGGAAGCCCCTTGCACACCCTTCCCTGTGTTTGTGGTCCGTGTGCCTTTGTGCGCGTTTGCTCCCCCTGCGCCTTTCAGGTCTGCGTGCATCTGGGTTCCTGCGTGTGCCCGTTCGCGCCCCCGTGTCCCCTGCGCGGAGCCCAGGAGCTGCGTCCTGGAGCCCCATGGGCATCCCCTCTTGTGTCCCGGTGCGCCTGGCGGGAGGCCTCGGGGAGCACACGGCTGCGGCTGGACCCACCGCCCGGCACAGCGCGCGGAGGAGGGAGGGGGCGGCGGCGGCGGGGAGCGCGGGCACGTCACCGAGACAGACAGGCGGGTGGGCGGGAGGCGGCGGCCGCGGGTTCGAGCCGGCGCCGGAGCCCCGCGGCCCCCCTCCCCCTGCCCGCGGCCTGGGGAGCCCCCGCCCAGCCCCGGAGCCGCCAAAATGCAATTTCCCGTGCAGGCGCCTCGGCTCGGGGGGCTTTTCCGGGAGGGTTTTGGACAGGAGAGGGGAAACGCGGCGGCGGCCCCAAACAAGGTGAGCGCGGGCGCCGGGCGGGCTGGGGGCGCGAGCGGCGCGGGGGCCGCCCACGGGGAGGGGGCGCGGCCGGGCGGGGCGGCGGCGGGACCCGGCCGCAGCCCCCTCGCGCACCTGCTCGCGGACGGGGGGCTGGCGACCCGGCCTCTGCAGCCCGGCCCTCCATTGTTGCGGCGGCTGGGGAAGGGGGGCGGGGAGGCCCCGGCGGCATCTCTGTGTCTCGCCTTCCCGGAGAAGGGGCCCCGGGAGGACCAGACCCCTCCACAGGGGACAGACACACAAGTCCCGAGTGAGCGGGGGCCGCCGGGGAGAGGGCAGGCCGAGATGCCCCTGCGGGGTGGGGAGGCATGATGAGGGTCGTAGGGGCAGTGGTGCCCAGGCTGCCTGACACCTGACCGCGGGAGCCCTGGGACAGGGCGGCGGCGAGCTTTGTTCTTGGGGGCGCCGAGCGGGTGGGGGCCTCGGATATCCGGGACCGGGAGAGGCTCCCGGCCGGCGCGCGCATTCGGGAAGGCGCTCCCGGCCAAGTTCACGGCCGCGCAGGCCTGTGCGGGCCCTGCAGAGACCGATCCCGGCGGGGGCCCCGCTCGGGCCTCGCTGCGGCCGCGGGCCCGGGGCTGCAGCGGCGCCGCCTGCCGGAGCCCCGGCGCCCTCCGCGGGCTCCCCGCCGGCTTGTCATTACTGGCGGCGGCTGCAGGGTATTTACTGGGGCGAAGGTTTGCTAACAGGATCACGCCCTCCAAAAGTGGCCATAAAAAGGAAAAATGGCCCGGAATCCCACTGCTGGGGAGCCCTTTTAAAGCGACAGGACGCCTTTTACAGGGCCCTCGCCCTGGAGGGCATGAGGTGGGGGGAAGGGAGGAGGGGACGGAGAAGACCCCTCATTGGCTGATGGGACCTGAGAAGTGCCCCCCCTCCCCACTACATTTAAGTACCCCCCATCTCCTTTCCCACCGATTCTCCACCTCCCTGGACCGCTCACAGATACATTTACAGAGTCACAATTAGATATTCCCAAATCGCTGGTGAAGACCCCCAAATCCACACCCTGTACTCCGACGTACCTCATCCCCATTATTACTCACATCACCTGCAAGAACGCTGATGCACACATACACACACACAGTCACCCATCATAACACTGCCACGTGGGCACACACATCACCCACAATGACGTGGACATCCAGGACTGACACCCGTGAAAACAGTGCCACACAGAGAAATGAAGCTGCCACCGACCGTGGTAGACACATCCTTGCATATAACGCTGACACACACATAGTTTTCCATTGCATCCACAGATACTCCTAGGCTCACTGTGCCATGGGCACCCATGGGCTGTCATCCAGAGTAATTGTGACAACCACAGATAGGTAAATGCCCCAACAGAGGTACACACAGACACCATTATTCACAAGAACTTGGACATGCACTCATAGATATCCATGTGCCCGCCCAGGCAAGGACACACCCACAGTCACCCAGGCAACCTGACACACATACACACAGAGGGTACAAGGCCTGCACAGATGCTTGACATCCTGACATCGGGTTATAGTATTCTTGACCTACATACATACAGTTAAACTGACCCTCCTAGACACCCATTACAACTCTGTCACCCACAAACAGATATAACACTCCAACAGTACCTACACCCATAGTCACCCACCCTGACACTTGATTATACCCTTGGACACCTACAATATCACTGACCCACAGACAGACACAGTAAAACATGTGCACTGAAAGTGACATACAGGAAAAGGACATAGGAACATGCAGAAATCCACAGTCACCTGGAAGCCCACAAGTCCAGCATTTGCTAATTGAGCATCTGTTATGTACCAGGCACTGTTCTAGCACTGGGGGTAGAAGAGATGAAGATCCCTACCCTCCTGGAGCTGAATTTTTAGTGAGGAGGGTCGGGGGGCACCATAATCGGATGACACAAACCACAGTCACCCCCAGTGACACTGACAGACGCCAGACACCCACGTACACTGGCTCACACATCGACTTGCAATTACCCACGGTGAGCCTGACACACAACCAGAGTCACACTGACATCCATCCACACACAAACAGCAGCCCACAGGAGTGCCGACATGCATGCGCACAACTGGCATAGAGACAGCCGCTCACTGTGGCACACACCCACCTGGACTTACAGACACCCACAGACCCCCTAACATAGCCCACCAGAGTAGCTCAGACCCCCAAGCCCGTCACAGCCCCCCAGTAACAGGCCCATAGGCAGCTGCTGCCTGCATTTTTGCAGATGGAGCCCACAAGCCTCAGTAGAAGTGTCTGAATTTCTCATCAACCTGCCCCAGGTCCCTCCACAGCCCCCAACTCCAACCCAGGGGAGCATTCTCGCCTCCCCCAGCCCTGGCTCCACATCTGGTGGTCTTCAGAAGGAAACTCAGGCTCCTGGCCGACTGGCCGACTTGCCGCCCACAGGTCTGGGCAGGAGAGACAAGCCCCTTGTCTGAGGACACGGAGTCAAAAGCCTGAGCAGCTGGCAGCGGAGAGGAAGCTGGGCAGACGGCCCGGGGAGGGCGGGTGGGAACCTGAGAGGCCATGCAGGTATCATGGAAATGAGGGGCCCCCGCCCGCCAGTCTAGACAGCCCGGGCCATCAACAGGACCCCACGGGGGGACCCCTACACACACTGCTACTGCATGTTCCATAATGGGCTCTTTGTCTGCCAGGCCCTGAGCACCTCCTCCCCATGTGCCCCCCCAGGTCCTATGCACACACACAAGGGCACAGACACAAGGACAGATGCACACTGGGACACACGCAGGGACACACAAGCCACTAGACACCCCCTGGAAGCCCTGCATCTCTGACCTCATGCTGCCCCCCACCCCCCGGCCCCGCCACCCTGTTCTTCAACTTGACAGCAGAGCTGCCTCCATCCATTGCCTGCCCATCTGGCTCCACTGGGACCTCTCACCTCCGACCCTGACCCCCAGACCCTGTGCCAGCTGCCCCGCCTTCCCGGAGCTCAGGATGGGGGTCGGGGTGGGGATAGGCTCAGGGTCAGCATGGCTTCTGACAGGCTGCCCGCCACCCCAGTCATTCTCAGCCCCCTGCCCAGACAGACCCTCCCAGCTGGGGTGTAGGGTCCCAGGGATAAGGATGAGGAAGAAGCAGGCCTTGAAGGGCACCCCTGCTTTGCTCCAGGGCCCGGGGTTGGGGGTGGGAGGAGACAGCTCCCTGCCTCCTACCCTGCTGGGCTTCAAAGTCAGACTGGAGGCCCAGTCAGCCCCCAAGAAGGCCTCAGGACACTTGGTGGGAGGAACAGTCAGCACCCTGCTTAAGGGCCCCAGGTGCAGACAGTGAGATGCAGACAGACCAGAGGCCGCCTTTCACCAAAGGGCAGCCCCGGACATGTCTGTCCTACAGGTGGACAGACAAAGAGGGGAGATCAGGTGTAAAGGGCCAGACACACACAGGTGACCCCAGACAGCCAGAGACGGCGCATACAGCAGGGCTGGGGACCCAGACAAATACCCGCCTGTGAGGGACACAGTCAGACCCAGACAGGAGGACCCAGACAGACACCGAGGGCGGGAAGCCAAAACTTACCATGACGAAGGGAGACAGTCAGACCCCAGGTTGTGCCCAGACAGCCCCTCCCCCATAGGATGAGTCTGGGCGCTGCCCGCCTCCCACCCCTCCCCTTGGCCCGAAGCCCCGCCCTCTTGCCCTAGCCCCACCTTCACTGGAACTTACCTCTTAGGTAGGTCAAGGTCAGAGCCCTCCGGGAGACCTGTGAGGAGGCACAGAAGGCGCAGCGGTGTCATGGGAGCCCCCCACCCCGCGCAGTGTGGCCAGAGTGCCTCGTGCCTGATGACCCCGCATTCTAGCCTTGTGGTCGTTAAGAACAAAGCTTTTTAGGAACTGCCGAGAGAGTTCTGTCCCAAACTCTCAGAGCCTCATCTTCCTCAGCGATAAACTGGGTATTCTAATAATAGGGTGATGTATATAAAGCATTATTATTATTATTACCCCTCCTCTGTCCATATTCTGCTTGTTACGACCACCATCTTCAAAGCAAGACCCCCCCCCCCCACATGCTCCCTGAGAAGGTCCCGGATACCCTGTGCCTGAATGGGGCCCTGCAGGCCGGGTGGATGGGCCACGGGAGAGGGCGCCCCACCCGGAGCTCCAGACAGGGGTGGGAACGTGACTGCACCCCGGCCCAGGGTGGGCGAGAGGGCGGGCTCTGGGGAAGGGACTCCATGAGGTGGGGGAATTTCAAGGGGTGCGGGTCTTGCGGGGGGCGGGCTCCCAGGGGGTCCGCTTTGGGGGAAGGTCGTGCCAGGGCGGACCTTTGAGGGGTTGAGCTCCAGGGAACGGCCTTGGGGACTCCGTAGGGATGCGGTCCCTGGGGGTCTAGGCAGGCGGACTTTAGAGATCCTAGACGGCGGGGTTCTGGAGCCTTGGGCGCTCCCGGAGCCAAAAGTAGATGGGAAGTCTGCGGGGGGGGGGCCCTGAGGGCGGGGCCCAGGAGCGGGTCTTAAGGGAGCTGGGCTCTTTGAGAACCGGCTTAGGGGGCGGGTTTTACGGTGGTTGAGTTTTGGGGGCGGGCTACATGGTAGTCTATCTGGGCGGGCTTTAGAGGGAGGGTCCTAGGGACGTGCAATTTGTGGGTGGGCTTTGAGGGGGCGGGTCTTGGGGGAGGGGCCTGAGTCTGTGGCTTCTGAGGGGCGGGTCTCTGGAGGCTGTCTCTAGGTGGGGATCTCGGGGGTGGGGCTTTAAGGGCTGCGCTGCCTCAGGCCGCCTCCAAGGAGCGTCGTTTTGGGGTTCACTCAAGCTCAGCACCCCTGGGGGCCCTAATCCACCTTAGGGTTACGCCAGGGGGTTCATCCTTTGGGGCTCGATATTGCCCTCAGTGAAATGGGAGGGGACAGGAAATTTGAAGTCCCCTCCCAGACTGTCCTCGGAGGGCCCCAGACCCAGGTGGGGGGCGGTCTCCCCTGAGACTGCGCGTAGGGGCACCGGAGGGGGCGGGCACCCAACTCTGCGCAGCCCCTAGAGGGAGGGACTGGGGGCCCTGTTTGCGGGTGAAGAAATGCGGAGGGGGCAGCATCTTGACGCAATCAGAGCCGAAGCAGGGATTTGACCGCAACCCATTTCGAGGCCCGAGGGTGAGCGAACCCGCACCCCGCATTAACGGGGCAACCGTCGCGTGTCTGTGCGCTTGGGTGCTGACCGCCACAAGGGCCTGAGTTCAGATGCCCAAGACCCTGCAGTCAGGCGGGCAACCTGTGGTCCTCTGTGGTCCTTTTGCTTCGCCCCTGTCCGAAAGTCCCGCAAGTGGACCTGCGGGCGGGGCCTGCCTGCTAGCGGCCCCACCGCCGGCCCGAATTTGCCAAGTGGAGACTGACAACCCCTGGGGGTTCTTGTGATTCAGAAACAATTGTGCCCGGAACTCTATGAAGCTCACCGAAGGTATTACATTGTATTAAAATGTCTTGTTTATCTCTCTGTTCCATCGATGTCCCCGGGGCAAGAACCACTTGGCAGCCAGACATCTTGGGGCCACTAGGAATCCCTCTTCTGCCTCGCACTAGCGGTGCCCTACGGGCCTCAGTCTCCCAAACTGACAAATGGAAGTAATATGCACCTCTCAGGGCCGTTTTGAGGATGCTTTGGGTAAATGCATGAAAAGTTGAGCCCAGCGCCCAGCACTGCTACATTTACATAGCAAAGGCAACATAAATATCTATTGTTATTATTATTTATATTTCTCTCCTGCTTTTTCCGGTTCCCGGAGCAGAGAGTTGGCACCTAATAACTATTTGCTGACTTAATGATTCTGTAAGTTCCTTATTCCCTCCCCTCTCCTCCCTCACCCTATCCAGTTCCCTCACCCCCACCCAGCCTCCACTCCCCAAGAAGTTGCCAAGGGTTTGGGGGAACATTCAACCTGTCGGTGAGTTTGGGCAGCTCAGGCAAACCATCGACCGTTGAGTGGACCCCGAGGCCTGGAACTGCCGTCCACCCATCACGACCCCCACCTTCCAGATCTGGGGGGGTCAGGGGATCCTGAACACATCCCCTCCCTTAGGCCACAGCGAAGGTCACAATCAACATTCATTGTTGTCGGTGGGTTGTGAGGACGGAGGCCAGACCCACCGAGGGATGAATGTCACTGTGTCTGGGCCGGACACAGCCTAAGGGGAATGGGATGGGGAAAAAAACCCACCCTGGACTCCCCCCCAAAATTGCTCAGCCAGTACCTGACCCTGACCCCAGCCTCTCACCCCTTGGTGAGGGCTGGTGTCTGGGATCCTTACAGGCACAGGCTGGATTTGGAGAATAAATCCTGGAGGGCTGGGGGCATGAATCACAGGCTCAGGGCTGGGCAGCTGAAAAACCTTTGTGAAAGAGATTAGTGAGCCCCGCTTCCGGAAGGCTCAATAAAGTTTTCTTGAATGAATGGATGAATGAGGTGGGTAGGCAGCATAGCACCTCTTCTCTGCATTCAAGTCCCGGGCCCAGCTTTCTCACCCTCCTTGCCTGGTACGCGCAGACCCCTGCTTTACTTTCAGTTGCCCACCTAGCACGTTGATGCCAGCTGATCCTTCCACCTGCCCATCTGTGCCCCACGTGGGTGACTCCTGGGCACACCTTATCCTCCGGAGACTGAGCTGAGGTCTCATTTGAGGGGGAGATCAAGGCACTGGCGAATGCTAGGGGTCCCCCCATTAGCCCAACTTGTGCCTGTGCTCTCCTCCACCCCCCATAATGTTTTGCCTCACCCCCTTTCCACCCCAGGACCAGGACGAGCTGGTCCTAAGGCTCCCCAACACCTAAGGCTCCGGTGGTAACTGCTAACTGCGTGGGGAGGCAGGCTTTGGTGCTTATCTTTGTGAATAACCCCAGGGGCAGGTGGTTTCATACCCCAGTCTGTTCATCCATTAAATGCTGGATCCACTGAAAAGGGGTGTGAAAGCTCCCTGAGGGTGGCCAGAGCTGGGAGCCTTGGTCCTTATCCCCCCACCCCATAAGCCAGGCCCATCCTCCTTCCAAAGACAGTTGGAGCATCAGCAGCTCCCCAACCCTTCCCAAAGAGCGCAGGGGTACCCGGCCCCTCCCCCAGCCCAGGAGAAGGAAGAAAGAAGTTACTAAGTTACTGGTTACATCAATGCTAGTCTGTCGGGTGGGGCTTCCAACCCTCCCACCCCCATCACCCTGTGGGGCAGGAGAGGCAGGCAGGCTCTAAGGAGGGGTCGCCCTCCCAATGCCCTCTGGGTGGGGTGTGTGGCTCCATATTCCTGGTGCCCCCTGCAGCCTGTGTCTTGTCACCGCCCCCCCTCGCCTCCAGCCCACCCAGAGACCATGCATCCCCTTGGCAGGTGCATTTTTGGGGGAGCGGCAGCAAGCCCCCCTGTGACAATAAGGAACCTCCTACAGCCTGCTCCTCCCTCTTCACACCCCCTTGGAGGTATAAGGAGGGAACTGACAGCCCAGACTGCTCGGCTCCAGAGAGGGGAAGGGAGGGTTAAGAAGGCAGGTGTAGAAAGACAAGCTTTGGGGCGGCTGGGTTTCTTCTCTCTTTGCCCCTCCGCCTGGCACACGGTGTCCAGCCATGGGGACCTTCAATCTATGGACAGATTACCTGGGTTTGGCACGCCTGGTGGGGGCTCTGCGTGGGGAAGAGGAGCCTGACGCCAGGCTGGACCCCCAGGCAGAACCAGTGCCAGGACCGGAGGGTCAGACACCCAGCCCGGAATCCTCACCAGCTCCTGAACGCCTGTGCTCTTTCTGCAAGCACAACGGCGAGTCCCGGGCCATCTACCAATCCCACGTGCTCAAGGACGAAGCGGGCCGGGTGCTGTGCCCCATCCTTCGAGACTACGTGTGCCCCCAGTGTGGTGCCACTCGCGAGCATGCCCACACCCGCCGCTTCTGCCCGCTCACCGGCCAGGGCTACACCTCCGTCTATAGCTACACCACCCGCAACTCGGCCGGCAGGAAGCTGGCCCGCTCGGACAAGGCGAAGACGCCGGACTCCGGACACCGCCGAGGAGGAGGAGGAGGAGGAGGAGGAGGAGGAGCCTGTGCAGGTGGCTGGGGGGACTCGAGGAGGGGGGGGTCTGCCCTGGGCTGAGCCCCTAGGGGCCTTTGTGAAGTGGGTTAACCCCTGGGGTCACCCACTTCAGAGGGTTGGGGGGTGATAATCCATGTAGACAGCTTAGAACAGTATTCTAGAACTGTTGCCCTACGCGGGTAAGCTGGGGATGGGGTTCCCCGTGTGGCCTTGGGCAAGGCACTCTCCCTCTCTGGGCCCGAAAGGGAAACACCGTCCTTTTCCAGGCGCGGTGTGATCTAGCAGGGAGGCTGTGGGGACTACTGATGGGATCTGGGGACAGGTACGGCAGGGGCTCCAATCCGGCTTGGCACGTGGGAGCTGTGTGACCAGAGGGAAATGGCTCAGTTAGAGAAACTGAGCCTCACTTGTTCACTCATTCACCAGATAGTTTTTGAGGCTTGCCCTGTGCCAAGCGCTGGGCTGGGCTTGGCCCGCCGTGGTAGATGGGAGAGTGAGAGTTAAAACACAGTCTAGAGGAAGCACCTGATCCAGGTGAAGGGGTCCAGGAGGTCTTCCTGGAGAAAGAGACTTCTGGAAGCCTAATTCAGTTTGGTGGAGCACTGAAGTGGAGCCCAGGCAATGGGGCTCGTTTAGGAACTTAGTGAAGTTCGGTGTGTCTGGGATAGAGTATGTGTGCATGTATGTCGGAGGGGAAGGTGTCAGAGATTTCAGGGACGGCAAAAGGACCTGTAGGTCCTTGCTGGTCACCTTAAAGGGTTTGGACTTGAGTACTAGGGAGCCAAGGAAGGGACAAGACCAGGTCTGCATGTGTTGGACTGTGAATGTGTTAGACCGTGGCTAATGGGCTGGACCGTGGGAACGGATTTGAAGGTGTTGGAAGAGGCTGGTCCTCCAGGCAGAGGTGTTCGAGGCAGCGAAGAGGGAGAGTCCCAGCGCTTGGGGAAACGTCAGTTTGGAGGGAAGTACCATGAGTTTGCTGTGTGTGAATCAGCCACTGGCTGGGGCTGAAGTTTAGAAGCGAGATATGGCTGAAGCCTCCCTGAGGTCTAAAGGGCTCTCCCCACACTGCACGGCCCACCACATAGGGCGCTCCCCCCCCCCATCTTGCTCATCAAATGTGGATTCCAGTTCTGCAGGTCTGGGTGAGGCTTGAGCATCTGCATTTCTAACCAGCTACCCCGGACACTGCCATGCTGCAAGGCCACAGACTGGCAGGCTTTGAGTAGCTCTGTCTTAAACGGCAGCAGTTATTATTACAGATGAGAAAGACCTCAGCTTCTGCAGGGTTTTAAAAGAGAAATCTGTTTTAGCAACTTTCATTGCCTTTGAGGAAGTCAGCAACAGAGGAGACGGGTCTGACCGGGCGGTACCCCCGCCCATTTGGGTGCCCGGTGTGGGTACTGCCTCTCCTATCAGACTGTGAGCCCCTGGGGAAGTCACCGGGTGGGAGGACCCCTCCCAATCCCGGCAGCTGTGCAGTGAACATCTGTTAGAAGAGACTGCCTCCAGGAGAAGATAGTATTCCCTATGAGGTCTGACGAGGTCCAACTGGGAGAGGTGGGAAGCTGAAGGGACGCAAAGATGATGGTCTCAGAGTCTTCCTTTTTTCCCCTCAAGTCCGAGAGAACAGGAAAACTTGCCTTCGCGGGCGTGAGGGGTGGGGTGGGGGAAGCCCTCACCAGGATATTGGCACAGAAAGGCTGCCTGAGTCAGTCCTCCCAGGTAACCTGGGTGTAACAAACCCGAGGTTCCCGGAGCCCTGCGGCCACGAGGAGGCAGCACGGCAGGACTGAGTTGAAGTTTCTGCGCTTTGTGTCTGGCTCTGGGTCCCACCTGGGGCTGCCCTGGGCCGGGAATGTCACAGGGGTGCTATTCCAGAAATAGCCTGCAGGTGGCGCCAGAGCCATGACAGCCCTGCAGGTTGAGTCGGTACTTCCGGAGCATTGAATCATCCCTGTTATTAAATGTTTTTCTCCTCCCCTTCTGCTTTTAAAATCCAGGTTCCAAAGGTGCCGGGAAGCCTTCTGGAACTACCCCCTCTTCCTGCTGTCCCTCCACTTCTGACTAAGGAGGTTGGCGCGGGCAGGACGGGGATGCTGCCTTCACCTGGGGTTGGGGACCCAGGCTCACTGGAGGCTGGATTTCAGGGAAGACTCACCCTCCGAGGATCCGCCCCTAGGCCCTGCCCCCAGCCTGAGGGCCTGGCAAAGGAGCCCCGTTTGGGAGCACAGCCCAAAGAGCGCCCCGACCCCCTCACGGAAGGAGGTGGTTCTCAGGCACCCCGGCCCTCCTTCCCCAGCGCTGGGCACCCAGTCAGCTCTCAATAAATGTTTATGAATGGATCAGTGTCATAGCAGGCCCGGTCTTGGGACGAGGTAGCGTGAACTGTGCCCATGGGGCTGGGGACCCTCCTCTCCTGGCTCATCCCTTACCCCCACGTTACTCTGACTTCCACATGCCCCAACTGCTGTTTGGATTGCCGTTTACCCTGGGGCCCTGGGGTGAGCTGCTTTGTGCTGAGAAATGGGAGTGGGCACCACAGGGCAGCGATGGGGTTCTGAGGGGTCGCCCCAGCCTGGCACTTCTGAGCAGGGCACTTGCTGCTGGGTTGGTGCCATGAGGCTGTTTCTGTGACGCTTCATGTTTGCGAACTCTTCCAGCCACCCCTTGCATATTGACATGTCAGATGGAATCCCCTACACTGGAGGTGGGGGCCTGACTTGAGGGGGCAATGGAGAGACAGTTAGAGGTTCCCCCCCATCACTGTCCTCACCTAGGAGGCTCTTAGTGAACGTTTAGGTCACCATCGATGCCCCAGCAACTGGGGGCCATGGAGTCACATGCAGGCCCTTCAGAGCAAGGGAAGGACTTCTGGGCTGGGGCAGGGGTGGGGTGGGGAGCTGCAAGGAATGGGCATATGTCCGGAGGGGGTTGGGCCAGGCGAGGCCATGGGTAGGGGGCACCACGGAGGTGATTTGGCTGTGCTTGGGCAGGAGTGGGTGGGGGGTGGAGATCCATCCCCACCCAGGAAGTATGATCTGGTCCTTCTGGGGAGCTGTGCTTGGGGGGATCCCCATCCCCTGTCTGCCTCCTGCACCCCCACATCTTGTTCCCCCAGCCTCCCGGGGGCAGCAGGTGACAAGTGCCTATCCACATCCCTCCCCCAATCTGAGGGCTGGCCTGAGGGCCCGGTCTCCACCCCCAGCCGACAAGGTCTCCCAGGGTTGAGTGGGGGCAGGATTTGGACATCCCAGGATTTGCCCTTGGCTTTTCCACTTGAACTGGGACCTGAGGCCACCCAGGAGGAGGGCTGGGGTGAGCCGGGGATGGGAGACGGCCCTTGAAGACAGCCTGCTGCCCAAGCTTGAAGAGGAGAGGGAAAGAGGAGAAAGAAGACACAAGAGGAGGCCTCTTTAGCAGCCCCAAGAGTTTCAGATTGAGTCAGGGGACACGATCCCTCAGCCACCCCCAGGTGCCTGCAAATGCTAATTGTATAAGCCAGAGCCGCTGGGGCGTGAGACACAGGGAACTGGGTGATTGGGCACGTGCTGGAGGGTTCAAGGAAGTAGCTGCACATCCAGCAGGCAGAAGGGTTGGGGGACCCTGACCCACCTTGCTCCCTCACAAATGGGGTGTCCCAGGGTATAAAAAGTCGGTGGGAGGGGGCCCTGCCTTGGCTGTAGGAGTTAGGGTGCAGGAGCCACAGGCAGAGCAACAAATTAAAGTATTGGGTGTGGTCCATCTTGTGGTGACCTATTTAATAGAAGCACGTCTTCTGCAAAATGGCTTTGACAGCAGCACCCAGAACTGCTTATGACAATGTGACATCACTGGGGCTGTGGTATGGTTTGGTGGGATGGTGTGTGCAATGCCTGCCCTCAGCACCCTCCAGGCAGTAGCTGTGTCTGCATCAGTAACATTCCCCGAGGGATGCCTCCTTCCGGGCCAAGGCCTCCAGGCAGCTTGTCCCACGAAGGACAGGCGAAGCCATCTCAGCACTGAATACAGACTCGCAAACTCCAGTTGGACAATCAGTCAAGATACTGTGTGCTTGAATTCGTGCACACAGCCACCTGCTCCTGAGTCCGACACACTCAGTACTGCATGGGGGACCCCTGGATCCAACAGTAGCCGAACTTGTCTTCCCAGGGAAGATGAAAAGTAGAAGTCAAAGGAGAAAGAGATGGTTAGGGAGGTTTGTGGGCAAGACATCAAGGAACTGAAAATGCCTCAAACCCCAAACAACAGGTCACGAGGTCTGAGGCCTGGCTAGGGAATCATTTATTAATGGGCTTCCCAAAAGAAATAAAATGGAAATCCGGAGAAAAACAAGGGTACAACCAACAAAGCCAGCCCTTTTCTCCTCCAGGAAAGAAACAAATTCTGAACCTTCCATAACCTCCACTAAGGAGCTGAAATTTGCAAATCCAGATAAACATCTGGGCAGCTCTGCCCCCCCCCCACCCCCAGCTTCCTGGGGCCCCAGCTCGCCTCTCTGCCTCCAGCTTCCAGGCCTCTGCCACAGGGAGGAACAGGTCCCCTCCCCCAGGCGACTCCCAAGGGAGGCTGCTGAGGATGGCAGGACCTTTTGTGTTTCCCATGGGAAGGTGACTTCCAGGTCAGCTGAGGGGAGGTTTCTGGGGCCCACCAGGACTTGCTGGAGCATCTCGGATGGTAACAAAATAACAGGGGGCACACAGGGGCCAGCAGGCTTTCCGGAGTCTGCTGAGGGATTGTTTCCAGCTGTTTGGCAGGAACATCAGGCACTTCTGGGGGCCGGCGAGCCTGTACGAGCACACGCACACACACCTACGAGTCCCTCCAGGACTGCTCCCCTCGAGGGAGATTCCCAGCCCCCTTTGGTGTGTAGGGTGCAGGGGCCTTCCCTGCCGGCTTTGCTTTCTGGTAGTAGTTGAGGCGCTTGAAGGCCTCCAGGTCCCGGTGGGCGCTCATGATCAGCCGGCTGTGGGGGAAAGGGGCTGAGCTGTGCTCCACCTCGCAGCAGAGTGGGACCATGCCTCACACTCGGGCACACACCAGGCTGCTCACACAGGCTCACACACTCCTGTGTACTCACAGGTCACACACACACAGGCATGCACACGTGCATCATCAGAATCAGCCTGCTGCAGGGCAGGTTGTGACCCTTCTAGCCCCTCTTCAGAACCTAACAACTCTGCGAAGGATGGGTTTATGACACAACCGGCTGGGGCCCAGGAACGGTGGAGCTTCCCAGAGGCCCCTCGCTGGGGATCCCGGGCCCACCCTGACACCCCAGGATCGCTGCTGTACTGGGCCCTCCACCATCCTCCCGCGGCCCCATCCCCTCCAGCCAGCCCGGGGATTTGTGGATCCGTGGATCCGAGCCCAGCCCTTACTTCAGGTTGGAGAGCTCGATGACGAGGCCTCGCACGGTGTCTGTTGCATCCTCCATCCTGGCGGCTTCGCAGGTCTTGATCCCCATTTGGGTCCTGGCGGGAAGGGAGGGAGGGCAAGAGGCCTGACCTCTCTGGACAACTCCACCAGACTCTGCCCTGGGGGGCTTTGCTGGGCCTCGAGCTGTCTTCTCCAGAGATGAACGCCTTTGACAGTCTTGAGGCCACCCTGGCCACAGCCCTGATGGCCGACCCAGCCGGCTCTACTGCTGAAATCGCACCCAGAATCCAGCCACTTCCCCCACCGCCGTGGCCCTTGTCCGACAGCTGCCACAGCCTCCCCAACCCCCAGCTCCTGCCCCTACAGCCTGTCCCCCCTGTGGCCTGGGGGGCAGGGGAGGGCGTGGCAATGGAAAGCCCGCCTAAAGTCCCTCCCCAAAGCCCTGCCCCATCTGCGCACCTCCAGACCCCAGCCCCTCCCTCCCGTCTCACCTCCCCCCTGCTCTAGCCACACTGAATTCCTGGCCATTCCCTGAGCATTTCTTAGGGCTCTGGAATGTTCTTTCCTAAATGTCTCCTCCTTGGGGTGGAGAAGGTGGGAGGAGGGAGCCCTCTCCATCACCACAGGTTAAAATTTTAACCCCTGCCCTGCTGTCTTTTTCTCCCCAACACTCTGCCATCTGACCACCTAATTTGTCTGTCTCTCGCTCACCCCTGCTCCCACCCCCACTAGGTAGAAGCTTCATGTTTTGTCCCACGCAGCCTCCCCAGTGCCCAGAGCAGTTCCTGGAAGAGCCGGCACTGGCGGGCATCAGTGTCTATGGAAGGGGTGGACGTGCCTCTGCACCACCGTATCTAACGGGTGCAGCCTGTGGTGGGCAGAGGGTTGCCCAGCTTGGCAGCATCTCCTGGGTTGTCACTACAGGAACTCTGGTCCTGCTCCACCTGCCTCGGTCACCCTGAGACGACTGGCCAGTCCGGGCCTCAGTCTCTTGCCTTTTCTCCCTCAGCCATGGGCCACAGAACCAGACCCTGGGACCCACCTGGGGGCTTCCAGCCATCCATAGAGGCCGCCGGAGATTCACCCAGGAATCTCCCTCCTCTTTGCCCAAACAATAGTGGGGCCACTTTGACTAAACTGCCTCTGGTCCCTGTGCCCAGCGTGCGTGTGTGCGTGGAGGGGGGCGCAGGGGGTGGGGCAACAAGTGGTACAACAGGTACTATTTACAGATGTGTGTAAGGGCAGAAGGTGGGAGCACGACCTCCCTCTCCCCTGAGGGGGAGGAGAAAGAGGAAAGAGACAAACTCCCTAACCCTCCTCCACACTTGCAGACAGAAACAGAAGCTTGGCCATAAATAATCGATAAGCCGCCACTCTGCAGAGAGGCCAGTTCAGGTTCAAGGTAACAGGAGAGGACTGTTGCTCAATGCTAGCCACCAGCAAGGCTGGGAGACAGCAAAGGTGATGGGCTGTGAGAGGCTCTGGGGTGGGGGGAGAGGACCCCCCAACACACACTCAAACACACACACACACACACACACTCCATAGGCTGGAGGAAGAGCACACCTGGTGCCTGCAGGAGGGAAAGAAGGTGGGCTGCCTTGGGGAATAAAATCAAGCAGGAAATAAGATGGGACAGGTGGGAGACTCTGGAGGGCCCGAGGGTGCCAGAGAGGGGATGGCCCCTGTGGGCCAATGGTTCTTAGCCCTGTCTGGGTCCACTCCCCCTCCATGGAGATTCAGAGAAAGCTCTGGACCTTCTCTCCAGAAAAACACACAATGTGCATTAAAACAACCACAGAGCTGGGGGCATCATCCCAGGGGTCCTTGGGAGAGATGCTGGCTTGGGTGCAGATTGCTGACGAGTTCTCCACTCGCGGGTAGCAGGGGACATGGGTAGTTTGAAAGTCAGGGCTTAGCAACCTTACTGGACCGAGGAAAGTGAGGCCCCTCGAGGCAGAGCCAGGGCGACCTCCGACACCCTCATCCACAAAATGGGAGCTCACAGGGCTGGGGGGAGGGAGAGCATGGGGGCTCTAGTGCCAGGAAAGCAGCCACTCTCTCCCCTCCCAGGGACAAAAGGAGGACTCCTGTCAAGGAAAGGGTTCTGGGGTGGCCTCCCACCCTGCCTACCTTGGCTGGGCCTCAGCAAGGGAGCCTCCGTCGGCACGTGGGCTGGTGCCAGGCCAGCAAGGGTCCAGCCCGCTCCCTGCAGGAGACAACTGGAAAGAGAGAGCACGCACACATGTGAACGGCCCAGCTGGGTGAGCCCTGCACAGGGAAGGAAAAGTCAGGCAGGGGAGGTCTGGCTTCTCCTCTGCCACGCCAGGAACACCAAGGCTGGACTCCTGCAGAGGAAAAGTGGTGTGGGGGACAGATGCCACGATGGCCAGACCTACGGGCCAGCAGCCCGGGCTGCACTCACCCTCCCTCTTTGGAAAGAAAGCAGAAGGGCAATACTGGGCCTGACCCTGGGGTCCTGTCCCGGGCCTGCGCCTTTCGACAGGCTGATTTGTACGGGTGGGCGGCTCCATCCACACGTTCTCTGTCCCTGACAACTGAGGAGTGGTGCTGTCTCCAGCTTGTCCTGCAGTATCTAGAAGGGTACAGAGAAGACCCTGAGTGGTGGCGACTGCGGCGAGGTGGGCATCTGGCGTGGAGGGGAAGAGGTCGGCCACATAGGCCATGAGTTTCATGTCAGGAAGAGATTTTGCAAATGTATTTTGAAGGGAAAATTCATAATTAATAGGGGAGAGAGCCAGATAACCCTGAGAAGCTTAAATTTCTAAATGTCAACGGTGGTTTAATTTTCATGGAAAATGTCAGGCTCAGTTGTGGAGGTGACGTATGTCCTTCTGAAAAGAGGCAAAGAGGCTGAAGTGGAGCGGCCGGCCCAGGGCTGTTGGGCCTTTTCTGAGGAGACTAAAGTCCTGGGGTGGCGGATGGGGTGAAGGGCTTGAGCTCGACCTGCAAAGGGTCCCCGAATCCAAAGGAACAGACGTGAGGAACTGGCTGCAGCCCGGCGGCTCTCGCGTGGGGATGACTCCGCCTCCAAGACACTTAAGTGTCCGAAACCACTTTTGGTTGTCATGCCCGGGGGAGAGGGCGCTCCTGGCACCTGGGGGTGGAGGCGAGGGACACTGCTCAAGCCCCTGCTGTGCACAGAATGGCGATCCAGCCCCCAACGCCAGTAGTGCTGAGGTTGGGAAGCATACTCTAGACGATACAGTTTCTCCCGTGCTCCTGGCCGACTTTCACGGAGGCAACTCTGTGACTTAAAATACAATTTGAGGGCTTCCCTGGTGGCGCAGTGGTTAAGAATCCACCTGCCAATGCAGGGGACACGGGTTCGAGCCCTGGTCCGGGAAGATCCCACATGCCGCGGAGCAACTAAGCCCGTGTGCCACAACTACTGAGCCTGTGCTCTAGAGCAAGCGTGCCACAACTACTGAGCCCACGTGCCACAACTACTGAAGCCTGCGTGCCTAGAGCCCGTGCTCCGCAACAAGAGAAGCCACTGCAATGAGAAGCCTGTGCACCGCAACGAAGAGTAGCCCCCACTCGCCGCAACTAGAGAAAGCCCGCGCACCGCAATGAAGACCCAAAGCAGCCAAAAATAAATTTAAAAAATATATATATAATTTGATGCCACAGATTCACCCAACTCATGGCACCATTCTTAGTCATGAGGAATAGTCTCTTTCCCAACAGGTACCACGGCTCCCACCAGCGTTGTGTAAATGTCATGACAAAGGCGGTGCTTGTATTGAACGTGTGGGGGCCACCCCTGTGGGCTGTGAGAGAGGCCTGGGAGTCAGTGTTTTAAATGACACTGCTTGTGGGCAGAGGAGGGCTCCACCAGCCCTGGGGTGAGCACCACGTCCCCAGGGAGCCGCGATGAGAAGAAAACACCAAGTGTTCCTGTGACGGCAGCTGGGTTTGAAGCCAGTCTGTCACTGCTGCGAGACCCCAGGGCCCCTCCTCTGAAGCGGTGCTCACAGCTGTGCCACGGTGAGGTCGAGGGCTGCTCTCTTGGTCCACCTGCGCTCTGTTCCCATGTGTCCCTGCCCACAGGGCCTTCCCGCACCTTCCCATGGGAACCTGTGCCTGGGTTGCCCCGACCTGTTCAGGAACGCCCAGTGTCAAAACAAAACGTGCCTGGGTGTCCACAGCCTTGTCAGGGCAGCGCCTCCTCTCCCAGCAGGGCTGTCCACCCCAGCTGCTGCTGGGTCCCCCACACTGGTGCTGCCAGCTCCTTGGTGATTTCAGAGTGCACTCACTGGTGGCATGTCCGGGAGGGCTTGCTCCTTTGCGCTCTGGACGCCACCCAAGGTCCCAACTGCTTTCCCAGCCTTATCCCTCAGCCACAGCCCAAGAAGCCAGAGACTGGGGATGACTTAGCTCTTCTTTCCAAGAGAGGGGTTTGCATTTTTCAAGGGATGCAGCTTTAGTTATAAAGTTTCAGCTCTGCCCAGCACCTGAGCACCTACCTCTCCAGGGCGATCGTGTTTAAACATTGTGACCAAACCGCAGTGTGACTCGATTTCTGTGATCCTGCTCATCTGGTGATCACAGCAATGTGCAATGGGTGGTACAAGGAATTGGGGCCGGGGCAGGGAGGGCCGGGTCCAAAAAGTCACTCAGTAGGCCTGTGTCACAAATGACCCCTGGCCATCCCTTGGGAAGGCAGCGCCTGAGACCCACGTTAGCTCAAGCCAGTCACATCCCCCTCTGCAGTGGGAACAGCCAGCTTTCTTCAGCTGGGCACCAGATGACGTCCTTTGCTTGTTTGGGGGCTGTGTCATATAAGACTCTTTAAGTGCCGAAATGACAGGGTACAAAATGCTCACTCCGGGAGAGGCAGGTGGGAACGGTGCTACTGAAAACCTCATGGGGGCAGGGACCATGGCTGATCTGTTCACTCCTGGCATAGAGCGGACTCTCACATCTTAAAAACATTTTCAAACAACCAAAAAAATGAAGTTTTAAAACAGAGACAGCCAAAGAAACGGAGGCCATGTTTGTGAAGCAACATGGGCTCTGTGTTCGTTCCAGGACGGAACAGTTGAGGCACAGCTGCAGAATCAGGCCAACCTGGGCACAGACCCAGGCTCTTCCCCTGTTGGCTGCCTCACCTGGGGCAGGTGCCCAACCTTCTTCAGCCTCTCAGCCACACCCAGTGCATGGAAAGAGAACCACCTACCTATCAGGGCGAGGCTGCAAAGCACTTAGCTCAGGCTCAAGTGCGCCAGCAGCCAGAGATGTGGCGCTTCCTGGGGGGGGTGGGGCCAAAGCAGGGACTGCCACCTGCCCTGACAGGTGACCGCCAACGGCCAGCACAGGCTCAGCAGGCAGATCCCTGAAGGAAGCAAAGTCCCTAAAATTCCAGCAAATGAAATTCCATGTATATGTCTGAAAGAGAATTGTATCTGGGCCCCCAAATGACCCTAAAGATGGGCAAAGGTTCTTTCCAGTGGGGGAACAAAGTCCCCACCCGTAGGCCCAGGTTTGAGGTCACTGGCTTCTTTAGGTCACCCCGTTTGGTCTGTCACCCTCCATACATCCCTCGGGAACCTCCGGCCAGAGCAGGGCACTGAAACGTGGAGGGGGCAGGTGCACCAGGGGTTCTCCCTGGGCTGACAAAATACATGTGTGTCACATCCCGGGGCTCTTCAGCTCCCACACAGATGGGCCCCTCATAGAAAGGCAGGTCTATCCTTTCCAGAATATCACAGACTCCACAGCCGCTGAAGTTGTGACTCAGATCCCCGGACTCATCTGCTGTACAGATGGCCACGTGCCCACCTTTCCCCCACTACCGGGTGGTTTGGGAGGGCTTGTGGCCATTTGGCACCTGTACTAGGACATCTGGCTGTAACTCAAGGAAGCTCTTACCTGTTCAGGTGGGGCTTCAAAACCAGGGGCTTCCAGGGCATCCTGTGTCTGGCTGTCCGGCAGGAAGTAGAGTTCCATGGCTGGGGACCCCTCCCAGACAGCCTGCTCTGAAGAGTCAGCAGGGTGCTCCGGCTGGCCTGCCGGGCTTGTGCGGGCATCTGGGCTGCCCTGACGTGCCCCGGCATCCTGGGGAGGGCCGTCCACTGCTTCTCTGTACACTGGTGGAGCACAGGCTCCGAGGGGCAAACTGAGCCCCTTGAGGTCTTGTTTGTGGCTATGGCTCCCTAACTCAGCTGCCTTTTTACCCACAGGTTGCGACAGCAAAGGCAGCAAGCACATACCTCCCAGCCCTTCTTGATCCGGGCCTGGTACCTGTGTCTGACCCACAGTTGGACCCATTTCCAAGGCTAAAGGGCTGGAATCCCCAACACCTATTGTGGGCTCTTGGATCTCATGAGCCAGATCCGGGGAGGCTGCAAGGCCCCCCGGGACATCATCAGGGGGCTTGTCTTCCTGCCTTGCCTCCTCTCTGCCTCCTGTGGTCTCCCCAGTGAGAGGCATGCACCCGAGCAGGGCCCTGCTGTGGCCTCCATCAGGAGCCTTCCTGCTGGGAGAGGCAGTCACCCTGGCGTTGACCGTCCCGTCTGGCCCAGCCACCCCCAGAGCCCTCTGTTCTGGCTCCGTGGGGTCTGTGCTCACACCTGCGATGACAACAGCCCCAAGGCGGGAGCATCTTGGGCTGCTATAGCTCCACTCTGCTCCCCCGCCAGTCCAGCTGGGTGTCTGCAGAGCGTCAGGAGGGCCCTGGGCTGCAGATCTGGGCTCTGGGCCCAGGATGCCATCTTCTTCCTCCTGGCGCTCCTCAGGCAGCTCAACTCCTGCTTCCCCTCGGGCACCTCCCTCCTGAGGGGCTCCTTGGTCTGGTTCCTCTTCAGCATCACTGCCTGGCAGGTGCCCTTTCTGGCCATGATCACCTGGAACCCAACCCTCCTCCGTGCTTCCACCATCTGGCACGTTGGTCCCATGCTTTGACAGGTGGTCCTGGCTGGCCCCCTCTGAGGCCGAGGGCACTGTCCCCCACTCCAGAGAGGCAATGCTGGAGGCCAAGGGCTGAGGATCCCCATCGCCAGGCACAGGCATCACAGGGTTTTGGCCGCTGGGCTCAGGGCAGGCACTGTCTGCCTGGGTCTGGTCTCCTGGGTCCCTGGTCTCCTGGAGGGCAAGCCCTGGGGACTCCTCTTGAGGCTGGCTTCTGGCCTGCTGGGCACTAGGTTCTGGCAGTGTTTCCTGTGGAGAGAAAAAGACTCAGCCTTGGGCCTTCAATAATCAACCGCTCCTAGGATTTTTCTAGTCATTACTGCCCCTGTTCAACGTCTCAGATGCTGCACGGATGACGGTGCACCCAAATAGGGATCAGTCCCAATGCTGGGCAGAGCTTTGTGCCAGGGGCTAGAGGGGGAACCGGAAGCACAGGAACCCCTCTCTTTTTTTTTTGGCCACACCTCACGTCACGTGGATCTTCCCCAACCAGGGATTGAACCCCCATCCCCTGCAGTGGAAGTGCGAAGTCTTAACCACTGGACCACCAGGGAAGCCCCAGGAACTCCCCTTTCTACCAGCTCCTTCTCCCCACCAGCACCAGGCACGTGGAGGCTCTCGGGAAGATCAAGGATATAAAAATCAAGGAGGTCCTGTGGATCGCACCAGTGTCAATGTCAGTTGCCTGGTGTTGCCAATGGACTACAGTTACGTAACATGCTACCACCGGGGGATGCTCGGGGAGGGCACACGGGGGCCTCCCTGTGCTGTTTTGTTTTTAATTTTGGTAAAACACACATAACCTAAAATTCACCATTTTAATCATTTTATTTATCTTTTTTGAAGGAAATGATCTTTTTTTAAAAATATTTAATTAATTAATTTATTTGGCTGCATTGGGTCTTAGTTGCGGCACGCGGGATCTTTCAGTGTGGCGTATGGCTCTGTAGTTGCGGCGTGCGGGCTTAGTTGCCCCACAGCATATGGGATCTTAGTTCCCTGACCAGGGATTGAACCCCTGTCCCCTGCATTGGAAGGCGGATTCTTAACCACTGGACCACCAGGGAAGTTCCCACCATTTTAGTCATTTTAAAGTGTATAGTTCAGTGGCATTAAGTACATTCACAAGGTCAGGCAACCATCACCACCATCCATCTCCAGAACTCTTTCATCTTCCCAAACTGAAACTCTGTCCCCATGAAACACTAACTCCCCACTCTCCCAGCTCCTGGCAACCCCCATTCTACCTCCTGTGGAATCGGTAGAATTTGCCTACTCTAGGGACCTTGTATAAGAGGGACCATACAGTATTTGTTGCTTTGTGTCTGGCTTACTACACTTAGCGTAATGTCCTTCAGGTTCATCCATGTCGTAGCATGTGTCAGAATCCCTTCCTTGGGACTTCCCTGGTGGTCCAGTTATTAAGACTCCATGCTCCCAACGCAGGGGGCACGGGTTTGATCCCTGGTTGGGGAACTAAGATCCCACATGCTGCATGGTGCAGCCAAAAAAAAAAAAAGAATCTCTTTTTAAAGCTGAATAACATTCCATTGTGTGAATATACAATATTTTATTTGTTCATTCATCTGCTGATGGATACTTTGGGTGCTCCCACGTTTTGGCTACTGTGAATAATGCTGCGGTGAACATGGATGCACAAATATCCGTTCCGTGATATGGATATACCACATTTTGTTTATCTATTCATCCATCGATGATGGACACTTGCAGCCATACTGTTTCTTTTTTTTTTTTTTCTGTATTTTTGAATTTTATTTATTTTTTTATACAGCAGGTTCTTATTAGTTATCCATTTTATACGTATTAGTGTATACATGTCAATCCCAATCTCCCAATTCATCACACCACCCCCCCTTCCCCCTTTGGTGTCCATACAAACGTCTCTACGTCTGTGTCTCAGTTTCTGCCCTGCAAACCGGTTCATCTGTACCATTTTTCTACGTTCCACATACATGCGTTAATATACAGTATTTGTTTTTCTCTTTCTGACTTACTTCACTCTGTATGACGGTCTCTAGATTCATCCACATCTTTACAAATGACCCAATTTCGTTCCTTTTTATGGCTGAGCATACTGTTTCTGCAACCTCCTCTGAGTCCACATAATGCCCTGGAGATCCATCTAGGTGGTTATGTGTATCACACCTGTTTGTTCCTTCTTTATTGCTGGGTTGTGTTCCATGGTGTGGATGGACCATGATTTGTTCAACCATTCACCAGCTGAAGGACATCTGGGGTGTTCCCGGTTGGGGGTGATTACAAACAAAGCTGCTGGATATGCCCACCACTCACTTTTTTAGGGGTGTGTGTTCCAGAGACATCGTGACCCCTGGAGCTCATGGTGGCAAGGACAAGACAGCATGCTGTAAGACCCACCCACCCCGACTCACAAAAAAGCTTCTGAGAAGCATAGGGGTTCAGGGATAGAATGTGGGCTGCCTTTCTGAGTTTCACCACTTTCACGCAACTTGGGGAAGAGAGCTCTGGCCTCGACAGCTTCAGTGCAGGCACGGCTGTCCTGAGTGCCTCTCACAGGCCTGCGAGTTGCTGGCATGGCACCTGCCGTCCACAGACATCTGTAGCGCCAAAAATGGGGTGTGTGTGTGGAGAGGTGCAGGGCTAGCCATTGCCAAAGGAAATCAAGGCTGAACTTGGCTGCCAAGGTTGGGCCAAGAGGAAGGTCGATGGTAGGACCTTACCAAGCTGAAGGCCCCACTCCTGGGGTCCTCTTCCCTCCTCTCTGCTCGTCCTGTCACTGTCTTCCTGGGTTTCGCAAACTGGGGGACAAACCTCCTGACTGAGTTCTGTGAACCAGATACAACAAGAACAAAACAGCAGTAAAGAAAAGATGAGGGAGGAATGAGGTCTCGGAAATCAAGCAAGCAGACACCAGAACAAGTTTCTCTCTTGCAATCTCAAACTCTCAAGGCCCTTGCCTTCCATCCCCAGCACACCGTCCCACCAGCAGTTATTGATGAGGAATAGAGACAAGATCTCCAGCTGAAGGGAGGCAGCATCTTTTGTACATACGTCAGGCTGCAAGACAGGCTCACCTGGGAAGGAGGAAGGTGAACTGGCTCTTTTTCTGGCTCCCTGAGGAGCCTGGAGGGAGCTCCTGCTTCCTCATAAGGAGAGCTGGGAGGAGAAAGACAAAACAGAGGAGGTTCTCAAGTCCTCCTACGCTGTTAACTTGCATAGCAAGACAAACGGAGGCAGCGGCGGCAGCGGGGAATGAAATCCAAATGCAAAGTAGCACCCAGGGTCTCCTAAGAGGGAGGCCCTGGAGCACCTGCTGAGAGAGGGTGGGATGGAGAAGGGGACATGTGACACTGCCAAGAAAGGTGTGGAGTCCCACATCTAGAATCCAAGCTGCCTGCTCTGGCAGCACTTAAACTCTTATAATCCCAGGAACTGGCTCCTGAAGTTAAGAACAGGAATTCTCATTTGGACTGACTGACACTCCAGCCCCCAACTCTGCAAACTGTAAAGAAGTTGTAGATACAAAAAACACAGTGTCTAAAAAAACGGGTGTATTCATATCTGCCAAAATGCGGAAGCAACCGAGATGGCCTTCAGTGGGTGAGTGGATAAATGAACTGTGGTAATCCAGACAATGGGACGGTATTCAGCGCTAAAAAGAAACGAGCTCTCCTCTAATCAATACTCTGTAATGGCCTATGTGAGAAAAGAATCTAAAAAAGAGTGGATATATGTATATTTATAACTGGTTCACTTTGCTGTACACCTGAAACTAACACAACATTGTAAATCAACTATACTCCAATAAAAATTAAAAAAATAAAATGCCATCTGCTTTATAAAAAGAAAAAAGATCGCGCTCTCAAGCCATGAAGACACGTGGAGATACCTTAAATGCATATTACCAAGTGAAAGAAGCCAATCTGAAAAGGCTATGTACTGTATGACTCCAACTATATGATATTCTGGAAAGAGCAAACTATGGAGACAGTGAAAAGATCAGTGGTTACCTGGGGTTGGGGGGAGAGATGAATAGGCTAGGATTTTTACGGCCATAAGAAGACTCTGTAAGATACTGTAATGATGGATGTATGTTATTATACTGTTGTGCAGACCCACAGAATGTACAACACACAGAATGAACTCTAAAGTAAACCGTGGATTGTGTCAATGTAGGTTCATCCTTGGTTAAAAAATGTACCGTTCTGGTGAGTCATGGTGATAATGGGGGAGGCTGTGCATGTGTGGGAACAGGAGGTGTATCGGAAACCACTGTACCTTCCTCTCAATTTTACTGTAAACCTAAAACTGCTCTAAAGAAATAAAGTCTATTTAAAAAAACTGGTGAGACTTACGGTCATGTCTAAATAAACGTGGATATGTATGTTGTAAAAAAAGATCAAAATCTGGAACTGAAACTTCATGGTTTCAACTTTGGAAGTGGAGCAGGAAAACACATGAAGCTACACTAATGGGCTTGAATCGTGCCAAGGGAGGTTATGGAGACAGAGTAACTCTAGATACTGATAG
The DNA here is from genome assembly GCF_028564815.1 of Eubalaena glacialis. Lineage (NCBI taxonomy): Eukaryota > Metazoa > Chordata > Mammalia > Artiodactyla > Balaenidae > Eubalaena > Eubalaena glacialis. Next base: position 177,933,086 of record NC_083719.1, read on the forward strand.
CAACCGCCTGTTTCAAAATTTTTAATTGGGATGGGTTGTTTGGGAGGCTTCCGGGGTACTGGCAAGGTTTCATTTCTCAACATAAATGTGTTAAACTGATTGCTTTGTATTGCTTTCGTCTGTTATATTTCTGCACGTGTGGTATGTCTTAATAAAACATTTAAAAAACAGAAACAAAAGAGTGGGAACCCACTTCTGTGGATTCTGATTATTCTTATGGTCTCAGACAGCAGGGTGGGCAGCAGCCGTGACCCCATCAGCCCTGATATGGCCTCTTGAGGGGTGAGGGGCACAGTGTGACATCACTGTGTCTGTCTGGGGGAACAGCTTAGGTGTGACACGTGGCCCCTCTCTTCCTGTCACACACACAGCCTTTAGCCCTAAGATTGCAAAGACCTGAGATCAGACAGACACACACCCCAGAAAATGGTTCTGTCAGCCAGACTGCATGCCTCAATTCTTCACTCGGAAAACGTGCTAGTCCAATTCATGATGCTTTCTCTGAAGACTTCAGGTAGCAGGAACCTTCTTTCTCCTAACTCCTGCTAACCCTTTCTTTTTTTTTTTTTGTAAATTTATTTATTTATATTTATTTTTGGCTGCATTGGCTCTTTGTTGCTGCGTGCAGGCTTTCTCTAGCTGCAGTGAGCAGGGGCTACTCTTCTTTGAGGTGTGCGGGCTTCTCACTGTGGTGGCTTCTCTCGTTGTGGAGCACGGGCTCTATAGGCGCACGGGCTTCAGTAGTTGTGGCTCATGGGCTCTAGAGCCTGCGCAGGTTCAGTAGTTGTGGCGCGTGGGCTTAGTTGCTCCACAACATGTGGGATCTTCCCGGACCAGGGATCGAATCCGTGTCCCCTGCATTGGCAGGAGGATTCTTAACCACTGTGCCACCAGGGAAGTCCCTGCTAACCCTTTCTACTCTGCTATAGTTACATGTGGTTTAACCCTGCGGAGACTGAATGGTTCTCCAGGTCTTTCTTCCTTTCCCCCACCGTGCTTAATTCCGTATTTCCTGAAAAAATAAGGGAACTGGGAAACCACTGTGGTAAACGGCACAGGAACCAGACGCAGCCAGAACCCCAGCCTGCCTTGTACCAGCTCAGTGGCCTTGGGAAAGTCATTTGATCTCTCGAAGCCTCAGAGTCCTCATATGCCAAATGGGGATATAAACCCATGTCACAGTGCCGTGAGGATGAAACGAGCTGATGCGTGTAAAGTATTTATTATTAGAATGCTGCCTGGAACATAAAGATCGTCATTCTCTCTTAAGGGTTATTATTTCACAGACCCACAACTCCTTCAGTCCCCTCTTGATTAAGAAGGAATGTGGGATAAATATGGATTTGACCAGCAGGCAGGACAAGTTGCATTCTGTAACTAAGTGACCTTGAAAAATTCAAGGTCTTCCTTGCCCGTGGTTAAAATATCGACCTTTCTCGCTGAAGAGGAGAGTCTCCAGAGCAAAACTTCGAGAAGCTCGATCCAAGGGCCCCGAGCCCCTTTGGGGGATGCATGGCACTGGATGGGTCGTGTTGACTGGCCCCCTCCCCTTTGCATCCTGTCCACTAGGCCACTGTGCTGTGCCCACTGTCAGCGGAGAGGCTTGCTGGAATGTTCTGAGCCACCTACCTGGAAGCTGCCTGTCCTGGTTCCTCCCTGCTCTGCTCTGCAGAGGGAGCGGGTCCTGATCTGCTTTCTGTCTCTTCAGGGTGATGCCAATGGCCCAACTTGGAACTCTGGGGGTCCCCGCCAGAGTCTCCTAATCTTGGGTTCTTTGGAAGTTTTGGAGGACGGATTCCTTCCCCTCCTGGTTTAGAGACAAAAGAAGATGAAGGGGAGGGGGATGGCGGGAGCATGCACTGCCATGGCTGACCACCAAACACATCTGGGCCACTGATGCAACATGAGCAGGCTTGTGCACAGGGCAGGAAATCCCTGCTCTGACGCTTGCCTGGAGAGTGAGAGGTGAGATGGAATTTCATCCAGGTGGGACCCAGGAGCTTACATGGCCATGGGATCCAAAGGCTTTTAATCTACAGACTGGTCGTGACTGACGTTCAATCCTGAGGTGACCGGGCCTGGCTCGGAACCACACGAGACAACCTGGCCCAGCCGACTGTCTCTCTGTGGAAGTGCTGAGAGGTGTGTGCTGGCTCCTTCGGGTCTCAGCTCAAATGTTCCTGCAGAGGCATCCTTGCCTTTTCTATAGAGCAACTCCTCTCGGGCCCATGCTCTGTTTTACTCACTTCACATCTTTTCTGCAAGTATCTGATGCACCGGGTCATTTTCTGTCTCCTCCACTACAACCTGTTCCATGCGAGGAGGGGCCTCATTTATCTCACTCTCTGCTGGGTCTCAAGTAGCTAGAAGAGCATCTAATAAACTGTTGGTGCTCAATAAATACTTGGTAGATGACTCAATAAACGCACAAGAAAACCCAGATCACCTCCCAGGAAACGCAGACACTAAATTATGTACCACTCTGGTTTTCCATGATGCTTGCAGAATATCCATCCTGGGAAAACTGGGACCCAGAGTCATCGAGTGCTAATGAGGTGACTTCTCTGCTGCCTCTTGGTCCCTGTTGTATCCCTACGATAACTTTCCCATCATTGAAAGCAGTTTAGAGCCTAAAGGTGCTTATTAACATCTATTTGTTGAATGAAGGAAATTCCCTTATACAGAAACTGCCAATAGTGGCTGGCTTGTAAAACCTCTCCAAAATCTGGTCCCAACTGAACCATTTATTCAATGAACAAGTAATAAGGGTTGACTCTAGTGAGTTCCATGCCAGACACTGTCCTGAGAACTCAGGTGCGTTATGACAAAACTTCAGGCAGGGCCCTGATGTTAGGCCCATCTTATGGACGAGAAAGCTGAGGTACAGGGAGGCTGAGGAATCTGGAACAGAATCCAGGCAGTCCGGTTACAGAGCCTCCACACCTAAGTATACCTGAGCACTTACTGAGCACCTACTGTGTACTACACCTCTGACTAGGCAGCGAGAACAAAAAGACAAACCAGACCCAGGTCTGATTTTCTTGGAGGTCAGTCACGTAGACCCTTTCCAAACTCAGCTCCTTACATACCTTGAAGTAAAACCATTGAATGAGCCCCCTGTCTCCAACACTGAATGCTAGGGTCCTCCTCAGCATCCATTCAGCTTTTGGGGCTTCAATAGACCACAGTGGCTTTCCTGTAATTTCTCCCAGGTCTTTCAGTTATGGTTCGTGTGTGCCCATTTAGAACTTCACCCCACTGTTATTTGATTAGCTCTCTTGGTGAGAAACATTTTTCTTTTTCCCCTGACTAGACCTTGAAGCTGTCAAGGGCAGGAACTGAGTCTCATCCTGATCTCATCTTCACCCTGCCTCCCACCCTCCACCTCAGGTGCCCACGCCAGCACTGCACCCAGAGCAAGGCTGCGATGAATGTTTCTTACACAAACACATTCCCACCTTGTGGTCTGCCATAAAATGTAAAAATATAGCAGCTTCATTTACTTAGTTTCTTAAGATGTCCAAACACTAGCTTGCTTTGCTCATCCAATGGACATTTATTTGTACCAAATACAAAGCAAAAATATCAGCAGAAGTGAAGAGGCTCCCATTTCCTTCCTGTGATCTGTTCCCACAGGATTAATTTAAGAAAAACTAAGGCAGAACCTTGTGTTCAACACCAGAGGCCAAAGACATCAGAAGGGAAAGGGCTCCTTTCACCACCTGCCAGAATCTTCTTCCTTTCTCTCCACCCCATCCAGGACACACAGAAAGAGCTGTCCTGGGCCAGCCCAGGGTCCACTGAGCAGGGGAGTCCACTGCCAAGAGAGGCCCCATATGACCTGCTGTGGGTGGGCCTGGCTGGCCCCAGCTTCCCCCTCGAAGGTCAGAGAAATCCCTGTGCCTCCAAACAGCTTGTTACTCATCTCTGCACAAAACATCTTCAATCTGTTGATAGTATCTTTCCTGTCCCACATCTTGGGAAAAAATGAGTGCTACTTTCGAAGTTGATTAACCACTAAGTGATGGGGTCCTTTCTAAACTTTTAAGAAATTTAAATTACCTTAGCCAATAACAGGGAAATGGAGCTATACTATGTAACACTGGGTGTTTTTCTTTTCGAATGAGGAAATTCTATACGTATATTGAGAAGTAAAGACAGTCTCGAAATACCACGAAGTTGAAAAACAGAGGTTGCAGATCAGTATGTGTGATGATTCTATTTTCCAATAAAAACACTGTATTTATGTATAGAAAGAAAAAGTTTGGAGGAAGTAGTGTACTGAGGTTCATTTCCTGTTTTTTATGCTACACCATACGGTTGATCATCATCCTATGGTTGAGGGGGATGTTAACATTAGGGGAAGCTGGGGGGAGGGTAGACAGAACTCTGAACTATTTTTACAACTTTTCTGTAAGCTTAAATTGTTTCAGAATGAAAATTTTCTTCTTAATCTGAAAGGGCAATGATAACAGCAGCATGTATTTGTGTCCTACCATGGATCTATTCTCCGTGCTCTACAAACACTAATCCACATGTGAGCTCTAGGGCACAGTTCTCTACTTTGGCACGATTGACATTTGGATACTATTGACATTTGGGGCCAGGTCATTCTGTGTTGCGGGGACTGTCCACCACATTCTATGATTTTGAGCAGCATCCCTGGCCTAATCCACTAAATGCCAGTACTAACCGCCCCCCCACCCCCCGCCACCGCCCACACACCGGTTGTGAAAACTAAAAATGTGTCTAGACATTGGCAAATGTCCTCTGGAGGTCAAATTGCTTCCCCCAACAGGTTGAGAATCATTGTTCGAAAGTAAAGCGTAGGTGCTCTTATCCCCTACAAATAGGAGGAAAGTGAGACACACAGTAAGTCATCTGCCATCACACAGTGAGATGAACCCAGGTTTTTGGTTCGAGAGTGAAGCAGTTCGCCACACACCAGCACATCAAGCTCTATTCATGGGTCATCTCTGAGAGTGGGCCTGCATAGAGGCTGTACCCCTGCCCTGAAGCCTGGGGGCCTCCCCTAGGCTGTGGGATCCCACTAGAGGCTGGGGGAAGCGCCACAAAGCTTTCACTTTTTACTGTAAGCACTTCTCCATGATTTACACTTGTATTAAGTCATTGCATGTATTAAGTCATTGTTGTTATTTTAAGGAGCTTGGTGTGGTCATGCTAGCATATTTCTGCAATAAGCCCACATTCCTCCTATAAGCAGAAGCAGCAATAAAGAGGTGTCAACTTGAATGTCCAAATACCTGAGGTCCGAAGCTTCTTCCTCTTCCTCATTTTATCCCTCCCTAGAGAAATCTGAAAACAAGGAGCAAATCTCATCATTACAAGCAGTTCCTGTCTCTGGGTACAGACCCAGTGGCCTTGGCTGAGGCCACCCCACCCCCACCTGGGCCCATCTGGCTGCCCCAGGGGTCACTTGGGCCCCAAGAGGACACAGGGTGGGAGTCATAGTTACCTTGGGCTATGGCCGAGTAAGAATTTAAACTCCTCCATACTGCAGAGAGCAGACAGGGAACTGCCTATCTTCTGTCCAGGGTCTGAGAGCACCTGGGCCGCCCCCCTCTAGTCTCTAAGATGAGGAAGCCTGTGTGAAGCCCCCTCCCTCCAGGCTGGGCTACCTAGGACCCTTCTAGGGACAACGCAGGATTTTCGAGGTGACACCTGGGGCCCTTCAGGGTCATCGGAGGACTTTAGAGGGGCCACCGGGGAACCCTTCAAGGGGTGGGGCGCCCTTCGGGGGATGCCTGGGGTCTTGGGAAGGCAGGAGTCGCCGCCAAAGGTCAATTCCTTCCAGCCTAGGGGGCCAGACAGGCCAAAACCGACCTGGGCCAGAGAAGTTGTCAAGGTCCCTCTGTCCTTATCGGGAACTGGGAAGATCTACCTGGATCTGTTGGGGGATAATTCGGTTAAATTATCTGCGTAAGATTTTTCTGAGATAAGAAAAGGCAAAGTTGGCCCTCACGGAGGCCGGGCAGCTGGGGGTCCGAGGCCTGACCACTGTGGACCCGGCTTCTGGTGACCAGGCCCACCCTAACCCTACCCCGGTCACGGAAAAGTGAGGACTGCCCAGACCAGGACTGCCAAGAGAGGCCGGAGCTCGCAGGTGGCCAACCCGGCGGCCACCACCACCCCTCACACCTGCAAACACTCCGCCTCTTTGCCGCACACTTCGAGGCCCCGTCGCGCGCACGCGCGATGCCAACACCGCCCCTCGCACTTGCGCACGCTCCGCCTCTTTCCCGCGCAGCCCGCGGCACCGCCCATCGCTCCGCAGCGCGACTGCGCGCTCGCGCACTGCCTGCCGGGAATTGTAGTTTCAGTGCGGCGGGCCCTGCAAGTCCGGTGGCTGCGCTCGGGTTCCGCGGAGCCCAAGGGCCGAGGCGGAAGTGGGTCGGCCACCCGGGGGGCCGAGGGCGCGAGGTCGGCGGTCGCGGGGCGCCAACGAGGGGCGTGGGACTCAGGAAGGGCGCGTGCGCGGCCATAGGCCCCGGGGGAGGCCAGGCCAGGGGTCCGGTGGTCCGAGTATCCAGCCTGGAAGATGCACAAGAGGAAGGGACCCCCGGGACCCCCGGGCCGAGGAGCCGCCACCGCCCGCCAGGTGAGTCTGTACCCCACGGCCCGGCCCAGGGGACCCTTCCCACCCTTGTCACACATTCAAGGGAGGGCCCCACCCCAGGGCCCCACCCCCAGGGGAGCCAGATCTCCACCCCAGGTGAGCCGCGGTCCCCGCTCCCCTGGTTAGGTTCGACCCCCAAAGTGCGGCCTATTGGCCCCGGCTCCCCAGCTCCTGGCGCCCCTCCCAGGGCTCAGGGCCACCTGTTGCCGCAGCAGCTCCAGTCCGGGAGGGGAAGGCCTCGGACCTGGGGTAAGAAAGACAGTTATGGGTCTCCTGGCCTGAACACTCGTGGAACCCTCGCATCAGCCTGGCCAGGTCAGACTTTTTTATCCCCATTGTACACATGAGGACACTGAGACCCAGAGAGGTGAAGACACCTGTCCGAGGTCATAGGGATTAAATGCTTGGCCAGAGCTAAGCACAAATCCAGAGCTGCTGCCATGAGCCCACAGAACTGTGGTTGGGCCCCTTCTCCCTCCCTCATTGCCTTTGCCCCAGGCACTGGGAGAGTTTGATATTTCTCAGCTTTGATGGAAGGAGCTCAGGTCATAACTTAGTGCACAGGTATAACAGTCTGAGTGACCTGAAGTTCCCTCCTGGCTTCTACACGTTGGACACTTGCCTTCACCACTCCAAGCCTCAGTTTCCTCATCTGTAAAGTGGAGTCCCTAAGAGTCCTTATGTCACAGGATTGTTGCGAAAATTCATTGAGATAATTTATGGAAAGTGCTAGAACATAGCACTCAATAAGTGTCATCATCATCATTATTACTATTAGATGGAGACATATATGATTGCCAATATTTGGCCATTTTTGATCCAAAGAAAGGGGGGTAATTTTGTGTACTTCAACCTGATATTATCACATTATGGTTGGTCATTAACCAGGATAGGATAGGAAGACAGGTATGTTACACAGCAAAGCCCCCAGTTCCAACTTCTACGTTGTCTGGGCTTCTATTTGCTCTTGATGCCTCCAGCCTTCCTTCATGGCTCGCTCTGCCAAAGATGCTGGAAAGGAAAAACCAAGGTGTGCAGAGTGGCTTTGCTGTGGGGCAAGGTGTGGGGCCTTCTTTCCCCACTGACCTTGGCTAGCAGCACATCTTGGGTGTGGGCTCAGAGCGGGCAATTGGGTCTCTCCAGCTGCCCTTTGCCCCATGTTGATCTGTGCCAGAGGGCCTGCCCACCTTGGGACATGTGTTGTGTTCTGGGCCTGTTCCGGCCTCCTGGCACTCCCCAGGGAAATGGCTTTCCCCAGCTCTGGGTTCCCTTCCTTCCAACGGGACTCCAGGTCCATCATGGCTGCCTCTAGCTAGCTGGGGTGCATCCCAAGGTCCGACTGAACCCCCATTGTTCCCACAGCTGGGCCTGCTAGTTGACCTCTCCCCAGATGGCCTGATGATCCCTGAGGACGGAGTTAACGATCAGGAACTGGAGGCTGAGTTCTTGGCTTTGGTGGGGGGCCGGCCCCAAGCCCTGGAGAAGCTTAAAGGCAAAGGTGAGACTCTCAACACACCTCTGAACATTTTCTGAGCTCCCGCTGTGGGCGGGGCTTGGAGCTGGGCGCTGGGGCGATGGTGAAATGGAGACAGAGAAGGTGCCTGCCCTTCTGGCATCCACTGTCTGGGTAAGAGTTAAGCAATCAACTCTGGACCCAGAATGAGGATTCGAATCCCACCTTTGCAACTTACTGGCTGTGTGACTTGATGAATTCCAGCACCTGTGTGGGCCTCCGTTACCCTGTTTGTAAAATGGGAATAATGACCACACTTACATCACAGGAGTTAATCTTCTAGTGTTCATCAGGCACTTCACATAGGACGTGGCACGTCCTCCAACCCACCGTTCCGTGATCGGGGCTGGGATGGGGAAGGCACAGAGCAATGGGGGAGACCTGTGAGCTGGACTGGGTTTCCTGGAGGAGGCACCTGCAGTGGGGGGGGCCAGGTGAAGAGTCGGGGACTGCTTCTGGGGGGTGGGTCACAGCACACGCAGAGGCCCTGGAGGAGATGGCAGGGGCCAGGGGACTCTGCAGTGGTCAGGTGGGGCTGGAGCTCGGGGCAGATGGAGCCTTTACACTTTCTAGCTAATGCATTTGATACTCGTTATTCATGGATTCTGAATTTGTGATTTCACCTACTGGCTTAAATTTATTTGTAACCCCCAAATCAGTGCTTGTAGTACTTTTGCAGTCATTCACAGACGTGCACAGAGCTGCAAAAAGCTTGAGTCACCCGATGTGCACGTTCCCAGCTGAGGCGACACTCCGCCTTCTTGTCTCAGCGCATAAATAAGTGTCCTTTCCTTGGTCTGTTTAATGCCACATTTTTCTCTTTTTTGTGCTTTTTGTTGGTGATTTTGTGAATCCACATGGACCCCAAGCGTAGTGCTGAAGCGCTGTCTCCTGTTCCTAAGCGTGAGAAGGCTGGGATGTACCTTCTATATAAGTTTCATTAAGGCATGAGTTATAGTGCTGTTGGCCTCGAGTTCAATGTTAATGAATCAACAGTATATATTAAATAAGGTGTCTTTAAATAGAAACACACATAAGACAAGGTTATGTATTGGCTGGTTGACAAAAATGTGCCCAGAGGCTCACGGGAACCTAATGCTGTATTTCCTCCAGGGACAATGGTTCAGTATTCGCTCATTCCATGTTTGCGGCAACTTTATAGCACATGGATACTGCAGATAACGAGAATAACATGAACAACAAAATGCTGACAGTATGCTGTTCTAAGAGCTTCATTTACCTTTAGTCCCCACAAGCTACCTATGAGGGAGAGACTATTGTTGTCCCCATCCAGCAGATGTGAAGACTAAGGCCCAGAGAGGTGAAGTGACTTGCCCAAGGTCCCACAGTGAGAAAGTTGCAGATCTGGGGTTCCAACTCAGGCGGGATAAGGAAGAGATGAGACCAGGGAGATTGGCGGGGAGGGGGATCATGCCTGGCTGGCCCGAGGGCAGTGGGGTGCCATGGAGGGCCAGGAGGGGGACATGCTGCCCCACCGCCTGCTACCCTATTTTTCGGGGCCGTGGGTGACCAGGACGGGAGGCTGGGGACTCTTGAAGGATCCCGGTCCAGCTGGGGCCTCCCCCTGCCTCTAGGTCCCCTGCCCATGGAGGCCATTGAGAAGATGGCCAGCTTGTGCATGAGAGACCCGGACAAGGAGGAGGAGGAGGGGACGGACGAGGAGGATGTGGAGGCTGATGATGACCTGCTGGTGAGCACCCAGGATGGGGCAGGGCACCTCCCTTCCATTGCTGCCCCGTCTGGCAGGCCCTCACGACCGGCCCCTGGCTGTGTGTCCCTGCAGGCGGAACTGAATGAGGTCCTTGGGGAGGAGCAGAAGACTTTGGAGTCCCACCCTCCTGTGGCCCAGGTATACGTCCGAAGACACTGGTCCCTGCAGCCCAGGGTTCAAGGCCTTCCTCTTCCCCTCTCAGCCATGCGACCTCGCGCAGGTGGCGGGACCCCACTGAGCCCCAGTTCTCTGCCCTGGGAAATGGGATGATGATTTCTGCCCTTTTGGGGTTAGGGTAGCAACGTGCCTGGTATACAGTAGGTACTCAACCGAGCAAGATGTCAGGGCGGGCCCGAGTGGGGTCACCACCCAGACTGTGTGCTCGGCCCCTCCCGCAGCCAAAGGCCACAACCCCCAGCCCAGGGTTGGAGGCCACCTTGCAGGAGAGGCTGGCCCTCTACCAGACAGCGATCGAAAGCGCCAGGCAAGCCGGAGATGGTGCCAAGATGCGGCGCTACGACCGGGGGCTTAAGGTGAGCGGGCAGACGGGAGGGTGCTGGGACCTCACCACCCAGCTCCAGGCCCCTCCCAAACCCACATTCACATCTTCTCCCAGACCCTTGAAAACCTGCTGGCCTCCGTCCAGAAGGGGAAAGCCATCGATGAAGGGGACATCCCGCCGCCTGTGGCTGTGGGGAAGGGCCCAGTGGCTACGCCCAGCCACACCCCAGCACCCAGTCAGCCGGTCCCTACGAACCCACCAGCCCCAGATTCCCGGGTCATCGTGGAGGGTCCTCCTTCAACTGCCCCAGCCTCGTCGCTGGTCTCCGCTAAGCCCCAGCTGCCCTCAGGTAGGCCAAGGACAGGGCTGGGCTGACGTGGGATGGGCCGGGTATTTATTTAGTGGTAGGGCCCTCTGCGGGGTTGCAGGCCTGGCACTGATTGTTAGATATTTTTAACATCCTTCCCTCCCTGGAGCCTACCTTCCAGGGGGGACATGAGCTCACAGAGAGGTTTTGTGTATGTGGTGGCAGTAAAATATATTTAACAACACATTTGCTATTTAACCATGTTTCAATGTGCAATTGAGAGGCATTTGGCTTATCCACAATATTGCTCAGTCATCACCTCTGTTTCCAAAACTTTTTCCTCACCCCAAACGGAAACTCTGTCTCCATTAAATGCTAACTCCCCATTCTCTCTCTATCCCAGCCCCTAGTAACCTCCATTCTACTTTCTGTCCCTATGGGTTTGCCGCTGTAGACATTTCACATAAGTGGAATCATCCGTCCACTGTTTGCCCTCCTGTGTTTGGCTTCCTTCACTTAGCATAATGTTGCAGCGTGTGTGTGTCAGAATTCCATTCCTTTCTATGGCAGAGTAACATTCCCACATATAAGGTTTTGGGGTTTTTTTTTGTTTTTTTACAGAAACAACATTATTTTATTGGTCACTGTAATTTTAATCATGACCTCTTTATTTTTTTTCACATTGACAGTGTTCAAAATCTCAAGACCTTTTAGGTTTTTTTTTTAATTTTTGTATTGGAGTATAGTTGGTTTACAATGTTGTGTTAGTTTCTGCTGTACAGCAAAGTGGGTCAGTTATGCATGTTAATATATCCACTCTCTTTTAGATTCTTTTCCCATATAGGTCATTACAGAGTATTGAGTAGAGTTCCCTGTGCTTTACAGGAGGTTCTTATGAGTTATCTATTTTATATATAGTAGTGTGTATATGTCAATCCCAATCTCCCAATTTATCCCTCCTCCCCTCCCACGCCTTACCCCCTGGTAACCGTAAGTTTGTTTTCTACATCTGTGACTCATTTCTGTTTTATAAGTAGGTTCATTTGTACTCTTTTTTTAGATTCCACATATAACTGATATCATATGATATTTGTCCTTCTCTGTCTGACTTACTTCACTCAGTATGGCACTCTCTAGGTCCGTCCATGTCACTGCAAATGGCAGTATTTCGTCCTTTTTTATGGCTGAGTAATATTCCATTGTATATATGTACCACATCTTCTTTTTTCTTTTTTTAAATTAATTAATTAATTAATTAATTAATTAATTTTTGGCTGCATTGGGTCTTTGTTGCTGCGAGCAGGCTTTCTCTAGTTGTGGAGAGCAGGGGCTACTCTTTGTTGCAGTGCACGTGCTTCTCATTGCCATAGCTTCTCATGCTGTGGAGCATGGGCTCTAGGCACGTGGGCTTCAGTAGTTGTGGCACGTGGGCTCAGTAGTTGTGGCTCGTGGGCTCTAGAGTGCAGGCTCAGTAGTTGTGGTGCACGGGCTTAGTTGCTCCGTGGCATGTGGGATCCTCCCAGACCAGGGCTGAAACCTGTGTCCCTTGCATTGGCAGGTGGATTCTTAAGCACTGCGCCACCAGGGAAGTCCCTGTACCACATCTTCTTTATCCATTCCTCTGTTGGTGGACATTTAGGTTGCTTCCATGTCCTGGCTGTGGTAAATAGTGCTGCAGTGAACGTTGGGGGTGCATATATCCTTTTTTTTTTTTTTTAGTATCTTTATTGGAGTATAATTGCTTTACAATGTTTTGTTAGTTTCTGTTGTATAATAAAGTGAATCAGCTATATGTATACATACATCCCCATATCCCCTCCCTCTTGCGTCTCCCTCCCACCCTCCCTATCCCACCCCTCTAGGTGGTCACAAAGCACTGAGCTGATCTCCCTGTGCTATGCGGCTGCTTCCCACTAGCTATCTGTTTTACATTTGGTAGTGTATATATGTCCATGCCACTCTCTCACTTCGTCCCAGCTTACCCTTCCCCCTCCCCATGTCCTCAAGTCCATTCTCTACATCTGTGTCTTTATTCTTGTCCTGCCCCTAGGTTCTTCAGAACCATTTTTTTAGATTCCGTATCTATGTGTTAGCATACGGTATTTGTTTTTCTCTTCCTGACTTACTTCACCCTGTAGCATGTATCCTTTCAAATTATGGTTTTCTCCAGATGTATGCCCAGGAATGGGATTGCTGGATCATATGGCAGCTCTATTTTAAGTTTTTTAAGGAATCTCCATATTGTTCTCCATAGTGGCTGTACCAGTTTACATTCCCACCAGCAGTGTAGGAGGGTTCCCTTTTCTCCACACCCTCTCCAGCATTTATTGTTTGTAGATCTTTTGATTCCCACACGTAGGGTTTTGAGTGAATTCCCAAGCCCTCAGCTTGTCTGTCTTTCCTATAAAACTCACCTGCTGGAGGACGCACCTCCCAAGAAGTTTCTTTCCCCCAACCTCCCTTCTCCCCCTTTAGGAAAGGAACGTGGGGATCTGCCCCAGGGGCAGACGCTGCCCTGGTGGGAACCAAAGAGATACTTGAAACACTGGCCTGGGGTTCAGAAAGTGAACCCCTGGTCTCTAAATCTTTCCGCAGCCAGACTGGTTTCTAAGCTTCTGTTTTTGGCAAAGTTCAAGGACAACTATCAGAAATCATCATCTGAGATTCTCAGCTGAAATCATCAACAATTTTTCATAATGGAGTTTTTGGTATGTAGCTGGGCAGGGGCTCTGAGAATCACGTGACATCACAATAATAAGACTGTCTCTTTCCGTCTATTTGTTGATGTGAAGCAGGTTTCTCTACATATTAAAAACAAAAAAGGAAAGTAGGACAAGAATAAACAAGGAAACAGGAGATAAATGTTAGGAGGTGGACCCAGCCACCGCCATGTCAGCAAGAGCTGCCTTGCCAATAAAATTTTACTCTTAGTATATAAAAATTATTTGTCAAAAAAGCTCAATATATTTAGGCTTTGCTCAATTTCGTGCTGATAATAATTGTAACAGTAATTCTATCCTGGAAGAAAAATTCTTTAACACAGAGACTTGCGATGGCAGTAAACAAAGCCAATCAGATGTCAAGGTGTTGGGGAGAGGGGTAGATAAATTAGGAGTTTGGGATTAACAGATATACACTACTATATATAAAATAGAAAATAGGTAAACAACAAAGAACTACTGTATAGCTCAGGGAACTGTACTCAGTATCTTGTAATAACCTATAATGGAAAAGAATCTGAAAAAGAATAAATAAATAAATAAATATATATAAATAACTGAATCAGTTTGCTGTGCACCTAAAACTAACACAACGTAGTAAATTAATTATACCTCAATTTAAAAAAAACGTTAAGGTGTTTTAGACACCTCTTCAGACAAGTCCTCCAAAACTAAAGCAGTGGGTCCAGTTGTCAGTCTGAAAAAGTATAATGCATGCTGTTTTTCAGGTGTTTCTAGGATTTCTGGACACTGGGTGGTGTATCTATTGTATTTTTTTTTATATACTGACAATTGTACCTATTGCTTTCAATTTAGGGATACTTCCCCTAAAAACTGAGCATATTGTTTGAAACTGTAACTAACATACTGTTTAATAAGCCATTTAATCCTGTTTCCCAACTTTGCTGATACAGTGCATAGATGTACATTTAAATGTACAATGGGGTTGTCAAAAAAAGCCTTTCAAGTACCCACATATATCATGTTAGGATACAGTTCTGCGGGAGACGTGGATGTAAATAAGGGAAGATCTGAAATTCCCGAGTGCTAAATGTGAACCCTGGCATATATTTAAATAGTAAATGTTGGTATATAGTCAAAAGAAGATCTGAAATTCCTGATTGCTAAATGTGAACCCTGACATATATTTAAATAGTAAATGTTGGTTTGCGTTGTTTCAACCCACTGACTTTGCAGTAATTTGTTACAGCAGCAACAGGAAACTAATAAAATAGCAAAAAATAATTTTTACCTTTTTCTATATATTTTTCCCCAGTCAGTTTTAACTTTGCTATTTTTTATATAAGAAATTAAAAATTTTTACCGAGCAATAAAAAAAAAAAAAAATAGTAAATGTTGGTATATAGTCAAAAGAATTGAAAGCAGGGACATGGAGAGGTATTTGTACACTTGTGTTCTTAGCAGTATTATACACAATAGCCAAAAGGTAGAAGAAACACAGTGTCTATTGACGGATACAGGCACACCTCGTTTCTTCCAGTTTTTACTTTATTGCGATTCACAGATATTGCGGTTTTTTACAAATTGAAGGTTGGTGGCAACTGCGCTTTGAGCTAGTCTATTGGCGCCATTTTTCCAACAGCATTTACTCACTTTGTGTCTCTCTGTCACATTTTGGCAATTCTCACAGTATTTCAAGCTTTTTCATTATTATTATATTTGTTATGGGGATCTGTGATCAGTGATCTTTGATGTTACTGCTACAGTTTAGTAAAGGCTCCGGTGGTAGTTAGCATTTTTTAACAATAAAATATCTTTATACTAAAGTATGTACGTTGGTTTTTTAGGCATAATTGTATTGCACACTTAATAGACTATGGTATAGTGTAGTAACTTTTATATGCACTGGGACACCAAAAAAATTGAGTGACTCACTTTATTACGGTATTTGCTTTATTGCGGTGGTCCGGAACCAAACCCGAAATATCTCAGAGGTATGCTTGTAAATAGATAAACAAATGTGGTTCATTCATGCAATGGAATAGTATTCACCCTTAAAAAGGAAGGAAATTCTGACACATGCTACAACATGGATGAACCTTGAGGACATTATGCTGAGTGAAATAAGCCAGTCACAGAAGGACAAATACTGTATGATTCCACTTACAGAAGGTCCCTAAAGGAGTCAAATTCGTAGAGACAGAAAGTAGAATGGTGGTTGCCAGGGGCTCGGGGAGAGGGGATAGGGAGTTAGTGTTTATGGGGACAGAGTTTCAGTTGGGGAAGATGAAAGAGTTCTGGAGATGGACGGTGGTGAATGTTGCGCAACAATGTGAACGTACTTAATGCCACTGAACTGTACACTTAAAAAGGGTTAAGATGGTAAATTTTATGTTGTGTGTATTTTACCACGATTTGAAAAAATAAAAATGGAATATTGGTGAGTTTCAAATCACCCTAGTAGTTAGGATACGTTTGATTTAAAAGAGTGGTGTGATGGTTTTCTTTATCGAATGTCAATATTTGGAGACACTGGGAATGACAATCCTTGCTACTTTTTCAACTTAAAATGAAAAGTTTTCGATGTCAACTTAAAAATGTGTAAGGGTACGTAGTTTTCCAGAATTCTCTTGGGGGCAAAACAGCAATGGCTCCAGAGACTGACAATCGTGCGGTTGAGTCCCCACCATGCCATCTTCAAGCTGTGTGACCTTGGGGAGGCAGTATCCCCTCTCTGAGCCTTAATTCTCAAATCTATAAGGTGGGCCTAAGAACAGTCTTTGTTGTGAGAATTAAGTAGAAATGGTTTGCGTGCTGTTCCCCCTCCCAGGTCCCTGCAGCCCTGGCCCCCTGGCCCAGTTGCAGAGCCGCCAGCGCGAGTACAAGCTGGCCGCCCTCCGCGCCAAGCAGCAGGGAGATACCGCCACTGCTGCAAGACACTTCCGCGTGGCCAAGGTATGCCCAGACTGACGGACAGGGTCGGAGGGAGAGGACAGGATGCTCCTGACATTGCGTGATGGCAAAGAACAGGGGCTCTGGAGTCAGACAGATTTGAATCCTGGTCACTCCGTAGCTGTAGTTCGCTGCACCTCTTGAAGGCTCAGTTTACCCTCTCTGTGAAATGGGCATAAGTGTCTGGAAGAGGCTTGAGCAAGTTGCTGCAAAGGAAGGGACAGAGCGGGGAGTCCTCTGTTGCGGGCAGGGCATAGAGACTCCCCTCAGGGTCCTGGCCCCCAGCTGCAGCCTCTTCCCCTGATCTTCCTTTTGCCAGAGCTTTGATGCTGTCTTGGAGGCCCTGAGCCGGGGCGAGCCTGTGGACCTGTCGCGCCTGCCCCCTCCACCTGGTGAGGACCCCACCCTGCCCACCCTCCAGGACTGCTGGAGGCCTCCACGAAGTTCTTTCTAATGCTGTCGCCCCTGTTGGTCAGGCCCAGGGACCCCACCCTCAGGCCAGGCCAGCCTGGTGGGGGAAAGGGCGGCCACAAGCAAGCCCCCCACTGGACTGGACCTCTCTGCCCCCAGACCAGCTGCCCCCAGACCCACCATCACTGCCACCACAGCCTCCAACTCCTGCCGTCGTGCCCTCCATGCCAGGTAGGCTTCTGGGACCCTGTGGGGTGGGCCAGCCAGAGCAAGACAGTCTCCCTGCCCCTAGACTCTTAACTCTACCCCCTGGTCTGGCCCAGAGGTTCCTGCACCCCCAAGGACTCTCCTGGAGGCGCTGGAGCAGCGGATGGAGAGGTACTGTGTGGCCGCGGCTCAGGCGAAGACCAAGGGGGACCAGCGGAAGGCTCGCATGCACGAGCGCATTGTTAAGGTGCGTGGAGACCAAGTGGGCGAGTCGGCAGCCCCTGGAAACCTTGCCCAGGAAGCCCTAACACCTGCGTTCCCTGCAGCAATACCAAGATGCCATCCGAGCCCACAAGGCTGGCCGAGCCGTGGATGTGGCCGAGCTGCCTGTGCCCCCAGGTAGGCCCCGCCCCCGGCCCCTACCCCTCCAACCTCTGAACCTTTGCAGGTGCTATTCCTTCCGACTCTGCAGTCTCAGGGAGCCGATGGCTTGCACATTCAGAAATTCTGCACACTTGTTAGACAATTGGTAGCTTAAAATCAGTCACAATGGGAGAGTTTATACCACGGAAATTGGCAAACACTAAAAATCAGGAGGTTTTATTTGGAGAGCCTGTTCACCAGCCCACCACTGCCTGCTCCCTCCATTTCTTCTTTGTTTGACTCAACTCCTTCCTAGTCATCAGCTCTCAGTTTTACAGATACCTGCTCCGCCTCCCATCAGCCCCCCAGTGGGTAGGAGGCGTCCTCTGGGATCTCAGAGCTGCCTGTGTGTCCCCCATGAGAGCAATTATGTGTCTGCACCTTGGTCCCGTGGGAGTCTCTCCAGGCCCAAGACTACCTCTTATGCCCAGCACACTACCTCACACAGTGCTTGCTTGTTGGAGTCTGGTCAAGGCCCAGCCAGGGGTCAGGCAAGAGGAAGGGCAAGAGGGAGGTTGGAATGGTCTGGCATCTCCACCCAACCAGCAGCATCTCCTTTCTTACATGCAAAGTAGATTCAACGGCCTGAGGCTCCTTATCGGGGGAGGAACCTGAGTCTCCGCCATTATGGTGTGGGCCTCTCCCTCCTGATTGGGTCCCAACTGGCCACCCAGGCTTTCCCCCGATCCAGGGCCTGGAGGCCACCGAGCCCACCCAACAGAGCCTGGTGGGAGTCCTAGAGACTGCCATGAAGCTGGCCAACCAGGATGAAGGCCCAGAGGACGAAGAGGATGAGGAGCCTAAGAAGGTGTGAGGGGCCGGGGCCTTGGGGTGAGGCAAGGGAGTGGCTGCAAAGCCAAGCCCCAGCAGTCCTGGCCTTGAGCCAGAAAGAACCGGCTACACATCCGGCCCTGCCGCTTCCTGGCTGTGTGGCCGTGGGCAAGTCGTTTTGCTCTCCGACCCTCGACCCTCGGGCTCCTCCTCTGTAAACTGAGCACAGTAATAGTCCCTACCTCCCAGGGCTGTTGCAAAGATTCAGTGTGAACAAGATCATATGTTGTGTTCAGTGCTGAGGAAACAGAAACTAAGACGGTCAGTGTTGTCAGTGTCGGGCCCTGACCCTTTGGGGAGTGGACTCATCACAGGTGCTGGGAAAGCTCTGACTTCCTCTCTATCCCTCAGCAGCTCAACAGCCCTGCAGCCCCCACAGCCCAGCCCAAAGCCCCACCTTCAAAGGCACCCCAGTCAGGATCTGCCCCAGCAGCCAAAGCAGCCCCCAAAGGCACATCCACCAGAGGTAGGTACACCCGCCCCACCTGGGCTGCCTATTGCCTGGCCATGGGTTGGGCAGCACCCTCAGACGCCCCTGTGCCCACAGCCCAGCAGCAGCTGGCCTTCCTGGAGGGCCGCAGGAAGCAGCTCCTGCAGGCGGCGCTGCGAGCCAAGCAGAAGAATGACATGGAGGGCGCCAAGATGCACCTGCGCCAGGCCAAGGGGCTGGAGCCCATGCTGGAGGCCTCACGCAACGGGCTGCCCGTGGACATCGTCAAGGTGAACCCTCCAGGCCTGCTGGACCTTCCCAAGCACTCACCCTTGAGGCTCATGCCACTTAACAGCCATGTGACTTGGAGTGTATTAGTCAGCATCCAGGTTAAGCTGCTGAAACAAATAGGCCTCCCCAAGACAGTGGCTGAAACCAGACAGACATTTATGTTTCTTGCATGTAACATTCAGGGCATTCTGGTCTCTAAAAGACAAAGCCCTTCAGGGCCCAGGTTCTTTTATCTTGTTGCTCTGCCACACCCTAGGTCTTGTCCACATGGTCAAAGTGGTTTGATGCCTTGTCTGCATCCAGGCTATGAGAAGTTACATGGAGTTGCCATCACTTCTGCTTGCCTCCCATTGGCCGGAACTGAGTCACATGGCCACAGCTAGCTGCAGCGGAGACTGGGACATGTAGTCTCTTGCTGTGTGCCCAGGCAGGACTCCATTACTAGAGAAGAGGGGGTGGGGACCAGACTTGGGGGAAAATGGATAGCAGATTCTGCCATTTGGGGCAGGACCATCCACTTCTCTTTGAGCATTACTTTTCTCCTTGGGAAAGAAGAAAGAACAGGGACAGGGGATGAAGCCATAGTCAGGGAAGGCCTCTTTAAGGAGGGGTGACGTTTCGGCAGAGCCCTGGGTGGGCCTGCTCCTTGCTGACCAGCAGACCCTACCTCATGAGCCTCGTCCTCCCCAGGTGCCGCCCGCCCCTGTCAACAAGGACGACTTCGCCCTGGTCCAGCGGCCCGGCCCAGGTCTGTCTCAGGAGTCTGTCCGGCGCTACGGTGAACTCACCAAGCTCATAAGGCAGCAGCACGAGGTGAAGGGGGGTTCCCTGCCCAAGTCGCTACAAGGGCATGGCGCCCCCAACCCTCCCCTCACTTTCTTCTGCTCCCCCAGATGTGCCTGAACCACTCTAACCAGTTCACCCACCTGGGCAACATCGCTGAAACCAGCAAGTAAGAAGCCCCGCCCCCATCCCCACCAGACATCTGCACCCCCAGCCTGCCCCTGGGACCCGGGACCTGAGCAGGGCCCTCTTGCCGGCAGATTTGAGAAGCTGGCGGAGGACTGTAAGCGGAGCATGGAGACCCTGAAGCAGGCCTTTGCCCGGGGTCTCCCCACGCCCACTGCTCGCTTTGAGCAGAGAACCTTCAGCGTCATCAAGTAAGGCCCCTGA
The DNA here is from genome assembly GCF_028564815.1 of Eubalaena glacialis. NCBI lineage: Eukaryota > Metazoa > Chordata > Mammalia > Artiodactyla > Balaenidae > Eubalaena > Eubalaena glacialis. The sequence continues at coordinate 177,953,176 of NC_083719.1, forward strand.
GACCCCCCCCCCCAGCCCTTTGGAGAGGGGTTTGTGCTCCCCGGAAGCCAGCAGAGGACTTGCCTCTGGAGTAGAGTTTGGGGAGCTGGTGGGAGCACAGTGTGTGCAGGGGTCCTGAGGCAGACGTGACGCACGAGTGAAGGACGGCAGTGGGGCATTGACAGTGACACATTTGGAAATGGGGATGATCTGCTGACTGCAGACATGTGCCTGGTCCCAAAGGCCTGGGCAAGCCCGTGGGATGGTGATCTTGGTCCTGCTCCTGTTAAGTCTTCTTACACCCCAGGGAGCTGGGATTGTTTTTCCCACTTATCGATGAGATTAGGTGCAGCCACTGGGATAACCTAAGATCACCATCTAGGATAACCCACACCCCTTACCCCGGCTCCCCTACATCTGCATAGCCTGGCTCTCTATCACTTCATCTCCTCCCACTGTCCCCACTTCACTCACCTCCTGCCACATAGACCTCTTTTTGGTCAATCAGACACACCAGCCGTGTTCCCACTCAGGACCTTGGCACCAGCTCTTTCCTCTGCTCAGACTCTCTTAGGCAGGTTACCATGTAGCGGCCTCTTCTTGACATTCAGAGTCACCTGTGATGTCACCTCCCCTGAGAGGCCCTCCCTGATCACTCTGTCTAAAGCAGCCCCTCCTGAGCACACTCCACTCTCTCCCCTGTTTTAATTCTCTGCAGAGTTGTTGTTTTGTTTGCTTATTTATATATTCATGGGTCATCTGTCCACTCAGCTAGCCCTGGCTCCATGAGCAAAGGCGTGGGGTCTGCCTCGTTTACTTCTGTATCCCCAGCAGTGAAGACACTGGCTGGCATATAGTAGATGCTCAAGAAATACTGTCAAAGAAAGAGAAAGTCCCACAGCAGCTAGGGCCACTGGCTGGTGCAGAGTAAGTCCCAACTAAATATGTGCAGAGTGGAGAAAGGACTCAAAAGGTAGCTAGTGGTGGACCTGGCTAGAGAATTCTAGTCTGTCTGGTCCTAAAACTCAAGCCTAGGAGCTGAGACACCCCTAAGAGACTGGGGGGAGGGCAGAGAAGGCGGGCAGGCAGTGGCACTGAGGTGCCTCTGTCTCTTGCCCGCCCTCCTGGAAGGATCTTCCCTGACCTCAGCAGCAACGACATGCTCCTGTTCATCGTGAAGGGCATCAACTTGCCCACACCCCCAGGTGAGGGGGCGTCAGGCAGGGGCGGGGCCGTGGGGTCCACCCCTCTGCCCAGCTCTGACCCTCATTTGCCCACAGGGCTGTCCCCCGGTGACCTGGATGTCTTTGTTCGGTTCGACTTCCCCTATCCCAATGTGGTATGTGGGGAGCTGAGGAGGGACGGGCTCAAGCCCCATCAGGCCTGGGAGTGAGTCTGGCAGGGGTTCAAGGGCAGACCTCAGCCCCTGAGCTTTTTCGCCTCCTGTCTGGTCACAGGAAGAAGCTCAGAAAGACAAGACCAGTGTGATCAAGAATACAGACTCCCCTGGTGAGCCTTAGCGGGAGGCAGCCCTCCTCAGAAAGCCCACGAGACCATAGCCTGACCCCTCCCTCCTCCCTCCCTCCTTCCCTGGGCAGAGTTCAAGGAGCAGTTCAAACTCTGCATCAACCGCGGCCACCGTGGCTTCCGAAGGGCCATCCAGACCAAAGGCATCAAGTTCGAAGTGGTCCACAAGGGGTGAGCTGGGGCCGCAGGTGCTGCATGGGCTCTAGAGGAGGGGGAGCTTCCCTGGGCCAACCATCGTGTCCCCTTTCACACACACAGGGGGCTGTTCAAGACCGACCGGGTCCTGGGCACAGCCCAGCTGAAGCTGGACGCCTTGGAGACAGCATGCGAGGTCCGGGAAATCCTTGAGGTGAGAGGTGGACATTCGTCTGAACGCTCTGGTATGGCTGTGCCGCTCATGAACATCACCCAGGTGCTGCCTGCCCTGAGCCCCCAAGGGTCCCCTCTGCTGACCCAGCCCCTCCCCGGGAGTCCCAGACCTCCCTGCTACCCAGCCTTAAATACCCTCAGCACCCTGCTCCATTAGGAGCCGCTGGTGTGTCAGCCGTACCCATGGACTCGTATTTTGGAAGTTGCTTTGGTCTCCCTGAGCCCAGCCCTGAGCCTCCAGCCGCTGCCTGCTTCCTAACAGGCTCCCCTCACTCCCACCCAGGTCCTGGATGGTCGCAGGCCCACAGGGGGGCGGCTGGAGGTGATGGTTCGGATTCGGGAGCCACTGACGGCCCAGCAGTTGGAGATGACAACTGAGAGGTGGCTGGTCATCGACCCCGTGCCAGCAGCTGTGCCCACAGTGAGACCCGTGCCCATCGGCAGCCCCAGGGAAGGAGGGGGGCTTGATTCAAGGGGGCCAAGGCTCACAAGACTGGTTCTGTCCTCTGAAGCAGGTTGCTGGGCCCAAAGGGAAAGCCCCTCCCGTGCCTGCTCCTGTGAGGGAGCCAGGGAACAGGTAGGTGGCTGGGCCCGGCTATGCTAGAGAGAACCCCCTTCTTCTTATCTCAGCCTGTCCTGGACAACTTCCCATCAGGCACAAATTGGAGCATGTCTCTCCCCTGCTTCAAGACCTTTCCTGGCTTCCCTTCTCCTGGAGCATCTAGTTTAAACTCCTCAGCTTGATCTTTAAGACCTTTTGTGATCTCCGTCAATATGTCCAGCCTTCTCTCTCCCCACTTCCTCCTGTTGGTTCGTGGATACACTTAGTTTTCACTGACCTCTGGGCTTCTCTGTGTTACAATGTCCTGAGCACCCCTATCCCCACACTATCTCCTTGCTCCTCTGCCCAACTCTGACTCCTTTGAGTCCCAGCCTGGCTCTCACCTCCTCCAGGAAGCCCTCCCTGACACCTGACGTCACAGTTGGCCTAGGTGTACAACCATTGTCCGTATTAGGTTGTGGACTCAGCAACACAGGGGTGGGCCTGGCTTGTCTCCCGCTGTTCCCCAGTGCCCAGTGTGTCTGTTGAATTAATGGGGTCGGGGATGGGAGATCCCTGCAGCCCCTCACCCCTCCCCAACCCCATAGATCAGCCCGGCCCCTGCATAGTCTCAGCGTGCTGGCCTTCGACCAAGAGCGTCTGGAGCGGAAGGTGGGTACCCATCCTGCAAGGCTCAGCGGGGCAGGATTGGGGGTCTGCAGGCCCGGGCAGGGCCCTCACAACTCCCTCTGCACCCCCCCAGATCCTGGCCTTCAGGCAGGCACGGCGGCCGGTGCCCCCCGAGGTGGCCCAGCAGTACCAGGACATCATACAGCGCAGCCAGTGGCAGAGGGCACAGCTGGAGCAGGGGGGCCCCGGCATCCGGCGGGGTAGGATCTCAGGGATGAGTATGTGGGGGAGGGGCGAGGCAGGGGGCCCCATCGTGACCCCCTCCCTCCCTCAGAGTACATGGCCCACTTGGAGCGGCAACTGCAGTTCTACACAGAGGCCGCCCGGCGCCTGGGCAATGATGGCAGCAGGGTGAGCCGCAGGCGGGCCGGGCGGGCAGGCATCGGGGGGCCGGGGGGCCAGGGCTGCCAGGGGCTGCCCTCTGACCACCTGTTGGCCCCCCAGGAGGCTGCCAAGGAGGCACTGTATAGACGGAACCTGGTCGAGAGTGAGGTGAGAGGCTTGGGTATTGGGGACGGGGTGGGCAGCTGTGGCCATGTCCCCAACCCTGACCCCGGCGGCCTCTCCCCTCAGCTGCAGCGGCTCCGCAGGTGAGGGGCCGAAGGGGCGGGCGGCCCCTGGAGAGCCGGGAGTGGGCCCAAGGCCCCGGCGCTGGGAGGAGCTAACACGGCCACAGCCTCAGACCAGACAAGCAGACAATCAGTGGACAATCGGCTCTGGACGGACACGTTCCCCCGGCTGGGCCCACCTGGCCCGACTGGAGCCTCCCTGGCAGGGGACGTTGGGGGCGGTGTCCGCCAGCCTGTGTGTGCCCCTCACCTAGGCCTGGCCGGGTGGGCCCCAGAGAGTCCGTTTGCACAGCCCAGGGGTGTGCGGCCCCTTGCCTGCCTCCGAGGTGGGAGGGCGGCTAGGACCAAACCTCAAGGGCCCCTGCAAGCACTTTAGTTCCAGCCCCTCCCCAGCCTTAACCCTGACGCCCACCCACACCCCAAAGAAGCCACTGAGGCCAGCCAGAGCCCAGCTGGCTCCCCAGAGGGTTGCCCTGGCCCAGCTGGGCCCGCAGGGCTGACACACGGAATAAACAGCCAGGGCCGTACCTGGCTCACTCTGTCCTGCCTTTGTTTCTTGCTCTTGCCCTCAGTGCCTGGGCTGGGTCTCCTTCACAGCTCCCCTGGGGGCTGATGGAGAGGTGCCTGCGAGAGGAGCAGGCTGGCAGGGGGTGTGCCGTGAAGGATGTGTGCTACGCGCACACTTGCGAGGACGTGTGTGAAGGCCTGTGCACGTGTCATGAGCGTCTGTGGCCCACCTGAGGGCATCTGCGAGTGTCTCTTCAGCTGGTGGCCTTGGGCGTATCTGGGTTTACACGTGTGGTCAGGTCATACGTGGTGGTGCTTGGTGACCCGTGTGTGTCTTAGGGCCTTGACAGCCAGCCCTGCCGCTCACTGGCCACAGGACCTGGGCCAAATTGCCTGACCCACTTAGCATCCCAGAGCTTCAGCTTCTTCTCCTGGACGCAGGGAAGATGAGAGCCCCTCCCACAAGCTGAAGGGCACCTGGTCAGTGGTGAACACTTGAAAGGGCTATGCTTTTTGTTGTTGTTGTTGGCTGTACTGTGTGGCATGTGGGATCTTAGTTCCCCATCCAGGGATCGAACCTGCGCCCCCTGCAGTGGAAGCGCGGAGTCTGAACCACTGGACGGCGAGGGAGGTCCCGGGCTAGGCTTTATTGTTGCTGTGTCCATCTGCACGGGCAGTGGGGGAGTGTCCAGCAGGGTCGGAGTTGCCTGCACACCCAGTGTGCGAGCTGCATGCTTCAGTCTCTCCCTGGGCTCCCTGTGTGTCGAGGTGGCACCCCTGTCCCAGCATCCTGGCCAGCATGGGTTAGGCGGGCCCAGCTCTCCAGGCCTGGGAGAGCCAGCTTGAGGCCCCAGGTTGGGCGCTGTCTCGTTAGTCCACAGCGCAGCAGAGCCCCAGGTGTCTGGGCTGCTCTACTGGGCCCCTCCAGGCTCAGGGGCCCTCTGCCCGTGGCCGACGTGGGGCTGTGGGCGGCAGCTGGACCAGGACTGGCTCAGGGTTACCCGTTGTGTCCACCACGCGAAGGTGCGGGAGGCCCAGGAAGGCCTCGGGCGCTATGCTGGTCACGTGAAGCCTGTTGGCCCTGGACCGAGAGGTGGGCGTGAGGGTGGGTTTGAGGGGAGGTGCACCCCCAGGCCTGCTCACGTCCCCCACAGCCCTCCCTTGTCCACCTGGAGCCACCTGGCCCTGCCACCCTCAGGGCACCTGAGGAAGAGGGCACGTAGGCGGGGCGTGCTGAGGAAGGCTTCGGGGCCCACGTGGCTGATGCGGTTGCCCTGCAGGTGCAGCTCCTCAAGGGCCTCAGGCAGGTCGGGGGGCACGAAGGACAGCTCGTTGTGGCTGAGGTCCAGCACCTGGGCAGGCGGGCAGAGATGGCGCCGTGGCGGCCCCAGGCCCTGGGCCACCCATTTAGCCAAGCCCCAAACTGCTCTCCTCCCGGGCCCCCTTCCACGCCCAGCCCGGTCCTTCTGCCCCCTCCCTCAGCTACTTTGTGGCTGCCAAATCCTGCCCTCAACAGAGGTAAACTGAGTCCCCTCTGGGGCAGTCCCTGTTCTAGCAGGCAGGGTCCCTCCCTGCTGTGGGAACCGTTGATTCAGTTAATCCCTGACAAAGATGGTACTTCCTTTACCTCCTCATGCCCTTCTAACAATTGTCTGCTTATGATTGTTGCTGACTGCTTTCTCCCTAACTAGGATGTTTGTGCCAGGGGCCAGGAGCTGTGTCCTTCTGTGCCCAGTGGCATCTCCAGGACCTAGAATAGCGCCTGGCACCCACAGATGTCCTAAATTCTGTGGCATCAACAGCGCTCAGAAGGAACTAGAGGCTGGGGAGGTGGAGGGGTGGGCGTGGAGGACCAGGTGGCAGGGACAGCACAGGCAAAGGCCTGGAGGCTGGATCTGTCTTATCCGCCCCAGGGCTGGCCTGCAGTGGGAGCTCTCTTTCTGGCATCTCAGGGCCTTGCAGGGGAGTTGCTGGGCAGGCAGGCCGGTGAGTGGAGGGGCCGTGGGGACACCTGCGGGCGTTCATTGTGGCCAAGCAGCCCACCCCTGACCTGGAGGGCCTGCAGCTCATGCCAGGTGCCAGGCCCGATGTCACCCACACGCAGCCGGTTATGCGCCAGGCAGAGCTCCTGAAGCTGGTCCAGGCCGGCCAGCGGCTCAGGCTCGAGGGCCCGCAGCTGGTTTCGCTGCAGCCGCAGGGTGTGCAGGCTGGCGGGCAGGCCAGAGGGCAGCAGGGTCAGCTGGTTGCCGGCCAGATCGAGGCTGCGCAGGGCCCGCAGCCGGTGGAAGGCCTGGCGGTGCACGCGGGCGCTGGCCAGGCGGTTATAGGCCAGGTTGAGCTCAGCCAGGCTGGGCGTGGCGGCCAGATCGTGGGCACCCAGCGTGGTTACGCGGTTGTGGGGCAGCACCAGGGCCCGCAGGCGGCGGGGCAGCGCCTGGGGCACGCGGTCCAGCCCGTTGCCGTAGAGGTGCAGCGTGTGCAGGCCCCGCAGCGGCCGCAGCGCCCCGGCCGGCAGCCCTGCCGCCCCCAGCTGGTTGTGCTGCAGCAGCAGGTAGCGCAGCCCTCGCAGGCCGCGCAGCCGGGCAGCCTCCACCCAGCGGATGCGGTTGCGGCCCAGGTGCAGCACGGCCAGGGTGCGCGGCAGGCCGGCGGGCACCGCGGCCAGCTGGTTGTGGGACAGGTCCAGGTACTCGAGGCAGTGCAGCTTGCTGGCAGGAGAGAGAGGGTCGGCGTCGGGCTGGGCACCCAGAGTCGGGGGCCGGGTAGATCTTGGTGGGGGGGGGTGTTGAGGACTGGTCCTGAGAGACGTAAGCTGGAGATTCCAACTTGGGGGTGATGAGTTGAGAGATCTGGGTAGGAGGTAAACCTGGGGGTGATCAGGGCAGATTCCAGCCTGAGGGTTAGATGTAGGGGTGACCAGGACAGAGTTCTGGGTCTGAGATGTTCACGTGGCGGCTGTGTCTTTGGGTAGTAGGACCGAGGCACAGGGTGGCTGGAGACAAGGATGCTGCCAGGTGCCTGGCTGAGCCTGGCCCATTGTAGGCGCTCACCAAATGAGGCCTTGAGTTAGGAGTCATACAGGGGTGGGGGATGGAGGCCCGGGGCCCCCAGATGCTGAATCCTCAGCCCCTACTGCCGGCACGAAGCTGCACCCCCGAACCCCCTGTCCCCAGGCCCCACCTGAACGTGGTGGCATCCAGGCCTCTGTCCGTCAGCTGGTTGTACTGAAGGTAGAGCTCACGGAGGTGGGTCTGGCGACTCAGGGCTCCTCGGGGCACCTTGGAGATGAGGTTGTTCTGGGAAGGGAGAAGAGAATGAGACTGAGGGTCCAGGACAGAGGGCAGTGGGGAGCCACAGAGGGCTCTTGAGTAAGGGACGAGGAGCTCGCTTGAGCAAGGCTGCCCACAGAGAGCTTGTGAGCGACCAGTGCCAGTGGAAGGGACTCAAAAGACATTTCTGACTACTGGGGTAACAAGGAGGTGGAGGGGTCCCCCAGGAGAGAGGCGCAGGGAGCCCAGGGAGGTGGGGACACGGGCATGGTGAGGTGAAGGAGGGGCACCTGCAGGTGGAGCCGCTCCAGCGAGGAGGGCAGGCTGGGCGGCACATGGCTGAGCCGGTTGCTGGAGAGACTGAGGGCGACGACCGCCTGGGAGCCGTGGAAGGCGTCGGGGGGCAGGCCCGCGTTGCTCAGCTGGTTGTTGTGGAGGTACACGGACCTGAGGGGAGCCAGGCTCCGGCCACCAGCCCCGCCCTGGCCTCCCCACCGCCCCGCACCCCAGCTCAGGGCCACCTTCAGCGTGAGAGTGTGTGCGTGCATGCTCTCTGCTTCAGTCTTGAGTTCTCCAAACAGAGCATCCAGGGCCCTGTCTCCCCACCAGGCCCCCCCAGGGTGGGGAGTGACCCCAGGCATATCTGAGACCCTTGGGGCCTGGGCCGGGCCAGGGGCTACCTGAGCGCCGGCTTCTCCCCAAAGGTGAGCGGGAAGATCTCCGTCACTTCGTTAGCAGCCAGATCCGCGACACGGAGGGAGCGGGGCAGAAACTGGGGGGCCTCAGAGAGCTGCGGGAGCAGAGCTGCACTGGTCCTGGTGGCCCCCCTCCTGCACCCCACCCCCCGCTGTCCCATCTACACTCTGTGCTACGTGACCCCAGCCCGGCTGCGCCCCTGTGTGTGTGTGTGTGTGTGTGTGAGGGGGGCTCACCTTGTTGTGGGCCACGTAGATATGCTGCAGCTGCGTGAGGGACTCGAAGGCCTCGTCAGGCAGGCCTATGAATGAGGTGGGCGGTGAGGGGACCCCTGGTGTGGGGTGGGGGCAGGGCGGAGTCTGTGCTCCCATCCAGCCAGGGACTGGCAGAGGCTCCTGCAGGCCCCGCCCCCCACGTCCTCAAAAGCCACAGCCCCTGCCCGCCATCCCCTGAGTTTCCATCCTGCGCAGCAAAGGGGGGCAGTGCTGGGAACTGCCGCAGACCTGCCCACAGACCGAGCTGGGGAGGGAGGGAGAGGGCAGCGGGGACCGTGGTGGGGAGGGGCCGCCTCCCGTTGTCCCCCTCACCCTCGGAGGAGATGCGGTTGTTGTGGAGATTGAGGGTCCGCAAGCCGCTAAGGCGCGACAGCTCGTTGTAGGGGAGCTCCTGGAGCTGGTTGTTCTGTGGGGCAGGGAGGGGGGTGCTCACACCCTGACCCCCGTGACCCTGGGCCCTGCTTCTAAGCTTCCCATCAGCCTGAGCAGTGAGCCCTGACACCCGTCACCCTCTACTTGATCCCAATGCCTTATTACCTCGGAACAACCCTGTAACCAACAAGAGAGTGGCCCCCAGCGCCCCATGCACCCCTACAGTTGATCTCAAATGCCCCGCCACGCTGACCCCAAGCAACCCTGTAATCACCAGACGTTGACCTCCCCGACACCCCTAAACCCTCAGCCCCTCCCACTTCCAATATCTACGCCCCCACCTCCTTTCACCGGACACACAGAGCCCTGCACCCTCATCAAGGCCAACTCGCATCAGTGCCAAGACCCTCACGCCCAGTGCCTCAGCCCTGCACATGGACCCCACACCCCATCACCCTCAACCCAACCACTCCCCAGGCTCTCCGCTTCCCCTGGGAGCTACCCTGCCCCCACCCCACCCCAGGCCCCACCTGCAGGGAGAGGTGTTGAACTGCCCTGGTGATGTTGTCCGGGAACACCCGAAGGTCCAGGCCGGCACAGTCCACCGTGTCAGCCCGGGGGCAGGAGCAGCGTGGGGGGCAGGCCCGGGGCGGGGGCTGCGAGCTCTCCCCCAGGTGGGGGAACGAGGCGTCCTCCATGCCGAGGGCGGGTGGGGGGCCGGGCAGCAGCAGGAGAAGCAGCAGTAGGCCCAGCCACTGGGAGTTGAGGGACGGCTCAGGGTGTCCCCAGGCTGGGCACCGGGTCACCATGGTGACAGGAGCATCCCCGCATGGAGGGGGTTGGGCAGGCAGGCCCCACCCTCAGACCCTCCCCTGCCCCAACTTACCATAGCCAGCCCCAGGTCTGCCGTCTTGCCGGAACTGCTGACCAGGGCTCCCTAATGGAAAGCAGGCGGTCACCTCCTGGAGGTTCTGCTGTGGCCGCCACCGCCCCCCATCTCTTGGCACTGGCCACCCTCCCCCCCCAGCCTGTTCTCCCAGGGGCTCAGGGGAGCTGGCCCACCCTTTCCGCGCCCTGCGGAGGGCGGGCAGGCGCTGGATGGGGTGGTGAGGACAGGCCAGCATGTCCCCTCGGTCCCACCCGCCTCCCCCCAACCGTCCGTGCCCCCGCCCCCCCCCCCCCCCCCCGCCCCAGCTCTGCTTGCGTAACCTCGGCCAGCCTGGGCCGGGCCACAGGAGTGAGGAATGTTTGGGGGAAAGCTGAGATTTGCCCTGTCTGGTATTTGGGCCAACCGCAGGAGTAGGGGTGGGGGCAGAGGAGTGGAGGACGCTTCAGGGCACAGGAGGGTCCCCAAGGAACCGGGGCTGGCAACGATGGGTCGGGGCAAGCCTGGGCTCAGCCTGCCAATCCAGACGCCAGTCTGGGGGCTCCCAGCCAGGTCTGCCATCTGGGCCCCTCCTCCCCCCTGCCAGCTGGCCTCACTGGCAGCCAGGCTCCCCCATCCCCAAATAGCCACAGCCGCCGCCCAAAAGGAAATTACACGTATTGAGGCACCAGCCTGGTGGTTAAGCATGTGCGCTCGGTGGCAGCCTGCCTGGGCTTGAACCTGGGCTCTGCCACCTCTCCAGGCCTTGGTTTCCCGCTCTGCAAAGTGAGGGAATGGTTGCCTCGCCTCCCAGGAGTCGTGTAAGGATTAAATGAAATCATGCATAAGAAGGGGGTGAGACAGTGCCCAGCACATGCCAGGCCCTCAACAGCAGAGCGGAAGTGTGTGCTGAGGGGTGAGGAAACCCGTCTCTGCCCCAGGTCTGATCCCCCGAGACATGCCACTTACCCGCGAGACTTCAGACAAGTCATTTTCCTGCCAAACCAGCTTTCCCATGCATAAAATGGAGCTGACAGAAGACCCCTCCTCAAAAGGCGGTCACAAGGCAAAGGCAGGTAGTGGGCAAAAAGTTCCAAGCACAGCATCTGCCCCACAAGTGCTCAGCTTGGGTCAGAGTGGCTGATGGGCTGCTCAAAAGGCGTGAAGGAGATTGGGGTCTCTCAGAAACAGATTGAGTTGAGGACTGAGTGCATTTGTCTGGGAGACAGCAGCTGTAGGGGAGCAGGGATGTGGCAGAGAGAAGGAAGGGAGCAGTCATGAATCGATGAGTTATCACTGGGGTAATCAACTTGCCTGGAACTTGCCAACTTTAGCTCTCAAAATCCTGCATCTGGGGAACCCTCAGTCCTAGTCACATTGGGATAGTTTGGTCACTTTTAATTAAGCAAATTCTCACTATAGGCAGCTGGGGCTCAGTCCCTCTGGGGAACCCTGGGGGATCAGAGTCATCTCACCTGAGGGGTGAGAGAGCTGGGGTATTGATCCTCCAACTCCCTCCATCAGTCACTGGTTGAGGGCTGCCCCCAAGGGATCTGAATTCCCTGGCAGTTTGGGTAGAGCAGACTCCATCCCTAAAGAGATATTACATGCCTGCTGGTGAGGCCGGAGCGGGGCATGGTAGGCCCCAGACAGCACCAACTACAGGGGGCTTGTGGGGGGGGGGTCAAGCCATGGGGTGATGGAAGTGAAGTATATCAGGTGGGCGGGAAGAAGGGACTAAGATGTGGAAGAATGATGGAGACAGAGGGTGTCTGTATTATTAATCCCTCTTCCACAGAGGAGGAAACTTGGACCCAGAAATGTAGTCATTTGACCACGTTTCCCAGGACTGTGTGGCCTCAGGAGAGGGGTCCCTCAGGGCTAGGACAGAAGACATGTCTTAGCTTCGACCAGAAGAGAACAATGGGCCCCACTCCAAGCTCTCCCTGTGGGACTGACCACCACTAGCTTGGACATTGTGTAGAAGCCCCTTAGTCTCCCTAACAGAGTAATGCGGCCAACGCCGCAGAGTTACTGAACTATTGCACTGATCCTAACCCCAGGGAAGTGGCAATGAGAACCAAGCTGTGTGAGTTTCTGGCAGGCCTCTTAAAGTTGCAAAGGATAGAGAATCCAAGCCAAACTAACTAATACAAACAAGGGTATTTATTAACTCATGAATGGAAATGTTGAGGGGCTGTCTTTCAGGCATAGCTGGATCCAGGAACTCAAATGACACCTTCAGGATGGAGTCTCTCTCTACCTCTCAGCTCTACCGGCAGGATTCTCTGTGCAGTGCCAAGATATCCCCAGCTTTAGTCCAGCTGAAAGCCCCAAGGTTATATGTCATTGGCCTAGATTTGGTCACATGTCCATCTGGAATCAGTCCCTGTGGCCAGAGAGATGGAATGTGCTGATTGGCTAGGAACATAATCACCACTCTTGTAAATGACCCACTGGCCTTATCTTCCTGCAACAAACTCCCTTCTCTACACTCTGCTGTGCCCAGCCCAGTCCAGCCCATCCCAGCTCTGACCAGCCCAGCTCAGTCCTCCATTGCCCTGCCCTGCCCTGCCCAGGAGGGAGTTCTGCAGGGACAGCAAAGGAGTATGGTCCACCAATGCAGAGCCTGGCAGAATCAGCATTTAGTACACCTTTATGAAATGCATGTAGAATTGTGTCTGTACCTGTGGGGAAGTTGGCATGGGAAGGGGCTGTTGGTGTCTCTTGGTTTCCCTGAGGCTCTGATCTCAGAGTAGGGATGACTGTGGAGTCAGCGGGTTGCAGTAACACTGTAGGCAGCTAGTGCAGCAATCTGGTCTTATTTTGGTTGGTGGGAAGAAGAGGCAGGGTTGATGTAGGAGGGAGCAAGAAGCTGATGGAAAATGTAGTTTTTTCCCAATTAGAAGAGGAAAGGAGGGGTCTTAACTCAGTACCGGTTAATGATCCCAAGGCACACCTTGGGCCTGCCCCTCCTCATCCTGTGATGGCATCCAGCCTTGAGACACAGGCTAAGGCCAAATTCCTCAGTCAGCCTTCATCTGGCTGATAAGCCCCTCAGGATCTGGACCCAGTCCATAAAATTAGTGATATTTAGCCAGGCAAATGGCTGCCTAGAATAAAGAACTACATTTCCTAGGCTCCCTTGCAGGTGGATGTGGCCATATGTAAGCATAAGTGGTATGTACAACTTTGAGGAAAGGGGGGTGCTTTTCTGTTTCCTACTATGGAATGTAGATGTGATGGCTGGAACTCCATCAGCCATCTTGGGCCATGACATTGCCTTGGGACTAGAGGCCTTGAATGGTGGAGCAACAACATAGAAAGAACCTGGGTCTCACATACCATGGAAGGCTGTGCTACCCATGGACTGACCAGTGTTTTGATCACCTCCTATTGACCCCGTTGGTGAAAGAGGAATCACATGCCCTAAATAGTACAAGATGGCCAAACACATGACACCTAATATGGATAGATGAGATCATCTGATGATTAGTTAGTCACATTCACACGCCAGAATTGGAGGAGGGCACTGAGCCACATGGTTGGGGGTGCACTCAGCAGCAGAGCCAAGAAGCAGGGGCTGTGGGAGATGGGCTTGGTAGTGACAAAAGGGAGGGGTGACCTCTGGTTCCCATCAGAGGATGTGATTGGCTTGTTTGAATAATTTCTCAGTCTGGCAGAGAGGTGAAACCCATTAGGTCGAGGACCACATGGGGTGTGGCTGGTCTGGCTGATAGAAAAACAAGTCAGGTGGTTGAGGGTAGGGATGCATATCTGACAAAAGCAGGGAAACACAGTTAGACCTTTGAGGCCCCACGAGGCTCAAAGATATCAAAGCAGCCCCTGGAGTTTCAGGCTTTTCCAAACAACCAGCGCCAGTCATTTTGACCAGGCGTGAAAAAGAGGTATCTCTCTTGTTTAAGCCACCATTTCTCTCTCTTTTATTTCTTCTCTCCCCCACCACCCTTTTCTTTTCTTTTCTTTTCTTTTTTCTCTTTTTTTTCTGGCTGTGCCTGACCAGGGATTGAACCCACACTACCTGCAGTGGAAGCGCAGAGTCCTAACCACTGGCCCACCAGGGAATTCCCTCCCCTCCTCTCACCTCACTGTAGACCCACAGCATGGATGATGTTCACCAAGGAGAAAGTCTAGAAGGAAAACAGAAGGGAGTCCAAGGGAGACCCCCGAGGGATGCTTATGCCTGAGGGGTGGGCAGAAGAGAAGCCAGCGATGGCCATGGAGAAGGAGGGTCAGAAAGGAACCTGAAAGTATCTGGTAAAACTGAAGATGTGCCTGCCACATACTGGTTGGTGATGGTTAAATGTGTCAAATATAAAATCATATACTAACATTTTATTGGGTCATGGGACCCCCCCCCACCAGATTAAACATTCTTTCTGGGCGCATCTGTGAGGGTGTTTCCAGAGGAGCTTAGCATGGGTATCAGTGGACTCAGTGACCCTCCCCATTGTGCCTGGGCATCATCCAATCTACAGCAGCTCTGAAGAGAATGAAAGACGGAGGAAGGAGGAACTCGCCCCTTTTCTCTTGTCCTGCCTGCCTCCTTGAGCTGGGACATCAGTCTTCTCTTGCCCCAGGACTGGGATGTACGCCATCGGCTCCCCTGGTTCTCAGGCCTCAGACTGGAATTATGTCACCAGCTTTCCCGGGTCCCCAGCTTCCAGACAGCAGCTTGTGGGGCTTCTCATCCTCCATAATCACTTAAGTCAATTCCTAATGATAAATCTCCTTTTATTTATATAGATTTTATATAAATACATAAAAGGATACACATACATATATATGTAAAAGGATATATATATATATAGCAACTGTATTATATATATCCATATATACTATAATACACATATTTTACACATATTTTATATATATATACGCACGCACATTTTATATATCTTTGTGTGTGTGTGTATATATATATTTCCTTGAACTGCATGCGTCCACTTATACATGAATTTTTTTCACTAAATTTGTGCTACAGTACCACACCATGGTGGGCTGAATCTGTAGATCCGGAACCTTGGATTTGAAGGGCCAACTGTAAACTTACACACGGATTCTTGACTATGCAGAGGGTCAGCGTCCAAACCCTCACACTGTTCAAGGGTCGAATGTATATACGTATATATTGGGCAGGCAAGATCATTCCACATAACAAACCACCCCAACGGTTAGTGACTAACATCAGAGTCGGTCATCCCCACACCGCGATCTCAATAGATCAGCAGCAGGGCCTTGGAGCCACAGTCACTCTGCGATCCAATCCAACAGAGGCTGCACTGCCTTGCACAGCAGCCTCTGCGTGGCTGGCGCAGTTGAAGAGAGACACTCCCCACCACTTTTTCATGGCTTCCACTCTGAAGGGCCACCCGACCCTCCTGCTCGCGTCTCATTGGCAAGGATTAGTCACGTGGTCCTGCGTGACCGCAAGGAAGGGAGAAATCTGCGGGGGGCTGGGCGGGGCATCGGGTTGGGAAAGAGGATCAAGTGGAATATTCGGAATAGTACCCTCTCTGCGACACCCAAGCACCAGCCATCTCTTCTTACACAGCCCCAACACGTATGCACAAGGACGTTCCCTGCAGGCTCGTTAACTGGAATAAGAATTCTCTCTCGCTCTCCGTCTCACAAGGCTGGCAACTTCACTTCACTTCCGCAGAGAACCGCCCCCCCACCCCAAATCCCCTGATCAGAAGCAATTTTTTTTTACTCTGTTTCCTCTTCCCTGCCTTATTTTTCTTCCTGGCATTTCTCACATCCTAATTTATATTTCTGCCCACTGGCCGTCTCCCCCACCTGAATATTAGCTGCATGGAGGTGGGCACGTGGCCATAGTCACCAATGTCTCCCCAAACCTAGAACAGTGCCTCCTGAGTACCAGGTGATCCATGAACATGTATTGTGTGAGCAAGTGAAAAAACCCCGTAAGAGGGGAATAGATAAACAGACAAAAAAAAAAAAAATGTGTCCTATTAAAATAATAGACAGCAAGATCTAGGACGCACAAGGGACTCTATCTACACATATTGTATTCATTTCCTGTGGCCATTGTAACCAATGACCACAAACTGGATGGCTTTAAACAACATCAACGGATTCATTTCAGAAGTCCAAATTATTTATTTGGACTTGTGGAGGCTAGAAGTCCAAAGTCGAGGTGTTGGCAGGGTTGGTTCCTTTCGGAGATTACTTTGTCTCTCTTCCAGTTTCTAGTGGTTGCTGGCAATCTTTGCTGTTCCTGGGTTTGTAGCTGCATCACGCAAATCTCTGCCTCAGTTTCCACGTGGCCTTTTCTTCTCTCTCTCTGTGTGTCTGTGTTTCTCCTCTTCTGTCTCTTTTAAGGATGCCGGTCATTGGATTTAGGGCACACCCGGTTAATCCAGGATAATCTCAAAATCCTTCATTTAAGTGTATCTTTTTTTCCCAATAAGGTCATACTCACATGTTCTGGGGGTTAGGACGTCAGCACATCTTTTTGTGGATCACCATTCAAACCACTATATGGATTAGTGTGAGTTGAGCTAATCTTATGAAGAAAAAAAAGTTGCAGAGCCAGGCTAACAACAGCGATCATTTTCATAAACTAAACATTTTCATAAGTTGGCTGTCTCTGAGGGGAGAACTGGGTGGCTGGTGCTGAGAGGAGAGGGGGCTTGCCACCAAATATCCTTGTATATCTGTTGAATAAAAAATTTGATTGAGATATAGTTGACATACAATAAAAATGAAAATATTTAAAGCGTACATGAGTCAAAACTCATTTCTGGGGCTTCCCTGGTGGCGCAGTGGTTAAGAATCCGCCTGCCGATGCAGGGGACACGGGTTCAAGCCCTGGTCCAGGAAGATCCCACATGCCACAGAGCAGCTGAGCCCGTGTGCCACAACTACTGAGCCTGCACTCTAGAGCCTGTGAGCCACAAATACTGAGCCTGCGTGCTACAACTACTGAAGCCCGTGCACCTAGAGCCTGTGCTCCGCAACAAGAGAAGCCACCACAATGAGAAGCCTGCGCACAGCAATGAAGAGTAGCCCCCACTCTCGCCACAACTAGAGAAAGCCCGCGCACAGCAACGAAGACCCAATGCAGCCAAAAATAAATAAATAAAATTAAAAAACACACCTCATTTCTGCCACTGGAGATTATCATACTAAGTGAAGTAAGTCAGAAAGAGAAAGACAAATACCATATGATACCACTTATATGTGGAATCTAAAATATGACACAAATGAACCTATCTATGAAACAGAAACAGATTCACAGACATAGAGAACAGACTGGTGGTTGCCAAGGGGGAGGGGGTTGGAGGAGGGATGGAATGGAGGCTGGGGTTAGCAGATGGAAGCTTTTATATAGAATGGATAAGCAACAAGGTCCTACTGTAGAGCACAGAGAACAATATTCAATATCCTGTGATAAACTATAATAAAAAAGAATATTTTTAAAAAGAATGTATATATATGTATAACTGAATCACTTTGCTGTACAGCAGTAATTAACACAACATTGTAAATCAAATATACTTCAATTAAAAAAAAACTCATCATTTCAAAACTCAACATGGATGCACCTGTGATGAAATCATCACCATGGTTTAGTGAACATTTCCATCACCCCCAGAAGTATCTTCATGCCCCTTTGTCAGCCTTCTCTCCCTCCCTCCCTTTACTCCCCACCCCAGGCAACCACTGGTCTGCTGTCACCATAGATTAGGTTGCATTCTCTAGAAATTAATATAAATGGAAACATAGAGTGTGTAGTTTTTGTTGTCTGGCTTCTTCCATTTGGTAGCAGTTTTGAGGTTTATCCATGTTGTCAAATGTAACCATAGTGTTTTTTTTTTAATTATCTTTATTTTTTAAATTAGGATATTATTGACATAAAACATAGTTTTACGTGTACCATAGTTCGTTCTTTTCTGTTACTTGATAGTATCCAGAGAATGGATAGACCAACTTTTTTTTTTTTTTAATCACATGTTGATGGACTTTTGGCTTGTTTCCCATTTTTGGATGATACAAATAAAGCTGCTGTGGACAGTCATATATGAGTCTTTGAGTAAACATATGTCTTTTTAAAAAATATTTATTTATTTGGCTGTGCCAGGTCTTAGTTGCAGCACACGGGATCTTTGTTGCAGCATGCAGGATCTTTAGTTGCAGCATGTGAGATCTAGTTCCCTGACCAGGAATGGAACCCGGGCCCCCTGCATTGGGAGCACAAAGTCTTAGCCACTGGACTACCAGGGAAGTCCCAAACGTATGTCTTTTAGAAACTTCGGCAAATATGTAGGAGTGAAATGGCTGGATCGTATTGTAAGTGTACATTTAACTTTTTAAGAAACTGCCAAACTGTCTTCCAAAGTGGTTGTGTCATTTTCCACTCCCACCAGCAGTCTAAGAGAGTCCCAGTTCCTCCACATCCTTGCCAACACTTGGTGTAGTCAATCTGTTTAATTTTAGCCATTTTAGTGAATGTGTAGTGGTACATCATTGTGACTTTATTTGCTTTCCCTTAATGACTAATAATGTTGAATAACTTTTTATGTGCTTACTGCCCATTCTATGTCTTCCTCCTGCTGAATTTTGAATCGTGTGAATATAATACTTATTAAAAATTAAATGATCGCACCCATTAAGTTGACTTGTATCAAACAAACCAGAAGATAGCAAGTGTTGATGAGGTTGTAGAGAAATTGCAACGCTTGAGCACTGGGAAGAATGTAAAATGGTACAGCTGCTGTGGAAAACAGCATGGCAGTTCCTCAAAAAATTAAACATAGAATTATGTTCCAGCAATTCCACTTTTGGGTATACACCCAAAAACACCAAAACAGGGAATCGAACAGATATTTGCACACCATGTTCATAACACCACTATTCACAATAGTCAAGTGTCCATCGGTGGCTGAATGGATAAACGAAATGTGATATATTCACACAATGAAATATTATTCAGCCCTAAAAAGGAAGGAGATTCTGACACATGCTACAACATGGATGAACTAGAGGACGTTATGTTAAGTGAAATAAGCCAGTCACAAAAGAACAAATACTGTATGATTCCACTCATTTGAGGTCCTTAGAGTTTCAAATTCATAGAGACAGAAAGTAGAACGGTGGTTGCCAGGGGCTGGGGGAGGGGGAATGGGAAGAGATGTTTAATGAGGACAGAGGTACTGTTTGGAGTGATGAAAAAGTTCTCGAGATGGAGGTAGTGATGGTTGCACAATGATATGAGTTTACTTAATGCCACTGAATTGTACACCTAAAAATGGCTAAGATGGGAAATTTTATGTTATATACCTTTTACCACAATTTTTAAATGTGATAATTTTTTCTTACTACAAATAGGCAAGCTTAAATGGTGGTTTCTTTAATAAATTGTACTTGTTACAAATATGTGTGTAATATATATGTATACACATACATGTACAATTTAAGTACAGACCTCCCTGACAGTCCAGTGGTTAAGACTCTGCACTTCCAATGCAGGGGGTACGGGTTTGATCCCTGACCGGGGAACTAAGATCCCACATACTGCGTGGTGTGGCCAAAAAGTTAAAAAAAAAAACAACTTAAATACAATGAAATGAATGTATTTATATATGTATATATAAAAAACTTAAGTACACTGGAATACAAAATGTATATGAAATGTGTATATACTGTATACAATATGTATACAAATTGTGCATATTTATTAAAAAGAAATGTTATGTACATATTGTATTAGTTTGCATACAGGTTTGGCCACAGTAATTAATAGTGGCTTCATGAGGGCATCTTGTAACCTTCTTCTGATCCCATGCTTGCCTCCGCCCCAGCAGGTGGACCCCTTCTCAGAAGCTACCATGTTTTTCTGTGGGTTCTACACATACAGTAGAATCTACATATCTTAAATGTGTGTCAACCACAAGTCCATGGAAGCAGTAACAATGCCATTATGGGAGAAGGAAACACAGAGAGAGGGCACCAAGCTTGGGGGAGGAGGCTTCCTAGGGGAGGTTACACCTTTTTATAACTAGAATACGGATACCTTTCTTGATTGGGATGCTCCCAGCAGGGATGACTGACACATCAGTGCTGTGTTTCTGACCTGGTAAAGGACACATCTGAAGAAGTCTGACTATGTCAAGTGTTGCTGCAGATGTAGAGCAACTGGAACGCTCATACATTGTTGCTACAGGTGTAGATTGGCACGACCACTTTGGAGAAACAATTTGACACGTACCAGCAACTCCACTCCAATGTATGAGCCTCAGATAAACTCTTGCACAGGTTCCCCGGGAACCCTATGTACAAAAGGGCTCATAGAAGCACTGATCATGATAGCCCTCAAACTGGAAATAGCTGCACTTTCCACCAACAGGACAATGAATAAATAAATCATGGGGCATTCACTATATGGTAGTGAAAATAAATGCATCCCCAACTACTCACAATATGGATGAATCATAAAAGCATACTGTCGAGTGAAAAAAGCAAGTCATAGGAGACCCCCACCATTATGAATCCATTTATATAAAAGTACAAAACAGGCAAAACAAATAATATATTATTTAGGGATATAAACATATGAGAATGATAGAACAAAATTCGAGAATATTGTTACCTTGAGGAGGAATAAAGATAATGGGATCTTCAAGGATATTGGTAAAATTTTTATTCTTATACAAGGCATATACGTGTATTTAAAATTATTATTTTGTATATTCAATATCTGATAATTCACATTTATCAACATTTGACAAGAGGACTATGGCAGATTGTAATTTCCAAAGGTGGCCGTAACAATAACTCAAATGCCATGTGCTTTTAAAAAAATATATTAGGGCTTCCCTGGTGGCGCAGTGGTTGAAAGTCTGCCTGCCAGTGCAGGGGACGCGGGTTCGAGCCCTGGTCTGGGAGGATCCCACATGCCGCGGAGCAACTGGGCCCGTGAGCCACAACTACTGAGCCTGCGCGTCTGGAGCCTGTGCTCGGCAACAAGAGAGGCCGCGATAGTGAGAGGCCCGCGCACCGCGATGAAGAGTGGCCCCTGCTTGCCGCAACTAGAGAAAGCCCTTGTACAGAAACGAAGACCCAACACAGCTAAAAATAAATAAATAAATAAATAATAAAAATAAAAGGAATTCCTTAAAAAAATATATATATATATTAAAACTTTACTGCATAGTTATTTAAATTTTGGGACCCCATGATTTTCTTACAATATGTCCTTCCATTCCCCCATTAAGAGGCGGATTCTATGTCCCATCCCCTTGAATCTGGGTGAACCTTTGTGACTAATGCAATCAATAGAGTTTGGTAGATGTTATACAATGCCATTTCTGAGCCTAGATCATGAAAGGTGATACAGATTGCTTCTAGTTCTCTCTCATAGGACTTGCCCTTGGAACCCCTCCACCATGCTGTGAGGAAGCCCAAGACACTTGGGCAGACCACTCTGTTCTGTTCTGGCTGACAGACAGCATTTGCTGACAGACAGCATGAGGCATGAGAAAGCCTTTGAGGTGACTCCGGCCCCAGGTACCATCTGACTGCATGAGCGACCTCAAGTGAGAACTGCCCAGCTGAGCCCAACCGACACTTAGGACTGTGAGAGATAATAATACTAAATGATTATTGTAATTTTATACCACTGTTTTTGGTGTCGTTTATTATACAACAATGGATAACGGATACAAGGTCTCTTCCATTGGGGTAGGTGGGGCTCTGGAAAGGGGATGAGGGGGACTCCCTGTCTGGTTTCCTTCATCTTGCTTAAGGAAGTCACTGACTTAACTCCCTTCTCGCCTCCACCCCAATATCCAATCCATGAGCATTGCCCCTCAGCTCTGCATATGACCACTTTTCTCTTTCTGCTGCTACTATCTGAATTCAAGACACCATCACAGCCATAATGACCTTTCCCCCTTTAAAAACTTTTAAACTCTTTAAAAACTTTTTATTTTGAAAAATTTTTTGATCTACAGGTCTGTGCTATGGACTGTGCTTGTGTCCCCCTGAAATTCAAATGTTGAAGCCCTAACCCTCCCACAATTTGATGGTATTAGGAGTTGGGGCCTTTGGAGATAATTGGGTTAGGCAGGTGGAGCCTATATGAATGGGATCAGTGCCCTTATAAGGGAGCTTTCGAGCTCTCTGTCTGCCTCTCTCTCTCTCTCTCTCTCCCTCTCTCTCTCTCTGTCTCTCTCTCTGCCATATGAGGGTACAGCAAGGAGGCACTGTCTACAATCCAGGAAGTGGGCCCTCACCAGACACTAGATTTGCCAGCGCTTTGATCTTGGACTTCTCAGCCTCCAGAACTGTGAGAAATACATGTTTGTTGTAAATCAACCCAGTCTATAGTATTTTTGTTATAGCAGCTCGAACAGACTAAGATAATTTGCAGAGGTGGTTGGTACAAAGAATTCTTGTCTACCCTTCACCCAACTGCCCCAAATGTTAACATCTTGCCTAGCCATGGCACATTTGTCACAACTAAGAGATTAACCATTGTTGGTATAATACTATTCACTAAACTACAGACTTAATATGAATTTCCCCAAAAAAGGACACTCTGATGTCCTTTTTTGGTTCAGGATCCCATCTAGGACATCACATTTCATTTGGTTATCATGTCTTCTTAGACTCCTCTAAACTGTGCCTGTTTCTTGGTCATGCTTTCTCATGACCTTGACACTCTTGAAGTATACTGGTCAGGACTTTTGTAGAATGTCCTGTACCTCCATTTGGGACAATCACTCGATGTTTCCTCATTAGATGGAGGTTATGGGTTTTGGAGAGGATGCCAGAGAGGTGCGAGTGTCATCACATCACATCAAGGGCCCATGACATGCACATGACTTATCACTATGATGGTAAACTTGATCACTTGATTGAGGTGGTATCTGCCAGGTTTCTTCAGTGCCAGGTTACTTGTCCCCTTTCCATTCTTTCTTCCTTATAAATGAGTCACTAAATCCAGCCTACACCCAACGAGGGGAATTAAGCTCCACCTCCTGGAGGGAGGCACATCAAATAATTTGTGGACATATATTTAAAAACTGCCAGTACTGAATAAATATTTTAGGAGAGATACCTTTAGGGTAGGCAAAAGTCCTATTTCTCCTTCAAGTTTCAACCATGAATTTTAGCATCCATTGGTAGATCTTGCTTGCTGTAATGATTACTGTGGTAATGGTGTGATGATGATTTTCTATTTCCCTCATTCCTTCTACCTTTATTATTTTTATTTATTTGTTTGTTTATTTATTTGTTTATTTGGCTGCGTCAGGTCTTAGTTGCGGGATCTTCGTTGCAGCACGTGGAATCGTTCATTGTGGAGCGCAGGCTCTTCGTTGTGGCACGCGGGCTTCTCTCTAGTTGTGGTGCACAGGCTCTAGAGCGTGCAGGTTCAATAGTTGCAGAGCACAAGGGCTCAGTAGTTGCAGAGTGCGAGGGCTCTCTAGTTGTGGTGCGTGGGCTCTAGAGCGGGCAGGCTTAGTTGCCCCATGGCATGTGGGATCTTACTTCCCCCAAGAGGGATTGAACCTGCGTCCCCTGCATTGGAAGGCAGATTTCTTAACCACTGGACCACCAGGGAAGTCCCCTACTTTTATTATTAATCCCTCATCTTAAGGAAGATTGGTCCCTTCTCCCCCCCCCCCATTATTTATTCAATCATTTATTTATACCAGTATGGACTCATGGGTATTTATTTAATTATTTGGATCACAATGATCTTTTAAATTTCATCTCAGATTCCATCATCTTCTATTAAAAACCTTCCAGAGACTTCCTTTTATGCTTAAGAGTGAAACCCAGGTGTCTTTCTTACCTACAAGCCTCATACACTCCCTACCTGCTTCCTGGTCCTTGTCTGTTTTCCTTTCTTACTTTCTTCCCTGCTCATTCCTGCTCTGGCTCAACTGGTCTTTTTATGGTCTCTCAATCTTGCCACCCTGAAACCTTTGTTTTTGCTGGACTATTCCTCCTCCTCACCTTCACAGGGCCCCTCACTAACTGCCCTGTTTAAGCAGCCTTCTTCCTTCCTCTCTAATCCTAGCTGGAATTAGATAACATAAATTGATTTCCTTGTTTATTATCTGTCTTGTTTACTGCTGTATCCCCAGTGCTTAGAACATAGTAGGTGCTCAATAAGTATTTGTTGAATAAATGAATGTGAGAGGCTTGGAAGACTATGAGAGCCAGATCCATTTGATTCTTCTCTAATTATAGTAACAGTTCGCATCTGGGGTATATATGTACCATTCAGGAGCGCTACACTGTAAGGCTCAGTTTCATCACGTGTAAAATGAAGATAATAAAAGGACCCATCTCCAAAACGGTTTTGAAAGTTAAATGAGCTAAAAGCACAGGAAGATGATACTCATAACAGGCATTAAACAATTGTTATTACTATCATCTATAAAAGGGGCATAACAGCGACCTACTACATAGAACCGTAAGCTCAGAACTGTTTCTGGCAAGTGTAAAGTGATATACAAGTGATTAATGTTGTCATTATTACCATCATCATCATCCAGCCAGGCCGCCCCCCAGACCATCTGAAAGATGTTTTAATCAAATTTCTTCCTTTTATTTTGCAAATCCCTTCCTTCGGCCCGGCCCGGTGGCCCCGGGATGCTCGCCAGGCCTCCGCGCACCCGGACGGGGCGCGGACATCCCTGGGCTGGGAATTCTGGCCCTTCTGGACCACAGGCTCCCATCGCTCCGCCCACAGGCCTGGACCGCCTGGGTCTCCATGGAAACCCACCAGCCACAAGGGGGCGTGACCCCTTGGAGACTGATGGGCGCCTCTGCCTATTGAGTCAAAGTCATCTCGGCGAGGGGCGCAAATGGGGCCTCTGACGGGGCGTCCTTGCGGGAAGGCGGGAATACGGCGACAGGCCGCGGGGACTGTACCGTCTCTACCAATCAAGGGCCGAGATGGCTGTGATGGACAGGCGTAGCGGGCAAAGGCCCTGAGTGCGGGCTTTCACCCAACCCGCGGACGGCAGTGCCGAGAAAGGGCCAATGAAGAGGCGGCGGGGGTGGGGCGAAGAGGCCGGTTGCTCCGGAAGTGGAGGGAGGGGGTGAAAATGGCGCCCAGCTCGAAATCGGAGCGGAACAGCGGGGCCGGGAGCGGCGGCGGCGGCCCCGGGGGCGCCGGGGGGAAGCGGGCAACGGGGCGGCGGCGGGAGCACGTCCTCAAGCAGCTGGAGCGGGTCAAGGTGAGGCCTGGAGTCTGGGAGGAGCGCGTCGAAGGGTGGGGAGGAGGGACGAGGGAGGCGGAGGGACGGAGGGCGTTCGCGGGGTGAGGGGTTGGGGGCGGAGCCCCGGGGGAGGGGGGCTCGGAGGAAAGGGGTTGGGCGGGGCCCCGGGGACACGGCTTGGATTGGGGGGGCTGCTGCGGGAGCTTGGATGGAGGGGGTTGGGGGCGGGGTCCCGGGGATGGGGCTTGGATGGAGGGGCTGGGGGCGGGGCCCCGGGAAGGGGGCTTGGATGGAGGGGGCCTTAGAGGCCGCTGGGGGAGTAAGGAGGAAGGGGGCGATCCAGGGTCAGACTCATTTTTCAAAACCCTGCTCCCACGGCCCTTCCGTTATGGAGCCTTACCGCCCCCTTGGCAGAGCCCTTGCTACCGGCTTTGGGATTCCTCCGCCTGGGGTTTCTCTCTCTGTCCAGCTCTGACCACAGGGGAGCTGGGAGTTCCTGTAACTGCGTCTGCCTCCCGCATTGAATGGGAGGGAGCTCCCTGGAGAAGGCCTGATCTTCAGCTACCTGAGCAGGGCTCTGTCTCCCCATGGGACTGTAAACTCTCAGTGTGCTGGGATCTTTCCCCCATCAGTTTGGGAGCTCTGGGAGGGCGGACAATCTGCTGTCAGGTCAGCAGCAACTGGGGCAGGTCTGTGTCTCCATGGATCGGGAGTAGTGTGCCTTCTCCATTAGGCTGGGAACTCTGTGAGGGCAGGGCTGTGGCTTCTCCTTTTGACTGGAGTTCCTTGGGCAGGGACAGTCTCCACCCTCAGCTTGACTGTTCCCTGGGTTGGGCTGTGGCTCCGCCCTTAGCTTGGAAGCTCCCTGGACAGGGATTGTGTCTCCCCAGCAGCCTGGGCCTCGCTGACAGGGCTGTTCCACCCTGGGATCTCCTTGAGGGCTGGGCTGTATCTCCCCCATTAGACTGGATAGCAGGGTCCAAGGTGCTCTGATTCCCCAGTGCCCAACTTGTGCCTGCCTGGCCCCCCAAATCCGTCCTTGGTGAAGTTTTTGGGATGAGGGAGTCTGTTGGAAGGGGGAATCGGGCAGGAGTTGGAAGGTCACTGGTCAGGTTTACCCTCTGTCTGCCTTGGCTGGCCCCCGAGGGGCCTGAGCGCCCCGTGTATAGGCTAGTGGGTCGGGAACAGGTGAGTGTAGTTGGTCAAGCCCCCATCCCAGGCTCCTTAGCGGTTCTCGATGCCCACAGCTCACTGTGCAGTGAGGCAGCCTTCAGGAAGGCAGCTCCGTGGCCCAGTGTGGGCCAGGGGTGACTGGGGGAGGTGATGCCAGCCCTAGTCCTCAAAGGTTGGGGGCTTAGGCAAGAGGAACCCTGAGGCTCTGGAGGTGGGAGGATGGTTCGGGTCCCTGGTGGAGAGTCAGGCTCACGCCATTTGCACCTTTCAGAGCTTGGACCTCCCTGGACCGTTATGGTTGGCAGGGAGTAGGCCTGCATGGCTGGGCTGGACCCCAAAGGTGCTGCTCGGCCTTGGGTGAGGGGACTGGGGGGCTGCAGGCTGTTTCCGCCACGTGGTGCCTCAAGAGCCCTGGCTGCCCCTTCCTCAGATCAGTGGGCAGCTCTCTCCTCGCCTCTTCCGGAAGCTGCCACCCAGGGTCTGCGTCTCTCTCAAGAACATCGTGGATGAAGACTTTCTCTATGCAGGGTGAGGCTGGGGCCAGGCAGGGCGGTGGCTGGGTGGGGCGGCAGGCTGGCCCTGACCTGGTTACTCTGCCCCTCCCCCCATCCACACAGACACATCTTCCTGGGCTTTTCCAAGTGCGGCCGTTATGTTCTCTCCTACACCAGCAGCAGCGGGGACGACGACTTCTCTTTCTACATCTACCACTTGTACTGGTGGGAGTTCAACGTCCACAGCAAGCTCAAGCTGGTAGGGCCAGGCCTGACGCTGGGCTGTCCCTTCCAACAGCACGACTCCCACCGGTCACGGCACCCCTCTGAGCCTCAGGTTTCATGTCCGCAGAGTGAAAACAGCGTACTCATGGGGCCATTGTTGAGACTCCAAGTGTTAGGTCGAAGTGTAGGAAATTGCCATTTTTAGAGTTGAAAATGGGTAAACGGCAGCAATTTCATATGGTTTGACGGCTCAGGCCAGGAGGGACCCATTAGCTTTGTTAGGACCGAGCGGGCTGCCACACCCAATTTAGCCCTGACCTCGACTCCTCAAATGCCCCACCCCAGGAGGTGAGTGCCATTAACCCCAGTTTACACATGAGCTCAGAGAGGTGAACAGGTTTCAGGGTGGGTTGGGCTTGGAACCGATGTGTCTGGCTGAGCCCCCTCTGCTGGGGCAGGGCTCTCCTTGGCCGTGTCCTATCCTGGGCCCGGCCTCCCTGTGTCCCCCACTTGTGAGGGGAAACGCTTGTGAGTCTCCTCAGCCTGTCCTCAGGAAGGCAGAGGGGTGCTGGTGGGGGCTGTTTGGGGCTCCCTGGCCTGGTACTGCTGGCTGGTGCAGCCTCGGGTGGGCCCCGGGCCCGCTCGGACCCCCGACCCGAACATGCCTCTCAGGTCCGGCAGGTCCGGCTCTTCCAGGATGAGGAGATCTACAGTGACCTGTACCTGACCGTGTGCGAGTGGCCCAGTGACGCCTCCAAGGTCATTGTCTTCGGCTTCAAGTGAGACTTAGGGATAGGGTGGGCAGGGGTGGGTGGGGCGGCGCCTGGGCCAGGCTCTGAGGCTGTGCTGGCCCCCAGCACTCGCTCAGCCAACGGCATGCTCATGAACATGATGATGATGAGCGACGAGAACCACCGGGACATCTACATCAGCACCGTGGCCGTGCCGCCGCCAGGACGCTGTGCCGCCTGCCGGGATGCCAGCCGCGCCCACCCAGGTGAGGGGCCGGGGCCTGGGGTGCAGGCTGCCTGCTTCCCCGCCCTGGGGCCACAGCTGAGCCTGCGTGGCCTGTGTCGCTGCAGGTGACCCGAGCGCGCAGTGCCTGCGGCATGGCTTCATGCTGCACACCAAGTACCAGGTGGTCTACCCCTTCCCCACTTTCCAGCCCGCCTTCCAGCTCAAGAAGGACCAGGTGGTGCTGCTCAACACCAGCTACTCCCTGGTGGCCTGCGCCGTCTCGGTCCACTCGGCAGGTAGGCCCCCAGGTCTGAGGACAGGCCCTTCGCGCGTGCGCTGTCAGCCTCGGGGCCCTGTGACCTAATGACTTGGCCAGGCGGCCCTGCGAGCTCGGTGCTGTCACTACCCCGCGTCACAGATGAGGAGACCAGGGCCCTGGAGAGGTGAAGTCCCCCATCCAAGGTCACACAGCCGGGAAGTGGGAATGTGGGATCCAAACCCAGCCACTCCCCACCCCAGCGCTGTCCACTAGAACTTTCCACAGGGCTGGGATGTTCCAGATCTGCTGTATCTGCTATAGCTACCACCGGTAGCCACTTGACTGTGGCTCATGTGACCAAGGAACTGAGTTGTTAAATTTAATTTTAGTCATTGTTACGTTCAGGTAGTCACATGTGGTCAGTGGCTACCATGCTAGACAGACAGTGCAGTGCGTTCTTCTCTGCAAAAAGAGAAATGTTGATTAAAAATTTCAGGGAGTGGTTAGTGGACAGACAGCCTTCTTACATCTTTGATGATCGCAGAAATGCCAGTGAAAATCAGGTGATGTCCCCCAGCAGAGTGGCAGATGTTAAAAAGCTGGATAATGCCACTGGCTGGTGGCAGCGTGGGGCCCTGGGGGCTCTCCCGCTCTCCCAGGGCCTTATGGCAACAGAGGTGCCTGTGGCCCAGCAGCGCTGCACCCAGACATGTCTGAAGGTTTGGTGGCGGGAGCCAGGGGCTGCCTGGTGTCCATCGTGGGGTTTGGGGAGGTAGGACAGGGTGGGCGCTTCCCTTGGGTCAGCAGGGAGAGCCCCAGCGTGCACATCTGTGGAGAGTGTACCTTAAAGACATGTTCAAGTGCAGAAGAAACACAAGAAGATCTATCACCTGATAGTGATACCACTTGTATTTAAATTTAAAACGTGTTCCAGTTTTGCCAGAATGCAGTCAAATAAAGATGCCCACTGGGAATTCCCTGGTAGTCCAGTGGTTAGGACTCTGTGCTTTCACTTAGGACCCGGGTTCAGTCCCTGGTCGGGGAACTAAGATCCTGCAAGCTGCGCGGTGCAGCCAAAAAAGATGCCCACTAACTGCATTTAAAATGGTTGTCCCTGGGGGTGTGAGGGGCATGGACATGAAAAGAGGATTCTATGTATATAACTAAGCCCACAGACCAGCAAGGGGCAGGGTGCTTTGTCCTCAGGCCTGTCCAGGGGCCTCCCACCCCTGCCCTGGCCACCTGTGCCGGCATGGGCAAGGCCCTGCTTCTCGCCAAGCCATGAGCCCCCAACAAGCCAGGGCTGGATGGGGCCGCCACCCCCTGCCCCGTTAGGAAGGACCACATGGGACGGGATTCAGCCCGTGCGCACACAGCCCAGGTGAGGGGCATTGTCATCAGTGTTTAACACTCATCTCACCCTAGGAGGGCACTCACACAGAAGGGGAGTTTTGACTTGAACATTTTCCACTCATTCCCCCTCCCCTCCGGAAGAAGTGCCACCACTCTGGCAGACAGGAGTTCGTTGGCAGACTTGTATTATCTCTCAGTGTGACCTCGGACAAGTTTCTCTGAGCCTCGGTGCCGAGTCTGAACAGGGAGGACAGTTCCCCTCTCCAAGGGTTGCTTGAGGGGGGCCCAAAGGCAGCAGGGCAGGCAGAGCCCAGCGCCTGGCCATGGTGCTGCTCAGGGAACGCGTTGGGTTCTCCACACTGACATTGCCCAGAGGGGGATCTGCCTCCAGTCAGATGGATTCATAGAGGCCTGGGATTCGGGCAGTCTGTGCCTGTGCTGGTCTGGCTCGCGTTGGGAAGGACAGAGGGCTGTGTGGTAAACTGTCAAACTTAAGTGGCTTTTATCTGGTATGATGATGACATGTCAGCTTACCAAGGGCAGGGATTTTTGTCTGTCTTGTTCACTCCTGTGTCCTCAGTGTGTGGCATACAGCAGATGCTCAAGAGTAAGGTTTGAATGAACGTGATTGTGTGTGTGTGTGTAAAAGTCCTTTTTCCCTTTTGGGTGTTTCAGACTGATCTCAGAATATGTAAATCTTCTAGAGGCGTCTCCTCATGGTGGATTTCTAAGAACCCCCCAGCATAATGAGGGAGATCGGAAGAGCATTCTGGACTTGAACTCATCTATTGACCCCTTTCCCACATCCATCACTTTTTATTTTTATGTTCCAGGTGATAGCAGCTTCTGCCAAATCCTGTACGACCACACCACCTACCCCCCGGCCCCTCCCAGCCCCCCTGGGCCCCAGAGCCCAGAGATGCCCCCTGTCCTCCCCACCCTCTGCCCCGAAGCGGCCCCAGCCCGGCCCTCTGGGGCCCCCGAGCACTCGCCTGCCATCGCCAAAGCCAAGGAGTTTGTGGCTGACATCTTCCGCAGGGCCAAAGAGGCCAAGGGTGGGACCTCAGAGGAAGTCCGGCCACCCCCTTGCCCGGGGCCCTCGAGCAGCCGCTGCCGCCTGCCCTCTGAGCCCCTAGCCCCAGGTGGGGAGGCGGTGCCCCGGGACAGCCCCCTTGCAGCAGAGGTGCCCGCCTCCGAGCCTGGATACGTCAACTACACCAAGCTGTATTATGTGTTGGGGTCCGGTGAGGGGACGGAGCCAGAGGATGGTGAGCGGGGAGCCCACCTGGTGGGGTCCCAGGCGTGGGAGGCTGGCCTGGAGGGGCCTCTAGGCCTCCCACCGCCATCCCTACCCCCACATCCTGCCCCCTCAGAGTTGGAGGATGACAAGATCTCCCTGCCCTTCGTGGTGACTGATCTCCGCGGCCGCAACCTACGGCCCATGCGGGAGCAGGCTGCCGTCCAGGTTGGTGCTGGCAGCGGGCAGGCCAAGGGGCAGCTCGCGGGGGACCTGCTGGGATGGCAGTTGGCGCAATCCTCCCCCTCCCCCTCTGCCCACTGTCCACAGGGTCAGTACCTGACAGTGGAGCAGCTCACGCTGGACTTCGAGTATGTCATCAACGAGGTCATCCGCCATGATGCCACTTGGGGTCACCAGTTCTGTTCCTTCAGCGACTACGATATTGTCATCCTGGAGGTGGGCCCAGGTGTCGGGCAGGGCAGGCCCGGGGCCTCCCAGCTCTGGACAGCACTCTCAGTACGTGTCACCATCCACACCCCGCCCCCCAGGTCTGCCCAGAAACCAACCAGGTCCTCATTAACATTGGCCTGCTGCTCCTGGCATTCCCGTCCCCCACCGAGGAGGGCCAGCTCCGGTGAGTGGGCAGGGACCCCACCCTCACCCTTGCCCAGCAGGGCCCTGCACTCAAGACCTCTCAGTGGGGGGGAGGGGGGATGTGAGAAGCCTCCCCCTGCCCACCAAAACTTGGATTGGCCACTGCATTACTGCTCCAAAGATAAAGGCCCCTCTGGGTAGCCTGGGTTCAAGCTCAGGGACCCCGTGGTCCCACTACCTCTCTCCTCTGCTCACCATCCCTCCCTGCTGTAGACCAAAGACCTATCACACCAGCCTCAAGGTGGCATGGGACCTCAACACGGGCATCTTTGTGACAGTCAGCGTGGGCGACCTCACTGAGGTCAAAGGGCAGACCAGGTGAGGCAGGGCCGGGGGCCAGGGCTGGGGGTGGGTTGGGCCAGGGTGAGGAGAACTGCTCACCCCCTCTCCCTCAGCGGCAGCGTCTGGAGCTCATACCGCAAGAGCTGCGTGGACATGGTCATGAAGTGGCTGGTGCCTGAGAGCAGCGGCCGTTATGTCAACAGGATGACCAACGAGGCGCTGCACAAAGGTGGGCCCCGTGACCCGACGACAGTCCGGGACTGAGGTCCTTATCCTGGGGCCAGGCCAGGCCCAGAGCACGCACTAATTCCTAAGTGTTGCTGAATGGAGGAGCACATTGGCTGAGCTAGTGGACACCGTGGCGTTGGGTGAGGGGAGGGCAGCCCAGGCCAAGGCCAGGGGGCCAGCTCAGGTGTGGCACCTGGGGGCCCCCGGCCTGTCATTCAGTCAGTCATTCAGCAGACATTTTATTGAAGGGCTGCAGGCAGGAGGCAGAGACAACTTCGCAGGGTGCCTGCCTTCCAGAACCTTCTGGGCCCATATCAAGTTGGGGAAAGAGGCCTCTCCTGCAGCCTGGGCAGGCCAAGGTTCCAAGGCTTTGTCCCCACCCTTCCCTGCAGGGTGCTCACTGAAGGTTCTGGCAGACAGTGAGCGATACACGTGGATTGTGCTGTGAGGGCCCGGCCGCCCTGGACACTGACTCCAACTACCTCCGCGGCCCGGGAGCTGGCCGCCTTCCCGGCAGCCTCTGCCGGCCGGCCGATGACCGGCACTAGTGTTAGGCTGCGGGGAGGGGGCTGGGCGGGGCAGCCCCTGGTGGCCTGAGAGTCTAGATGCTTCTTATTTATGCCTATTTAAGTTGGAAAGGGGCAGAGGGAGGGAGCCCCCTGCCCCACCAGCCTTGAGCGCCCGCCTTCACCCTAAGCTGGGCATGGGCCCTCGTTCCTCGCGAGTTTGCCCCTTTTCTCGGCTACAGGTGTGGACGTTGCCCCCCTACCCCCACCCCAGGGAGGCCAGATGGATCCCATACCCCTGCCCTGTCCACCCCCAGCCTCTCCCCCGACCTGAGGTGGTGAACCTCGTGGCCGTCACACCTCCCCTTCCCGGCCCTGTTGTTCCTCTTCACATAATAAATGTTTTATTTCTGAACCTCACTGAGTTCCCTTTACTGCCTGCCTCTCAGGGGCTCGGGGCCCAGCTGGAGCCCCCAGCCCCAAGGTTCCCACCAACGCCCGGCAAGTCAGCAGTAGCCAAATATCACAGCGGAATTTATTGTGTTTTAAGAAAGACTACAAAAAGGTAGAAAACAGCTCGGCACACTAGACTACCACACGCGTGGACACTTTCACCACCAGGAGAAGGGAGGCCCCGAGGGGTAAGGAGGGGGAGTCGGCAAGCCACCCCAAAAGCTGTAGCACACGGAGCACACAAAATAGTGATTTTTATACAACAGATCAGGTTTGTTTTTTTTTTTTCTTTTTTTCGCTTTTTGCCATAAACATCTATCATCTCACAGGTTGAAAACACTGAGAAAACCGGAACAGATAAGGCCATGATGGTTGGAAAAAAACCCAACAAGTTACCGACTCCGCTCAGGCGGCGCTCACAAATCGCACAATAGTCATGTGGAGGGCGGGGATCGCACGCATGGAGGAGAAGCATGGTCTCCAGGGAGAGTAGGAGCATAGAGATTCCATTACAAACCAGCGGCGAGGAGGGCCCAGGATCTGAGCGAGCGGAGCACCCAGCCCTGGCTGGGGCAGGCATGGGCACTTCCGGGCCCGCTGCCTGCAGCAGGTCCCTCCGGGCTTGGCGCCCGGTCCAGCCTGCTGCTCTTTGGAAGCTGGAGGTGGTGCCCCTTCTGCCCTCCCCCTATCCAGGCCGGGCAGTGGCCCCCTCTAGGGCTGCGGGGCAAGGGAGGGCCCAGCTCTGGAGATGCGACACCCACAGCTTTAATTGCACTTATACCAAGGAGTGGGAAGCGGTGGGGTTGCTGGGGGAGAGATCCCGGGGCTGCTGCTGACAGTGGCGGGTCCCCAGGTGATGCCCACCTGCGCCCACCCGGGGCTCAGGGCTGGGCCTAGGACAGGCTGTGCAAAGCCAGCGAGCTGAATAAGTTAACAGTTCCGCGAGGGAGGGGGGCCTGCCTGCCTGCCCCCTGGGGGGGTGGGGGTGGGGGAGATGCTGCAGCCTTTGGGGCCAAGGGGCCAAGCTGGCTGCCCCAGGGGGCACCTGGGCACGTCGGCGGGTTCCTTAAGGCACGTCTTTTGTGTCAGAGTTTGCAGCTGCGGCTCCGCCCGGCCCTGTGATTGTGCCCGCCCCATCCGGGGCAGGGACCCCCTTACCTTCCCTGTCTCGGAGGCCCCCTCCCGGCCCCGGCCGAGGCTGGAGCGGTGACAGCGAAGCCACAGAAGCTGTGAGGGACCCTGGCGAGGAGGGGCAGCAGGGTAGGGCGGGCGGGGCGGGGCGGGGGGGTGGTGTGGGGGGATGGCGGAGGCCACGGGCTTAGCTGGAGGGCAGCGCCTGCACGAAGAGGCCGCGTGCGTCTGTCCGCGCCAGCTTGGCCGGTGGCTCCAGAGCCTCGGGGCCCAGCGCGGGCGACTCGCCACCGGCCGCGAGCGAGATGTCCTGCGGCAGCTCGTCCTCGCTTTCCTCCTCCTCTTCCTCCTCCTCGTCTGGGGTACACGGACCAGGCCTGGCTCAGAGCGGGGCGGCGGCGCCACCAGGCCGCCACATGGCGCCCCAACCGCCGCCTCCTCCACCCCAGCCTCGCTGTACGCCGCCCCCTGGACTCTGGCCCTGGGTAGGGGCACGCTTTACCTACCTTTGTCCGGGTCCAGGGGGTTCAGCGAGGTGGCCAGGTTGGCGAACTGGAAGGAGGGGAGAGGAGAAGGAATGAGGGTCCTGCCTAGGGGCGCCCCGCCCGTGCCCTCAGCGGACCCGCCGTGCGCACCTCGCCCATGACGGCAATGGGGGTCTCGCCCTTGGCCTGGGCCACGCGATGCTCGATCAAGTAGTACATGTACTCATCGTAGAGCAGCCGTATGAGATGGAAGGAGCCGAAGCTGGCGGCGCTGCGCAGAGTCAGGTCCCGGATCACCATGGAGCTGGGGGAGGCGACAGAGGAAATCCTCAGGCCGGGCCCCGCCCCGCGCCCCTCTTCCCTGCCGTAAGGACCCCAGGCCTGAGCAAGCCCAGCTACCACCGCCCGGCCCCGCACAGGCTTCCCGGTCAGAGAGGGAAGGCGTCCCTCAGAGAGGGAGGAGGGCCCTAGCCCCGCCCACCACCAGCAGGACCCTCGACTTCCTAAAAAGCACCCGAGTCCCCCAGGGGGTGGGGCTTTCTCTGGTCCAGCCAGAGAGGGTGGGGCTGGGACCCTCATCCAGCCCCACCCTCCTCGAAGAGGCGGGGCCTTCACTGGTCCCATTTTGGCCTGATCCCAAAGCAAAGGAGCCTTCTCTGGGTCCGGCCCTGGTGGGAGGAACGTCCTCCCGCCCAGCCCCTTCCCCGCCCGCAGCCCGCCCAGCCAGCGCGCACCTGTAGAAGGACCACTTGAGGAGGAAGAGCTTAGCGGCCTTGGGAAAGCCGGCGCTGCCCTGGTAGGGCTTAAGCACTTGGCTCACGACGCCGTCCAGCCAGGCCGCCCACTGTTCCAGTGAGTTCTGCTGCTGCAGAGTCACTTTGAAGTCCTGCTCCAGCCGCTGCACCACGCGGTCCTCGCAGCGGCACACCCACGAGGCCTGCTCCTGGAACACAGCGGGCGGGTGCCCGGGGCTCAGCCGCCGCCCCGGGCCCGAACCGCCAGGCCGCCCCGCGCTCGCCGGCCCCGTGCACGCTCACCTGCACGTTGGCGAAGTCCACGCGGTTGAGGTCGCTGAGCATCTGGCTGATCTGCGCGGTGTTCTGCAGCACAGCGCGCGCCGCCTGCGCCAGGTGGTTGAGTGACGTGTAGCGCCGCAGGGTCTGCGCGAAGGCGCCGGCCGCTGCCACCTGTGGGGCCCAGGGCTTGTGGCTTCCGCGGAACCCACCCTGCGCAGTCCCCTGCCCCACCCAATGCGACCTCTCTGAGCCTGTTTCTTTCTCCTAAAAGGGAGGAATGTACCTTGTTGCTTTCGTTGGGAGATCAAAGGGTCGGGATTTGCAAACTTTGGGCGACCACCCACTCAAAGAATGCCTCCAAAAAGATCAGTGTATTGTATCTGAACAGCACTATGAAAGGACACAAGTAAACCTCGGAGGACACTGCCCAAAAAGGGCACTGCTTCCATAACCTTTGGTTTCATTTTGTTTGTATTATTCCCTTGAACATCAGCTCCGGGAGGGCCGGAGTTTTGTGCATCTTGGTCATTGCTGTGCTCCCAGCACTCAGAACCATGCCGAGCACACAGCAGGTGCTCAATAAATGCGTGTGGAATAAATGAATGAATACATAAGCCTTGCCCGTTCTGAAGGGCTCCCCCGGGATCCAGCTTCTACTCTCTCCACAGGCCCCCAACCCCAGCCCTGTGTCCAGCGTAATCAGGGGTCATTCTTCAGATATCCCTTCTGTTCAGCTGTCTTGTTGGCATTTTCAGGACTTTGAAAACAAACTTTTTTTTCTCTTTTTTTTTTTTTTTTTTTTTGCTCAAGAGCAAGCACACCCCATCTAATTCCTCACATCTTGGTAGTTAGTGAATGTGCAGCACTGACGAAGAGGGCTATTCTGTTTCCTTATAGATGTTTTTGTTTTTGGTTTTTTTGTTGTTTTTTTTAAGATTTTATCTCTTTCTGAACACCTAAAGCACCTTCTGTTGAAGCTCTCTGAAGAGAACTACTTCAAGTGTGCATTTGGTTTTTATTTTTTTAAGATGCTGTGTTGCATACAAAAACCCCACACACAGGTTGTGTTTCAGAAGCGGGCTCCTGAGGAAGCTGGTTTGTAAAGACAACGCCCAAAGCTCACTCTGAGGGGACAGACACGGAGACAAATCTTACCGCCTCTGTCAGGCAGAGGAGACCAAGGCTCCCAGCCGCCCCCAGCCGGAAGGGAGGCCCCGGGCTGTGGGCCAAGCTGGCCCCTCAGACCCCCTCACGCCCTCACCTTCACCCGCAGCATCTCCTCGGGTATGTTCACCATGGCGTGGGTGAGCCAGCTCTCCAGGCTCTTGGCAAAGTTCCGGATCGCTTGGGTCAAGGCACCTGTGGGCGGTAGGGGGGCTGGTCAGGACTCAGGGGTGGGGTGGGGTGCGGGGACCGGGGGGCCGTGCACTTACTGGGGATGGGCCGCAGCACGTCGGGGATGAGGATCTCCACCAGGCCCTGGTACAGCACGTTGTCACAGTGCTTGGTCCACTGGAGCACGGGCTCGAACTTGGAGAGGAGCACCAGGCTGGCCTTGGGCAGCCGCTTCTCGGCCTCATCATGCCTGTGGGCACCCACCCCACCTGGGGGTCACGAGGACATTCCACCGTCCTGTACCCAGGGTCAGAAGGGCACAGCACCCTCACCCCACCCTGGGGTCAGGCAGGTACTCTCTGTCTCTGGAAGACCCCCGGGGTCAGGTTGACACAGACCCCACTGCCCCCAGGGTCAGACAGGGATCTTAACACCGTGCACATTGGGGCACAGGCATCTACCCACCGCAGGGAGGAAATGGCTTGGTGGGGCACACCATCCCAAACACCGAGCATCAGACCGGTACCAATGCACACTCTGGAGGCGGGCTCAGAAGGCCATGTGCACCCCACAAACTGCAGGGGTAGAGAGGAGCCCCCACTCCTGCATGAAGTCTGAGGTCTGGCCACCCCAGCCTTGGGGGCTGACTCACATGGTACCCAACCCCCTCCCTTCCTCCCCCCTCCCCCAAAGGCACTCACACAGCCAGTGGCGGTGCCTCGCTGGGCTGGCTCAGGTTGTACCTCCAGAAGGTTTTCCACAGCGTCTCCACCAGGGTGAACTGCAAGTTCACCATGACATCGACGATGGCCTGTGGGGGAGGCTGGATGCTCAAGGGGGCTGAGCGGCAGCGTGGCCCTTCCTCGCCCCTGCCCACTGCCCAGATGCCCTACCTCACAGTGTTCCCGGTACAGGACCTGGAAGGCCTTGATGTCCCCAGGCCCGATGCCTTCGGGCAGCACTTTGCCCTGGAGGTCGAGCTCTGAGAAGTCAGGGAGGCTCCTCGAGGCATCTGGGGGCAGCAGAGGAGACACCGTGAGCCCCTTCATCCCCCAGCTGCCTGCCCCCTCGAGCCTCATCCTGGGATCCTACTAAGTTGGCACCACTTTGCTACCAAGCAGAAGTTCCCCCAGGTGCAGTGGGGGCGAAGAGGTTCCGGGAGGGCAAGTGAACCATCTGCACACTCTCCGGGGGCCACAGACCCTGCCCTGGGCCCACCCCCGAGTCCAGGGAGCCCTCACCCAGAAACTGCTGGTACTGCTGGACCTGGGCGCTGATGTCCGACAGCCCAGTGGCCTGCTGTGGCCCCACGGCCACACCGTTGGTCATGCCCTCCATCTTCTGGATGG
The DNA here is from genome assembly GCF_028564815.1 of Eubalaena glacialis. NCBI lineage: Eukaryota > Metazoa > Chordata > Mammalia > Artiodactyla > Balaenidae > Eubalaena > Eubalaena glacialis. Next base: position 177,991,199 of record NC_083719.1, read on the forward strand.
GTTTGAGCCTGGAGAAGGGATAGGCAGGGGACTGGAGTGGGGATGGGCTGCCATGCCTTCCCCTGCCCGCCAGCACCGGGCCAGCCCTGCCCTCCTACCTCTGTTTTTGCGAGAAGGGTTGGCCCCGCATGGCCATGTGCTGCTGGTCCTCCATCAGCCGCAGCAGGGGTGAGCTGGCCTTGATGCGCAGGCCATAGTAGTGGTACTTGGAGTTGCCCCTGGGAGGGAGGCAGAGGATGAGGGCTGGGCTGGGGGTGGTCACCGATCGTCCACCAGGAGCTTCACATCACACCTGCCTCCTCTCTGCTAGGGGGCCGAACAGAGCCCAGGGGGTGAGACCCATATTTCCACAGAGCTGGGGGTGCTGGGCTGGGGAAGCCACAGGGACTATGGGTGCCAGGAGAGGCCCCCAACTGCAGACTGAGCTCTGTGAAGACAGGGCCAGAGTCAGGGGCAGGCACTTAGCAGGTATTTGCTGCCTGCTAGTCATAACAATTTGCCAGGCACTGTTCTGAGCACTTAGCATGTTCGAATCCACGTGTTCCTCATCCCTACCCTGTGAAGGGTACTCCTAGCATCCTAGATTGACAGCTGAGGAAACTGAGGCACAGAGACATGCAGTACTTTGCCCAAGGTTCTGCACGTACACGTGCATGAATGCGTGAATGAGGTGATGTCTAAGGCCTAAGCTGGGAGCTGGAACCAAGAGAAGAGCGGGGCTCAGCCTGGAGAGGTGTGGGGGATTGCAAAGGAGAGGCAGGGAAGAGCGGGTTCACGGGAGGGCTCCTTGCTCCTTCCTACATGGATTCACTGACTCATAGGCCCTGATTAAGCACCGACTGTGTGTAGCCCCTGCACTCTCAAGGGACGTGCATTTCAGCATTGGAAGACAGATCAGAAAGGAGAAGTAACGTAAAAGGCATGTTGGATGGTGCTCAGTGCTAAGGAGAATAAAGTAAGGGGGGTGGATGCCAAGGAGGTGAGGGAAGGCTGAAGTTTTAGTTAAGGGGGTCAGGGGACGTTTGAGTCAGGAGATGGGGAAAGGCACGTGAGGCAGAAGGCACAGCAGTGCAAAGGCCCTGAGGTAGGAGCATGCAAGTGTCAGAGGAGCTGTGAAGAGGTCAGTGGGGCTGGAGTGGAGTGAGCGAGGGGACAAGGGGAGCTGAGGACCTCGATAACTTAGGGTGAGGTTGGGCCTTGTGGCTGCTAGGGACTGTCAGGGGCAGGTGGCCCCACCTGGTGCCGAGGCGTCGGGTGCGCAGGCCCATGAAGACAGAGCGGATGAGCTTGCCGAAGGAGGCGGCGTTGACGGGCTCCAGCTTCTGCTCCTGGCAGTGCAGCAGGTAGTGGCAGTAGAGGGTGCTCCGAGGCAGGCTCACGCCCTCGGCTGTCTCATAGTTGTCCAGGAGCCACTGGACCTGGGGCCCGAGGAGGGATGGAAGAATGCTAAGAATTGCTTCCATTTCTCAAGTGCTCGTTGCTAAGCGCTCTCTATATTTATTTCTGATTGTGATCTTGACAACCACACTGGAGAGGGTGTCATATCACAATCACCCATGGGAACTAAATCCAGTGGAACTCTCTAGAACTGCACTGTCCAAATCAGTCGCCACCAGCCACATAGAGCTGTTAAATTAATTTACACTGAATGGAAAAAGCCAACGTCAAAAGGTCATGTAAAGTATGAGTCCATTCATAGAACATCCTCGAAATGACAGCATTAGAGAAATGGGGAACAGATTCGTGATTGCCGGGGGTTAGGGATGCTGGGAGGGAGGAGGGCAAGGGTGACTAAAAAGGGTTAGCAGGAGGGGTTTGTGGTGACGGAACAGTTCTGCATTTTGATTGTGATAGTGGTTTCCCAAACCTACCCATGTGATAAAAAGACACAGAAGTAGACACCCTCACATTGTAACAATGTCAGTTTCCTAGCTAGATACTGTACTACAGTTACGTAAAATGTAATTAGTGGGGTAACCTGGGTGAAGGGTCCACAGGGATCTCTGTACTATTTTGCAGCTTCTGTGACTATAATTCTTTCAAAATAGTTTTTTAAAAAAACAACTCAGTTCCTGGGATCTTGAAACTCACATTTCAAGTGCTCAATAGCCTCATGTGGCCAGAGGCCTCTGCACTAGGCAGCACAGAGAGAAAATATTTATCACTGGAGGATGTTCTGTCGGACGTCACTGGTCTAGCGAAGCATGTTTTCAGGACCCATTAGGGAGTCATGAAATCAGTTATGTGGGTTATGACCAGCATTAAAATATTAGACTTAGAAGCCAGGCTGCATGGGTGCGTGAGGGAGGTCCTGTCTTCTGAGAAACCTTCTGTCTTGGTTATGGGGTCCACAATGGGTCGCCATGGAGAGGGCGATAGTTAAAAATGAGGGGAAGGGACTTCCCTGGTGGTGCAGTGGTTAAGAATCTGACTGCCAGTGGAGGCGACATGGGTTCTATCTCTGGTCCGGGAAGATCCCACATGCCGTGGAGCAGCTAAGCCCATGTGCCACAACTACTGAAGCCCGCCCGCCTAGAGCCCATGCTCCGCAATGAGAGAAGCCACCGCAATGAGAAGCCCGCGCACCGCAACGAAGAGTAGCCCCTGCTCACTGCACCTAGAGAAAGCCCACGCACAGCAATGAAGACCCAACGCAGCCAAAAATAAATGAATGAATGAATAAAAACAAAACAAAACAAAAAAAAAACGAGGGGAAGCCATCGCTCCAGACGCCAAGCTCCAAGAGGACGGGGACCACCCCAGGACAACCCACCAATAGTCACAGAGCTGGTGAGGGGCCCAGTAAGGATTAGGATCTAGGGCTGCTCCACAGAGCCCCGCTGGCAGAGGAAGGTTATCTCGCTGCCTTCGGGATGGACACAGAACCTTGCTCGGGGCAGCTCCTTGCATGGTGGTGCCTGCATCTCCCTCCCCTTGCTATCTATCCACCATCACCGGTTACTATCAGAGTAGATGACACTTCTTGGGTAATAGCTCCAAGAGCGTCATGCATATTAGCTGAGGCCCAGAGAGGCTGAGTAACTTGTCTGAGGCCACACAGCGAGGATTCAATCCCAGGGCATCTTCACCTGAGCACCCTGACACCAGGCTACCCAGGCTCCTGCTGACGGTGGCCAGCAACCACCATCCACCACCCACCACTCCCACCCAGGGTCCCCCTCCCACCCCTGCCTCCCCTGGGGCCTGGGTTGGCACTTACAGTGGCTGGTGAGGCACGGGTGGTGTGGGAGTAGGACTGGCTGGCACTGCCCAGCATGTAGCCGCCTTGGATCACGTAGGTGCCCGCTCCGCTGCCACTGCTGCTGCCACTGCCACCGCCCCCGCCACCGCCTCCCCCGCCGCCACTGCCGCCGCCGCTGCTGTTGCTGGCCCCACTCCCACTGCTGGTGGAGCTGGCGACGACCTGGCTGCCGGACACGTACATGGGCACAGAGCCACTGCTGGCCACCGCCTGGGAGGTGGCAGGTGTGCTGACCTGGGCAGCCGTGCCCGCGGCCTCGTAGTAGCTGGTGCCCGCCGTCTGCGTGTACAGCGGCGTCTCGGGGTAGGGGTAGGTGCTGGAGCGGCTGTGAAAGAAGTAGAGGGAGGGAGTCAGGGGAAAAGAGCTGGGTGGCACAGGGGCATGACTGAGGGGGCCCTGCAGCGGGGGAAGAAGGAGAGCGGGAAGCAACAGCCCCGGGTATCACCCCAGGTGCATGATGGGCAAATTTTCACTTAATCCTCAAAGCGGCCCCCTGACTTGGGAGTCCCTACTTCAGATGGGAGGAAGTGGAACTGGAAGAGCTAAGTAACTTGCAATAGGCTACACACTTCAGTCAATCATAAAAAGAACTACTGAGGGAATTCCCTGGTGGTCCAGTAGTTAGGACTCACGCTCTCACTGCCAGGGGCCCGGGTTCAATCCCCGGTCAGGGAACTAAAATACCACAAACCACGCAGTGCAGCCAGAAAAAAAAAAAAAAGAACTATTGAGTGCCTGCTGTATGCTGGGCACTGTTCTAGGTACGCTGGACCCAACAGTGGATGAGAGAGAAAAGGTCCCCCCCAGGGGAGTTAATGCCTTAGCGAGAGAGCCAGAGGAGAAGCCAAGTGCAAAGGTAAATTGAGGGCACTTCGGAAGCTGGTACGCACCAAGGTACATGAGGCAGGATGAGGGTGCTGGAGAAGCGGGGGCTCTACTTCTAAATCCAGCAGCCGTCACCCTGAGGGGCTGGTCAACAATGACTATCGGGGTACAGATGTGTTTCCCTTTGACCCAGAAACCCACCCCACCCCGGAGAGTTCTCCAGCTATCCCAGGATCTGCATCAGGTCACACGAGTTCAAGGCTGCAAATCGTAGCAAGAGAGTAAAAATGACTGGGGGGTGGGGGGGTCCATCTTTAGTGGGATGTCAAGTTAAAAGGTGATGGAATCCTACACAGAGGTGAGAGAGGAGGAAGAAGGTCTTGGGGTCCTGCCAAAGAACAAGCTCCAGAACATTCGGTTAGGTGAACAAAAGAGGCAGGGAAGGGTGCAGAGAGTGGGAAGAAGGGGGAGATTACATGGCATTTCGTATCTATATCTGCCATCTGTGAGGGTGGAGGGCCCGTGGACTGGGGGCAGGCACTTCACCAAACGTGGCTGGACACAGTTTTGATTTTTGAGCCCTCTCAATGCATTAGTGATTTAAAAACATAAGTTAAATTTTTAGAATCCAGAAAGGGAGGGAGGCCCGTCAGGAGTGGCCTGGCTCAGAAGGTGCTGAAGGACGCAGCGGAGGGAGTCTTGGGGGCCTCTAGGGGCAGCGAGGAGAGGGACTGGGGTGCGGGATGTGATCACTTGACGTGCGCAGCATTGCCCACCAGACACCAGGATGCAGCTCTTGATCACTGTGCCCTGGTTCGCATCAGTCCACATCTACTGCACGAGTGACACCAAGAGTGCGTGACCTGAGCAGGGACTGGTAAGTGCCCACGCCCCCCTCGGCAGGAGCCAAAGCCAGCCCAGCACCCTACACGCAACACGTGCTCCCAGAAAACATTGCTTTGGTAACCGTTTGCTGAATGAATGAATAAATGAATGTGTGTATCTCTGGACACAAGCTGGACAGGGCCAGGGACGGAGGCCCAAGGGCTGTGGCTTTGGTCAGTGTGGGGACCTGGACCAGCAAAGGGCTGGGAACATGGTAATGACCCACTATGAGGGAGAGACAAGATACAGTGTCCTCAAAAACTTCACATAGCAGAAGAATCTGATGGCAACGATGGACTCCGTGTGATCAAACACATAATCACAGAAGGAAGAATTGAACCAGAAGCAAAAGACAGACCAGGACTTCCCTGGGGGCGCAGTGGTTAAGAATCCGCCTGCCAATGCAGGGGACATGGGTTCGAGCCCTGGTCCGGGAAGATCCCACATGCCACGGAGCAATGAAGCCCTTGCGCCACAGCTACTGAGCCTGCGCTCTAGAGCCCGCGGGCCACAACTACTGAGCCTGCGTGCCACAACTACTGAAGCCCGTGCGCCTAGAGTCCACGCTCCGAAACAAGAGAAGCCACCACAATGAGAAGCCCGCGCACCACAACGAGGAATAGCCCCTGCTCACCGCAACTAGAAAGCCCGCGTGCAGCAACGAAGACCCAATGCAGCCAAAAATAAATAAATAAATAATTTTATTAAAAAAAAAAAAAAAAGAAGCAAAAGACAGACCAGGAGAGGCAGAAGAGCCCCTGGGGGCCCTCGGGAGCCCGGCTCCTCTTTGGAATGTCCTCTGTGGCCCCTGCCAGCTCTGGTCAACTGCACAGATAAGAGAGACCGGCAGCACTGGAAATAAATCAACAGAACTATGAGGCAGCTGGATGCTACAGATCACGACTCAGGTGCCGGGGTCACACCCTTTGGGGTCAGCCACAGCATCAGGACCCAGAGACCAAGTCATTCCATGAGCTAATCCACCCCCAGTGTCATGCCCACAAGAACAGGTGGCAGGGACATAAAAAAATCAGGCAAATACAAAAAAAGCCAAATGAAGCTTCCAAAAACTGAAACAACAACTAGAGAGACTATAAGCCCTGGAATTGGGGAGATCCTTCTCCATGGTAATATGTATGGAGCATCCCCAGCAAGGAGCCAGAGCCGGGGTTACGGCAGGCCTGGGGCTGACAGCTGCCTGATGTGGCACATGCGGACGCTGAGCTGTGTGCAGCACCAGTGAGTGGAAGTCACCTACGTGTCGGCTGGGTGGGGACTGGCTATGTCATTCATGCTGCGGCTGTATGCTGGAGTATCACACAGCGTTAAAGAGGGTGACTGGGACCCGCACGGTCGAAGAGCTTCGAGCTACGTGGCAGGGGAAGAGATAGGGGACAGAACACGCTGCCTCTATTTCTGAACAAAGAAAGGGGGTAATTTCTATTCTCAGAGTATCTCTGGGAGAAAACAAAGAAATGGGCCACAGCATCCCCTCTGGGGCAGGGTTGGGGGTCAGGAGTGAAGGAAACTTTTTTTTCACAGTTTAACATTCCCTATTCCTTAGAAATTTTTATCTTGTAAAATTAAAAAAAAATTTTTTTTCCATTTTTGTTTTCTGTTTTTTTGCATAGAACCAGACCAACCTGATTCCAAAGCTCTTATGCTTTGCTGGGATGCCTTTCCCAACTTGCCAGGGTCCCCTCTGCTTTACCGCCACTTGAGGCCTTGAAGGCTGGCTGGTCCGCTGGGGGCTGGGGCCTCAAGGCCCAGGGGGTCCTGAGCAGACCCATGCCCCTCCTCCTGTCCCTTCCCCCAGTCCCCTCCCCACTCACATGGCGCTGGCCGTGTAGCTGGCATCACTGCCCTCCACATACTGCACTTGGCTGGAGTACACATGTGGGACTGGCACCTGCTGGAGCTGCTGCACCTGGCACAGGAAGAAGGGTACACAGAGGGTCAGGGGTGGGCCAGCTCCTCGCCTCTGCTCCTAAAAGTCTGGCAGCCCCCCAGCTGGAAGGCTGCGCTTCTGGGCTCTCTGAATACCCTGGATGGGGCCAGGGCTGGGAATCAGGCACAGCTGTGTCACAAGCCAGGATTCTCTGCTTGGGCTGGGGACAGTAAAGGTAGGGCCTGAGGTGCGCAGAGGGGACCCCAGACAGGGTCCTACCGTGGGCGTGAAAGCTGAAACCCAGGGGCAGAGCCAAGTCCTGGTACAAGGCTGTCACTAAAGCCGGAGCCTGGAACTACAAACATGGCTTCAGGGTTGGAGCCTGCATCAGGGACGGACCCCTGTCTACAGGGGCGGGGCCTAAAAACTTGAACTGGATGCTAGGGGCGGAGCCGGGGCCAGGGGTGGGGCACTGTTTGTGGGCCAGAATCTGGAACTACTGACAAAGTCTTAGGGGCGGGGCCTGAGTTCCCCACCCCATCCCCCACCCCAGTCTGTAGTGGCAGAGCCTGGGACCTGGAGCCCGATTTAGGGGGGATCAGAGGCGGGTCCCCAGACCGGCTGGGTGGAGGTGGGGTCTACAGGGCCTGCGGGGCCGGGCGCGGGCCGGGGTCGGCGGATCCCGCCCCCGCCCGCCCCTTGCACCCCGCCCATGCGTCCACCACCTACTTTGAGGGCCGTGGCGGCCGTGCCGAACACTAGCACTTGGGGGACTCTCTGGATCCTGACCCTCTGGTCGGGGCTGGCTCGGGCCGGGAGCCCGGGCAGTGGCTCGAGGACCACTTTCTGCTGCGGCAGGAGCAGGTGCGGGGGCAGCACGCCCACCAGCTCCACCCACTGCTCGGCGCCCGGCTCGTAATGGGGCGGCGGCAGCTCGGGGCTGCCTAGCTGCGGGGCCTCCCCGCTGCACGCTGGCGGTTCCGGGGCCAGCACGCCCGACCCGGGCCCAGGCGTGGGCGGCCGGGGCGGCGGCTCCGGTGGCGGCGTGGGCCGGGGCTCTTGCTGCTCTGCCTTCCTAGCGGGAAACTGACTGCCTGAGCTCTGGAGGACAAACAGAGACACTGGGGGGTCACCGGGGGCGGCCGCGGGTGGGGCTCCAGGCCTCCACCGCCCACGAGGCTGCTGAGCTCATTCAGCAACCCGACCAGAAGATCCCCACCCCGTGTGAGGGAAGGGAGAACCCAGATCTCTCTCAGCAAAACCTGGGCCTTAAACTGCTAGGTGCCCGGAAAGAGTAAGGCTCCAGGACCGGGTCCGCAGCCCAAGGCCAGAGGTGGAGCCCAGGATGGGGCTGGGGTTCTGAAGGCTCCAGCTGCCTCCCCACCTACCCACCCACATCCCCCCCGGGGAGCTCCACTCCCTCCCTGCGGCCTGAGGGGCCTGCACCCCTCCCCAGCTCAGCCCAGGCCTGGCCCCAGTTTGCCCAGAGGTAGGTGGGGGAGACACACACCTCTTGAGCCACGTGGACCGGCTGGAGCCCTTGCACTGTGAGCTGCTGCACGGGGCCAGCTTTGGGCACTTGTGGAGTGGCCTGGACCACGGACCTCTGGGGAAGGAAAGGCAAGTCAGACTATGGTAACGATGGCGATGATGGCTGCCCACCTGCCCCTGAGCACCACCCCCTGCCCACGTGAACTCATGTAAGCCTCACAGCAGCCCCGCAAGGAAAGACGCCACCTTTCTCCAGCTTTTCACTGCTGGCCCTGCACCAAGTGCCTTCCAGGTTCATTACCAGGTTGCCTCTGGGCGCCGTGTTACAGGTGTGGAACCCAGGCTCAACAAGGTGAGGCTGATGGGAAGTAGCACTGAGCTGAACTTGGGACTGACTGAGGGGTTCCCTGCTCTCTACCCCCACTCCCTACATGGGTTATCCCGCACGCCCATGATACTGGCTGTCCTTACTTCCATGCTATGGAGGGGATGCCGGCATCACCCTCAGGGCACAGAGTGAGGGACAGAGGCTGGGAGGCGGGAAGCTGCTGAGTGATGGGGCCGGGACTTGAACCCAGGCCCAGAGGTTCAGAGGGGCTGTGGTGCCAGGCAGGAGAATATCTATGAATCCTTCAGGGTGGGGTTTCTGCTTTCCTCCAGGGAAAGGGTCTATGGCTTTCATCCGGTTCTCCGAGGGATTGGGAACCTCCCAACCTGAGCGGTAACGACCAGATGGCAGACAGCCCTTGCCTCTTAACCTGCTCTGGCCGCCGTGGCTGGCAGCTCAGAGTGAGGCCTCCTTCAGAAGACTGGGCATGGTTTTGGAGGCTGAGGCCTCTCCCTGAGCCCCTTAGGGGCGAGCCAGGACTTGGCCTTGGGGCTTCCTCCAGGCAAATGGGCCCAGAGAGGCCAAGGCTGTTCCTCGAAGCTGTTTCCAGTGCCTGTTCAGTGTTAGGTGCTTTCCACGAGGACGCGCTTCATCCTCACGGCGGCCCCAACCACCCTGCTCCCAGGCCCTCGGGGAGAAGCCGTTATTTAGGTGAGAACGCGGAGTCTGGAGAGAAGCAGAGGTGCTTGCCAAAGGCCTAGGTGGCAGGCTGGGGCTGGACCCCCATCTGCTTGTCTCTCACAGGCCTTCCCCACTGCAACTCCCACTGACAACTGAAGGAGGATGCAGAGGCCACCTGGCCAGCACCCTCGCCCCTGCCACTGCCCGCCTTTGCCTGGCACCTCTTGGGTGACGGGGACACTCTGCTGGACGCCGTGGACTTGCAGCTGCTGAGGCACCGTGCCCGTGGGGGCCCCAGCCGTCTTGCTGGAGGAGCTATTGGCCTGCACTGGCGACCGCTGCAATGGAAGGAGACACGGTGTGTGTGTGGAGCAGCCGGGGCCTGACAAAACCCTGCTCGAAAGGGCTGTCCAGAGAGCTATTAGGGGAGGGCAGCAGCCACAGGGGACGTATCCAACCACCTAAGCTGGCAACCATCCTTTGCATCCAAATGCCTGGTCCCCACCGCAGCCCCAGTCATCCCAGATGCAAGGCTCAGAGTTCAGACCCATCTTCCCCAGCGAAGAGGGCTGGGACTCTAGCCTCAGCTCATGGGCCACCTGCTGCCTCCATCATCAGATGGGCTGCAGCCCTGACGTGAGAAAGGATAGGTGAGGGCACCCCTACTTTCCAGATGAGTTGCTGACGCACAGATGGGAAGGGACGTGTGCAGGGCCACATAGTTTTGAGTGGTGGCACCAGGTGCTGACCCCAGGTGGGCTGGCTGCAGAGCCCGATAGCTCTGGGCCGTGCTGTGTCACAGTGGGTATCATTAACTGTTTTACACATTTCTAACTCTGGGCTCAGTAGGCTCTGAGGGCCTTTCCAGAGTCCCCAGGACTGAATGGCTGAGCCAGGGATCTGACCTTGAGCTCCGACTGCTGACACCCATGCTCCCGGCCACCCACGGCTCGCCTGCCTCCACACCCTCACTGGTGTTCAGGGGCCCCTGGATTCCACCCTGTGGTCGGAGGAGGAACCTCTGCCCACCCTGTGGTCGGAGGAGGAACCTCTGCCCACCCTGTCAAGGGAAGAGGGGCCCACTTTGCCTCCTGGGATGCAGTGCCCTGCGCTGGAGCTTCAAGGCCCATCTTGACCCAGGGGAGAAGCTGCCTCCTCCTCCCGGAGCCGGGCTCAGCTCAGAGCCAGCAGGGCTAGGATCTGGCGGCCGAGCCACCCCACCCAGGGTCAACGAGGACTTGGGAGGAGTGAGTCCTGACTCCTCCGGGGAGAGGGGTGGGGAGGGTGGCCAAAGGGGCCGCCACCTACCTCAGGAGGTGAGTGCACCTGCTGCGTGCCATGCACCGTCAGGGAGACCTGGCCACTCTTGCCGCCCGGGACTGTGCTCTGCACCACCAGACGCTGTGTGGGGAGAGCCTGGAGCCAGAAGGGAGAAGGACCACAGCTCCTGACAACGGCCTGTGTGTTTTTTTTTTTTGTTTTTTTTTTTAAATAAATCTTTTATTTATTTTATTTATTTATTTTTGGCTGTGCTGGGTCTTTGTTGCTGCACACGGGCTTTCTCTAGTTGCAGTGAGCGGGGGCTACTCTTTGTTGCGGTGCGCGGGCTTCTCATTGTGGTGGCTTCTCTTGTTGCAGAGCACAGGCTCTAGGTGCGCGGGCCTCAGTAGCTGTGGCTCGCGGGCTCTAGAGCACAGGCTCAGTAGTTGTGGCGCACGGGCTTAGTTGCTCCGCGGCATGTGGGATCTTCCCGGACCAGGGCTTGAACCCGTGTCCCTTGCATTGACAGGCGGATTCTTAACCACTGCGCCACCAAGGAAGTCCGGCCTGTGTGTTTTTAAGGAGCACCTGTGCCGTGCCAGGCGCCGTTCCAGGGCTGCATGCCTGCTAGCTCACAGACTCGCCCTGACAGTCCTGATGCTGCAGTCGCTCCCCCACTTCACACAGGTTTAGGACAGTGAAAGGACTTGCCCGAGATCCTGGAGCCCACGTGCAGCAGAGCTGGAGTTTGTGTCCAGGGAGCCTGGCTCCACAGGGCACGTGAAATGTGCTCTCACCCTTGAAACCTGACAGGACTTTGTCCCGGTCCACGCTGGACGCCTGCACCCGGTGTGTAGCCTTCCAGGCGACAGACCGCCATGCATTCACGCCCCTGTGCTGGCTATGGGTTCTTGGCTCCTAACCGGCTTTGGCGTCTCTGCTTTGGGACACTGGGGCTGGACCCACCAGCCGCGTGCCTTACTGTCAATCCTCAGGTCTCTCTGTTAAGATGACTCCTGCAGCTCTTCCTTCCCCAGTGGGCCCTGACTGACACGGCCTCACCGGCTGGAGGCAGCAGGTAGGGCAGCCCCTGGATAGGCCCCACAGCCTCGATGCTGGTGAGGGTAGATAAGAGCAGGCCACAGGGGTGGGCTCTGCACCCTGGGGAGGCTCTGAGGGCGGGGGCTGGATGCAGGGCGCTTACCTGTTGGGGCACCGGGATGTTGGTGAGCTGGAGGGGTGACACGTGGCCCGGCTTGGCCTGCACGCTCGTCTGGACCAGCAGCCGCTGCGGGGGAAGGAGGAAGGACCTGAGCTGCGCTGGCTTCCCCGGGGAGGCCCGGCACGGGGCGCGGAGGCGGGGGATTTGTTGGGGCGGCAGCAGTGAACATCTTGATAAGAACAGGTGAGTAGATGGTTCGGGCAGCAGGACCAGGGGGGAAGCAAGGTACCCACAGCCACAGCCTTGCGGCCCCACTCAGGTGCCCTCTCTACACACCCCTGGGGGAGGGGTGTGCGTCCTACCTGCTGGGTGCCCTGCACCTGCTGTACCACCTGAGTGGGGACTCCGGTCTGGCTGGCCGTGGAGCCCGGGCTGGCCTCTGACACAGTCTCGCTGGCCCGCATGGCACCTTCTGTAGGGAAAGGTCACCAGGTCAGCTCTGCCTGCTGCCACTGCCCCCACCCTGAGCCTGAGCCCGCTGGGATGCGACGATGCAGCCTGAAGCCAGCTCTGGATGGGGCTAGGCTCTCCAAGAATCCTGCGTGGCCCCTGGTCAGCCCCAACACTGCCCATTGGGGTGGGCTGGGGGCCCCAAGGGCCTATAATCCTTAACACCCAGAAGCAGCCTCCCTCCTCACCCCTACCCTCACTGTCCCGAAGTCAGACCAGAAGCGGTGACTGAGAAGCCATGATGCAGCGGAGGCTCGGAGGGATGGACCCCTCTGCCCAACAGGCAGGACTGTGGACCGTGACTGACCCCGCCCCGCGCCCCCCCCAGGTCCCACAGCCTTGCAAGGCTTTGGGGCCACCTTCCTTGAAATGACCCCTGGCTTCCCAGGGATGGAAGCTGGTCAGAGAAGTCGCCCCAGAAGGTCTCACGGGCCTGCGGCCAAACACCCCCTCCCTCTCCACCGTCCCTGCTTCCCGGTCCTCACTGGGGTGGGAGGGGGGGCAGAGGGCTTGGAGCTGGGCAGGCGGGTACTCACGCTGACAGGCAGCCAAGAAGAGGCAATCATAGAACATGGTGCCCACCTGCCCCACCGCCCGGTCTGTCCCGGGGAGCCTGCCCAGCACTCCTCGCCCACCTCTTGCGGAACAGCAGGCTGTGCGGGCGGCTTTATACCTGCAACCTTGGGGAGCTAATCCCCCCAGTGGATGCAGAGTTCCTGGCTGTCCTCTTGGGATAAACACACTTCCCTCCCAGTGGGCAGAGCCTTCGTGGGGCCTTCGTGGGGCTGCGGCCACTCTGTGGGGTCAGGAGGGAGGCTGGTACCCAGAGATGCTATCAGGAAGGGACGGGTCGAGTTTCATGCACATCTCGCTAAGTGATTAACAGGGGAGCTGGGGGGGGAGGGAGGGGCATGGAGCACGAGTGTCCCTGAGAGGCACTGGTTGGGAGACCCTCAACCCAGCTGGGACACAATCCACCCCACCCTCTCTGTGTCGCCTGGTTGCTCCCAGCAGTTTCAGTTGTGGGGTAGGGCTGGGGGCACACATGCGCCTGCCCTTCCTCCAATGTGCTGCCAGAAGGAGCCAAGGTCCCAGTCCCATCCCCTGGGAGCCCTCTGGTGGGATTGGAGAGCAGTGGGCAAGGAATAATGAAAGTAACTATAGCACTTCCGGTGCCCCAGGCACTGCAGTAGGGTCTTACTGGGCAGCTGGAAATGGAAAGAACGTTTATTACCTCTGTTTTTAGAGAGGGCAACAGAGACCGGAAGAGAGGAAGTAAGTTGTCCGAGGTCGCCCAGCCGGGAACTGGCAGACCAGAACACAGGCTCGTGTCTGTGCCCACATGAATGTCACACCATGTGTGGATCCCAGAGTCAAGGGTCAGGCCCAGGCTGAGGGCCCAAAGGCAGTGGTGTGCAGACTCAGGCATGCGGGTACCGGAGGACAGTGAGCCGGGGGCCTATGGGGACACCACAAGGTCCAGAGCATCCCTTTGGGGCTCAGCTTCCAAAGCGGGGAGCTGGGCCTCAGCTGCTGTGGGGAGACATGGAGAAGGGCCTGGCCGGGACAGAAAGGTCACCCCAGGTAGAAGCAAGGACCTCAGGGGCCAAGTCTGGGGCAGAGCACATGAATGTATATATATTGGGTGTGGGGGAGTGGTAGCCAGATGTGGGGCAGACAGTGGAACCGCAGGCCTGCTTGGCCAGCTGCCTCTGCAACCAATTCCAGGGGGCACCGATTCCTATGTTTTGCTGGAATTGTCCCTTGCATCTATTATACTTAGGCTTCCCTGAATGGTAAAAGAGGAGGCCCTCACTGAGCGGGCCCGCTGGGAGGAACCTGAGAAAGCCCCAAGTCACGTAAGGGGCCCGGCACACCTGGGTGTCCATGAGGCACAGGAAGCCAGGCACAGCCCAAGGGATAGTGCCTGACAGAGGAGGCCCGTGGCAGGTTTAGCCTGGCTCAGGGTGGGCAGCGAATGGGGGGCTGGCCCCAGCCACCTCCTAGGCCCCGGTGCTTTGATGAAAATGCCAAGGCTGATCCTTAAGCGGGACCCCGAGCAGTTGGAGGCCTGGGGACTTGCTGAGATCAAGATTCTGCCTGGGACAGGGAAGCCCTGGGAACCAGTGTTGCCCATCTCCTGCCTCTGGGGTAGCCCTCAAGGCCGGGATCCCCATCTTTGCCAGGCCAGGAGGGCATGCCGGGCAGGTGAGGTTCCAGAGTCTCCTCTTTGGACAAGGGGCTTCCTGTGTGTGAGCCCCTGTCTGCCTGTAGCCAGGGCAGGCTCCCTACCATTGTGTCTAGCCCTGGCTCTGTGTGTGTGTGTGTGTGTGTGTGTGTGTGTGTGTGTGTTTATGTGTGCGTAGGGGGTCACTGAGTCTGCGAGCATCTGCATCTGTCTGCAAACTCCATTCTGGGCACGTGCACCAGACCAGAGAGGGCCCCGCTGTCTCAAGTCTCCAGTCAGGAAGCGGCAGCTGATTTCCTGTCCCTCAATCTGATGAGTGTCTCTTCCTCCCTGGGCCTTGCACTTCCTCACTGAGACCTACTCATGCCTCAAATGTCACGAGCTACGTGGGGGAAGACGGAGGGAAACCTGGGAGGGAAACCTGAGAGGCTCGACTCCAAGCTGGGTCCCAGTTCACCACGGACAACAGATGGGGCAGTCATGGCCCTCTCCCTCCTGATCCTTTGCTCCCATCCTGCCGATGATTTCAGTCAAAGGTTCTTTGGGGGGGCCTGTGGACTCCTGCTGCCCCCAGTGTCCTGAGTCCCTTGTCTGCCCTGACCTCGGTTTCCCCATCTGTGCTTGGGGACACTGACAAACACCCTCCATGTCCCTCTCCTGGACACAAGTCTTGCTGGACTCCCAAGGACTCCAAGTCAGAAGCAGGGAAGAGAGGCTGGACATGGTCCCTCCTTCAGCCCAGCCCTATCCCCTTCCACAGGCTCACTTTCACTTTCCTAGGGACAGCTGGCGGGACCCACAATGCCCTCCTTCCACCTGGGTTTTGGGTGAGAGTCCGGTTGCCTCTGAGGCCAGGGATTGATGGATCTAGAGGATTGTTTCTAAGCCGGGAAATTGGAGCTTCCTTCCCATCACCTCCAAAGTCACCTTAGGGCAGAGCTTGCAAGGATCGGGTTAGTTGTGCCGCTCCTGGCTGGCTTCCAGCCTAGGCTCTGGGTCTGGGTCCAGGGCCCCTCCCTGCCTCCTCCCTGCCACTCCCTGGGTCCCTGCTCAGCTCAGATTGCTTCTGGCTCTGGAGGAACCCCAGGCACCTGGCTGCAGCCTTTGCTGGTGTCAGTTACACCCCCACCTCCACCCCTAGGACTGGCTCACGTGGCCCAAAGGCCACCCTTAGATAAAAGGGACACTAAAACTGGGAGAGGGTTATGGAGGAACCCTAGGAAATCACGGCAAGGGGATGGGGGCGGGGTGAACGGAGCAGCACAAGTTCAGTGACAGGGCGCAACCCAACCTCCTCTTAGAACAAATCAAGGAAGCGTCGCCCAGTAAGCCTTCCGGGGACAGGCTTGCTCCTGGCAGAACTGGGAGCAGAAGGGAAATGAAATTCCCCAGGACCACTGTAAAAGACAATTAAGCCACTGCCTGACCAAAGAAGGCAGGCTAAGATTCACGCCAACAGCCATTCACACCAACACTGCAACCCGTCCACACTGAGTGCCTCACAGCAAGATGGGGGGACCAGGGGAGGAGGGAAACAAAGGCTTTGACCTGTAAGCACCAGGGACTCCCTGGGGGAGCGCTGGGAGGAGCTGGAGAAGACAAGGGGAAGAGAGGAGGTAGGCTGGGACTTGGGGTGTTCTGGGGTCTGGAGATGTGCATCCATTCCAGACCCTTGTTCTGGGGACCCTGGACACCTGAAGCAGCAAAAGGCAGCACTCAGGAGGTTCAGGGCCAATAAGATGCCCTGTAGGCTACGAAAAGTCCTCCAGCAGTGACAGACAAGCCCTCCTACCTGGTCTTGGCTGCCCAGGGGCTCATGGGGTATGAGGGCTGAGCTGGGTCAGGCCAGCATTCACGAGGGATGGACCACCAGAAGGTCTGGGATGGGAGTGCTCCCGGCAGAGGGCAACGTGAGTGCAAAGGCCCAGAGACGAACTAAGCCTGGAAGGTTTGAGGAGCCACAGGAAGACCAGTGGGGCTGAAGCAGGTATGCTAGGGGGCAGGTTAGTACCAGGTAGGGCTGGGTGGCCAGCAGGCCTTGAAGGCCAGAGTCAGGAGGTTGGACACTTGTCAGCAGGGGCACAGGGAGTGTGGGGCTTTGTAAGCCCCTTCCTGTGAGCCACAGGGGGCCAGGTCTCCTAGGGCCAAGAAAGGCCAGGCCAAGGTTTCTCAGAGAGTGCCCACAGGGCCACCTGCCTTGGAATAATCTGGGTTGAGCTGGGACATGATGGAACCTAATCAACAGCTGGCAAGAGGCTCCCTCTGGTTGCTGTGGGGGGAGGACTGCAAAGGGTATGAGCAGAGGCTGGACCAGGGTAGGGGGCCGTGGAGGTGGGAGAGGGGTGGGTTCTGGCTGCATTGAGGAGGTGGAGCCAAGAGATCTTGCTTGCTCAAGGGTGGGTAACACAGGGGACTTCCTTGGCGGTCCAGTGGTTAAGACCCTGCGCTCCCACTGCAGGGGCAAGGGTTCGATCCCCGGTCAGGGAACTAAGATCCCACATGCCGCACAGTGCGGCCAGAAAAAAAAAAAAAAAAAAAGGATGGGTAAGACAGGAATCAAGGCTGACCCAGACCTGGGGGTGATATTTACTAGGACAAGGAAGTCTCAGTGGAGGCCAGATTTGAAGAAGGAAAAAAATCCAGACTTCTATTTGGCCATGCTGGTTTGAGAGGTCCCTTTGCTGGCTCACAGGCAGCTAGGGCTCAGGGCTGAGGCCCAGGATGCAGACCTCAATGTGGCACTGCCAGCATAAGAGGTGGCATCGGAAGCTGAGACGCTGGACGAGGCCACCATGAAGGGAGAATCACTGGAGCAGAGAGGAGGCCTCAGGCCTGATGAGGTCATTGCTGACAAAGTCAGGGAGATGAGGAGGGAGGAGGGAGGTGGGCAGAGACCAGGGCAGGAGGGCATCTCTGGGAGGAGGGGGACCAGTGTGTCAGGCGCTGCCCAGAGGCCAAGGAAGAGAAGAACAGAGAGTGACCAGTGGATCGACCAGATAGGGGCCATGGGTGACCCTGCCTAGGACTATGGGCAGGGAAGGTGCAGGTGGCTGAGGTGAGGGAGAAGAGACTAAGGAAGGGAGGATGAATCCTTTGAGGAATTCTAACTTAAAGGGAAGAGAATCGGGCAGCAGCTGAAGGGGGTGCAGGGCCTGGGGGGCCCGGTTAAAATGGGAGCTGTTGCATCTTTTCAAGCAGGTGGAAAAGACCAGCAAGAGAGGGACCAAGTGAAGAGGCCGGGATGGCAGAAGCAAGTCTTGGAGGCGGCAGCCTGGAACAGGCAGGGGGCCGATTCACCCTTCCAGAAGCCAGAAGGCAGAGCTGGTGGGTGCAGATGGAGCCCGGGTGCTGGGAGGCTGGCTGGGTGGGAGAAGGGGTCCTTCTTGTCACGTGATGATGCCTTGTCCCCAGTGAGGTCAGTAGCAGGGTCAGGGGTCAAGAGCACAGAGTGAGAGGGAGGTGACAGAGGTGAGAGATGGGGGAGTGGGTTTCTCGGACAGTGAGGCGTATGCTGGCTAGGAAATGTATCAGGATCCCTGTGCAGCGCCGAGAACCCCCTGGAGATCTGTGGCCCGGTGACCCTGGCCACGTCCTCGGCCTGGCTTCGCTCTGCACTCAGCTGGCTCTCGCGTGCCATCCCTCCACACCGGTCTGTGTGTTAAAGAGTCACTGTCCTGAGCCCCTGCGTGCCCCACCCCCTGGCCCTCCCTGGGGACCCCGACACAGCCAGGAGCCTCCAGGATGCTGTCGGGGCCCAGCTGCTTCTGTCCTGGTCCTGTGGGGCCATGTCAACTGCCACAAATTTTGACTCTTTATTGTCCTATGGTCCTAAACGCAGTCTTGACCTGGCTCCTTCCGCAGCCTGCCAGGATGCCCTTAGGATCCCCACCACTTCCTTTTCCACTCTGGGAGGACCAGGGCCAGCCTCAACATGAGGCTTCGCTGCATCCTCCCCTCTACACAGAGCACATCAGAAACCACTAATGACGCCGAGCCCTGTTCGGAGCTCCACACTCTCCCTTAGGGGAGAGACTGCCTGTCGTGACCCGGTGCTCCCACTTCCCTCTGCTCAGCCCATCCCCATTCTAGAATAAGCGGGCATGGGGAAGATGCTCCAGGCAGGAACCATGGGTGCCATGACCCAAGCGTCCTGGTCATTTGCTCCACAGCCTCAAGGGGCGGCCACAGTGACAAACAGGAGCCCTTGGCCACATCACATGCTCACGAACTCGCCCAGCCAAGAGCCCCGCTTGGCCTGAGTCTTGCCAAAAATGAAATGGGAGGGGAGGGGAAGTGGTCCCTCCAGGCCTCCCAGCGGACCTCCCTGAACTGCCACAGGGAGCACCTCACACGCAGCCCCTGAGCGCTCGAAGCTGCTACGATCCCTTTACGGATGATGGCTGTGCGCTCACCCTCCATCTCCAGCAGGCGTTTGCAAATTAACTCCACTGCCCAATCCTTTCTTCAAGTGACACCTTACTTGAGGATAGAGACAGAAACAGTTCTAAGAGCTGCCCCGGTGGGGAGGAGTTTGGGGGCACAGAGGCCTCCCTGCTTGGTCTGACTACTCCTTCCCCAGAGGCGCCCCCCCAGATCCCACCTGGGAACCCCAGAGAGTTTAAAAGCTGCCCTCCTGGTAACAGGCATGATAAGTGACAATGGGAGGGCGCCAGGGTGCCCCCACATCCAGGATGCTAGGCTCCCCAAAACTCCCTTTGGGGTTGTTCACTGAGTGCCCTGGCTCTGAGCATGTGTCCACTTACCGGAGACGGTGACCACGATGTACTGCTGGGACGCCGGGGATGGGGCGGGTGTGCCGGCCGGCTGCGAGGGCGTGGGGGTAGCCGGGAGCTCTGTCACGTACTGCTTCTGGCCGCCCGGTGGCTGTGCCTGAGGCTGCGGACTCTGCAGCTCGGTGACATACTGGGGCTGGGGGGTGGCGGTGGTGGCGGGGGGCTGGGGGGGCTGGGGTGCTGCTGAGGGTGGTGGTGGCGGTGGCTGGGGCTGGGCCTGTGGAGGGGCCTGTGGCGGCTGGGATGGTTGCGGGGCTGCCTGTAGCTCAGTAACGTACGCCTGTGTTGCCATGCCAACAGTGGGGAAAATGATAATAAATAAGGCTTTTTTTTTTTTTTTTTTTTACTTGCTTGGGAAGAAAGGTGGGGTGGGGGAGAAGAGGAGGAAAAAAAAAGAAGGAAAAACAAGAATTAATCTACAGGCAGAGGAAACCAGGGACAGCTCCTGGCTCCCTAGAGACACATTTGGGTTCATCAGTAACTTAATTAAATCCTGAGGCTGGTGGCAAGATATAACGAATCCATCACTGCAGGGCAACTGAGTATGGACCGGAGCTGGTCTACCCCTCTTCCACTCATCCCTGCCCAGGATTCCTGCCTTCTTCCTTCCTAGGCCCCAGCACCCGGGGGACCCCTGTGCTGGGAGAGCTCCGGCTCTCACCCAAAAACAAATAGTACAGTTCTCCTGAGGGCTCCTGCAGGCTGGGCACTGTGCTGAGTGCTTTCTTTACATTACTTAATTTTAATTTTTTTTTTTTTGGCTGCGCCACGTGGCACATGGGATCTTAGTACCCTGACCAGGGGTTGAACCCGTGCCCCCTGTAGTGGAAGCGTGGAGTCTTAACCACTGGACCACCACGCCAGGGAAGTCCTACGTGACTTTTTTTTTTTTAAGCTTGTGGTTTTCTTTTTTTTTAAATTAATTAATTAATTTACTTTTGGCTGCATTGGGTCTTCGTTGCTGCACACGGGCTTTCTCTAGTTGCGGCGAGCGGTGCCCGGGCTTCTCATTGCGGTGGAGCATGGGCTGTAGGCGCGCTGGCTTCAGTAGGTGCGGCACGTGGGCTCAGTAGCTGTGGCTCGCGGGCTCTAGAGCGCAGGCTCAGTACTTGTGGCGCACGGGCTTAGTTGCTCCGCGGCATGTGGGATCTTCCCGGACCAGGGCTTGAACCTGTGTCCCCTGCACTGGCAGGCAGATTCTTAACCACTGCACCACCAGGGAAGTCCCCCTACATTACTTAATTTAAAACTTTGCAACAATCACATCTGAATTTGGGTTCCTTCTGCCAGAGGAGGAGCTGAGGCTCAGAGAGGCTGAGATTGCCCCAGGCCACACAGCAGGGAAGTGGCAGGACTGAATCTGAACCCTGGGCATTCTAAGCACTTGACTAGTTGGCTAATTGCCAGAAAGGAAAGTCATGGGAAAAGCTATCTCCCAGCCAACCTGTGCCAGTTCCCTACTTGCCTGCCATCTGGGCTTGGATTCTTGGCTGAGTATCATTCCCAGTGGGGTGCCAGACACAGGGAAGCTGTTTGAGTCCAAAAAGCCTCCTGAGCTGCTTGCTGCCACAGAAGTGAGGGCAGTTATGGGTGGTGACACCAGATGTGAGCTCCTCAAGGAAAGTGGCCTTCTAGGGCCAGGGGCAGCTGGGCTGGGAACAGGTCCTGGCCACAGGGCAGGCCCAGCAGCCGCCGCTGACCTCAGAATGGGGCCCACCTGACCAGGCAGAGGCAGCTTTTGTGGCTGCTAAAAGGTTGTGGTCCCTCTCCCAGGAGCTGGGTGAGGCACATGGTCTCTCTTGCCAAGGGGGAACGGGCCCTGGTTCAGGTCCAGGGGAGTTGTTCTGGGCTTTCCCACTGGGCAGGACGGAAGGGTGGCCTGCCAGGGACTCAGGCAGCAGGGGGAGCTTGCCCACCGGGAGAGGGAAGAGGCTACTGCCTGCCATTCACACAGAGAAGACATCTTCCCCCAGCCCCTGCCCTTCCCAAACTCTTTTCTGCCAGCATTAGAGAGGCCCACCTCCTCAGGTCTCCTCATACTACTGGGTCCAAACTCTGGCCCAGATCAGGTGCTCAAGTCACTGCAGCTGATCAGCACCTGTCTGCCCAGTGTCAGACCCACCTCCACATGAACCCTGGCCTGTCTCTTCATTCATAAACATGTAACTGACTTTCCTCTGGGCCTCAGTTTTCCCATCTGTCACCTGGGGATGATGAGAACACCTGATTCATAAGGCTGTTGTAAAGATCCAATGTGATCAGCTCAGCACCCAATAAGCACTGAGAAGTGGAAGTTGCTATTATTATTATTTATTCAACAAACATCCATGCCAGTTGGGGCTGGAAGGGGGAGAGAGACACAATCCTCAAGCTCTTGGAAAGAGGTGCCAAGGGGGACTCTGACTCTGGTGTTCATCAGCCTCACCTGGGGAGTTAGTTAAAGGCAGGTTCCTAGGCCCCACTGCCAGAGTCTGGGATGACCCTGGAGTCTACTGTTTGAGCTAGTCCCCTGGATGATTCAGAGGCAGGTGGTACTGGGGGCACTGAGAAACCCTGGCCTGGACTTTCCCAGCCCTAGGAGAGCTGGCCCCTAGGGGCCCCTCCCACCACAAAAGGGCTTTAAAAGCTCCACACTTGGGCTTCCCTGGTGGCGCAGTGGTTGAGAATCTGCCTGCCAATGCAGGGGACACGGGTTCGAGCCCTGGTCTGGGAAGATCCCACATGCCGCGGAGCAACTAGGCCCGTGAGCCACAACTACTGAGCCTGCGCGTCTGGAGCCTGTGCTCCGCAACAAGAGAGGCCGCGATAGTGAGAGGCCCGCGCACCACGATGAAGAGTGGCCCCCGCTCGCCGCAACTAGAGAAAGCCCTTGCACAGAAATGAAGACCCAACACAGCCAAAAATAAATAAATAAATAAATAAATTAAAAAAAAAAAAAAAGCTCCACACTTGCTGGTGCTTTCTCCTCCTCGAGGTGCCAACCCTGCAGGCCTCTTCCCTTCCCCTCAGGGGCAGGGGGAGGTGGCGATGAGACAACTGAAAGGCTGAGCTCAAAAAGGGGAAGGGGAGATGGATACAACAGTTAAACCAACTTCTCTATTGGAGACCTTCTCAGCACTGTCATTGTTAGTCTCCAGGAAGAATGATACAGAATGACATATTTCCCATAATTATTTCACCAGGGAACCCCCTTTTTTTTGCCATTTGTGGAAGACTAGGTTAAGCAGAGTTCTGTAGGGTGTTGCCTAGAGAGGAATAAGTCATAAATATTTATACAGGATGAGGCATTCCCCGGCTATCTGAGCATGACTCAGCAAATCTGTTCCTTAGCAATGAAACTGCCAAAAAAAAGCACCAATGGCTGCACCTATCTTCAAAGCCAACACCTGTTTTTGGAGAATGTTTGAATCAATTCTTTAGGTCAGGGGCTGGCAAATTTCTGTGAAGTCAACATTTTTGGCTTTGAAGGCAGACAGCCTATTGCAATGACTCAACTTTGCCACTGGAGTATTAAAGTAGCCATGGACAATATGTAAACAAGCAAGTGTGGCTGTGTGCCAATAAAAGTTTATTTCTAGACACTTAGATTTGCATTTTCATGATTTTCACATATCATGATATATTAATCATGTCACAAAATATCATTCTTTAAAATGTAAAAATCAATCTTAGCTCACAGGCCATATAAAACAGGTGAAGGCTGTAGTTTGCCAACTGTTCTAGATGCCAGATACTTAACTGAATGGTTTACATCTTGGACAAGGCCCTCCCAAGGAAATGGAAAGAAAACCTCACTTCCCTCACTTTGGGGAAATGGGGAAATTAAATATAATAATGTGTGTTTCCTTCATCCTCTATATCCAGTTTTTTTGGGTTTTTTGGTTTTTTTTTGGCTGCACCACGTAGCTTGTAGGATCTTAGTTCCTCAATCAGGGGTTAAACCCGGGCCCCGCAGTGAAAGCACGGAGTCCTCACCACTAGACTGCCAGGGAATTCCCTAGCCAGTTAGTTTTTAAGACTTGTCAATAATTCCTCCAAAATAGATCCTAAGGCTGGGCATTTCCCTCCATCTTTATCAATACCATGCTAGTCTGGGCTACCATCATCTCTTGCCTGGACCCTCTCATCACTGGCTCCTGGCTTTACTCTTGCCTGTACAGTCTATAAGATCCTTTGAAAACACAAACCCTATCGTGTCACTTCTCTATTGAGAAGGCTCCAAGGCTCCCCATCACAGAGAATAAAATCCAGAGCCCTCCCCATGACCCATAGGGCCCTGTGGGATCTGGCCCTTTCCAGTCCCCTTTCTCACTCTGAATGTTCTAGCCACAATGTGGCTTCCCAAATGCTCCAGGCCTCCTCCTGCCTCAGGACCTTTGCACCAGCTCTTCCAGCTACTGGCATGCTCTCCTCGCCTCCACCTGCTGGCTCCTTATCACTCATGTCCTAGTTCATATGCCACCTTCTCAGGTCTCAAGTAACCCCCTTCCAAGCCCTCTGGAGTACATACTCCTGTTTTATTTTTTTCCTGGCCCTGTATCCTGTTTATTTTCCTCTTCCCTCCACGACCAGAAAGGTAAGCTTTCCCCAGGGGTGGAGATGTGACCTGCCTTGCCCATGACTCTATCCCCAGCTACTAAAACACTGACAAGCACACAGCTGGGGCTCCACTTTTACTGTCAAATGAGTGTCCACAATGCTGGGAACACACTGCTAGTGACTGTCAAAAGCCGGTTCAAATCTAGCGACTGGTAAGACCTTGTGAAAAAGTTACTGCCTCCTGCCAGCAGCAAGCTTGTGCTACAGGGGCAGGTGATGCCTCCTGGTCCAGAACAGGCCCCTTAGGCCAGGAAGACTATGCGCTGTGTGGGTGCTATCTGGAAGCCGTGTCCCTAGTAAGTGGTGATGGGGAGGGGGTGGATCCTGCCTAGCCTATCCCCTGTCTTCAGCCCCAAAATGCTGGGGCGTGTGGCAGGGAGGAGAGGGAGAGACCCTTAGCTCCAGAGACACCCTTCCCAGGTCCCCACCTTTCCCATGACACCCACAGCTCCAGCTCATCCAGCTGCCTCCCGGAAGGTTGAGTCTGAGCCTGGGCCCAGGGAAAAATTTTCTTTCTGGCTACCCTCCTAAAGCTGGAGAAGGGCCTTAGGAGAGTGAGACTTTCCCACTAGAAACTAGAGTCCTAGCACTCAGCTTCCCGGGATCCCAGTCATCGGCCCACACAGCAAGTGAGTCAAGCTTTAAAGCCACTAGGCTGTCACCCGATTCAAAATGATAAAAATAAATGCGAATGGTATAATTCCAAAGGCTGAGCAGGAAGCAACAACCATCATAACAACAGTAGCAGCCAACACAGTTTGAGCAATTACTATGTATCTGATGCTCAACATGTATTCTTTTATGGGATCCACAGCATAGTAATATGAGATTAAAATCATTACCAATGATCACTGTCCCTAGTTTAGATGGGAGGAAACTAAGGTCCAGAGAAGTTAAGTTAGTTGCCAAGGAGCATACAGCTAGAAAGCAGTTGATTGTTTCAAGGACAAGTGACCAAAGCCAGTGTTCCCTTCAGGAGTCTAATAACCCCTCTGGGCTTGGGCCTTTCAAATGCGTAAGATATAAGAAGGGGGAGGGGCAGTTAACAAGACTAGATCACTTTCTGCTCAGAGCTCGCCTTTCTAATAGGTGCCGATGACCTGGCAACTTGGTTATTTCTAGATTTTAGAAATATTTCCCAGATCAGGTTATTTCCTGACCTGGGAAAAGTTCCTGGAGAAGTGACACCCCCAAGCCTTATCTCAAATTCTTGAGGGAAGGCTTTGGGAGAACCTGAAACGTTCCTTCTCCCTGAAGTTTACTAATTGATTTTAAAAGAAAACGGCTGCAGCATGCACTCGGCTCTGCTGATGCCAAGCTCCAAAGCAAGACGGAGAATAAGCACAGTGGACTTGGCCCAGCTGCTATTTAAAAAAAAAAAAAAAAAAAAATTCTTCCCCAAGCTGGCAGATCTTGTCTCCCGGCAAAGCAGTCACTCAGATTCTCCTCTAACAAACGTGGAACACTTCCCCTTCCCTCTGACCTCGGTGTCCCGGCTCCCTGCCCACGTGGCTCTGGAAGCTGGTACCTCCTCAGTGACATGTGACCCAGTTGACACCAACTTGACTGACACAAAAACATGTGTCTAGCCAAGAGAAGCAGCGTCATAAACTTCCTCAGGCGCCCTTTACTCCATCATTTACTTCCTTCCCCAAAGGAAGACCAGAATGGGCAGAACAGCTAGGAATGGTCCCATCTCCAGGAACAAGCCCCCTGCCCAGGGACAAGATGAGATCTTAGATCTTAGAGCTGCCCACATAGAAGCAATCAAGTTTCTGTTCTTCTAACTCAGTCACCCAAGATCACTCCTCTCTGCCATGGGCTTCGCTTTCTGCGAACCAAATCGTCCAGACTAAAGCCATACCCCTACCCACAGCTTCATGAAATTGTCTACCTTCACCTCTTCTCAGAGAGAAGGCAGATGTAGGAGCGAACAGCAATGTTGAAATCAAGACTAACAGTTAATCTATAAAAAAATTCAGAAAAAGTAGATAGGAGTAAAAAGTTCAAGAATGAGCCCTGGAGAAATTCCTGAAAGGAATTAGGAGTCCCTGAAATGCAAAAAAGAGGCGATGGCAGTGATTCTCCCCACTTTACAGGATAGAAAACTGAGGCCACACATGTGGTAGACAGAGTCCTGGCA
This sequence comes from Eubalaena glacialis, assembly GCF_028564815.1. Lineage (NCBI taxonomy): Eukaryota > Metazoa > Chordata > Mammalia > Artiodactyla > Balaenidae > Eubalaena > Eubalaena glacialis. Next base: position 178,017,214 of record NC_083719.1, read on the forward strand.
GGTTCTAAAGTGACAAGGCACAGGTGGCCTCCATCGCTTAGGGGAGCAGGAATGCCTAGGCGGGCAGCTGCCCCACCCGGTTCCCGGGACACCGGCCGGTCCCGCCCACACCTTATGATCTGGCCCCGCCCACCCACTTCGGTCCCGCCTCGCCCCTCCCTCGTTCCCATTGGCCCAGCCCTCCCAGTCCCGCCCCCTTGCGCCTCCCGACATATAAAAGCCCCCCGCCCCGGCTGGCCGGCCTACCTCCACTCGCCGTCTGCCTGCGAGCGCCCGCCCCTCGCGGGGGCCGGGCTGCGGGGCCCGGGGGCGGGTGGTGTAGCCCCAGCCGGGCCCCAGCCCCCTCCCCCACGGCCCCGACAGTCGCCGCCGCCATTTTGACCGCTCGCCCCTTCCCCCAAGATTATGATTACAGCGACACCCGCCGCCCGGGCCTCGCTGTCCTCCCCGGCCCGGACCGCCACCCTAGGGCCGCACGGGTTACCTCGGCTTCTCCCTACTTCTGTCCGCGGAAGGGCTTTCCACAGGTCTCGGAGGCGATGTTGGGAGGCGGACAGAACGTGCCGGGGTCCCCGGGCCGGGCCGGGGGGGTGGGGGTGGGGGTCGGCCGGTCGGTTGTTGTTGTTGACTCGCGTTGCCGGGTTGCTTGGTCGCCACGACTACCGTGGCTATGGCGCCTCCGTTTCCCTCACCGGGGCAACTGTTGCTACCCACCCTACTTACGTCACGCGCTGGGGGCGGGGTCCAGGGTGATTGGCGGCACTGGGAAAAGTGATTGGACGGCGCCAGGCCCTGCCGCTAAGCTATTGGCTCCAAGGCACGTCTTTCAACATCCTCTCGACTTCCCGGCGCTCTGATTCATCGGTGTGGATGTCCATCAAAGGAAACTAAGCCCTTAAAGGCAGAGGAGCCCGTCACTCCCTCAAGGAAGCTGCGGGCTAAGAATAAAGGGGTGGGGCCTGTGAGGTCGGACTGGTTTGCGGCCGTAAAACTTGCCTTTTGGTTCGACTAAAGGGACGTCAATCTAGCCCAAAGGTTTGCCGCGCTCTCTCGCTGGAAGCTGTGCACATGCGCAGCATGCAAGGCCAGATGGGAGTGGTAGTCCGTTTCTGCGTACTTTAAACGCCTTACCAAATATAAAGTGCGAGAAAGGAAAGATCTCTTCCTTCAGACTTCTCCCTTCCCCTATGGGCCAGTTCTTGGTCTCGCGCGCTGACGTCACGGGAGGAATGCGGTGACGCTACGCTGCTTGTCTGTGACGTAGGCGGCGGAGGCCGGGCTCGGGGTTCGATGACGTCACCGGGCGTTCTTTCCCTCCCCCTATTACCCTATGGTGGTAGGATGAACGTGGGGGGCCGAGGCGGGGTTCGATCCCAGGGCTGCGACACCCCCGGCACCATTTCCGCCTAAACCCATCCCGCTCTCTCCCGCCTCCTCGCCCCATTGGACCCGGAAAGGTCACCGCTGCCGGGGCTACCGCGGCTATCTCGGCCCCGCAGGAGACGCGGGCCGACCTGGGAAAGGTCTCCCGCAGGCGGGGGAGACTTAATTAGCTGCTTCTACCGCGGGCGATAAACAAAGGTCAGCGTCCAGCCCCTCCCGGGGCAGCTCGGGTTGCTCAACCGGCTCCACACAGCTCCCCCATCCTTCCCCCACTCCCACCCCGAGTCCTCCGTGCCTCAGTTTCTCTAGGGGAGGAGAAGAGACAGAAGCGGGGCTTGTACTAGGGTGAGCGTCTTGGGTGGGAAAACTCAATCATCAAGATGAGTAACATTCTAATGAAATATTGCAATATTTTTTAAATATCAAAATTAATGGGAAAAAAATAAATCCATGGTGAACAGAATAGCAAAATTTTAAATAAAGACGGGATCTGCCAGGACTGGGATTAGGGCGGGGTGAGTCATGCGAGTGCAAGGTCGAATCTTATCTTTTGCTTTTTGTTGACATCAATTTTTACTTTTTTTTTTTTTCCTGGCGGCGACACACAGCTTGCTTCTTTCTACTTTTTTTTTTTTCCTGGCGGCGGCACAGCTGGCCAGGATCTTAGTTCCCAGACCAGGGATTGAACCCCGGCCCTCCGCAGTGAAAGCGCAGAGTCCTAACCACTGGACCGCCAGGGAATTCCCAATTTTGACTTTTAAAAATATCTCGATGACTAATTTTTTTGACACCCCTTAAATTTTGTGCCCTAATCCCCACCAAAGAGGGAGGGAAAAGAAAGCAAAGGCTCAGAGCCTGAAGTTCTAATTCAGATTTTGCTGTGTGACAAATGAGAAAGTGGCTCCACCTCTCTGGGCTTATGTTTCCTAGTTCAACGAACATTACACTTACCTCGTGCAAGGCCCTGGCTGTAAAAGTGAAAAAAGCAGACAAGTCCCTAGACTCTGCATTCTACTAGAGGAGGAGACACGATAAGTGAAATTAATACTCAAGATAGGTTTGTAAGAGCTGTGAGGCGCTACTATATAGAAAATAATCAGAAAGGACTGATAATATAGCACAGGGAACTATACTCAATATTTTGTAATAACCTATAAGGGAAAAGGAGCTGAGAAAGTGTATATATATATATATCTGAATAACTTTGCTCTACACCTGAAACTAACACAACATTGTAAATCAACTATACTTCAATTTAAAAAACAACAACAACAAAGACTCTTTAAAGAAAAAAAAAAAAGCAACATTAGAGTGTGCGTGATAAGAGAGACCGCTGTAGCCCATGTAACCTGAGGAGGGGGTCATTCGAACTGCGCCTGAGTTGTAGAAAGCAAGCAAGCCCCACAAAACCGAGGTGGAGGGAACTGCAGAAGCAAAAGCCTGGAGACTGGAACAAACATCTGGCAGGGGTGGAATTAGCAAAGAGGAAAGTGCCAAGAGGTGAGGTCAGAAATGTAAAGGTAGTCTGATGATTCTGCAGAAATCCTCCCAAGAACCCAGCAAAGCGGAATATTCCCCCCACTTGACAGGTGAGCAAACAAAGGCTCAGAAGGGAAAGTACCTCCTCTAGGATCATGTAACTGAAGGCAGCAGAACCCAGACAGCCTGTCTCCTTTTCTGGAACTTTCCAGTGTGCTTTGCTGCCCCTGGGTGTGACCCTCAATGGAAGACTAGAAGGGGCAGTCCCCGACTGCTTGGAAATGCTAGCTGAGCCCCAAGAATTAATGAGACTTCCAGGCAGGAGGTGCCTGGGATAAATCCTGACTGGCAAAGCAAGTCGCTCGACCCTTGCAGCTACTTCTGTGAGACAGGTTTGGGTGCCAGAGCCAGCCATGTTGGGTGGGGGAGTGCCAAGAAGCCCTATTGTTACTTCTCACCCATTTCCCCACCTTCCTGAAGTCCTTGAACCCCCAAGATGGGTACAACCAAGCCTGGAAATCATTTCTTCAATTAAAATTACTCATTATAAAACTGAATGGCAGGGAAGGCAGTGTGGGATTAGAAATGCTCTATATTTTTATCTGGTGGTGGTTGCACGGGTATATAGCTGTAAAAATGCCCTGAGCTCTCCATTTAAGATCTGTGTACTTTATGTATGGTATACCTCGATTTGAAAGTTAAAACACACACACACTTATTAACCCATTGGAAGAAGCTCTCAACCAACTCCTTTCCGAAAATGTTGGTAATTAAAAGTAAGGAATTAAGCACGATCTTGCCTTCCCAGTAGTAACTTTTCATGGTCACCAAACAGTCTAAGAATGCCAGCTAAAAAATGTGGAAGGAGAGAATTCCCTGGCGATCCAGTGGTTAGGACTGCGCGCTTCCACTGCAGGGGGCCTGGGTTTGATCCCTGGCCCCATCCCTGGTCAGGAAACTAAGATCCCGCAAGCTGTGTGACATGGCCAAAAAAACTGGAAGGAATGAGAGAATTAGAACAATCACCATTTTGCAGAAGCCAATGAAATAATTGATTTGGGCAGTATTCATCGATGGGTGTTATCAAACATCAGGTGAGAAGATGATGGGGAGCAAGGTACGCCCAGGGTTCACTAGGTGTAGCGGTGCAGACTTCATCACAGAGGCCAGACTGTCACCAGTGTTAGCGGCAGTGAAGCTGAGCATCACAGTAGAGGGACCCTTGGGCCTCCGGGGCCTCCTGATGTGATACCAATGGAAGTTCACAGCTTCCCCTGGGACACATCTTGCCAAAATGTTAAACTTGACTCTGATCAGGTCTCTTGACCTAGCATCCAGTTTGCAGGAAATGGGAAGCATAGAGGAACAAGTTAAATGACATCAGGAAGCAACTGACAAACCCCAAGGGTTGAGTGTGCTACAGGACAACTGTCCCGGTGTCTTCAACGCGTCAGTCATGACAAAAAGGAGTGGGGGACTTCTCTGGTGGTCCAGTGGTTAAGACTCCACGCTCCCACTGTAAGGGGCACGGGTTCCATCCCTGGTCGGGGAACTAAGGTCCTGCATGCCTCGCAGTTTGGCCAAAAAAAAAAAAAAGAGTGGGGACTATTGTAGGGCAGGCGACATCATTGACATCTGAGGCCAAATTGTTCTTTGTCGCAGGGGGATATTCTGTGCACTGTAGAGTATTGAGCGGCATACCTGGTCACCACTCACTACATGCCAGTAGCACACAACCTTCCCACCCCCCTCACTTCGCCAGGTGTGACAACCAAGGATGTCTCCAGACACAGCCAAATGTCCTTCGAGATACTGCCCTGGAGGATGGTGGAGCAACTGACAGAAGGACCCGGGGTCCCCAGGCTGTCTGCCAGCAGAGACAAACATTCTCTCTTGTTTAAGCCAGTTTTTGGATCCCTGTTAAATTGAGAGAACTACAGCTTTGGTAATTCTGTTCCAAGTTTTTACATTCACTGAGTTTTGCACCAGATAAGAATGCTCATTGAAGCAGGAAGTTGGAAGCAATGTAGGTGTCCATCCCTCGGGGACTAGAAAGATGAAATAAGAATGCTGAATGATATAGAGTACTAATCTACCAGTGAAAGCAACAAAGTAGCTCTTAAAAAATGTGATGCTGATGCGGTGAAACTCAGACACTATAGCGTTTTAAAATAAGGCAACCTTGCTCCTGACCCGAGTGGCAAGAGTGAGAGGTCTTCATGGAGTTTTGCTAAAAGAGAGAAAAAAAGAAATTAAGAGCCATCCATTAATGTGCCAGCGAGTAATGAAATAAGAATCTGGCACTTGGTGCATTGAAATGCAAACAAGATGTCCTTCTGTTATGCTGGAAATTCATCTTAAAAGCCTGTGCATTTCTGCTTATTAAACATGAGGTGTAGTGAATGATTAGCAGGCTGGTTCTTCTTCTTTTTTTTTTTTAATTAATTAATTTATTTTTGGCTGCGTTGGGTCTTCGTTGCTATGCGCGGGCTTTCTCTAGTTGTGGTGAGCGGGGGCTACTCTTCATTGCGGTGAGCAGGCTTCTCATTGCGGTGGCTTCTCTTGTTGCGGAGCATGGGCTCTAGGCATGCGGGCTTCAGTAGTTGTGGCATGTGGGCTCAGTAGTTGTGGCTCGCGGGCTCTAGGTGGCAGGCTTAGTAGTTGTGGCGCACGGGCTTAGTTGCTCCGCAGCATGTGGGATCTTCCCGGACCAGGGCTTGAACCCATGTCCCCTGCATTGGCAGGCGGATTCTTAACCACTGCACCACCAGGGAAGCCCAGGGTGGTTCTTCTAACTTTTCAAACTATGTACACAGTAGGGTAAAAGAAATATATATATATATTTATTTATGTTTGATATATAAACACTGTGCAGATATATCCATGAATTTGATGCGTGAAGACAATCTTCATGCATGGAAACCTATTTCTGGAGGCACTGAAAAGAAGATTTGTAAAAGAAAGGAATGGACTGAGATTTAAAAATAACAAAGATCTGAGAGACAATGCCCTAAATACTTGGGCTTTTAGAGAAAATGCTTGGGGTGCATGCATATCTACATGAACCTGTGTCAACCTATTCCCCGTCCCCCCAACTCCCACCCCCAGTGGAAAGACAACTTTTTGTTGGGAGGAGGCTGAAGGAAAGAAGTTAATAAATGCTTTCAATCTGGTTAAAAAAAGAAAAAAAAAGACAACAAAATAAACAAAAAATTCCCACAATGTATCACTGAAAAAGATACAGATGGAGATCTAGTATACAATGTCATTTTGCAAATTACAACATACTTATATAAACATATAAAGTAAAAGTAGAAACATACAAAATGATACATCCTATTATTTAAGAATATCTACCAGCTTAAGAACACGTAGCAAATGCCTTAGAGATGCTGGTAAAGGTTTGGGAAGGGCAAGGAATTGGGGATCTGGGATGGAGGGGACAGAAATTAAACTGGTGAGGGCTTTGCATGAACCAATGAAGATATGATAGAATCTGGGGAGAAGCGGGGCTGGGGTGAGACCTGGGTTCAGTGGCAATTTGCCGGGGGGCAGACATCACATTGCAAAAGGCTGAGGGCCAAGTGGGAGGGGAATAATGGAGAAAGTGAGTTCAGGTGAGATGTATTTGGGTGAGGAAGTCATATTCTACATCTGCACTGTCTTATATGGTAATTGCTAGTCCTGTGTGGCTTTTTTTTTTTTTTTCTGTGTGGCTATTTTTACGGGAGGGGATGCCTTTTATTTCTTTTTCTTGCCTTATTGCTCTGGCTAGGACTTCCAGTGCTATGTTGAATAGAAGTAGTGAGAGTGGGCACCCTTGTCTTGTTCCTAATCTTAGAGGAAAAACTTTCAGTGTTGAGTATGATGTTAGCTGTGGGCTTGTCATATATGGCCTTTGTTACATTAAGTACATTTCCTCTGAATAGCAGTTTGCTGAGAGTTTTTATCAGGAAAGGATATTGAGTTTTGTCAGATATTTTTTCTGCATCTATTGAGATGATCACATGATTTTTATCCTTCATTTTGTTAATGTGGTTTATCACACTGATTAATTTACAGGTGTTGAACCTCCTTGCATCCCTAGAATAAATCCCACTTGATCGTGGTGTATGATCCCTTTAATGTATTGTTGAATTTGATTTGCTAATTTTTTTTTTTTTTTGGCCGAGCCGCAGGGCATGCAGGATCTTGGTTCCCTGACTAGGGGTCGGACCCTAGCCCCTGCAGTGGAAGCTCAGAGTCTTAACCACTGGACCACCAGGGAAGTCCCTGATTTGCTAATATTTTGTTGAGAGTTTTTGCATCTAGCTTCATCAGGGATATTGGCCTGTAATTTTCCATGTGGCTATTAAAACTTAAAGAAACTAAAATAAAATACAATGAAGAATTCAGTTCCTCAGTCTCACAGGAAACATTTTAGGCACTCAACAGCCGCATGTAGCTAGTGACTACTGTATGGGAAAACACATTCTCATCATCAGAGAAAGTGCTATTGGCCAGCACTGCTCTAAACCAACCCTAAACAGATATTTCAGAGACTCAGGGAAATGTTAACATTCGCTTTGGTGTAAGATGATACTGAAGAATGATTGTATATTTTGTTAGGTGTGAAAATGGCATTATATTATGTAGGAAAATGTGTGTTGTAGTATTTAGAGATGAAAAATGGTGTCAATAAGGTTGAAAAGAGATGGTGTGTTTAAAGTACCTAGGACAAAGCCAGACATGTAGCAAATCCTCAATAAATGTTAGTGGTCAGTAATCTTAAGAGTTTAGAGAAATGACAAATTGGGAAAAAATATTTACTACACATTTCATAACCATATGGTAAGCTTCCTTAACATATAAGAACTGCTAGGGGAGTTCCGGTGGCCTAGTGGTTAGGATTCCGGGCTTTCACTGCCGTGGACCGGGTTCAGTCCCTGGTCAGGGAACTGAGATCCTGCAAGCTGCTGGAGTGGCCAAAAAAAACAAAACAAAACAAAACAAGGGACTTCTCTGGTGGTGCAGTGGTTAAGAATCCGCCTGCTAATGCAGGGGACACGGGTTCGAGCCCTGGTCTGGGAAGATCCCACATACCACGGAGCAACTAAGCCCGTGCACCACAACTACCGAGCCCACGTGCCACAACTACTGAAGCCTGTGCGCCTAGAGACCGTGCTCTGCGACAAAGAGAAGACACCTCAGTGAGAAGCCCACGTACTGCAATAAAGAGTATACCCTGCTCGTGGCAGCTAGAGAAAGCCGGCTCGTAGTAACCAAGACCCAACGCAGCCAAAAATAATTAAGTTTTTAAAAAAAGAAACAAAAATTAAAAAAAAAAAAAACTCCTAGAAATCAGGAAGGAAAAGATCAACAACCTAAAAGAATAATGGACAGGGAAGGTGGCCAGAGAGGAAAAAGAAAACTATAAATAGCTCTTAAACACATGGAAATATGGAAACATGTTCCGTCTTGCTTGTGGTTACGCAAATGCAAATTTACTCTGAGATACCATTTTTCACTCGTTCTTTTGGCAAAAATCCAAAGTTTGATAATATTCTGTTGGTGAAGCTGAAGGGAAACAGGACTCTTATCCATTGCTGGAGGGAGTGTGAATTAATCTAACCCTCAAGGAAGGAAATTTGGTAATATCTGTAAAAATTACAAATACACATAATCTTCGAGCCAGAAATCTCACATTGCAGAATTTATATACAGATAAACTTGCATATGTGTGAAATGACATTTGTGCAAGGTTCTTCACTGCAGTGTTAACCTAAGAACAAACGAATGAAAAAAATGTCTCTCTCTGGCAGTGAAATTAACTATGGGGTATCTACATGGCAAAATACTATCAGGCTGTAGAAAATGACAAGGGTGCAAAGAGAGCTTTGGAAAGGGGACCACTCCAGCATTTGTTGTTAAGTTGGGGCGGGGGTGGAGGAGGAAGGTGCAGAAGAATATGTAAAACATGTTACCTTGAACTGAAATTCTGACACATTCTACCACATGGATGAACCTTGAACGATTACGCTAAATGCAAGAATCTAGACACAAAAGGGAAAGTCCTGTATCGTTCCAATTTGCAATGTACCTTGGATAAGCAAATTCATAGAGACAAAAAGTAGAATGGTGGTTACCAGGAGCTGGGAGAGGGAGAAATGGGGAGTACCTGTTTAACTGGGTACAGAGTTTCAGTTTGGGAAGATGAAAAATTTCTGGAGATGGATGATGGTGATAGTTGCATGACAATGTGAATGTACTTAATGCCACTGAACTTTATACTTAAAAATGGCTAAAATGGTATATTTTATGTTATATGTATTTTACCACAATAAAAAACCCAACATTTTAATGCTACCTTTAATGTAAAAGCAGGTGTGTGTGTGTTGGAGGGGGTGGGGGGATAAGGACTTGTATTCATATTTCTTTTCATATGTGCACAGAAATTCCAGAAAGATACTCAGGAAATCAAGAGCAGTGGGTTACCTGTGGGGGAAGAGAGGGGAACTAAGACTTGGGAGGGAGATACTGCAGCATAAACCTTATACTTTTCATTTTTTGAAGCCCATGAATGTATTAACTGTTCAAAAATAAAATTAATTGGACTTCCCTGGTAGTCCAGTGGGTAAGACTCCACACTCCCAATGCAGGGGGCCCGGGTTTGATCCCTGGTCGGGGAACTAGATCCCGCATGCATGCCGCAGCTAAGAGTTCACATACCACAACTAAGAAGTCCGCATGCCGCAACTATGACCCCGCATGCCGCAACTAAAAGATCCCGCATGCTGCAGCTAAGACCTGGCACAGCCAAAAGTTAAATAAATAAATAAATAAAAATAAATAAAATTAGTTAACAAATTAGGAGAATGGCTTTATTTAGGATGGATTGGTAAGATTTGAGTGCTTTTTTTTTTAAGATCTGGGTTGTAGGTGTTTTTTTTAATATAAATTTATTTATTTTTGGCTGTGTTGGGTCTTAGTTGCTGCGCGCGGGCTTTCTCTAGTTGCGGCGAGCGGGGGCTACTCTTCGTTGTGGTGCGCGGGCTTCTCATTGCGGTGGCTTCTCTTGTTGCGGAGCACAGGCTCTAGGCGCATGGGCTTCAGTAGTTGCGGCACATGGGCTCAGTAGTTGTGGCTCACGCTCTGGACTGCAGGCTCAGTAGTTGTGGTGCATGGGCTTAGTTGCTCCGTGGCATGTGGGATCTTCCCGGACCAGGGCTCAAACCCGTGTCCCCTGCATTGGCAGGCGGATTCTTAACCACTGCGCCACGAGGGAAGTCCCTTAAGTGCATTTTTATGCTGCCCATGATAATGGTGGTGATGACGATGATGATGACAGTAACAATAATGATATTGGTAGCAGATAACATTTCCCAATTCTTATATATTAGTTTCCTATGGCTGCTGTAACAGTTCACCACAATTGGGTGGCTTACAGCAGTGGAAATTTATTCGCTCACAGTTTTGCAGGCCAGAAGTCCGAAATCAAAGTGTCAGCAGAGCCGTGGCTCCCTCCCAAGGCTCTAGGGGAGGATCTTTCGTTCTCTTGCAGCTTTTGGTGGCTCCTGGCATGACTTGGCCTCTTTGGCTACATCACTCCAATCTCTGCCTCTATCTTCACTTGGCCTTATCTCTTCTGTCTCTGCCTATTAACACTTGTCATTGGATTTAGGGCCCACCCATATAATCCAGGATGATCTCATTTCAAAGTCCTTAATTATATCCACAAAGATCCTTTTTTTCAAATAAGATCACGTTCACAGGTCCTGCGATATATCACCAGGAGGTGATCACCATTCAACCCTCTGTACTTGGGTGTTATGCCCGGTGCTAAGCACTTTACATAATTTCACCCAAGTCCTCAAACAACCCCATAAAGTAGATACGCTTATTATCTACATCTTCCCAAGGAACTCATAGAGGTGCAGTGCCTTGCTCGCAGGAAGTGGGATTTGCACTCAGCTGTGATGGGCTCAAAATTCTGATTCTGTGTGAGACGCAAAAGAAGCTTCTGGTTCTGGGACAGTCAGTTAAAGTCAAACAGGCAACAGATATTTCCTGATGTGTTTGTTCATCAGCAACCCCTGGGCCAGGATTGAGGATACGGAGAAAAGGGCAGAAGGGTACATCCCTAGAGAGTGGCCAGGAGAAGAGGCAGAGGAGGGGAGCATATTATTCATCAGCCCTTTTGAAGCAGTACAGTCAGATACGACTCCTGTCTTCTGGAGCGTTGTCCTTGGCCTTGGGGGCACCCAAGGCCAGGAGTCTGTCATGAAGAAAAGGACAAAGGAATAAAGTTCGAATCCAAAGGGGTTGTGTCAAGTAGACATAACATTTAAGGGGCTTCCCTGGTGGCACAGTGGATAAGAATCCGCCTGCCAATGCAGGGGACACGGATTCGAGCCCTGGTCTGGGAAGATTCCACATGCCAAGGAGCAACTAAGCCCATGCACCACAACTACTGAGCCTGAGCTCTAGAGCCCGCGTGCCACAACTACTGAGCCCATGTGCCGCAACTACTGAAGCCCGCATGCCTAGAGCCCACACTCCGCAACAAGAGAAGCCACCGCAATGAGAAGCCCACAGACCGCAATGAAGAGTAGCCCCCGATCGCCACAACTAGAGAAAGCCCTCGTGCATCAACAAAGACCCAACGCAGCCAAAATAAAAATAAAAATTTAAAAATTAAAAAAAAAAAGAAATAACATTTAATTAAGCAGCACTTACTGCATGCCACAGACTGTTTAAAGAATTTGACGCACTCATTGAATCCTCCTTGTTTTACAGGTGAGGAAACCAAGGCACAGAGAGCTTAAGTGACTTGCCGAAGGTCACACAGCAGGAACTAGGCAGACATGGGATTTGAACCCAGCTCTGCCCATCACCAGAGCCCTTATTGTTGTTTTTTGTAAATTGAGGTGAAATTTAAAAATATATAATATAAATAATTAAATAGGACTGCACTTCCACTGCAGGGGGCACGGTTCCAATCCCTCGCTGGGGAAGCTCCACAAGCTGTGTGGTGTGGCAAAAAACAAAAAACAAAAAACAAATAAATAAATAAATTGAGGTGAAATTGACATAACATAAAATTAACTGTGTTAAAATGAACAATTCAGTGGTATTTAGTATATTCATAATGTTGTGCAACCACCACCTCTGTCTAGCTCCGAAATGTTTTCATCACCCCAGAGATATACCTGATAGGAATTACTCCCGATTGCTCCCTCCTCCCAACCCTTGGCAACCACTAGTCTGCTTTCTGTCTCTATGGGTGTGCCTATTCCAGACATCTCCTATAAATGGAATTATACACTATGTGACCTTTGGTGTCTGGCTTCTTTCACTCAGCATAATGTTTTCAAGGTTCATCCACATTGTAGCATGTGTCATTGCTTCGTTCCTTTCTAGGCTGAGTGATATTCCATTGTATGGATGGACCATATTTTGTTTATCCATTCATCTGTTGATGGGCATCAGGGTTGTTTCCACTTTTTGGCTATTGTGACTAGTGCTACTATGAACATGCATGTACATGTAACATTAAAATGGTCAATTTGATTTCATATGAATTTTACCTCAATATTTTTTTTTAAAAAGTGATGCTATCAGCTGAGAAGGCCCAGAAGCAACAACATCAACTCCCACCCTCAGTAACAATGAACAGACTCAGCATCCAGGTCTTGGCTTCTCAATGCCACTCTCCAGTGAAGGGAACACAGGCTCCTTGGGAAAATGGCTGATACTAGGACTGGGGCAGGGGAAATGCAAGATGAGCCTGGAACATCTTGTGGTGCCAGACAGTAAGGAAGTACTTAAAAATATATATATATAGAGAGAGAGAGAGAGACGGAGAGAGACAGAGAGAGACAGAGAGAGAGAGACAGAGAGAGAGAGTCATGTCAAAAGAGCAGTGCCTGAAAGAAAATGCTTAGAGCAGGGACCAATTGAAAGAGCTCCCAATGGCTGAAGCTGGAACAGTTTGGGCGGTGAAATAAATAATAATAGTATTGAATTTTAACCCAAAGAATAAAAATAACTATTCATGAGTTCATATTTGTATAAACAAATAATTGAACAAGTAAATAAATGGAGATGAAACAACTCTTCCTTACAGAAGAATTCCAAATAATATATAATATCAAATGCACACGATCCACCAATGAATGCTAACATCAGTGGGTGGAACGGGAAACAGGATCTTTGCATAGCCTGAAAGCATCTCACTCAAAGCGTTTATTGGTTAGTATAGTTTTAACATATGTCCACAAATTCTTCCATACTCCTCCTCCCAGACGGTGGAGTTTAATTTCCCTGCTCTGGATGGAGGCTGGGAATGTTCTGTTTCTGGACCTGAGGGGTGGATGCGGAAGTGTGTTCAGTTTGTGAAAATTCTTCCAGGTGTCCACTGATGATCTGGGCACTTTTCTGTATGTGCCCAGATCTGTATGAACTTTGATAAAAAGTTCAATTTGTTAAAATTTAAAAAAAAAGGAAAAAATAAAAAGAAATAGACTCAGTTATGTTTCAGAGATTCAGTTATCTGTTTCAGAGATGCCCAGGTTGGTGTTAAAACTAATTAAAAGCAGGGAATTCCCTGGCGGTCCAGTGGTTAGGACTCCGAGCTCTCACTGCAGAGGGTCTGGGTTTAATCCCTGGTTGGGGAACTAAGATCGCATAAACCATGTGGCACGGTGAAAAAAAACACACACACACACAAAACGAATAAAAAGCAAAGAAGTGGTGATGGCTGAAGTCAGGATGGTGGTTACCTCTGTAGGGAAGAAATTGTGACCGGGGATGCGTGGGTGGGGGGGGGTTGACATCTGTGGTGCTGGCACTGTCCTTCTTCTTGATCTGGGTAATGATGACATGGGTGTTTTAAAAAATTCATTATTTTTTAAATTGCGCAAATTGCAATGTTTTTCACATTTTGGTGGTGTCCTGGAGCCAGCTTATACTGACTTGTGAAAACTGATTGTTACCTTTTCAGGAATTTGGCAACATCACACTGATATCACGCTGGTAGCTTGAAATTGGCCAGAAGCCTATAACTGCTGTAAATCAGGGCCTTTTTTTTTTTCCGGAGAACCCATTGGGGTTTACTTGTTTTGTTTTGTTATTTTTTAATACTTCTAAAAATTGAAGTATAGGGGGCTTCCCTGGTGGCGCAGTGGTTAAGAATCTGCCTGCCAATGCAGGGGACATGGGTTCAGTCCCTGGTCTGGGAAGATCCCACATGCCGCGGAGCAACTAATCCCGTGCGCCACAACTACTGAGCCTGTGCTCTAGAGCCCACGAGCCACAACTACTGAAGCCCGCGCACCTAGAGCCCGCGTGCTCTGCAGCAAGAGAAGCCACCGCAATGAAAGGCCCGCGCACCGCAACGAAGAGTAGCCCCCGCTCGCAGCAACTAGAGAAAACCCGCATGCAGTAATGAAGACCCAACGCAACCAAAAATAGATAAAATAAATAAATTTATTTAAAAAAAAATTGAAGTATAGGGACTTCCCTGGTGGTCCAGTGGCTAAGGCTCCGTGCTCCCAATGCAAGGGGCCCGGGTTCGAGCCTGGTCAGAGAACTAGATCCCACATGCCACAACTAAAGATCCCGCGTGCTGCAACTAAGGCCCGGTGCAGCCAAATAAATAAATAAATAAATATTTTTTAAAAATTATTTAAAAAATTGAAGTATAGTTGATTTACAATGTTGTGTTAGTTTCAGGTGTATAGAACAGTGATTCAGTTATACACACATTCATATATATGTGTATATATATATACATATATATATTCTTCTTCAGATTCTTTTCCCTTATAGGTTATTACAAAATATTGAGTATAGTTCCCTGTGCTATACAGTAGGTCCTTGTTGGTTATCTATTTTATATATAGTAATGTGTATATGTTAATCCCAACCTCCTAATTTATCCCTCCCCCACCCCTTTCCCCTTTGGTAATGATAAGTTTGTCTTCTATGTCTGTGGGTCTATTTCTGTTTTGTAAATAAGTTCATTTGTATCTGGAAAGCCCACTGTTAAACATTGCCCAGCACACGACAGTTCCTCTCTGTATATGATATTAGTTAAACATTTAAAAATTATTTTAAAAATTATGGTAACATACACATAACATGAAATGTACCATCTTAACCATTTTAAGTGTCCAGTTCAACAACATAAAATACATTCACATGGTCGTGCAACCATCACTACCATCCATCTCCAGAACCCTTTTCATCTGCAAAACTGAAACTCTGTCCCCATAACAATTTTTTAAAAAATAAATTTACTTATTTATTTTTGGCTGCATTGGGTCTGTTGCTGCACGCGGGCTTTCTCTAGTTGCGGCGAGCGGGGGCTACTCTTCGTTGCGGTGCGCGGGCTTATTGCAGTGGCTTCTCTTGTTGGGGAGCATGGGCTCTAGGCGCGCGGGCTCAGTAGTTGTGGCGCATGAGCTTAATTGCTCCGTGGCATGTGGAATCTTCCCGGACCAGGGCTCGAACCTGTGTACCCTGCGTTGGCAGGCAGATTCCTAACCACTGCGCCACCAGGGAAGTCCCAACTTTTTTTTTTTAATAAATTTATTTATTTACTTATTCATTTTTGGCTGTGTTGGGTCTTCGTTTCTGTGCGAGGGCTTTCTCCAGTTGCGGTGAGCGTGGGCCACTCTTCATTGCAGTGTGTGGGCCTCTCACTATCGCGGCCTCTCTTATTGCGGAGCACAGGCTCCAGACGCGCAGGCTCAGTAGTTGTGGCTCACAGGCCCTGTTGCTCCGCAGCATGTGGGATCTTCCCAGACCAGGGCTCGAACCCGTGTCCCCTGCATTGGCAGGCAGATTCTCAACCACTGCGCCACCAGGGAAGCCCCCAACATTTTTTTTAATCCTTAAAAATTTTCCCTGGGGGGAGGGATAAATTTGGAGATTGTGACTGACATACACACACTAGTATAAATAAAATAGATAACTAATAAGAACCTACTGTATAGAACAGGGAACTCTACTCAATACTCTGTAATGGCCTATATGGGAAAAGAATCTAAAAAAACAGTGGTTATATGTGTATGTATAACTGATTCACTTTGCTGTGCACCTGAAACTAACACAACATTGTAAATCAACTATACTCCAATAAAAATTAAAAAAAATTTTTTTTCCCTCGGAGAGCATGAGCTCTGGAGCCAGAGGCTCTGTTTGAACCCCAACTCCCACCTCCACTTACTAGCTGATCTTGGGCACCTTAGGTCACTCTTCTGTTTCCTCACCTGTAACATGGAGACAGTCTTCGTCCCAGTCTCATAGTCCAGTGGCTCTTAAAAGTGTGGTTTCTGAACAAGGACCAACTGTACAGCACAGGGGACCCTGCTCAATGTTATGTGGCAGCCTGGATGGGAGGGGAGTCTGGGGGAGAATGGATACATGTATATGTATGGCTGAGGCCCTTTGCTGTGCACCTGAAACTATCACAACATTGTTAATTG
Source organism: Eubalaena glacialis (assembly GCF_028564815.1). Taxonomy (NCBI): domain Eukaryota; kingdom Metazoa; phylum Chordata; class Mammalia; order Artiodactyla; family Balaenidae; genus Eubalaena; species Eubalaena glacialis. Next base: position 178,033,545 of record NC_083719.1, read on the forward strand.
GCTACACTCCAATATAAAATAAAAAGTTAAAAAAAAAAAAAAAGTGTGGTTTCTGGACCAGCATCATCAGCACGGCCTGGAAATTTGTTGCCAGTGCAGATTTTCAGACACTCTGCACGTAGGGCCCGGCGATCTGCGTTTTAACAAGCCCTCCAGGAGATTCTGAGGCTTGCTCAAATTTTGAGAACTATTATCATAGGTTGTTGGGAGGATTCAGTCAATTAAACAAATATACATATTTAGAGCAGTGCCTGGCCCCATAGCCCACACTGTGTAAGCACTCATTATTGTTATTACGGAGGAGGCCTGGGACCCTAGCAGTATGGTGGTGATGGGGGGCTGGCTGTGCCCTCTCTCCTGGTCTGGTGGGGGTCTGGGTTCCTGGTCTCTGCTAAGTGGAGGCCTTCTCACCTCTCTCTGTTGAAGATGAGCTGGACCACGTCACCCCATCCCTGGAGAAAGGTTATCGCTTGGTCTGGGAAACGGGAAAGGTCAGTGCTGGAGGGGTGGAGGGGGCCGCTTGCCTGCCTCCTCTCTGCTGGTGGAGATAAAGGAGGTCACTTCGCTCCTCCACGACAGGCGGGGGGGGCTAAGATGTATAAATGGGGGGCCAGGAGGCGGTGGAGGCACCAACCACAGGAAGCTGCCTTGCTGTGCCACCCCTCACATCTCAGGCAGCCCTGTACAGCATGGCCAGACGTCCGCCGCTGCTGCTGCTGGCCATGGGGGTGCTGGCTGGGGAGCTGTGGACCGAGGCCCAGGCAGCACCCTACGGAGTGAAGCTTTGCGGCCGTGAATTCATCCGAGCAGTCATCTTCACCTGCGGGGGCTTCCGGTGGAGGCGGTCAGACATCCTGGCCTATGAAGCTATGGGTGAGGCTGGGGAGGTGCTGTGTGTGTGTTAGGGGCATTGACAGGACACAAGATGGGTCCAAGGAGCCAGGGACGGAGGTGAGATGAGGGGCTGGGGCAGGAGAGTCCCTCCTCCACCACATGCAGCTGGGGAGATGGGCCAGGCCCTCAAAGCTGTGTCAAGGCTGGGGGAGCCGGATGAGGGAGAGGCAGCAAGCCATCTACACCAGCTAAAAGTCTGCTGCTACTTGGGAGCCCCGTGCCCTGCGTTAGGCAAGGCTGCTCTTTGCACAACACTGGGAAGTGCCTTTCAGAAGCCGAAACTAAAGTGCTTTCCAAGCCTTCAGGGAAGGGAGTGTGAGGGGTGTGGTGAGTACAAGGCTAGATTTGCCACCTAGTAGGTGACCCTCCTACCAAGTTGCTTTCCTTCCCTGATCCTCTTTATCTGCAAAAGGGAGGCACAGCCCCTGTATCTTGCAGGTTTGTTAAGCGGCAAAATTGAGTGAAAACAGATTAGGACAAAGTTGAGTGCCTACCATGTGCCAGACACTATTCTAAGGTTTTTTTTTTTTAAATGGGTATTAATTAAATCATCTACTCTGCATAAAACCCTAGAAGGTAGGAGTTATTACTATCCCCGTTTTGCTGACAAGGAAACGGAAGCTGAGAGATGATAACGGGATTGGTGCTCAGTCAGTTCAGCTCCCAAACACATGTTCTTAACCATCAGGTCCTCAGTAAATAAATAGTAGGGGAAAAGATACGACAGAAGAGGAAAGTCAAGCTCAATGAGGTTGAGTAAGCTGCCCATCAAAGCGGGAACCCAGGCCTGAGTGGAATCAAAATCTTTAATCACGAGGCTGAGTCACAAGAACAGAGAAGTAGCTGGACCAGCCAGGAGCCCGGACTCTGGGTACGACAGATTCCCAAGCACTAACTCTTTTCATCTTTTGCAGGGGATGCCTTCCCAGACGCAGACTCCAATGCAGACAGCGAGCTGTATGAGGCAGTGGCCTCCAGCGAGTGGCTGGCCCTGAAAAAGTCCCTCCAGGCCTTCTATGGAGGCCGACCGGGCTGGCAGGGCACCCCAGGGGCTCTGCGGGGCAGCCGCGATGTCCTGGCTGGCCTCTCCAGCAACTGTTGCAAGTGCGGGTGCAGCAGGAGTGAAATCAGCAGCCTCTGCTAGAAGGGGAACTGGGCAGCCGGGGAGCACCAGGGTGAACGCCCCAGCCCTGCCATCCACCTAACCGGTGTCCAGCTGGGCACCTGTTTCTGGCCCCTCATGCATTCATTCATCAGCGAGTCTCAGAGGTCAGGCACTGTGGACTTGGCCAGAGTCCCCCCACCCAACCCTGACCTTTGAGCAGCCTGCCTATCCTGACCCTGAGCAAGCTGTGCCCCTACCTGGCCAAATGGGGACCCTGACCTCTCCGCAGCCCATATCATGCCTTTCCTGGCCTATACTGTCTCCTGCGGCAATGGATGCCCCTACTCTACCCAAACTGGCCACACTGAGACCCTTACCCAAACTGTCACTCTCTCCTGTCCCAACTGTGGCCACTGTCCCCTTGCCAGCCCCAATTATACCGCCGCCCCATTCCAGCCTTTGCCCGCTCCCTTCCCCCTGTCTGCCAGCCCCTCTCCCTCCGACCTCGCCTGCTGGGGGTTCTAGAGCTGTGGACCCCAGGGTTGGTGGAGGGACCCCTGGGTTCCCTTCATATCCTGGGGTGGGAAGCTCAGTGGGGGGAACGGATCATAACCTTCTCCAACCCCAGAGATAAAAAGTTCCAAAGGACTCGGCAGCCTGTGTGTGCGTGTGGCGGGGGGGGCGGGGGGGGAGGGAGGGGCAGGTGTCTGCGGATCTCGGCCACGCCTCAGCGCCGCCCACCCTCCACTACCCCTCCTCAGCCCCTGCGAGGGACTTTCCGGCGCAGCTAAGGGGCGGGAGCCGAAGCGCAAGGTGCGGAGGCGGCTGGGAGGGCTGGCTCCGCTTCCCGTTGCTGCTCGGGCGCTGGACCCCGAGAGCTAAGCGGGCCGCGCTGCAGCGCTGGGCCGGGCAGGGCCGGGCCGGACTGAGGGCGCGGGGACGCCATGCGGGGAACCCGGGCCGCTCCCTTCCCGCCGCGGCCGCGGCCGAAGCTGGTTCTGCTGCCCCTGTTGATGCTGCTGTTCTGCAGGACTCGGCCCCAGGGTGAGTTACGGAGCGAACTCGTGTCGGCGCTCTGCAAAAGCGCACATCCTCCAGGGTGAACCGCAAGTTTGCGGAATGAATGACAAAGGTCCGGATGCCACTCTGCTCCCCCCCGGGGCAGGGACCGGGCGATGAGAGGAGTTGGGGAATGGGCGGCAGCGAGGTGGGAGCCAGGGTCCGGGGTTGGGGGGTGGTAGGGGAAAGGGCCCTTCGGGTGGTAACAGGATGTGGCTGGTAGAGGGAGAGGAGGAGTTATGCCCGAAGCCTGGGGAGCGGTGCCCAGCGCCCCCTTCCTGCTGCTCACTTCCGTAAGGGACCCTGGATCGCCCTCCACAGTTGTCGGGGGAGGGGGGAGTTCAAGTTCTGGGGTGGGAGGGCGGCTGGGGGAATTGACCCCCTTCCTTCGGACCCTCCCTCCTCCCTCTCCAGGCAGCCCTGGGCCACTGCAGTGCTATGGATTTGGACCCTTGGGCGACTTGAACTGCTCATGGGAGCCTCTTGGGGACCTGGGAGCCCCTTCCACGCTGTACCTCCAGAGCCAGAAGTAGTGAGTACAATGGAGTGATTTGGGGAAACAGAGGCTTTGGAAGAGTGACCACTCAGGTTCTAGACTTCTCAGGTTGAGAGGACCCATTAGTCCTGCCCACCCGCACCCCCCAGCCCTGCCCCACTCTCAAGCCCTTCAATTCCAGGTTCCCTTATTTCCTTGCTGTGTTACCCTGGACCAGTCACTTTCCCTCTCTGAGCCTCTGTTTCTTCCTGTATCAAGTAGTGATAATAATGGAACCTGCCTCTCAAGGCTGGTTCTGAGAATTCAGTGAGTTAGGCACTTGGGAAAGAAAATGCTTAATGATTAGAAGCTGTTTTTATTGCTGTGTGACCTTAGGCAAATAGCTTAATCTCTCCGAGCATATGAAAAGATCATTTGGTCTGGTGCTGGGGATGCAACAGTGAAAGCGACACAGAAAGCCTCGTGGAGCCCACATTCTGAGGGGGTGACTGATCTTGCTTCACAATGAATCACACCTGGAAACACAAATTCATTTCAAATTTGGCTAAGTGAGAGGAGAGGGAAAGGAACATTTGAAGATGGGAACTGGGATGGGAGGCTGGTCTTTTTTTTTTTTAATGATGGTAAAATATGCATAAAATTTACCACCTTTTTTTCTCAGCCTTTTTAAAGTGTTCAGTGGAATTAAGTACAGTCACATTGTTGTGCAACCATCACCACCATCCATGTCCGGAAGGGGGGGGTCTAGGGGTTTAATTGGTAGAGGATGAGGGAGTAAGAGAAGGTCTTCCCCATTTTCTTAACGAGGTGAAATTCACATAACATGAAATTAACCGTTTGCAAGTGAACAGTTCAGTGGCATTGAGTACATTCACAACGTTGTGCGACCAGTGCCTCTATCTAGTTCCAAAACATGTTCATCACCCCAAAAGGAAGTTCCATCCCCAGCAGCAGTCACTCCCTATCCCCTGGCAACTACTAATCTACTTTCTGTCTCTGAATTTGCCTGTTCTGGACACTTCACATAAATGGAATCATATGGCATGTGGTCTTTTGTATCTGGCTTCTTTCACTTAGCATGTTTTTCAGGTTCATTTATGTCGTAGCGAATCAGAACTTCATTCCTTTTTGTGGCTGAACAATATTCCACTGTATGGATATACTATGTTCATCCACTCATCTGTTGATGGACATTTGGGTTGTTTCCACCATTGGGCAATTGCAATTGGGCGATCGTGACTAGCACTGCTTTGAACATAATGTGTCCAAGTTTTTGAGTCCCTGTTTTCAGTTCTTTGGGGTATATGCCTAGGAGTAAAATTGCTGGGTCATATGGCAGTTCTGTGTTTAACTTTTTGAGGAACCACCTAACTGTTTTCCGCAACAGCTACACCATTTTATGTTCCTACCAGCAACATAACATAACACGTGTTTTTGTTGTTTTTTTCTGAAGGCCTTGATTTGAACCTTTGAAATCCAACCCTTTGGGATGTCCTCAACTCCTTTCTCTCTCTCTCTCTGTCACCCACATCTGATCCATCAGCAGGCCTTGCCAGCTCTACCTTCTACATTATCCAGAATCTGGCACACCTCACTTCCTCAGCCCCCACCATAGTCCAGTCCCCATCATCGCTGGCCTGGACCGTGTGGTCACCTCCTCCCTGGACTCGGTTTCCACCCTTAGCCCCACAGTCTGTTCTCCACCACAGCATCCAGAGGACACCTGTGAACTTCTGTTTTATTTATTTTTTAATATTTATTTATTTATTTATTTGGCTGTTCTGGGTTTTAGTTGCAGCATGTGGGATCTTCGTTGCAGCATGCGGGATCTAGTTCCCTGACCAGGGATCGAACCCGGGCTCCCTACATTGGGAGCACGGAGTCTTCTTTTTTTTAAATTAATTTATTTATTTATTTATTTTATTTTTGGCTGCGTTGGGTCTTCATTGCTGTGCGCGGGCTTTCTCTAGTTGTGGCGATTGGGGGCTACTCTTCTTTGCGGTGCGTGGGCTTCTCATCGCGGTGGCTTCTCTTGGTGCGGAGCACGGGCTCTAGGCGCGCAGTATTCAGTAGTTGTGGCACACAGGCTCAGTAGTCGTGGCTCGCGGGCTTAGTTGCTCCGCGGAGCATGTGAGATCTTACCGGACCAGGGCTCGAACCCCTGTCCCCTGCATCGGCAGGTGGATTCTTAACCACTGGACCACCAGGGAAGTCCCGCACCTGTGAACTTCTGAATCAGGGCATGTCCCTCCCCAGCTCACAGACCTCCAGGGCTCCCACCTCACTCAGGGTAAAAGCCGAAATCCTTCCTGCAGCCCATCAGGCCCTGTATAATTTGCCTGTCACCTCCCTGCCTTCACCTCCTCCCACTTTCTCGCTCACTCACTCTACTCCAGAGTACAAGCCTCCTCCTCGCTGTTCTTCGTAAAACACCAGGCACAGTTTGGCCTCAGGAGCTTTGCACCAGCTGCTCCCTCTTCCTAAAATGCTCTTCCCCAGGTATTGCGTGGCTCCGCACCACATCCTTCAGGCCTTCATTCAAATGTCTCATCAGAGAGCTTTCCTGACCACCTTTCCTAAAATAGCACTGTCACTTTTCATCCCATCATCACACTGAATCCTCCTCACCCTGCTTTATTGTTCTTTATATCGCTTACACCACCATCAGTTATATATTTATGAGTTTCTCATTTGCCTCCCCCACTGGAACACTAGCTCCTGATAGTGGGTCCTTGCCTGCTTTGGTCATAATCTTATTCCCAGCTTCTACAACAGAAATATATATTTGCTGACTGAACAGTTGCATAGAAGTAAATGTGCGTATATGTAATAGGTGCTCAGTAAATAAAGTAACCAATGCTCATATACCATGTATTGTGCCCCTGACACTTGCTGTTCTAAATGCAGTCCATTTCTCATCTCATTGTTCCCCTCCCCTATTCAGCCCTTTCAGCAGGCACTTTTAAACAAACACATTTATTTATTTGTTTCTTTATTTATTTGGCTGTGCCGGGTCTTAGTTGCGGCACACTGATCTTCGTTGGGGCGTGCGGGATCTAGTTCCCTAACCAGGGATCGAACCATGGTCATTGGGAGCACCGAGTCTGAACCACTGGACCACCAGGGAAGTCCCTCAGGAGGCAGTTTTATCACCCTCGCTTTGTAGATGAGGAAACTGAGGCACAGAGAAGTTAAGTTGCTTGCTCAAGGTCACACAGCTCTGAAGCAGGAGAACTGGGATTTGAACCCAGGCAGAAAATATGTTATCATTACGGCTCTGGGCCCAGCCCACTGTATGCTGCCCCGATTCTCGCATCTCTCCTCACAGCCATTCCAACAAAACCTGGACTGTGGCAGTGCCCACTGGGCAGAGCTGGGTGACCATTCCACGGGAACAGCTTACCACGTCTGACGAACTCCTTGTCTGGGTGGCCAAGGCAGGCCAACCTCTCTGGTCCCCAGTCTTCGTGAACCTCGAAACCCGAAGTAACAGGCGGGAGTGGGGGTTTGCTCTGTGTGGGGTGGGTGGTCCTGGAGGCCCTGGCTCAGTGCACCTCCCCTTCCTCAGTGAAGCCGGATGCCCCCCAGCTGTACCCTGATGTGGACTTCTCAGAGGATGACCCCCTAGAGGCCACTGTCCAATGGGCCCCTCCTGTGTGGCCACCCCATAAGGTCTTGGTCTGCCAGTTCTACTACCGAAGATGCCAGGAGATGGCCTGGACGCTGGTGAGTGTCAGGGACCCTTTTCCCCCACCCTACTCTGGGCGGGGCCCGGGACATCATTCCCAAATCAGACACCTAGCTCAGAGCTCATTCCTCAGCTGGCCCTGGAGTCTGTCCACATTCCTCACAGAAGGCCTGTACATGCATCTTGTTCAGCTAAAAAATGTTCCCCCAAGATAATCTATAAATTCCATGCAGTCCCAATCCAAATTCCACTTGGATTTTTTTTTTTTTTTTTGGCCACGCTGCAAGGTTGTGGTTGCAGGATCTTAGTTCCTCAACCAGGGATTGAACCTGGGCCCTCGGTAGTGAAAGCAAGGAGTCCTAACCACTGGACCTCCAGGGAATTCCTTCCACTTGGAATTTTTGAGAAACTCAGTAAACTTCCTCTAACATTTTTGTGAATGAATAAAAATCCTCAAATAGCTTACATTAACCTTAAAATAAGAGGTTAACAACAGACACTTAGCATCTACTGTGTGCCAGACACTGTTCTAAGCTGTCTATTGAATCCTTACAAGAACTCTTTGAGGTAGATGTGTTTTATGCCTACCTATTTTACAGATGAGGAACAGAGCCTGGTTTTCAGTAAACACTCAAAAGTAATAAAAGCAGCTCACATTTCTGAGCACCTGCCACGCATCAGGGCCCAAGCTAAGCAATCTGCATGGATTATCTTGATGAGTACCCCCAACCTCCCTAGATAGTAGATGCTTTTAAGATCTCTATTTTATAGTTGGGGAAGCTGAACCTCAGAGAGGTTAAACAACTTTCCCAAGTTCACGCAGCAAAAAAAATGGAAGACAACTCCAGTGCAATGGGACCCCAGGAGTTGGGGAGCCTGCCCATGCACTTTAAGAGCACAGCACCGAAGTTGCAAGTATCTTTCATCTCATATCTCATTGGCCAGAACTTAGTCACATGGTCTCACCTGATTGCAAGGGAGACTGGGAAATGTAGTCTTTATTCTTGACACACATGTTCCCCGATAGATACTCAAGGGTTCTATTTCCAAAGGAAGAAGGAGAGAATGGATATTGGGGATAACCCACTGTCTCAGTCACAGCTTTTCATGCAAAACACTACAATATAGAGCAGAGTTGTTGTCACTGTGAATATTCATGCAATTCAGAGCAATGCTAAGATGCAAACTTCGCAATCTAACTGCCTGGGTATGAATCTCAGCTCCAGAACTCACCAGCTATGTGACCTTGGGTATGTCACTTCCCCTCTCTTGGCCTCAGTTTTCCTCATCTGTAAAATGAGAATAATATTAATAATAGAATTTACCACCTACTGCTATACCTGGCACAGAGGATAATCAACTTGTCTCTTTTTTCCAGGGATTGTCCCAATTTTAAAACCAAAAGCCCTGTGTCCTACGAACCCACTTGATCCCAGGCAAAGCAGGACAGTACTGGTCATCCTATTGACATATAAGGCCAAGTACTTTCAATTCAATCTTCAGCCTCATCACTCTCCCCTGTCTCTCCCCCAGCTGGAACCAGGAGTGAAATCCATACCCCTGACCCCTGTTGATATCCAGGACCTGGAGCTAGCCACTGGCTATGAGGTATCTGGCCGCTGTCAAGTGGAAGAAGAAGAGGATCTGTGGAGCGAGTGGAGCCCCATTCTGTCCTTCCAGACACCACCCTCTGGTGAGGATCTCTGGGCTTACCCCTACACCCTCAGCCCCTCTCCTGGAAGTCTGGCCAATCATGCCATTCTCATTTGTCATATTTTATAGTTGGGAAAGCTGAACCTCAGAGAGGTTAAGCAACTTTCCCAAGCTCACACAGCAAAAAAAAATTGAAGACAACTCCAGCGCAGTGGGACCCCAGGAGTCGGGGAGCCTGCCCTTGCACTTTAAGAGCACAACCCCAAAGTTGCACGTATCTTTCATCTCATATCTCATTGGCTAGAAGTTAGTCACATGGTCTCTCCTTTTTTCATCCTTGCCAGCGCCAAAAGATGTGTGGATATCAGGGAACATCTGTGGGGCACCAGGCGGACAGGAACCCCTGCTTCTGTGGAAGGTGAGTTGTGAGGACCATGTCTCTGCACATGTCAGGAAACCCCAAATAACAGTGATGTAGAGGACTTCCCTGGTGGTCCAGTGGCTAAGGCTCCGCACTCCCAATGCAGGGGGGCCTGGGTTTGATCCCTGGTTAGGGAACTAGATCCCACATGCTGCAGCTAAAGATCCCACATGCTGCAACTAAAAGATTCCTCATGCCACAACGAAGATCCTGCATGCCGCAACTAAGACCCAACACAGCCAAATAAAAAATAAATATTAAAAACCCAAAAAACAATGATGTAGGGAATTCCCTGGTGGTCCTATGGTTAGGACTCTGGGCTTTCACTGCCGAGGGCCTGGGTTCAGTCCCTGGTTGGGAACGAAGATCCTGCAAGCTGAGCAGTGGGGCAAAAAAAAAAAAACCAAGAAAACAAAAAACAAAAAAAACCAAACCAAACCAAAAAACCCCCCAGAAACAATGATGTAAACAAGACAAAGGTTACTATGCTGCCCTCTTGAGGTTGCTTCAGGGCTTCAAGGAGGGGATGCTCAGAGAGGTCCTGGCATAGTGCTGGGTGCAGAGAAAGACTCCACCAATGTTGGCTGAATCTAGGAGATCTGAGCTGAGACATGAAGATGGGTACAAGTGTTCCAGTCAGGGGGGACACCAGGTGCAAAGATTTAGAAGCAAGACTAGGCTCAGCTCCACAAAATATAGCAGAATATGCTAAGGGCTTTGATGCTAGTATTAAAGGGCATTGTGAGATGACAGACAAGAGTGAAACAGTCCTCACTGATGCAAATCTGCTGAGCACCTACCGTGTTCCAGACATTGCAAGGCCTTGGCTCACAGTAAATATGGCAAGAAACAAAACAACAGGGCTCATACTTTCTTGGGCCACACAATCTAATATCACTAACTTTAACCATGCATAATACTTACAGAGCTCTTACTATGTGCCAGGTCCTCGCCTACAACACTTATTTACATTAACTTACTTTACAGATGAGAAGATGAGACATAGAGAGGCTACCCCAAACCAAACAACAGCTAAGTGGCAGAGCTGAGGTTCTTTGGCTTTCAAACCTTAATTCACAGTTTCAGTGCCTCTATTTTATTTTTTTTTAATTCATTTTTTTTCTTACTTTTTTGGCCATGCTGCACGGCATGTGGGATCTTAGTTCCCCAACCAGGGATCAAACCTGTGTCCCCTGCATTGGAAGGGCAGAGTCTTAACCACTGGACTGCCAGGGAAGTCCCTTGTGCCTCTATTTTGTAACACATACTTTGTAATGCCCCCTTACTATACTGAAATGAAATACATAGCTAATATAACCCATATATACATATATTTTAAAATGTGTATAATACAGTGTATTGTATTATAACATACAGTGTACAGTGTATTGTAATATTCAGTAGAAAATAAAGGGGAAATATGGCTACTACATAATGGCAAAATATTCAGTTCACCAGTATGATATGAATACTAAATCTGTATGTACCTCATAACATGGCTTTAAAATACATAAAGTAAAAATTGACAGAACTACAAGGAGAACTCTATGAATCCACAACCGTCGTGGGAGATTTTAACATACCCCTCTAAGTAATTTCGTAACAAGCAGATGGAAAAACAAGTCAAGATCCAGAGAATCTGAACATATGAATAACAAACAACCTAATGGACTCACATAGGAAACGTCAGAACATGCATTCTTTCCATATGCAAACAGGACATTTACCAAAATCATCCACATGCTAGGCTATTGAGCTGGTTTCCAAGGACTTCAAAGGGATGAGGTGATGCTGGGCACATTGAAAAATTCTCTGATCAGAACACAGATTGTGCTGGAAATAGATAATAAAAAGTGCTTAGAAAGTCCCCATATGTTCAGAATATTTTAAAATTCAGTGAATGTTAAAACCAGGTCCCAAAAGGTTTTGTATTTATATATCAAAATGTGTTTGGTTCTAGGATCAGTTAAAATTATTAGACAGGTTTTTCATCTACAGAAGTTTCCAGTTGGGATGACCTTCAAAAGTCACAAGGGACGTGGGACAATTTTTTTGTTTCTAGGAGAGGGTAGTGTCCCTGGCTCTTGCCCATCATATACCAATCATTGAGGCAACCAAATATTCTCACAAGTTTCCCCAAAGCACTCTGGAGGGTACTATCCTCTTTGCTACGCGTAATTACTCCTCTATACAACAGTGGGAATTTTGCAGTCCCTAAGAACTGCACACGACAGACTAAGGTAAGGTGAGGGAAGACAGGGTCATATAAGTGCATGGTCAGATCCTGTCTTTAGTTAAAATCTTGATAATTTGTCATGGTTTTTCTTTTTTGCATTAATTTTTTTTAATTAAAAAAAAATTTATTTGACCGCGCCGAGCCGCATGTGGGATCTTAGTTCCCCGACCAGGGATCAAACCCACGCCCCCTGCATTGGAAGCACGGAGACTTAACCATTGGACCGCCAGGGAAATCCCTGCATTAATTTTGATTGATTAAAATATTGCATACAACAGGGTCCTACTGTATAGCACAGGGAACTATATTCAATACCTTGGATAAACCATAATGGAAAAGAATATGGAAAAGAATGTATACATATGTATAACTGAGTCACTTTGCTGTACAGCAGTAATTAACACAACACTGTAATTCAACTATACTTCAATAAAAAAATTTTTTTTTAAATATTGCATTAAAATATAATTTATCTTGATTGGATTTTTGGTATCTTCTCTTGTTTTGCCGCCAAGGTGAGTGCCTCACTCACCTCACCCTAGTTCTGGCCCAGGAGCTGTATTCTAATCCCATCTCTGCCACTGAGCCACTCTTGAGACTCGGTTTTTTCATCTTAGAGTGAAACAAAAATATTTCACAGACTGGTTTGTCAGGTGACCTCACTGAGAAGCACAGTATGTGCCTGATAAATGGGAGACATTAACCGCTTCTTCCCCTCATCCCTCAGGCCTCGGGGCGCTGCGTGCAGGTGAGCTACAGAGTCTGGTTCCAGATTAAAGATCAGGAGGTGATCCAGGAGGAGACCCCATGCTGCAACTTCTCCATCCCCACTCAAGCGGAGTGGGCTGGGGTGTCCGCCATCAACGCCACAAGCTGGGAGCCTCCTACCAACCTCTCTTTGGCCTGCTTGGGTAAGAGGCTGTGAGCTTCCTCTGAGCAATGCCCTGCAAGAGGGGACTTCCCGAGTGGACAGCTGAGATTTCTCCTCCTCATCCTCTAGGTCCAGACTTTGCCCCTCATGGCGTGGTGGTCAGCATCATCCCTGCAAGCTCGGATCTGCTGGTGACTTGGCAGCAAGGGTCCGGGGAGCTGCAGGAGCATGTGGTAGACTGGGCTCGAGATGGTGACCCCCTGGGGGATCTCAACTGGGTTTGGCTTCCTCCTGGAAACCTCAGTGCTGTGTTGCCAGGTGAGGCCCCAGGGCACCTGCGTTCCCATTTCAGCTGTTGGAGAGCAGACTGATGGCTGGATTTGCAGAAGAGAGTGTTCAAGTATCATTAATTCATGCAAGAAATATTCATTGGCTACCTACTGTGTGCCAGGCCATGTTCTAGACACTGGTACACAGTGATGGCAGCTGATGTGTATTGGCATTTACCATAAGCATTAAATAATTCAAACTTCCTTATAAAGTAGGTTTCTGCTATTATCATACAGATAAAGAAAAAGGCCCAGAGAGGTTAAGCAACTCACCTGAGGCCATACAGCAAGTATGTGGTAGAACCAGGATTTGAACCACATAGGCTCCTGAAGCTAAACCCTGAACCATCACCCTACTCTCCTCTCAGCAGCATCCCCACCCTCATCCCCACCAACATCTCCATCCTCATCTTGTAGGGCAGGCACCCAATGAAACAAAAAACAAGTACATCTGTAATGTAATTGGGGCAAAGTAAATCGGGGTAAGGGAGAGGAGGGAGGATAGCTATTTCAGAAAAAAAAACTTAGAAAAGGCCTCTCTGGGAAAATGGCATTTGAACTAAGACCTGAAGGAGGCGAGACAGAGAGCCATGAGGATGTCTAAGGGAAAAGCAAGAAGGAACAAACAGTGCAAAGGCCCTGAGGCAGGATTGTGCCTGATGTGTTAGAGCAGCAGTGAGGAGGCCAGCGTGGCTGGAGTGGAACGAGCAAGGGGGAAAGTGGGAGGAGGTGAGGGCAGGGAGGTGATGGGGCAGAGTGTGCAAAGCCTTGTGGGTCATGGGGGGAACTTTGGCTTTTGCTCTGAGTCAGGTGGGTGCCCCAGAGGGTTCTGAGCAGAGGAAGGACATGTCCTGACTCGGGTGCTTACAGGCGCCCCCTGGCTGCTGTGGGAGGAACAGACTGGGAGGGCAAGGGTTGGAGGTAAGAGACCCGGGAGAAGGGACTGTGTATGTCCAGGTGGGACATGGTGGGGACTGGACCAGGTGGGGACCAAGGAAAGGAGAGAAGCAGGCAGATTCTTGTTGGGGAGTCTTAGAGCAGAATTTTGGGGACCCATTTGGATATGTTGCACCTGATGTGCTCATCCAAGTGGAATTGTCCATGGGACTATCAGATACTCAAGTCTCAGGTCTAGCAATAAGTTCTAGGCTGAGATTTAACACTGGGGAGTCTGTCCTTGGTGTAAAGAACTTGGGAGAGCATGAGAAGGTGTTGAGTGAGAGATTTAGGACAGAGTCCCAAGACCCATAAGTATATATGGACAAAAGAAGAGGAGCCCCAATTCTGGAAAATTCCCAGTTGGGGAAGGCCATATGGCAGCATTAGGTTTTGAGAAGGGATTTCAGGAGCCTTACTTACTGTGATGGCTGGTGTCAGGGTCCCACTCATAGTCCAGCATTTGATTATCTCCCAGCCTCTGGCACCTGCATTCCTGGCCTGAGGGCTTTTTCTGATCTGAAGCATTTTGCCTGCCTGGACAGCTGGAAGTGCCGGGGAATCAAGGTCCCTCAGATGCAGCCCTCTACCAATGACTGATAATGGTTGATGGATAAATACCCCAGCTCCCACCCTCCTCGGGAGGGATGGTGCTCAGGATTGTGCTCTCTGCTGCCACACAGAGTTCGCCAGCGGGACTGAGCCTTGGTTGGCCATGTTGGGAACTTGTTCTCTTAACACATAATTTACTGGGTGACTTTCCTTCCCTGCTTCACTTCCCCACTGCCCTATTGGTGTTTTCTGGGGTTGCCTCCCAGATAAATTACATTTATTCAAATTCTTATATCAAGGTGTCCTTCTGGGGACACAAATGAAGATGCCTACAAAATAAGAAATGAGTCGGGGAGGGGAGCCAACTCTAACTGGTCTTTGCTCCTCCCCCCCTCAGGGGATTTCGAAGGAGGGGTCCCCTACCAAATCACGGTGACAGCAGTCTCTCCTTGGGGCTTGGCCCCTGCCCCCTCAGTCTGGAAGTTCAGAGAGGAACTAGGTAAGTGGTGGGGCTGGAGGATTGAGGGTCCTGGAACCCTGGCAGAACTTGACCCGCTGACTTTCTCTCACCAGTACCCCTGGCAGGGCCAATGCTTTGGCGACTCCAGGATGCCCCCCCAGGGACCCCTGCTGTAGCGTGGGGAGAGGTCCCAAGGCACCAACTTCGGGGCCATCTCACCCACTACACCCTGTGTGCACAGAGTGGGACCAGGCCTTCTGTCTGCATGAATGGTGAGCTCCACTGCCTCCTGCCCCTGCTCCCAGGCCCCACAAGACCCACCCATCAGTCTGCCCCTCCCCTTACCCCCAGATGGGCCCCTTTGGCTCCCTCTCAGCCCCTGGGAGAACACACGCTATCACGGGTTCCCTAGCGGATGATAACCCAGGTGGCTATCAGTGTAATAGACTGTCATTTGGCCATTAAAAATGAAGACTCCGATCTATATTTATTGACATTGAAAGATGCCTGTCATATTTTATTAAGTGAAAAAGATAAAAGGGTTGTAAAACTTTGTGGGATGGTTCCATTTTTGTAAAATAAACCCAGCACTGAGCGAAGCAGAGGCACAAATATGAAAAGAAACTCCCCCACAATGTCAATAGGGACTGTAGGATTACATATGATTTTTAAAATTTATTTATTTATTTATTTGGCTCCGTCGGGTCTTAGTTGCGGCATGTGGGATCTAGTTCCCTGACCAGGGATTGAACCCAGGTCCCCTGCATTGGGTCTTAGCCACTGGACTACCAGGGAAGTTCCTAAAGATGACTTGTATTTCTTTTTCATACCTTTGGGTGTAGGCTAAATTATTCCTCTGAGCACAAATTCCTTTTTAAAATATCTTTTTTACCCTTTCCACTCCAGTTTTATTGAGATGTAATTGACAACATCACCGTGTAAGTTTAAGGTATACAGTGTAACGGTTTGGCTTACCTATATTGTGAAACGATTCCCATAAGTTTAGTTAACTACCATCATCTCATATAGGTACAATAAAAAGAAAAAGCAAAAAAATAATAAAAATTCAAAATACCCTTTTTTTCTAATTACCAAAGTTATGTTCTTGTTTTAAAAACCGACACATTAAAGACGTATACTCAAGTATATCGTCATTCTTATCATTTCACTGATACTGACAATGCAGCTTCCATATTTTGCCATGTGTACGTTAACATAGAGATAGGAGTTGTGTTTTTTGAAAATTTTAAACTTTTTTATTATAGAAAATTTCAAGCACAAACAAAAGTCGGAAAAATAGTATAACAAATCCTTGTGTACCCACCATTCAGTTTCAATGGTTTTCTGCATTTTATCAATCTTGTTTCAATTTATCCCCACACCTTTTTTTTTTTCTAGTGCCTTTGGCATCATTTCACCCCTAAATAATTTGGTACTTCAGCATTTGTCTCTAACCGATAAAGCCTATGTTTTTTTTAACATAGATACTTCACCATGATTGCACCTTGCACAAGTATATAGATATCATTAGGTTAAAAATCATATATATTTATGTGTACATGTACCTATTATTAAAAGAGGACTACGTTATAGGCCCCTGAAGCTTATGAACGTGATGTTTTGCAACTTTCTTTTTCTCACCTGATGATTTAACTTGGACATCTTTCTATGGCAGTATATCTTGATTCGTATTCATGTCTACTGTAATCCTAAAACGAACCAAAAAGCTGCTTCCTCTCTTGGCTTAAAAACCAAAAAGGGCAATTCAGTTAAAAAGTAAACAAAAACAATTCCGGGAGGTGCAAATGTATTCCCCTCGTCTGGGGTGAATTTCCCTTCACTGGATTCTGTGCAGGTGAGGGATATGATACTCATGCATCCTTTTATTTATTCAGATATACAGTTGACCCTTGAACAACACAGGTTTGAACTGCGCAGGTCCAGTTATACATGGTTTTTATCAGTAGTAAATAGTACAGTACTATCTGCGTTTGGTTGAATCTGCAAATGTGGAACTGGGAATACAGAGGAACCACAGATAAGGAGGGTGGACTATAAATTATACTGTACTTAGATTTTTAAAGGAGTGGAGGGTCGGCACCCCTAACCTCTGCATTGTTCAAAGGTCAACTGTATATCATTTTTTTTTTTTTTGGTTTCGTTGGGTCTTTGTTGCTGCGCGTGGGCTTTCTCTAGTTGCGGCGAGCGGGAGCTACTCTTTGTTGCGGTGCGTGGGCTTCTCATTGTGGTGGCTTCTCTTGTTGCGGAGCATGGGCTCTAGGCGTGCAGGCTCAGTAGTTGTGGCGCACAGGCTTAGTTGCTCCACGGCATGTGGGATCTTCCCGGACCAGGGCTTGAACCCGTGTCCCCTGCGTTGGCAGGCGGATTCTTAACCACTGTGCCACCAGGTAAGTCCCCTGTATATCATTTTTGAGTGCTTTCTATGTGTAGGCACTGATCCAGGTGCTGGGAATATGGCCCCCGTGGAGCTAGCTTTCTAATGGGGGACATGCAGGTATAGACAAAGTAAATAATGTCTAAGCAGTGTGTCAGATGGTGATAAGTGGTGGATAGAGAATAAAGCAAGGAAGATGAGTGGTGAAGCAGGTGCTATTTTAATCGCGGGGCGGGGGCGGTCAGGGAAGGCCTCACTGAGAAGGTGACCTTGCAGCAAAGAGCTGAAGGAGATGAGGAGGGAGCCATGTGGATATCTGGGGGAGAGTGTTACAGACAGCATGGCACGTGCAAAGGTCCTGAGATGGGACTTGACTGCCTCCCCAACCGCTCTGGGTGTGTCCTTCAGTGAGTGGCAGCACCCGGACCATCACCCTGCCTGACCTTCACTGGGGTACCTGTGAGCTGTGGGTGACCGCGTCCACCATCGCAGGACAGGGCCCACCGGGTCCAAGCCTCCGCTTTCACCTACCAGGTACGGGCCTGGGGCAGGACTGCCATGGGAGGGGGCCCGGAGAGGGGGGCATTGGAAGGGGTTATATAATCATTACTGGAGGGGGTTATATAATCATTACTGAGCTTAAGGGGGTGGACAACATTTAGACTTCGGGATGTTGATGGTGCATTTTGATGCTGCTAAATACTGCTGTGGATTATCAAGCAATGTGTGTCTCTGACCCTCTCACCCCATCCCTGACCTTGACCTTTTCACAAGCCCCACTCCCACCCCAAGATTTCCCCCACCCTTAGCCCCTACCCATTCATAGGCCCCGCCCCTTTATCCACCTCCCTTACCCATTCCCAGCTCCACCCATGAGCCTTACCTGACCCCTCCCCACCTCCCTCTGTCCAAATGTTCTTCTGCCCCTCCCCCCTCCCTCCAGATAACACCCTGAAATGGAAAGTTCTGCCAGTTGTCTTTCTCATATGGGGTTTGCTCCTGACGGGCTGTGGCGTGAGCCTAGCCACCTCCGGAAGGTGAGGCTGTCAGACACATGGGTCTCTGCCCAGGTTGGGAGGGCAGCTGGGTGTTAGCTGAGCTTGGGGGGAGATGTGGGAAGGGGATGATGCTTCAGGGCTCTGTGACGTTCCTGGACCCTACAATCCGGGCATGGGTGTCTAGCCGCCTGGATTCCCTGCCCTGACTCTTACCTGCTTGCCAGGTGCGTCCACCTGCGGCACAAGGTACTACCCCACTGGGTCTGGGAGAAGGTTCCTGATCCTGCCAACAGTAATTTCAGCCTGCCCCACATGAAGGTGAGCTTGGCTTGTCAGGGCCCTCTGGGGCATTGGGGAAAGCTCGGGCAGTGGGGAGTAGGTGAGAATTGGGGGTATGAGGGGAGGAATCTCAGCCTCTTCTCTTCCCAGGAGGTGCCCCAGGCCCAGCCCCCTGGGGACTCGCCCATCCTGGAAGTGGAGGAAATAGAGCAGGTACCGATTACGGTACCACTGAGTACCAGTCCAGGTACCACTGGGTATGAGAAACACTTCCTGCCCACACCCGAGGAGCTGGGCTTTCTGGGCCACACCCCAGGCTCCAGTTTATGGACTGAACCAACCCCAGGAGGGGAGAGGGGTGCTCATTTGACAGATGAAGACACTGAGGCTCAAAGAAGCTGAGTCACTTGCCTGAGGACACCCAGCCAAGGAAAAGCTGAGATTGAAGGACCCCTACAGCAAAGGGCCTGGCCCTACAGGGAATATACGGATGGATGAGGGAGCAAAGAAAAATATATAAAATCCAGAGTGGCAGCTGCCTCCCCAAATCTGTCCTGCTGCTATAACAGAACTGTAGTTGGGTGCACTCCCAGCCTCCCTTGCAGCTAGGTGCAGCCATGGACTGAGTTCTTATGAGTGGAACATAAGCAGAGGTGACATGTGCCTACAGTGGGTCTGCATGGGGGCTCTTCCACATTCCCTTCCCTTTCGCATGAGCTGGAGCATTGATGTGCCCTGTGATCCAGCTTTGGCCATACCCAAGGTGAAGGTGGAGCAAGAAATGGAAAGGAACCAGAGTTCCTGAGTGATTGCATGGATCAGAAGTGCCCAGAGAAATAAATTCTTTCTGTTTTGATAGCTACTGTAGCTTGAGGTCTTTTTGTTACAGCAGCCGTATCTACACTCTCACTGATTCATAATCTTTGATTCTAGCAGAGTGAAGCCCTCCACTTCCCACCAGGAGACGGTGAGGTGGCTCTGTGCCAACAACACACACACTCACACTGTCCAAATGCTCAACATTTTATTTTCAAGTATAAAGGCTTTGTCACAGAAGGGGGCCAGGGTCACAGGCAGTGGGCAAGGGGTCCAGAAGCCCAGGTGGAGATGGACATGTGGACCAGCTGGCTCCCAGGTGCCATCACCAGTCCCGTGGTGCCCTGTCTGCGCCTGGGACCATCTGCTGATGCCAAGAGGCCGAGGTAGCTGTGAGAGGAGCTGGGAGTGGGGTAGAGGGCGTGGGCTCACATAACCGCACAACACTGGCACGTCTTCTGCTTAGGGCCGCTCGCCTCTTCGCCCTCAGGAGGGGCAGATGGCTCCGGCTGCCGGGCAGGCGCATAGGTGGGCACAATGTGGGCACTGGGGTTGGCCCTGGGCTCCTCCACCTGAAGCAGTGGCTGGCACTCAGCAGGCTGCTCCTGAGCTGGGGTCTCGGCCAGGAGGGGGGTGGCATCCCCAGAGGGGTCCTGGCCCTCATCAGAGGTTTGGGGCTTCACTGCTTCTGCTTCTGGGGAGGCTTCCTGCTTCTCCTGGGGCTGCTGTCCTTCTTCCTCCGGCCTTGGCTCCTCCTTGGCCCCCAGGGGGGCCACTTCCTCACTCACTTCCTCTGCCTGACATTCCTTTCCTCCTCCTGACTCTCTCTGCTCTTCTGGACTCAGATCTTCCTCGACCCCTTCAGTCTTCTCTGTCTGCAATGGCTCTTCACCTGCCATTCTCTCTGCCTTCTGTGATTCCTCATCTCCTTTTGTCTCTGCCTCTGACGGCTGCTCACCGCCCGTTCTCTGTACCTTCAGTGGTTCCTCATCTCCTTTTGTCTCTGCCTCCGACGGCTGCTCACCTCCCGTTCTCTCTACCTTCAGTGATTCCTCATCTCCTTTTGTCTCTGCCTCCGACGGCTGCTCACCTCCTGTTCTCTCTACCTTCAGAGATTCCTCATCTCCTTTTGTCTCTGCCTCCGATGGCTGCTCACCTCCCGTTCTCTCTCCCTTCAGTGATTCCTCATCTCCTTTTTCCTTTCCCTCCAATGCTTCCTCACCTCCTATTCTCTCTACCATCAGTGATTCCTCACCTTCTTTTCTTTCTGTCACCAATGGTTCTTCAATTGCCTCTAACTTTTCCTCACCTCCTTTCTGCTCTACTCCCAATGGCTCCTCGCCTCTTTCCCTCTCTGCTCTCAGAGGTCCTTCAACTTCTTTTCTTTCTGCCGACAGTGGTTCGTCACCTCCTCCCATCTCTGTCTCCACCTTTTCCTCAACTCCTCTCCTCTCCGGCTCCAAGGATTCCTCGCTTCCTTTCCTCTCCACCACCAGTGACATCTCTGCTCCTTCTGGCTCCGCGCCTGCCTTTCCCTCACTTCCTCTCTTCCCCGCTGATTCCCCTGCCCACCTCCTCTCCACCTCCCACGTTTCCTCCCCGCCTCTGCCGCCTGCCCCCGGTGGACTCTCATCCTTTCCCTCCCTTCCCAGTGCCTTTGGCCCTTCCAACCCCTCCACCACCAGCTCTTCCCACTCCTCACTGAGGGTCACTCTCTCCACCCAAATGAAGGACCCCTCCTCTCCTCCAAAGCCCCCCTGCCCATCACCATCAGGGCTGCCCCTGGGGGCACCTTCCCCTTCTCCAGAAGCTGGTCCCTCCCGGAGCCTCAGTGAGCTGGTCTGTGCAGCCTCCAGGCCTCTGCCCGCCTCCCCCGTGGCCTCTGAGTCACTGCCCTCTGTGCCTCCCACCCCTTCCCAGACTACCTCCACGATACCCCTGTCCTCCCTGACCCACGAAGGGAGCTCTGGGCGTCCGGCTTCCTGTCTGTCCCCGATGGCCTCCATGACCATCTCCTCCACCTTAGCCTCCAGCTCCGGGCCTGTGGCCCCCGCGGTACAGTCCTCCGTGGCCCTTAGCCCCTCCCACACCACCTTCACCATGCCTCCCCCTTTGGCCTCATTCACTCCCCCGTCAGATGCTGCCCCTCCCTGACTCGGCTCCTGCTCCGGAGGGGGGCTGGATCCAGGGCAGGGGCCATTGGCTTCTGAGGAGGGCCCTGCTGCCCCAGGGATCCTCCTTGGGGCTGGTGGAGCCCCGACAGCCTCGTCTCCGGACTTAGAGGGGGACTCTGGGTATGTGCCCACTGGTCCGGCTGGTATGGAGGCTCTCTTGTTTATATCAGTCTGGCCTGGAGGCGTCAGGGGAGAAGGGGAAAGGAGAGATGGGACAACAGAGTGAGATTCAGGCCCTTCCTCTTGCGACCCCCAGACCTCAAAACACCCACCTGCAGGACCTGCCTCCACGGTGGGCTGGGATAGAGGACGGTGACCCTGCAGGGATGGCAGAAACAAGGTCAGGCCAGCCCACATCTCCACTTCCAGCCTCCTGCATGCCAGTACCCCTCCCCTGCTCAAACACCATCGATGGCTCCCCATTACCTTCAGGACCAAACCCTCTATTGTACCTCAGCCTTCCTCACCTGTCTCATCTTCCTCTGCTACATTGCGCTGCACACAGTAGGTGCCCAATCAATACTGTGGCTATGCAGCCAATCCCTCTGTATTGGGGACCTACTCTGCCAGCTACTGAGGTTACTTAAGGGACACTTAAGCCTTTTGCTATTGGAACTTACATTCCAGTGGGAGGAAGCAGATAATAAACATAAAACAGAAATCTGTAATTCAGGGAGTGAGAAGGGCTATGATAGGAAAAAAAGAAAAGAAAAGAAAAGCACGATAAGGGGCTGGGGAATGCCTGGGAGGTGATGGGGTGCCTCCTTTAGGTATAAGATGCAGAAGGGCCTCTTGGAGGAGGTGACATTGAACAAAGGCCTGAAAGGTGAGAAGAGCCAGCCTTGAGTCAAGAGGTGGGAAAGGGCATTCCAGGCGGAGGGGACAGCAAATGCAAAGGCCCTGGGGCTATAGTGAGTTAGGCAAGTTCAAGGAATAGAACAGAGGGTCAGGGTGGCTGGAGTGGAGTGAGGAAGGGATCAAGGGAAAGATGAGCCCAAGGGAGGGGAGCTGAGGACAGCCCTGCAGGCCACCTATGCCAAACCCCACAGGTCTTCTATCCTACCCTCCTCTTTCCAGCCTCTAGACCTTTGCCCAGGCTGTTTTCTCTGCCTGTATTCCTGGTTCCCTTCCAGATTCAGCATAGATGTCACTGCCTCCAGGAAGCCGTCCCTGAGCCCCCAACCTCACTCAGGTGCTTCTTATGAGCTTCCCCTATATCCTGGGCTCCCCCTTCACAGACTCTTTGCACCCCATCTCCTCATCTGGACCGTGAGCTCTCTTGGGCCAGGAATCATGCCTTGCGCATCTCTAGCAGGGAATTCCCGGCTTAGACTAAAAACCCAACAAGTGCTTCCTATCCCAATTAAAGGTCTCCTCTCCCCTTTTGTCCTGAGACAGGCACCTGGGATCCAAGGTAAAGCATCAGGGAGATGTGGGGACTCTGGAAAACTCACACCTCACTGTGGCCAGGTGCAAGTGTTACTGGATCTTTGGACTTCAAGGACAACCTAGAGAGCCAGATTTTAATGTGAAGTTGTCTTGGTTTTCAAAAACCTGTATGTTGTATGGCCTGCGTTGTATCTTAATAGAGGCATTACCAAAACAAAACCCAAAACTCCAAAAGCCATGTAGATGCCCCAAATCATGAGAGCATCTCACGGTGACCCTTCTCCACCTTTGAGAGTGAATTCCATGAACACTTCCCCACATTTGCTGACTGCTTTCCTCATTCAGGTCATATTGACAACCATATATCAAAACGGTCCCTTGTGCCTGTTCCGGGTACTAAGCTATGATCTCACCGACCCTCTCTCACCTCTTCCAGGTGTGTGCTGTTGTTATGCTCATCTTAGAGATGGGGAAACTGAGGCTTGGGCAAGGAAAGCGACTTGCCCAAGACCACAGAGCAGAGGACCCAGAATCTAAACTGTGCTTGGAGAGGTCCTGCTTTGGGGTCTGCTTGCCACACCCCCTCCTCCCACCGCCTGCTCCCCTAGCTCCTCACCTGTCGGCGCCAGGTGGGCCTGCCTGCGGGCTTGTGCTGGGCACCTGTGGACGCACTTTGTAACAGCTGCAGCTGGGATTGGAGCCTGGGGAAGAGAAGGGGCTGCTGGGAGCCTGGACCCCAGGCTTATGGACCAACCCCACCCGAAGTGTCAATTGGAGTGGGCTGAGGGGCCTGGCCTAGTCAGGCTGGGGCAAAGCTGTCAGGCAGGGGCCCTACTCACGTGAACAAGCTGCCTTCCAGGTTCCGGATGCGGGCCTGAGCCTGGTCCTCAGGTGACTGGGGGTCCTGTGAGGCGGGGTCCTGGGGCCGCTCTGGCTCTTCAGCTGCCCCGTCCATTAGCCAGCGTTCCCGGAGAGACTTCCTCTGGGCATGGCAAGGGGCACATGGACTACCCCACCTCATGTAGCGCTCCCCTCTGGACGTCCCACCCTGGGCAGATTTCTTATTGCCCTACAACCACCCAGATGGGACAGACATTTCTCCCTCAGGCTGGGATATGTGCCCCAACAATGCCATGTGGGGCAGACACCCCGTTACCAACCCATAGCTTTCCCACGCTGGAAAAAAAACACCCATCAATCTCCCCAACCTTTCCAGAATGGGACAGACACCCCCAAAGGTGAAATCAATGTCCCTATTAGCCCCTCCCTACCCCAAAGCGGAACAAACACCTCCATTGTCCCCATACTCTTACCAAAGGTGGAACAAATGTCCCCGTCACAACCACCCACTCTCCCAAGCTGGGGAAGACGCCCGCCCCCAAAGCTGGAACCAATGCCCCCCGCCCCGTGTTTAGACAGAGCCTCCTTTGGTTCCCAGAACTGACTCTCACAGACACCCCCACTTCATTGCCCGGGCTAAGCAGGCGCCCCTGCCCGCCCCCAACCTTGAGCCGCTCCACACGGAGTTTCTCCTCCTCCAGCTCCCGGCGCGCGGCGCGGATCTCCTCCTGCAGCCGCCGCTTCTCCTGCGCACAGAGGACCCGGAGCTGCCCGCGGGCCGAGTGGGGCCGGGCGGGGCCGCCTTCCCCACTTCCTCCCTCCCTCCTCCGCCGGGCTCCCGGGGGCTCCCGGGGCTCCCGGGACTCCCGGGACTGCAAGCCGCGCCGGGGGCGGAACACAAGTCTGGGCCCCGGGCCGGGAGGGGTCTGCTGAAGCCCTGACTCAGCAGCGGGTGGGGGCGGGGCCGGCGGGGGCGGGGCCGGCCGCGCCCGGGATGCTGCAGAGGCCTCGCCCGCGCGGAACTGGGGTCTGTGGATGGGAGGGCCTTGGAATGGGAATCCGGGGGTGGGAGGTGTCTGAGATATGGGGTTAAGAGGAACGGGATTCAGAGAGATGGGGGTCCAGATATGAGGATCAAAGGGAGGGGGCTAGTGAGATGGGGGGTCGGAAATGGAGGTGCATTCATGGGGATCCAGCGAGACTAGGATGTAGAGAAGGGGTCCAGAGAGATGGGGGTTAGTGAGATGGGGAGTTCAGAGAGATGTGGTCCACAGAGATGGAGATTTAAATATGGGAGTTCAGAGAGATGAGGTCCAGATATGGGGGTCTGAGAGATGGGGTTCAGACATGGGGTATCTTGGAGACTGGGGTTCAAGAATGGAGCATCGGATGCTATAGATTTCGAGAGTGCGGAGTTCGCAGCTCTCCATTCTAGGGGTGTCAGTGATCAGAGGAACTGGGGAGCGGAGGGGCCTGAGGATTTAGGTGGGGCGCCCCGAGAAAGGCTGGAGCTGAGGGTGCTCCCCGCACCTTCAGAGCCCTAGGCCTGCTCCCTGTGATAGGAGGGAGGAGAGGAAAGGGCTTGGGGCAAGGCTAGGGTTGCCCAGGGCTCCAGGCTGACCGCACTGGTAGGGCTTCACTTACCGCGATGACCTCTAGCCGCTGCCGGTAGAGGGAGCTCTCTGCCATGGGCCTGCAGGGAGAGGGAGGGGGCTGCCAAAGGGGTCTCCCAGGGGCCCACACCTCAGCAGGCTCGCCTCTCGAATACCCCTCTCTGAGCCAAGATCCCTGAGCTGCTTGGAAACCAACCAAAACCCAGCACTTTCCTCTATTTCCCCTTTGCACCTGGGAGGAGTCGGGGCAGAGGGCAGGGGTTCTGTGAGGGGAAGAGAGCAGAGACCATGACAGACTGAGCTAAATCCCTTCCTAGGCTTGACAACACCTCTCTGAGCCTCAGTTTCCCCATCTGTAAAATGGACCGGGATAGCTTGACCCTCACCTTGCAGAGAGAGATGGCCTTGCAAGGAAGTATCCATGCAGGAAAAAACTTAGGACATAGTGCTCCCAAAACAGTAGCATAGTTTATTATTAATAATAATTTTAGGGAATTCCCTGGTGGTCCGGTGGTTAGGATTCCATGCTCTCACTGCCGAGGGCCCAGGTTCAATCCCTGGTCGGGGAACTAAGATCCCACAAGCCGTGTAGCACAACCAGAAAGAAAAAAAAAAAAAATTAAATAATTCCCATGACTAATAATGTTTTTGATTAATTATAATAGCCAGTCCCAGAAACTCTCGAATCCCACCAAACCCGAACATGCTCTGTGTCTCTTTCCATTTCCACACCCTTTCTGGACCTTGGCTCCTACTCAGCATCCCTTAAGCGCTGGGGGGTGAGGGGGTCTGGGGAGAAAAGTGTCCATCCCACATGGACACATGCCATTGCCATGGTAACTCTGGAGTTGCCTCCTCCACCTGCAAGCCACCATCCCTGGGGGCAAGGGTCACCAGGTCACACTGCCTAGTGCTGGACTCTGAACTGGGAGGAGGGGGAGGGGGACTCGCCGTTTAAGGTTTAACCTGAGATCACCCCCATCGTTGTCCTCCTCCAAGCACCCCAGGATCCCCAATTCCCAGCCTCCAGGGCCACCCCTAGTCCATTTGGGCTCCCCCTGGACGCTGGAGGCTGACTGGTACTGCAGGGCACTTCAGGGACAGTCATCATTACATCAGCCTATCATCAGAGACATGCATTGAGCACTGACTATGTGCAGGTGCTTCACAGGCCAATATCTAGAAGGGTATAACTGTCTGCCTGTTGGCCCTGACACTTAGCCCAGGGTGGGCACAGAGCAAGCCCTCAAACATTTATTAAGTTGAGCACTAACTAACCTCGTTGCCCAGACTCTGGCGGGGCCTCCCAGATCTTCTCTGGCCTCACCATGAAGGTATAATAGTGAGTTCACATTTAGCACTTACTATATATAGCACTCTAAGTGCTCTATGGGCCTTTCGCTAGGCTCCCACAGCCACCTCCCCCTCCCCCTCCCTGCCCTGATCTTGAGACACTGTAGTCAACTTTTTGCTGAGTTGGCATTCCAACTGAGAAGAAAATCAGCCATCCATTAGCCAGTGCACACCACGTGCCAGGCACTGTTAAATGCTTTACTCACAGTAACTTATTTAACCCTCTCCACCATCTTAGAAGGTAAGTATCAATAGTAGTACTGTCCCCATTTGACGGATGAGAATACTGAGGCTCCAAGAAGTGGCAAAAAGACTTGTCTAATGTCCCTGAGTCAGGATTGGAACTCAAGGCTCTCAGGTCCCAAATACTGGGAACACTGTGGGGAAGAGGGAAGTCTAGGCATCCTCCTCTTGATGGCCAGGAGACAAGAGATCAGTCTGGGGTGTCCCCAATTCCAGTTGGGGCAGGATGCTGAAGTCATGCTTTACAAGGTATCCCAAAGGAAGCTCAGACCTCCTGTTAATAAGTTTGCCCCTGGGGGGAAGGCTAAAGTCCCCCCTCTGCTCTCCCACCCCCAAGATGTAATCTCCCTGCCTCTTCCTTGCTGGGGGGAGGATCAGATTCCCATTGCTAGGCAACCAGGTTTGTAGTTGGTGAATAATGCAACGGGGAGCCCAAAAGAGTGAAGAACAAAATTGGGGTCCCTGGGGGGAGCCCCTTTTCCAGAACTCTTTACAAACCTCTGGAGCCCCTCCACCCTCTTACTTTAAAAAGCCCTCACACCTTGAATATTAAAATAATCTGCACATTTCGTTAGATGTTGCTTCTCTCTAACTCTACAAGAAGAACATTCACGGTGGTGGCTTTTTGCCCCACCAGGAACAGTTGGTGGTCATTTCATTAAGCAGGTGATCATTTCCATTTTGCCATTTTCTTTCCCAGTTTGGGAGCTGTTAACTTTTTCCTGTTGGATCTCAAGCATTTCCTCCCACCCTGGACACTGAGGGATGATTCTAGAGGCAAAACATAGGAGTGAGAGACCCTGACATTCCCTGCCCCTCACCCAAGTAATAGCCCCACCCCCCAGGCTGGACTTTGGGCTTGGGCCTGCCAGCGGAAAATCCCCAAAAAAGAAGGGGGTGAGGGTTCACACCTCCCACCCGACTTTCTGGGGAGGGGGGCATTGAAGAGCCTGGGGGGGTTGGCTGCCGGCCGCCCTTCACTCTCCCTGGCCCCCTTAGGAGAGGCTAGCTGGAGCTCTCACCTCCCCTGCTCCGTGGAAAGGCCACTGTCTTCCATGAGCCCCTCCCAGGCCCTGCCCACTGGCCCCCCTGACCCCAGACACTTACATGGGTGTGGCCGGAGACCACACCTGGCTTTGCAGGGCCATCTCTGCCCAGAAGCCCACGTTCTGGTCTCTGAGTCCAGGACCCACCACCCGCTTGCCGAAAGGTGCCCTGGAGGCTGTGACTTGGCTGTCGGGAGTGGGGGGGGGGCTGCAGGCGGGCACTGGGAGAGCTGGTCCAGCTGGTTTGGGCCAGGAGGCGGGAGACGCATGGGCCAGGGCGAGGGGGGCTGGGGGCTGGCGGGCAGTTCTGGGGAGGTACTATCAGCTGTCCTGATCAATTATTTACCAGCCAGTGGCCTCGTTGCTGCACTCAGCTGCCTCCTGGCAAACACACTCTCACATGTGTGGTCTAGCGGGTGGACGGGAGTTGGGAGTCCCTGACCCCCTCAGACAATGGCACCTCCACTTGCCCCCCTAGACATTTCTAGTCCAGTTGCCCACCAAGGGTCACCCACCTTTGAGTACTGTTGCACACCACACAAGGGATACTTTTACACGCTAACTGCCCTCCCTTCTTGGACCCTGGTTCTGGGGCGAGGAGGAAGGGCTGATTCAGCTAGAGGATTCTGGAGACCAGAGCCTGTGCCCCATGGGAACCAGAAGGTCTGGACTCTGGACAACTCTGGGCAACTTCCCCTAGGTTTCTAGGCTTCAGTTTCCCCTTTTGGAGAATAAGAGAATTAGATCAAACAGCCTCCAGGACCCTGGACACCCCTTAGATGTGATAACTATTGGGGGAGTGTGGTGATGGGAAAGGTCTAGAGAGCTTCCTACCCAAATCTTGAGGGTCCCTGTTCTACCCCACATCCCATTCTTAAAGGGCCAGCACTCCTTGTCTCAGCTGATTATATGTTTCATCCAACCACCCTCTTGGGGAAATCATTTCTTCTCTCCAGGCTGGTCTCCTGCAGGCCCCAGTGCTTCCCTCATCACAGCCCTGGTCACACTGTGCAATTCTGACATAAATCTCAATGAGAAGAGCCCTTGTCCTGGGCCCTTTGCTTTACTTATTTAGTTTTTAAAATTTTTAATTCATTTATTTTTATTTTTTATTTTTTGTGGCCACACTGCACTGCATGCAGGATCTTAGTTCCCAGACCAGGGATCAAACCCCCTGCATGGAAACATGGAGTCTTAACCACTCGACCGCCAGGGAAGTCCCCTGGGCCCCTTGCTTTAGAGGGCCTGCTCCCCATGGGGCAAAGGGAATGTACCCAGCTAAATCGTCCCTCCCTGCTCTAGATCCTATGCAGGGTGGCCAAGAAGTGGCCAAGGGCAGCTGTGGGCAGAGGGGTGAGGAAAGAGCATGGGCATGTGGGATGGGCTCCCTAGGTGCATGCACAAGGCTCCTCGCTGTGTAGGACAGTTGGGGATGGGAAGCAAAAGGGGCCAGACTGAGGGCTGGGGTTTTCCTGTGTCCCACATTCAAGTACAAAACTCCTAGGGATTCAAAATATTTTCAATTGAACCTGGTCTTCTAGGTCTTCTACAAGTATATTTGCCATGATAGGAATGAGGGAAATATATATATATATGCAGCACCACACAGCTTGCAGGATCTATTTCCCGACCAGGGGTTGAACCCCAGCCTCGGCAGTGAAAGGGCCGAGTCCTAACTACTGGACCGCCAGGAAATTCCCCTGAGAGAACATATTTTTAAAAATTAGTTTTTAATTGCGGTAAAATACACGCAACAAAATTTACCATTGGTGGCTTTCAGTACATTCACAGTGTTGTGTAACTTTTGCCACTATCTTGTTCCAGAACCTTTTCATCACCCCAGAAGGAAATCCTGTACCCATTAAGCGGTCACTCCCCATTCCCCCCTCCCCCCAGCCCCTGGCAACCACCGATCTGCATCTGTCTCTATAGATTTACCTATTTTGGACATTTTCTATCAATGGGATCATACAGTATGTGGCCTTTTGTGTCTGGCTTCTTTCACTGAGCATAATGTTTTCAAGGTTCATCAATATTGTAGCATGTGTCAGTGCTTCATTCCTTTCTATGGCTGAATAATAATATTCCATTGTATGGATGTATCATATTTTGTTTATCCATTCATCTGTTGATGGACATTTAGGTTGTTCCCACCTTTTGGAGGAGAGAATATATTTTATGTAATTGCTTGTAGTTTGATTTTATAACTGTTAACTATTTGGATGTGTAATATATAGGCTTCCCTTTGTACCCTTGTCCTGTGTTCCATGTTGAGGCAAGATTGTTTTGTTTATAATTGTGTCTGTCTCCCAAGCTCAACTGCAACTTCCAAGTCTGGTTTATCTCTTTGTTCCCAGCATTGGGAACATTCTTAAACAAGTGTTATGTGTCAGGCACTGTTTTAGGCATGGGGGAGTTGGGTGAGCATGACAAACAGAAAATGCTGTAATGCAGCTCACTTTCCAGCCTGGGGTGGGGGGAGACAGATAATATCCAAATAAAGGAAGAAACAGAGGTAATTGATGATAACTGCAGTATTGGGTGAGTTACAGAAAATAACAGGGATAAGGTTAAAGAAGAGCTGTGTTTGATGTAGGCTGGGTGATCAGAGACCACTTCTCTGAAGAACCAAGACCTGAATAGCAGAAGCCAACCATGTGATGAGTCATTCCAAGCAGAGGGAAAGGCAAGTGCAAAGGCCCTGGGGGTGGGAATGCAGCTGGGGGGTTTGAGGAAAGCATGAAGGCTGGGATGGAGGAGTGATCAAGGGAGATGTCAGGAGATGAGATCTGAGAAGTGGGAAGGGCCTTCTGAGCCAGGGTAGGGAATTTGGATTTTTCTTCTAAGTTTGGTGGGGAGTCACTGGAGGACAGTGAATGTCTGGGACAAGGGTGGCGAGAAGTGGACGAATTCAGAATATATTTTGGAGGCAGAGCAAACAGCAATCCAATATATGAATGGATTGGGGCAGGGGCTGAGGGAAAAAGAGAAATTGAGGCTGACTTCTACATTTTGGGCATGAAAAACAGAATGAGTGAGTTGCTATACACAGTAGAGAGGAGTAGAGTTGGCGGAAACCTAGAGTTCAGTTTCTAAAGTGTTCATTTTGGCATATCTATTAGACTAGGGACTGTTGGATATGAGTCCAAAACCCAGGGGAGAAGTCAGAGCTAGAGATATAAATTTGGGAGACATCAGCATAGAGATGGTATTTAAAGCATGAGATTGGAGTTTGTCAAGGTCTGAGTTTTGGCAGGAAAGAGATTGTATACTTAAACCAAGTAATTGATGAGAACTCAACAGAAGGAAATAATCAAGGCATAGTGCATACCCTGGGTTCGCAACAGCCAGGAGCTGTTACCACCCCATGGCCCTGGAGGGAGAGAGCTGTGTGGAGCTGCTGCCTGCTGTGGAGGGACACAGCCAACAAAGCTTGGAGGAAGGCGGCATGGGATAAACATCCTGACCTCACTCACATCTCTCCCATCAGCCAAACCCAATGGAAGCCAGAGGGGAAGGAAGCCCATTGATGCAGGTGAACCAGAAGTCTGAGAAGGGATGCCTGGGAGGTAGGAGGGAAATCAGGAGAGGATGGTGTCCTCCAAGACCAAGGAGCTAATGGAGAGGGAATCAGGGAGGAGCCAGTGATCAGGTCTGGCAAATGGAGGTCACGGAGGTCCTTGGACAGAGAAGGTTCAGTGGCATGGTGGAACCAAGAGCCCAGTAAGCATGGCTAGAAGAGGGACAGGAGGTGATAAAGTAAAGAGTCCACTGTAGAGACAACTCATTCCAGAAGTATAGTTTTCATCCTCATCACCTCCCGAGGGAGTAAGCACTATTATCCCCATTTTACAGACAAGGAAACTGAGCCTTGGAGAAGGCTGACACTTAGGTTCTGAGTGGGCGGGAACCCAGGTGGGCCTGATTCCAATTGAGTCAATAGAGTCAGAGGGAGGAAGGAGGTCAGATGGTCAGAGGGAGGAGGGTAGCAGCTTGAGATTGGGATCAAGGAGAGAGTAGAGTGGGAGGGTGGACAGAAAGGGGAGTCACCAGGGTAGGCAGAGAGTTGGGGGATTATTGGGGCTCCTGAGGCTGTGTAGCCCCGCCCCACTTTCTTTAGGTAACTATATCTTTCTTACTGGTCACCCCAAAATGGTGGGGGGTGGAGGCAGGTTTTGGAGAGAGCCCAGGGGAAGAGAGTGGAAAATGTCCCTGGGGGTAGGTCGCCTGCTCCCGGCATCGATCCTGGCCTTGAACGCCACAATCTGGCCCCAGCTGCAGGGAGCTACTTCCTCCCGCAAGCCTGGATACCTCTCTGAGCCTTCCCAGTCGCCTGGGCCCAAGGTGACCGCCTTTCAAACCTCAGCCGCTCTGCTGAGCCCTGGGCGTTCTGTGTGTGCGTCCCTCCCTCGTCCCTCAATCTGGGAGTGCACTTGGCGGTGGACGCCTCGCGGACTCTTCCTGGAGGGGGTGAGGGGAAGTGCCCTCCGGGCTTGGCGCGGGCGCTGGCTCACCGCTCGGAACCTTGCTGAACCCAGGCACTGGGAGGGAGACTGGGGCGGGCGGTGAGGCGGTTCCTGGCGCCCCCTCCAGCCCGAGCTGTGCGCTGCAGGGGTGGAAGGTGGAAGGACAGCCCAGAGGCCGTGGGCGTTGCTGCTGCGCGGGACAGGCAAGGCCCCGGAAAGATGGCTTCGGGGGACACCCCACCAGAGGACAGTTGTTCAGAGGCCCAGCCAGGTGTGCAGCTAGGGCCAAGCCTCCTGG
The DNA here is from genome assembly GCF_028564815.1 of Eubalaena glacialis. Classification (NCBI taxonomy): domain Eukaryota; kingdom Metazoa; phylum Chordata; class Mammalia; order Artiodactyla; family Balaenidae; genus Eubalaena; species Eubalaena glacialis. Next base: position 178,066,155 of record NC_083719.1, read on the forward strand.
CAATGCCGGGGACGTGAGGCCGAAAAGGTTCCAGGGTGGCGCCCCCTGAGTGAACACTGCACCCAGACTGGCGTCCCAGGTAGCGGGCTAGGTCTAGGGAAGTCCTCTTCTAAAAGGGCCAATGCCCTGAGCTGACTTGAGGCGTGCTAGTGGAAGAAATCCAGCGCCCAGCTGAGGCGCCCCCATCTCGAGGGCGGGGCCAGGGCGGAGCCCGGAGTCCTGCCTGCAGGTGCAGGGGGCGTTGCTCGGCCCTGCCCACGGGGACAGTTCTTGGAGGCCAGGGGCGGGTCAGAGAAGCGGCCGGTGCAGGCTACGCCTTGGAACCCGCGGACGGCGACTGCAGCCACAGGTGCCGCGCAGGGCAGTGTGTCCCAGCTCTGGGCATCAAAACTCCAGCGCTGGGAGCTAAGGCTTCCGAGCTGCTCCCAACCCTGGACACCGAGGCCCCCGGGCCGGAGAGCGGAGCCCTGGGGTCGTCCGAAGCTCGGGGCCCTGAGCCCCCCGGGTTAGACCGAGAAATTCCCGGGCCTGCCGCAGAGCAGGATACCGAGGTCCCCAGGCCAGGCGGCGAGGTCCCCGTGCCCTCCCCAGACCAGGGCACGGAGACCCCCGAGCAAGAGAGCGAAGTCCTCGGGCCATCAGCGGGGCAGGAGGCAGAGCGCCCTGGACCGACCGCAGCTGAGAGCTTTGAGAGTCCTGGGCGAGGCAGCGACGACGCTGAACCGTGTGAAGCGCGAGGCGCGGGGCTCTTGGAGCAGTGTCCCTCTCAAGGTCCGGAAACTTCCTCTGAGTCAAACTCGGAATCCCCCCAGCTGCGTTTTCTACTGCGCTCCGAGACCCCACAACAGCCCCCAGAGGAGCCGCTCATGGAGACGCCCATCGAGCGCGAAATCCGCCGCAGCTGCGAACGCGAGGAGAGCCTGCGCCGGAGCCGGGGCCTGAGCCCAGGTCGCGCGGGCCGCGAACTCGTCGAACTGCGTGTGCGGCCGGTGCTCACCCTGCCGGGCCCCGGCTCCGCGCTCCCGCGCGCCTTGGAGCGCGCTCGGGCGGGCGCGCAGATGCAGCGAGACATCGAGCGGGAGGCCCATCGGCAGGCGGCGCTAGCGCGCCCCGAGGTCGCAAAGCAGCGCGCCCGGCAGCCGCCTCAGCCGCTGGGCGAGCTCAAGCGCTTCTTCGAGGCTGCTGGCGGGTGCGGCTCCTCGCCGGCGGCGGAGGGCAGCGCGGACCCGCAGGGGCTGCCTGAGCCCGGAGGCCGGCCACGTTCAGTCGTGCAGAGCCGGTGCCCGGTGCTGGCCCGCGCCCCGCCGCCCATCGCACCATCGCTGCTGGAGCAGGAGGTGCGCGAGGTGAATGAGCGCGAGCGGGAACTGCAGCGCCAGCGCCTCAGCGTCTACGGCACCGCCGAGTTCAAGGAGCCCGCGCCCAGCCTAACTGGTAAGCCACTGGCGCCCCTACGCTGGGAATTCCCAGGGCTCCAGCCGCTCTCACCGACTGCCCAACTCCAGTGGCCCTCTGATCCTCAGGGTCCCCCTTCCTGGCTCCCAGACTCCTCGGGCCCCTCTCAACTTACCCCTTCTGGGCTGCCCATCCCTATGCTCCACACCCCCGCCCCCCGTCGGACTCCCAGATCCACCCCCCTAGGCTCGTGGTGGGGGAAGGGAGGAGGATTCCAGATGTCTTTGTCAGGTTCCAGGGAACCCTCCCTGGGTTCTGGCACACCTGGATCCTCCCTCTGAATTTTCGGGTTCCTACCTCCCCACCCTGGGTTTGTTTGCCTCCCTCCTCCCTCGGGTTCCTCCCTCCTCCCTCATGATGGAGGCCTCCATGGGGAGGAGGGGGGTGAACGCCTGTGTGTGTTTAAGGGGCGCGGCCGCTCTCCTTCGTCCTGGCCGCCTCCAGCTGGTGAGAGGAGGGGCAATCTCGTCTGAGCGCCCCTTCCCCCGCAGCGAGCAGGGGCGACGGAAAGCTGGCGGTGATCTGGCCTCCCCGCAGAAAGGCTTCGGAGAACGGTCTGGAGCAGGTGGGAACCCCTTTCCCCTCCTGCCTCAGGCGTTTGTCGCTGCCCCCCACCCCAACCCTCTGCGTGCGAGAACGCTGGGCTGGGGAAAGGACCCCCTGGGAAGTCACTCTGCGCTAGGACCCAAAGTCCCGGACGTGGCCCAGGGGTGTCGAGGAGGCGGTGGTCCTGGGGCCCAAACTGCCCCACCCGGCGCCTGGGTGTCCCCACTCGCGGTGCGCGGGCCCCCGAGGCATGCCTTCGGTCTGGCCCCTCTTTCCAGGAGGAGCGGAAGCCTTGAGGTTCGAGCCGGCTGGGGTCCCCGGACGAAGGTAACATGCCCGTCAGAGGACCCAGGCAGGGGCGCCCAGGAGTGCCCTCCGGATCGGCGGAAGGCCTGGAGAGGGGCTACAGGTCTGAGCCAGGAAAGACGCAATCGATCAGCCCCTCCTCGAACCTGACTTTGCGAAATTGACCAGAATCTTCTATAAAACTGTTAGTCCCAATTGGGAAACACCCCCATCAACAACCCCGCCAGTAAAACTGCCCCGCTCTTCTCCACCTAACTGCAAACGGAACTATCCTCTCCTTCCGGCCTTGACTGTTAGATAGGGGTCACCTCCTCGGCAGTCCCCACTCCCCAATAAAGCCCCTTCTTTCTGGGCAGTGCAGGCTGTTTTCTTCTGGGTCCTCTTCGTCTGCGGTGGGGTGGGGCGGGAGCGCGGCGAGAGGAGCTAGGCTTGAGAAAGTCGCCGGAGGCGCCGGGTGGAATGCAGAATGTCCCCTATCTCCCTGTTCCAGGGCCGCATATCTCCCCCTGCCCGGCCGGGGTCCTAGTGCCCCCTGGCGACGCGGGCGCGAACTGCGGCGTTGGGACAAACGAACTCATGCCCACCCTTTCCAGATTTCGTCAACATTTATTGGTGCCAAACGACATGCCCGCGCAGGGTGCTGGCTAGACAGAGGTGATAAGAGGTTGTTCCCGCCCTGGGGACATAAACAATGGCTACAAAAAAAAAAAAGGAGTGGTATTGGTTCAAGCTCCTTAGTAGGGCATGCAAGGCCATTTATAATCTGCCTAGCAGTTGCAAACCTCACATGCCTACAGACCTTAGGCAGATATTAAGAGAGAGACAGGGTGTGCTGTAAAACAAATGCCTCATTTCAACAGGCAGGTAGGTGTTCTTCCGTATCACCAGTGCTATGAGTGAGTGAGCTTAGTGATGTCAAGCTTCTGCTTTCCAAAAGCAACTGGAGGGAATTCCCTGGTGGTCCAGTGGTTAAGATTCTGTGCTTTCACTGCCCAAGGCCTGCGTTCAATCCCTGGTCTGGGAACCAAGATCCCACAAGCCCCATGGTGCAGCCAAAAAAATAAAAAACAAAAAACAAACAAACAAACAAAACCCCAAAGCAACTGGAAACCCAGCCTTTAAAAGAGAAATCTACCAAACTTTAATTGTGACTATTTAGAAAACTTTAATTGGTGGGGGGCAGGAGGGGACAGCAAGGAACACCTGTTTGCAGTAGGGTTTATGGCTGTCAATTGGCAAGCCCTCCTTAATTTCCCTCTGTCCCAAGACAAGGGGTCCAAGGCTCCCCTGGATGGGTTTCAACATAAGCTGTAAGACTGCATCTGTGCAGTATATCCTGCGGTTTTAGTGTATCAGCTTCTTAGAGGTGCGCTGAGACCCAGAAAAGACTTTTAGAATCATTGTTTAAACTCCTGGATTTGTCCAATTCTGTATGCCCTGGGTCTAGCTCACACAGCATTGCACCCCAACAGTAGCTCAGCCCAAGGACCCACCCCTGACCCCATCATCAGCACACTGAACACATGATTGACCGTGACTCTGGGAGGTACGGAGAGAAAAGCAGGAAAGAGCCAGCACTGCCAAAGTGGAAAATGGAAATGCCAAGAACCTGTTCTTAATCCCTGGCAGGGGAGCTAAGAATTAAGTATGTAGAGTTGACAGAACTGCTTAAGTGTAGACCTGGGTTCTCGAACTTTCTTGCATATTAAAATTACCTGAGGCACCCTTATGCCAAATAAATCAGAATCTGATAGAGGCCTTGGCATCAGTAAAGCTCCCCAGGTGCTTCTAACATGGAGCCAAGTTTGAGAGCCATGAGGTCGATGTAGGCTAGCATTTCTCAAAGTGTGGTATCTGGACGAGCAACGTCAGCATCACTTGGGAACTTGTAAGAAACACACATTCTTGGCCTCCATCCCAGACTTAATGACCAAACCCTCCACATGATTCTAAAGTTAGAGAATCATGGGTGTAGACGGGACCCAAGAAATTAAACCAGTTTCCTTCCTCTCCCAGTGTTGTCACCACCCACCAGAAATCTAGTTTTAAGTGGCTTGTGGATTTGTCTTAAGGGAGATAGATTAAATCTGCATGTCGCTAGTCCAAATTGAGATGTGCTGGAAGTGTAAAATACACAAAAGATTTTAAAAACCTAGTACAAAAAAAGAGGGATATCTCATTAATAATTTCTTACATTGATTATACGTTGGAATAATATCTTGGATATATGAAGTTAAATAAAAATATCACTAAAATTCTGACCTCTTTATTTTTCTAATGTGGCTACTAGAAAATTTGAAATTACATATGTGACTCGCATTTGTGGCTCATTTTAAATTTCTACTGGACTGGGCTAAACAGTGGGGGGGGGCCTCAAATCCGTGTCAGGGAACTTCAGAACCCCTTTGGACCCGTTCAGACCTGGGTGGTGGACTAAAAAATCCTTGATGCAGTCAGAAACTGTCACCAGAAGCCTCCAATCCCACCCCGAATGAACAAGGGTTTTGGTCCAATCCTGATTTATTTCACCTCTCACGTTCATTTTTGTCATTTGTAAACTGGGATAATCATAATACTTATGATAATACTATGTACCAGGGACTATTAGGTAAGCGAGTGTTTTGCTCCATGAAGCAGGGCTCCAAGTCTCTCCTCCCACTCTGAAAATGCTAGGGGGAACCAAAAGGTGACCCTTAGTTTAAAGGGGGGTAGCTCGCAGCTGAGTGACAGCCGGGTCAGCAAGGACACCCCTCCCCTCGCAAGTGACCAGTTGCTATCAGAAGAACCCAGCTCAGGTCCAGGCTCCGCCACTTGGTCGCCGTAGCTCTTGGCAGGCGAGTTCACCACTCAACCCGTGTCTTCTCTCCAGTCCAAGGTTGGGGTGAGGCTTAGCGACCCTAAGTTGGATTGCCTCCCGGCTCTCCCACCCAGCCCGCGCCCCGGACACCCAGGGGGTACAGCGACCGGCACAAGACAAGACCCAAAAGCTAGAAGTAAAGATCTAACCTCGGCTCTTAGGAAACTGATGGCTGGCCCTTTCCCGGGGCACGTTGGGAAATATAGTCTTTTTCGGTACAGGGAAATAATTTCCGGGTCAAAACATTGAGAGTGGGCGTGGCTCTGCGTCCCTTCCCACAGTGGGCGTTGAATTTCCCGGCTACCCGAAACTTGCGGTTTTCTGGGTTCCGGTTGTTGACCGGAGCAGCTACTTCCCTTTTTGCTTCATGCGCGCCTCTGCGCATGCTCTGAGCTTCGTCCGCCAGTCGGTGGACTATGGTTGTTTCCAGAGACTACATTTCCCAGAAGGCCGCGCGAGTGGGCAGGGCCCCCTCTCGCCAAGGGGAGGGGAGCGGCGAGTCGAGCGGACGCTGAGCCAGTGACCTCTTTCTTTCTTTTATTTAACATAAAACCGGTGTGTCCACCCGCAGGGCCCCGCGGCTGGGCCGGACCCAGTGCGGACGGGCTAGCTCGGCCTGGCCCCTTGGAAGGCGAGGCGGAGCTGCACTAGGAGAACGAGTGAACCCCTCCACTACTCCCTCTCCTGGAGTTTGGAACTGTCAAGCTCCAGCTCCCACCCTCTCTCCAGGTTCAAGACTCCTGCGCGGCCCACGCCGCGGGCCCGGCGGCGCTCGGGGGCCGGGCCGTGCCTGCCTGGCCCGTGAGGATCTGCACCAGCAGGTCGGTGGCCAGCATGTGCGACGGCTCCTCGAAGCCGATGGTCAGCAGCTGCTCGTAGTCCCCAGGAGGCTGCGGGGACAAAATCCTGGGGGCCGGGGAGAGACAGGCCTGGATGTGAGCGTCCCCTGCTACTCGGGAGCCCCTCCCCTTGAGTGAGAGGCTGTGGCTGAGAGAGGCTTTGTTTCAGCTAGGGGTGGGAAAAACCCTGGGGGAAAGTGATTTTCTTGTTGATGAGAAACATAGAGGGTAATGGCTCTGGGAGGCTGAACAACTCTAGCCCTGACCTGGCCAATTACTCAGCTAGCTGTGTGTCCTTGGGCAGGTAATTTATCCTCTCTGAGCACCTGTTTCCTTCTTTGTAAAATGGGGCTAGTAGTATAGACCTCAGTGGGTTGTTACATGAGTCTGCATAAAGCGCTTTTCAGGGCACAATAAAATGCTATCATTATTACCAATGGAAACAGTGTTGGGGGAGGTAGATGGTCTTTGTTTGGGTTCTGCCCCTCCCTCCAGACCCCACGCCCACCTTGCCGTTGCCCTAGCTCCTACCATGAATAAAGGTCATCCTCAGCTGGTCCTAGGGGCACCCATCGGCCGATGGACCACAGCTTCTGAATCTGGGGGCATGAGTTGGTTGGACTCTTGCCTGTGTCTTCCCATGTATCTCTATAGCACAGGAAGTAGCTGGGAGGGGAAGGGGCAGCAATTAAACGTGAGCAGTTTCCTCACTTCTGTTGGAGGGTTTTAATTTTGGAGGTAACGTGGAAACTCATCAGAAGTTGCCTTCAAGTTCTCAGGTAGGGATATGATTCAATCCTGAGGCCTTTTCTCACTGTCAGCCTACTTTTAAGATAAGGGGTTTTATTTTGATGGGGGCATATATATATTTTTAAAGGTGGGGATGACCTTTCAAAGGTCCTTGATTTCCTGCTTGGCTTTCCATGCTTTGATGGTGGTGGTTCAGTGACCCAAACTGGCGTTCTCCGTAGAGAGGGTAGGACTTTGATTCTGATAAGGGGACTCACTAATCCACACGGGAATCTTGCCCCTGGCTGCTGGACTCTGGGGTGGTTTCCAGGTTCCAGCGCATCTTCTTATAGAGGTATCGGGGGAAGCGGCTGGCGGTGTAGGCGGCAGGGGCACAGTATCTAAAGATGGACACCTCGTGGGAAGGACTGATGGAGAACCTCCCGCAGAAGAAACAGGAGATGCTGGCAGGAGATGGGAGAGTGGGGAATGAGGGTATGCCCTGGACTCCTCCACCCCTGACCCCAATCCCAGTCTCCTAACCTTTTACCTTAGGGGGTCAGTCTCCTCCAGGTTCACAAACCCAAATGATGCATACATAAGGACCAGCTGTTCCAGGCGCAGAGTCAGCTGTTGGGAGATCTCCAACAGCTGCATGGAAGAGGGGGCATAATGTGATTAGCTGGCCTGCCAGGAGCGTCCTCCCCATCCCCCAGGCCTGAGGGATGAAGAAAGGGGCATAGGGTCTAGGAAACCTGCTCCACACACCCCCTTTCGGATCAGCTCCTGCAGGGCTCCATAGATGGGGGGCACACTCCGTGCAGCTGCCTCCAGGTACAGGAAGTAGGGCTCACACATCTGCAAGAAGGTGGGCATGGCCTTCGCCAGCTGTTCCTTCTGCACTCGGTCCCTGTTGAAGGGAGAAGGGGGCCTTTGCCTGAGGTCCCTGGCTCCCCCACCAATTTCTCCCATTCCACTCACTGCCCACCTGTATCCCTGACCTGAACCCCCACTACGAACAAAATCCCCCAGTGTCAGGCCTTTCTCAGAGCATCTTCCAGGACCACCAGCATCAAAAACATTTGAAACACTTGTTAAAATGCAGACACCTGAGTCCCAAGACTGACTTTGACTTACTATTCCCTGGGTGAAGCCCAGAAATCTAGGGTTTAAACAACCTCCCAGGGGATTCCCGTGGACATTGATATTTGAGAATCACAGCCCCCTTTCCCTTGGTCTGGGAATCATATTATCCTTTGAGGTCTCAAACTGGTAGCCAGTAGGCCAAATCTTGCTCAGATAGGTTTTGTTTAGCCTGCCCAGGGTTCAAAACCTAAGCCAACGGTTAAAAAGTGGGAGAAGAGTTGTAGCGATTTGGCAACCCCAAGGGCCCACATAATAGCCCGCACTCCCTAACCCCAAATTTCTACAGTCCTCGTAACTCTTCGAAATTGGATTGCTAATCAGCTAGCTTCATTTACCTCCTCTGGCTCCTAATGCTTTTGAGTTTGCAAACCTAGTGTATGTCACCTATTTTGTTATCCCCTCCTCCGTCTCCTTATCCATGGGTAGAACCTAGGACCCCGTCCAACATCACCTGTAGAACAAGTAGCTCTGAAAATCATCTGCCTTCTTGAGCAGGTAACGGAGCTGTTCGCTGATGGGGCTGAACATGGTGTCCAAGGGTAGGCGAGGAGGGGCAGGCCCGGGGCCTGGGGCCAGAGGCTCAGGGAAAGGCTTAGAGGTGGAGGCCTCGGGCAGCTGCCCCTGGATATCCTCGGGCTCCGCCTGGGGTGAGTCCCCAGGTCGGCCAGTGGGAGGCGACCACGAGGGGTCTTCGCAGTGCTGTACCCCAGGTTCCAAGTCGTCCGGGAGCGGCGTTTCCCCAGGGCCCGCGGGGAGCGGCCCCAAGAACCACCGCCTGGTTGCCATCGTGCGGCGGGAGGCGGGGACCAGAGCTCTTTAAGCCTCCGCTGCTCACATTGGCCGCAGGTTCGACCCCGCCCAGGGTACCTCACACTTGGCTGGGAGCGCGTCCTCCTTCATCTCACCCGGGCCTCGACCTCTCTGCCGGCGCGGCGTGGAGGGAGTTCAGTTCATTTGAATTTCAACACGCAGGAGGGGCGAGCCGCTTCGGCTCGCGCTGCGCGGCCCGGCCGCGGCGCCCCGCGCACACGCGCGCTCCCGGAACCTGGCCGTGGGGTACGCGCCGGGGGAGGCGACCTGGGCCGCTGCTGGAGCGGCAGTGTCCTGGGGTTGCGGCCCGGGGCCAGCGCATTTGACTCTGAGGCGGTTTCCTAGGGAGGAGGGGTCTCTACCGAGCGTCCAAACCCCGGGGTTGCAGGTATAGAAAACGAGGATGGCCCCGCCCCACTCGCTGAGTCTCTGACTCCCAGGACACGGAATCTGTATATTTTTTTAAAAAAACTAATGGAGTTGAGAAACTGCATTAGAACTTAGTAGCACTTGTGATGTAGTGGTTGTTACTAACAATAATAAAAATTTTCACTTGGAAAAATTTTCCCATCCCATGATCTCATCTGATGGCCCAGTCCTTTCTGCCCCTTTTATGGAGAGGACCAGGAGGCCTGGAGACCCTACCATGGGCCCAAAACAGACCCCTGCCCGCAACAGTTGTAGGCTGGATTCTTTGTAACATGCAAAGGTTGTCAGATAATAGAGCTAGGAAGCCAAACACATTAATTATACTTAAAGACTCTGGGTAAAGAACTCAGACAGGTGTCGGGCTGCACCCTGCGTGACCCTGAGCAAGCATCTTTGCTGTGATGAGCCAGCTGCCACGTCTGTAAAGTGGATTTTTCACGAGCCCTGCCTCATGGGGCTGTGGTGAGAACCCAGAGAATGCCCGTAAAGCCTAGAGTTAACTGCTAGTCACTTAACAAATATTTGAGCACCTACTGTGTGCCCAGGCGCTGTTCTGGGAATGGGGAGATGGCAGAAGAAGCAAATATTCCTGTCCTCCTGGAGCAGTTAGCTGGCTGTGGGGCAGCCCCATTTACTACCTGTCTCCCTCCTCAAACAATTCTGTCCTAACCCAAGACTCCCAGGAGGCTGGTGTGGATCTTCACCTCCCCGACTACATTCATAAAATGGACGCTGTGGCATGTTTTTCTTCTCTCTTTTTTTAAAATTTTATTTAAAAAACCTTCGGTGCAATATTAAAAAGCAATACAGCCAGCTGGAGCGACAATGAACAGAAAGAAATGGGAGGGGTAGGGAAGATCCAGGGACCCCCCCTCCCAGCTGCTCCCAGGGGCTGGAGGCCAGGGACAGACTGGGAAGGGGCCTGGGTGGTGGGGGAGGGAGGAATCGGCCACCCACCAAAATGAACAGACAGAATAAAACATTTATATAGGAAACATCTGGCTGAACTGAAGAGGATCTAGGGAAGATGGGAAGCCCCCATTTTATTTTTCCAAAAATGTCCTAGACTGGGTGAGGGGGAGGGTTGGCCTCCTGGGGTGAAATGAGTAGGCCCTGTCCCACCCCACACTCCTCTATCATGGAGTACAGGATGTGCTGGGGGCCAGAGGTGTGTGTGTTGGGGAGACACAGGGAAAAGGTGAGCAGGAATGCCCCCTCCCTGGAATCTGTTACGAGGGCTGAGGGTGTCCCCAACCAGCTCCCGGACTCTGGGGGTCTTGGGTAAGATGGGGACTGGAATGGGTTGGGGCAGGGGTGAGGCTTGGAGCTCAGCCTAGAAAGCCATCGGGGTCGTCATCCTCAAAGTGGCCTTGCTGCAGCACCTTGATGTGGTGCTCGTAGATTTTCAGGGCTGGGCCGAGGCGGATGGACAGGCCGGTCAGCACATCTGTGCGCTGCATGAGCAGCAAAGACTTGCCATCGATTTCCTGGGTGGGACAGAGAGAGAGAGAGAGAGAGAGAGAGAGAGAGAGAGAGAGAGAGAGAGAGAGAGAGCGAGCGAGCAGGGTCAGAGGACACCCCCCACTAAGGCCCTGGAACGCTGGGGCTAAGCTGAGGGTCAGGAACTCACCTGCTCTTGGAAAGCTGTTGCCTGCTCGGGGAAGCCGGCCTCGGTGAAGTACTCTACCACATCTGTCACCGTCCACTCCACAGGATCAGCTGGCTTCTCCTTGCGCCCAGAACTGTGTTGGAACAGAGGGAACCAGTGAGCAGTGATGCTCCTCTGGTTCTGTTATACACACCTGGGCGGCACCCCTGTGTCTCAAACACCCCAACTTACGGACAGCCAAAGGGGGTCCCATCAGCCCCAGGTAGGGCTGGTTTTCCTGGGGGCAAAGGCACGGGGGATGGGGAGTCTGGCCCAGTGGCAGCAGAGGCTGGGAAATAAAAAGCATATGCCTGTGGTTTCGTCTTGGGGCTCGGTTCCTTCCCACCAGGCACCCTCCCCCACCCAGAGGGGTCCTTACCTGATCCCCCTTCCTTATTCATGGCGGCCATGGAGAACACCTGTCGGGTGCCACTGCCTGGTGCTGACCCCCGCCCTTCATCCTGGCCCTGGTGGGGTCCACAGGGTGTCCACTCCTTGACCCTCTCCTTGGCACTCTGAGGGCCCCGCTCGCCATTAAGCTGCTGGTGCTGGGCACCTGCAGGACGGTCACCCTCGGGCACCTCGGAGCCCTCAGACACTTCGTCTTCATCATCTTCATCTTCATCATCTTCATCCTCCTCTTCCTTCTCAAGCACTCGCTCTTCTCCACCTCTCTGGTGCAAGGGAGAGAGGCACGCAAGGTTAGTAGCTGTTCTGGCCCTGGGCCCAATCCCTGGGATCCAGGACCAAGTGGTGTGCCTCACTACCACCTTTAATATCAACACGGACTAACTTTTACACATTCACTCCATGCCAAGCTCTGTGTTAATAAAGCCCTCAGTAGCCAAATCTCACTAAACTCGCTCAACAACCCCAAGGAGTCGCTACTGTTATTAAGTCGCGTTTTACAGCAGAGGAAACTGAGGCTGGGGAAGATCAAGTCACTTGCCAAGGTCACCACCCGCCGAGCCCGCAGGGAAGAAGCGCAAAGCCCCGGCCGCCTGCGGCCCGGTTCCTCCCAGGATTCGCGCCCCGCTACCAACTTCGCCCGCACCTGCCCATCGCGCGGCGCCCCCCTCCGCGGCGCGCTCACCTTGCTCCGCGACGCGCGGGCGCTAGCAGCCGATGGTGCCCGCCCGGGCCTGTCCCCGCGGGGCAGCGCGAGCGCTCCGAGGCGGGTGCGCTCCAGGCGACCCCGGGCCGCCGCCTCCTCCTCTAGCAGCCCCTGCACGCGGCCGCGGGTTAGGCGGCCGCCGGCGCCGCCGCTGCCCCCGAGGTAGCGCACGACTTCCCGCAGGCTCACGGGCCGCGCCGGGCCGCCGGCCCGCGCCGCGCCCCCCTCCGGCGGCTGCTGTGGCTGCGGCGGTGGCGGCTGCTGCTGCTGTGGCGGCGCCGGCGGCTGTGGCGGCGGCGGCAGCGGCGGCTCCCGGGCGGCGACGGCGGGCGGGGGGGCGCGGCGCGGGCCGGCCGGGGGCGCCACTGCCGGAGGAGCAGCGGGCGCGGGTGGCGGCGCGGCCAGGGGCGCGGCCCGCTGCGCGCGGGGACCCGGCTGCGCGGGGCCGGGCGAGGGGGGCGCTGTGGCCGCGGCAGCGGCGGCCGCGCGGGGCGCCCGGGCCGGGGCGGCGGCGGCGACGGGCGCGGGCGGTGGCGGCGGGGCGGGCGTGGGCGGCGGCGCGGCGGCGGCGGCAGCGGGGCCCCCGCGGGGGGCGCGCGGCGGGGCCGGCGGGGTGGCTCCGCGCCGGGGCGGCTGGACGCGCGCCGCGTTGCGGTACGAGATGCTCCCCTTGTAGCTGACCCGGAGCACGGCGCGCTGCTGGATCAGTTTCTCGAGCTCGGCGCGCGTGCGCTCCGGCTCCGGGCCGTGCCGCCGCCGCACCATCCGGCAGATGCGCTCCAGGTCCGGCCGCGCCTTGCGCGAGCGCAGCGAGTCGATGGTGTCCAGGATCCACTCTTGGTAGTGCGGGGAAGCGGCGGACGACGAGGCAGCGGCCGCCGTGGTGGCGGCCGCCGCCGTCTCCGGCGGGGGTAGGGCCGGGGGCCCCGCCATGCCTCCCGCCCGGCCCGGCTGCACCGTGCGCGCTGCCTCCCTCCCAGCGCGGCGCCCCCCTCCCCGGCTCCCCTCCCTCCGCCGCTGCCCGCCTCCTCCGCCTCCCCCCCCCGGGGGGCGCAGCGCCTCGGCGGAGCGGCGGCGGCGCTGCTGTTTCTTTGCAAAAAAAAAAAAGAACGAGAGAGAGGGAGCGAGAGAGAGAGAGAGAAAAAACAGTGAGAGAGAAAGAAAAGAGAGAAAAATATATGCACACACTCACTCACTCGCACGCACGCACACACAGACCCGCTTCTGCTGGGCGCGCGCGGGGCCGGGGATGCGAGGAGGGAGGAGGGGAGCGCGGCGCGGCCGGCCCCTCCCCGCCGCCGCCGCCGCCGCACGCGCGCCCTGCGCCCGGGACACTCCGGCCCCCCTTCCTTCCCTCCCTCCCTCCCTCCCTCCCTCCCTCCTCCCCGCCGCCCGCCTTCCTCCCTCCCACCCCCACGCGCCCGCTTTTAAGGTGGAGCCCGGGCCCCCCGCCCGCCCCCTTTACCCTGCGCTCTTGCTCACTCCGGCTCGCTCCGGCCCCCCCTTACAACTCCCGCGCGCTTTTTAAGGAGGCGCCGCGGAGTTGGCGCCGGGGCGGGGGCGGGGGAAAGCGGCGGGCGGGGGAGGGGGAGGGGAGCGCCTGGGGGAGGGGAGAGGGGGCGGGCGGGGCGGGCGGGCGGTGCTCGGCCGCCCTCCAGCCATTGGGCGCGGGACCCAGACGTCCCCGGCGCCCAGCCCCCCTCTCCACGCCTCCCCGGCGCGCTCCGCTCTCGGGACCGCACTTACCGGGAACTCGCCGCCCGTGGGTCGGGCCACCGCGCTCTGCCGGCGCTGCGGGAATCCTCGGACCACCGACGCCTCCGCGCCCCTTGGGCGCGCTTGGCTCCGCGGGGAGGATGCGGGAAGGGGGGCGCGCACCGTCACCCCCACCCCATACCCCCCTACCAGGGCCGCCCCCGCCGCCGCTCGGCCTCCCGGCGCGCCGGCCCCAGCTTCTCCCTAGAGCGCCCGCCCTTTCGGCCTCTGGTTGGACGCAGAGGGGGCGCGCCTCAGAATGTGGGGACCCCTAATCTGGGGTCAGAGGGCAGTTTGGCGCCCCCTTCTCCTGCGGGGCGGGGAGAGTGGCAGAATTCCAGCTAAACCCGGTTTTACAAGAACTCCAGGCCAGGTGCTGATCAGCCTGGACGCTGGGGTCCGAAATTCCCTTTCCAACCCCCTGGGGGTGTGTGGGTGGGTGACCGAAGTCAGGAACACCAGCGACACTTTTTTTTTAAACAAAACTTTATTGATAATAGTTTTCAAATATGTTTACAACAGCACACTGTTCAAGAGGAAGTTGCGTCCTTCGCAGCACACAGGTTGAATCGCCCCCGCGCCCACCCGGGGCCCCACCCCAGGCCTGAGAGCTCCTCCTGGGATGGGGAGAAATTATGAGAGGGACAAATGTGGGGATGAATGGGGTGACTCCCGACTTTTCTATTGAGAGAAAAAACCCACAATGGGGGGGGCGGGGAGAACGGGTGATTGACAGCGGACAGCTAAGCAGAGGAGGAGCGCCCAGGATGGGGGGGGTGGGGGCGGAGGCTCCTGGGTGAATAAAACAAGCAGCCCCTCCCCAGCAACCTTGGCCTTGAACTCTGGGCCGTCTGGGGGAGGGGGGGGCTTTGCCTCCTTTTGCGTGGGTGGCCTTCCCAACTGAGAGGAGGCTGGACATTAAAATCTAGTTGAGAATAAAATTAAGAAGTTTGGGGAGAGTGTTACTGGGAGGAAAGACCCTGGGCTCAGGGCTCCCCCTCTATCTTTTCAGGGGACAACTCCTCTTTGGCAGGGAGAGGGGCAGCTGCTTTGTCTGGGTCCCGAAGCCCAAGGGTGAAGACAGGTCTATTGGGGCAGAAGGGAGTGGGGGCTTCCTAAAGGGGCTGAGACCCTTCCAGGCTTGGCAAGGACCCCAAGGGGGCAGGGGGGCGGGGGAGATTAGCAGCTTGGGGGAGAGGTTTGAACCCCAGCTCCTTCCTTTACAGTCTGCTTCCCAGCCTTGTTAAAATGGATTTGGTGAGGAGGGGCATGGGAAGGGGTGGGAGAGGAAGGAGGGAGGGAGGCATTGGTGGAACTTAAATAAGATTGTAAATTGTTTTTTTAAAAAATTCTATTAAGTAGCCCGCTGAACATGTCACTAAAATCTTTCCTTCCCTGGCAAGATTGCTCTGAAGGGAAGGTTAGCCTTTCATTCATTCGCCCTTAGAGAGTGGTGCCTGTGGTTTGTTTTTTTTGGGGGGGGGGGCAGGTGGCTGGAGTTAAGTTTGGGCCCCTCTTTCCACACCCTGTCCCTAACACACCAGCAAGACCTGATCTGACCTGAAGAAGGGAAGAACTGAGAAACTCGTTTAAAACAGGCAGAAGTGGGCTAGGGTGGGGGGCTGTGGGGGAGGAGGGAGGCAAAAGCGGTAGGGGGGGCGGGGGGGGCAGGAGGGAGAAGGGGGTGAGGGGGAGCAGCTGGTGTTTCCCTCCAAATATCTGGGCTTCCTGCTCCCCCTACCCTGGAGGGTGGGGCGGGGGCGGGTGAAATTAGATGCAAGGAACTCTGGGGCCCTCTGGCTGTTCAATCCAACCCTCCCACCCACCACAAAAAAAAAAAAAAAAAAGAAACAAAGAAAGAAAACCCATGGGGGCACAGGCACACCCCTAAAACTCAGAAAACTCCTTGCCACACTTCTCATTGATGGAGACCCGGATCTCTTCCTCCTCATAGTCATCAAAGTTACTCGTGTCCCCAGGGCCTTTAAACTTTGGTATGAAGGGAGCTTCCACCTGGAGAGGGGTCAAGAACCATTCAGACCTCAGCAGTCAACATAATCATCGTTACAACAATAAATGCGAATGGGCTAACATTCGTGAGATCACTTACTCTGACCCAGGTCTGATCTTAGCATTAGGGTGTGGACTCATCTGAACAACCCAAGAATCTTATTATAGCCAACTCACCGATGGGGAAATTACTTTCCAGAGAGGGAAGTCTCCGGTTCAAGGTCACAGAGTGGCCAAATGACCCCACATTTCTGTTTCTATACCCCCAATGCTCTAAGTTACCTCATCTAAATTGACCCAGAGCCCGCAGCCTATTTTCAAATTCCCCTTCCCTTTTCATCTCTCCATTGGCAATACTCCCTGGCTCTTGCCCAGCCCCCTCCAAAACCCTCAGAGCACAAGGGGAAGGGGGGGCCTACCTTCCTCTGGTAGATGGCGATCCAGTCAGTCGTGGCAAACCACTTGTGGTTCTTGATATCATTGACCCCGTTCTTGAGGTTCCCAAAGCGTTTGGTGAGGTCCACCTGCAGGAGGTTCCGCAGCAGATCCTTCAGGTCGGAGCTGAAGTGGGACGGGAACCGCACCTGGAGAGGGGGTAACACAAACAGATTGGGAAGCTGATCTGGAGCTTGGGGAGCCCAGAACACTGCCTTCGCCATCCAATTGTCTTATTGGGTGGAGGACCCCAAACCAGAGTGTGCATCGGAATTCCATTGAAACAGCTTGCTGGGCCCACTAGAGTTTCTGATTCAGGATATCTGATTCAGGTGGGGCCTGAAAGTCTATATTTCTAGCCAGTTCCTGGGCCATGCTGATGCTGCTGGAGAGGTAAGAGCTATGAGGTTCCCATTTTATTCTTCTGTCTGCACCAGGCGGCTTGTGGGATCTTAGTTTCCCAACCAGGGATTGAACCCAGGCCCTCGGCAGTGAAAGTCCAGAGTCCTAACCACTGGACTGCCGGGGAATTCCCAAGGTTCCCATTTCTGTTTCCTGAGAAGAGAAAACTGAGGCTCGGAAGGATTAAACAGCTTGCCCAAGATCCCAGAGAGGAGCAGGGCAAGTTGGTTCCATCTGGGGTCTGTTGGACTCCAGAACTTGCATTCTTAGCCGCTGCTTCCTGAGGCAGCTCTGCTGGGGTCTGGGGACTTCAGAAATATTCATGCTTCTGAGAGAAATAATTGTTTGTCTATTTCTCTCTCTCTCTCTGCATAGCTAAGGCTCTTCCATTCTTTAAGGCTCAGTTCAACTCTTTCAGAAACTTTCCCCAAATGCTTTGAGTCCACAGCTTTGTATGCAGTCACTGAATTTAGAGTTGCAAAAACCGACTTCCAGCACTGCTCTGCCTCTTCCATGCTGTGTGACCTTGGCCAAGGCCCTTAACCTCTCTGGGCCTGTGCCTGCCTCTCTGGCATGGGGCAGATATCCCAGGGTTGCATGAGGGAGATAATCCCACTGAGGGTGCGTGGGAACTGTGAAATGCTACAAAGAAGGGAGTCATGCTCATCTTCTCTCCCCTCTCGGAAACATCTATGGCTTTTTCTTTTTTTTTTCCCCACTCTGGGCCATTTTCTTGGCAATTTCTATTCTGCCTGGTGGCAGACACCTCATCTTTCCCTTTTTTAGTGACCCCACTTTGCAGGTGGTGATTCTCTCAACCTCTCTGAGAGGCAAGTGGCTAGTTCCCCAGTTCTGAGATGGATAAGACTCAGAGAAGCGAAGACATTGGCCTGAGGTTTCAAAGCCGATGGGTGGCAGAGCTGGGACTTAGAGCCAGGTCAGCCCACCTAGGCTGAGCTGGGAGCCACTCCCACCATTTCCTGGTTCAGATGGAGGGATGGTTGGTCCTCCTGGTGAGGTGGGTGAGCTGCAGTCAGAGGTGGGGTCCCCAACCTCTTTTGAGACGATGCTGCCGTGTGATCTTGAACCAGACGTGTCCAATCTCTGCACCTCAGCTTCCTCACTCCCTCAGAGTGCTGGGGTACGACCGAGGGGGTGCATGGGGCAGTGGGTAGTTAATGCACTCCGGGGCTCTAACGGTTCCGCCACCCCTTACCCGCACCCTCCAAGTTAGAAAGTCTGCATTTGGGAAAGGAGGCAGGGCCTTACGTCCAAAGTGACTCCCCGGAGGGGTCTGGGGTAGCGCCTGGGAACTGAACATGCTCGCTTTTTTGCTGTGAAATTTGTGAAAATTCATGCTAAGGGGGCCGACTAGAGACGAGACGAGCCTCCTGGCAGGCACGGCAGGAGTTTGGGTGAGACCTGGGGTTTTGAAAACCCTTAGGATTTCGGCACTGTGGTCCAGAATCAGACAGCGAGGTTGTGTGAAGTGGTGGCCTCAGTTAGCGTAGTGGGTGTGTCTGGCTTGACTTGATGAACTTCTTGATTGTTCTTTTTCTGTTTTTCTTTGGCCGCCCCACACAGCACTCGGGATCTTAGTTCCCCAGCTAGGGATCGAACCTGTGCCCCCTGCAGTGGAAGCAAGCTCAGAGTCCGAACCACTGGACTGCCAGGGAATTCCCTAGACTGTTCTGACAATGACGATCAGGGCTCCACAGTGAGCAGGACAGGCAGGGGAGGGTCAGTCTTAGGGCTGAGCCCCCATATCCGGGCCTCACCTTCCCAGAGACAATCTTCTCATAGATCTGGATGGGCTGGTCAGCGAAGAAGGGCGGGTAGCCAGCGGCCATCTCATAGATGAGAACCCCCAGGGCCCACCAGTCCACAGCTTTGTTGTAGCCCTGGAGCGAGAGGAGGGGCACAGTTGAGGGGAGAAGGGTGAGGAGGGGGCCGCCGGCAGTGGAGCAGGCCTCAGAGTGGTGGGAGGGGTAGGGAAGCGCCTACTTTACTTAGGATGATCTCGGGGGCCAGGTACTCGGGGGTGCCGCACAAGGTCCAGGTGCGGCCTTTCACACGCTTGGCGAAACCGAAGTCTGTCACCTGTGGGCACAAGAATGGGGAGTTGGCCGGGAGTGTGGGAGGGTTCAGGCTGTGGCCACCCGGGGCTGCCCCTTGCCCAGCCCAGTGGGCACCTGAATGTAGCCCTGCTGGTCGATGAGGAGGTTCTCCGGCTTCAGGTCCCGGTAGATGAGATCGAGCGAGTGCAGGTACTCGAAGGTCAGGACAATCTGGGCTGCGTAGAAGCGGGCATGGGGCTCACTGATGGGGACAAGCAGGGAGAGGATGGGTGAGAGTGGGTGGCCACACCAGCAGGACCTGCCCACCCCCAAATGGTCCAGCAGGTGGGCCTATCGAGCTGCCTCCAGCCTAGCGATCAAAATGCATCAGCAGAGCAGCCTTATTCATACACAGCCCCAAACTGGAAACAGCCCAAATGTCCATCAACAGAGGAATGGAATCACAGATTGTGATAGATTCCTACAATGGGATCCTACCCAACACCACCACCAGGACAAATGATGAATATACCCAACAATGTGGCTGGATCACAAAACGATTATGTGAAGCAAGAGAAGAAAGGGACAAAAGAATATGAACTGTGTGATTCCATTTATATCAAGTCCAGACCCAGACCAAACACATTTATGGTGTTTGAAGCCAGAAAGGACGTTTGCCTTTGTTGGGGTGGTGATTTGCCAAGAAAGGCATTTGAGGGAATTTTCTGGGGTGGTGGTTACACATGTGAATGCAGCTGTCAAAACTCATGGAACAGGGTATTGAAAACCTGTGCATTTTATTGTATGTAAAGTGAGTATCTATATAAATAAGATGGCACAAATCTAAAAACCACATGAAATTGCCCACTTACATGGTAACGCCTAAGTCACCGTGTTTGTTTTGTTTCGTGGTGGCTAAGACATTGTAGATTCCTCAGCTCGGGGGAAAAAGAACCCACAGGGACCTGGAGAGGCCACTTCCACGGACGACACCCATGCACACCCCTGGGGCTCAGAGCTCACCTGAACCTCCCGATCCGCCGCAGGTGTGAGAACATCTCCCCACCAGGCACGTACTCCATGATCATGTATAAATTTGAGTTGTCCTGTGGGAAGCAGCAGCTGATCAGGGCCCCGCTCCCCAAGCCCCAGGCCCCATCTGAAGGCAGGTGTCAGACATAAAGCGACAACAACCATTTTGGTTCCCATGTGACGCACGTTCCAAGTGCCAGGCACTGTGCTCACTGATTACCTGTCTCATTTCATTCTGCCCGTGAGAAAGAAGGGGCAGCCATGATCCTGCTTACGGGAGCCAAAAGTGAGGGCTCGCTAGAAGTACATCAGGGACCTGGCTGGCATGCCTGGGCTGCAGAGAGAACTCTGTGGTGGCTCCTGTCTGTGACTGTCTTGAGCAAGGCTCTTGGGGCCACAGTTTTGTCATCTGTCAAATGGGACCAGGACGGGCTACAGATTTTGTGAGTCCCCCCTCGAAATAAAAGTGAGGCCCCCTGTTAAAAAAATGATTATGAATTTCAAGATAGTGGCAGCAGAGCCTTAAACAAAGCGTGGGGTCCTTGTGACTGCTAGGGTCACAGGCCCTGAGGGGCCTTTCCCAACTCTCACAGTCATGGCTTAGGACGGCACCCAAAATAGCTCACGCAGGGTGCTCATGATGCGGTTGGAACTGTCATGGCAGCCCCACCAGGTGGGGCCGGCCATGATCCCCATTTTACAGATGAAGAAACTAAAGCTCATGGGAGTGAAGTTTCTTGCCAGGGTCACACAGCCAGGAAGTGCAAGGCTGGGATTTGAACCCAGGCTGAGCGGCAGTTTGTGGCTGTGTGTCAGGTTCTTGCTATCAATGGAACAATGATTTTGAGGTATGTTATCCAGGTTGGGGGACTTGCCCAAGTTTATCAAGCTATAAGTTGGCAGGCCCAGTTGAACTTGGGGTCTATCAGAGCCCCAGGCTGACTTGCCGTCCACCCCCGGGGGTCTTCTTCACCGCTCCCCCATCAGTGGGTCTGCCTTTTCGGGCAACCACTGGTTGTGGTTGGCCGAGCCCCAGCTCTGGGAACCCAGAGGCTGCACCACCAGGCAGTGGCCCTGGTCTGCGGCCGCTGGGACCCCACCTTGAAGGAGAACTCGAGTTTGACAAGGAACGGAAAGTTGACCGCTTGCAGGATGCGCTTTTCGTTCAGGGTGTGCTCAATCTGTTTCAGCTTTACCACCTGCAGGGGTGGGAGGGAAGAGGAGAGAGGAGGCGGTGTGAGAGAGCTCTTTTCTTCCCTGCCACCCAAAAGTAGATGTGCCAGGGCCGGGCCGGGTCCTCCATCCAGAATCGTTTGAGTGCCTGGGGCCTGTCAAGCCCTGGGCTGGGTGCCTGTCCCCACATGGCATGCAGTTCAGGGCAATAACACATGAGTCACCAGGCCACAGGGGTCAGAGCTGTGATGGGGAAGCTTGGGGCCTGTGGATGCCCAGATAAGGCATCTGGTGAAGCCTGGGGAGTCAGAGAAGGCTTCCTGGAGGAAGGGGCAGCTGAGTTGAAACCAAACAGACAGGTGGGAGTAGCACCCAAGGGGTAGGGGATTTAGAAATACCTTCCCTGCATCTAGAGGACACCCCGCCCCCCACATCCACTTGAACCCAGGGCTAATTCCTCCTCAGCCCTCAGCTGTCCCCAGCAGCCGTCTCACACTCTCTGACAGGAGCCCTGAGGGGTATGCAATGGGAGCATGCAAGTTTGGAAGCCCAGATGCAGAGAGGGGAAGTGCCGTGCCCAAGTTCACATGCAGCTAGTCAACATCAGTCCAGCTTGTCACATGCAGGCAGCCTGGCCCCTTGGTCAGCTCTAAGCCCCACTGCACTGGGGCTTTTTCTGCTTTGCTCACAGCTACATCGTTTGGGTCTATACCTGCACTGTCCAGTAGATTCCACACTAGCCACGTACGGCTGCTGAGTACTTGAAATGTGGTTCGTTGACTGGGGAACCAAGTTTAAAATTTGAAGTATCTAAAATGAAAATTTAGGGCTTCCCTGGTGGCGGAGTGGTTAAGAATCCACCTGCCAACGCAGGGGACACGGGTTTGAGCCCTGGTCTGGGAAGATCCCACATGCCGAGGAGCAACTAAGCCCCTGCGCCACAACTACTGAGCCTGCACTCTAGAGCCCGCGAGCCACAGCTACTGAGCCCGCACGCCACAACTACTGAAGCCCTTGTGCCTAGAGCCTGTGCTCCGCAACAAAGAGAAGCCACCGCACTGAGAAGCCCGCACACCGCAACGAAGAGTAGCCCCTGCTCTCTGCAACTAGAGAAATCCCGCGCTCAGCAACGAAGACCCAAGGCAGCCAAAAAGAAAAAAAAAAAAAATTATATATAAAATGAAAATTTAGGGACTTCCCTGGCAGCACAGTGGTTAAGAATCCACCTGCCAATGGAGGGGACACAGGTTTGAGCCCTGGTCTGGGAAGATCCCACATGCTGTGGAGCAACTAAGCCCGTGCGCCACAACTACTGAGCCTGCACTCTAGAGCCTGCGAGCCACAACTACTGAGCCCGTGTGCCACAACTACTGAAGCCCTCGCGCCTAGAGCCCGTGCACCGCCAAGAAGAGTACCCCCCGCTCGCTGCAACTAGAGAAAGTCCATGCACAGCAACGAAGACCCAACTCAGCCAAAAATAAATAAAGAAATTAAAAAAAAAGAAAATTTAAAAACTGATACTTGGCACAGTTACCAGACAACTTTCAAGCCTGTTTGGAACAACCTGGGCTACGTGAATCTGCTTTTTCAATTTCTCTACTTTTTCTTGTCTTTCCAGTGAAAATTAACATGTGAATGGAGATGTGTTATATGTGTAAAATACACGCTGGATTTCTAAGACTTAGTATGGAAAAAAAGAATGTAAAATGTCTCATTAAGGATATTTCTACGCTAGATACATACGTTGAAATGATAATATTGTAGATATACTGGCTTAATTACAACATATTGTTAAAATGAATTCTGCCTTTGGGCTTCCCTCGTGGCGCAGTGGTTGAGAATCTGCCTGCCAATGCAGGGGACACGGGTTCGAGCCCTGGTCTGGGAAGATCCCACATGCCGCGGAGCAACTAGGCCCGTGAGCCACAACTGCTGAGCCTGCGCGTCTGGAGCCTGTGCTCCGCAACAAGAGAGGCCGCGATAGTGAGAGGCCCGCGCACCGCGATGAAGAGTGGCCCCCGCTTGCCGTAGCTAGAGAAAGCCCTCGCAAAGAAGCGAAGACCCAACACAGCCAAAAATAAATAAATAAATAAATTAAAAAAAAAAAAAAAGAGGCGACTGTTGTAATGACTTAAAATTCTAAAAAAAAAAAAAATGAATTCTGCCTTTTTAAAAATTTTTAAAACGAAGATTCTAGGGAATTCCCTGGTGGTTCAGTGGTTAGGACTCTGTGCTCTCACTGCCGAGGGCCCGGGGTTCGATCCCTGGTTGGGGAACTAAGATCCTGCAAGCCACGCAGTGCTACCAAATAAATAAAAAAAAATAAAATGAGGATTCTAGAAAATTTAAAACCCTATGTGGCTTGTGTGGTATGTCTCCTGGATGGTGCTGCTCTAGAGCATTGCCTGGCAAAAAGTAGGGTTTCAAAAATATTTACAAAGGGCGGGGGGCGGTGTGATGAATTGGGAGATTGGGATTGACATATATACACTAATATGTATAAAATGGATAACTAATAAGAACCTGCTGTATAAAAAAATAAATAAAATAAAATTCAAAAACAAAATATTTACAGAAAGAAGGTCTGTGTAAACATCACTTCCCCCAGGAAGACTTCTGGCTTCCTCGATACAGGCTAGGTGTCTGAGCCCGTGTGGGCTTTACGTCTTCGGGTACTTTTCCTCCTGGGGAAAGCTTTCTGAAGGCAGCATGGTACCCTTCCCGCCCTTGGGTCTGGCACATTATGGAGGCTCAGGAAATAGCTGGTGAGTGGATAGGTGGGAAGACCACTCCAGGTGGTGGGAACAGCCCAGGCAAAGCCCTAGTGGCTGGGACCAGGGCCTTGTGGCAGGGCTGGGCTCACCTTCTGTTTGTCGAGGATCTTCATGGCAAAGTGGTTCCCAGTCTCCTTGTGCTTCACCAGCATCACCCGCCCAAAGGAGCCCGTGCCTAGGGTCTTGATTCGTTCAAACTGATCCAAATGGGCTGTATTCTGTGGGCAGAAGGGTCTGGAGGGTCAGGGACCACCCCCAGCCCCACCCTGTCTAGCCTGCTAGGCCAAAGTTTGGGGTGTTCCCTCTGCCACCAGCAGAGGGGGCCCTGGGGACCAGGTGGAGCCAGGGGGGTGAGGACAGGGGGTGGAAAAACAAGATGGCGGAGGGTACATTCCTCAAGGCTGGTGGCAGGGGCCAGATCCGGCCCTGGCCTGGGGCCCAGGAGCTGCTGGCAGCTGCCTGGGGGGCAGGGGCCGCCAGTTGGACGGGGTTGGTGGGGTGGGGGAGCCTGGCAGTGAGTGATCAGGTGCCCCCATGGGCATCTAGAGAGCGAATGAGGGCAGGTCTGGAGCCCTCCACGGGGCCATAAAATCCTAGCCATGGCACAGGGATGCAGTTGAAGGGCAGGGGGCTGTCAGCTATCCCTCCCAGGGCTCTGTACCCAGCGGGCTTACCTGAGCAGGATTTTCCCATTTTTTAAGAAAATCTTCTTTGGCTTTGGCTAAGAACTCTTTCACTGAAAGGAAAAGACGAGAGAGTGAGATGGAGACCCCATCTTGTTGGCGTGGGCCTGGGCTATTCCTGGGGAGATGCCGATTTGTGGAAAGCGGGGTGCAGTCATCTCAATCCAGAGCCTGACCTTCTCCCAGTGCCTTCGGGTGTCCTGGCTGAGTCTGAGGGTAGCCTGGCGGGGGGGGGGGGCCCTGATCTGGGCTGGGGTCTGGGGTCTCCTTTACTACAGAGAGGTGGGGTCCAGCCTCAGTTCTGTCCAAAACGGGGGACAGGGCAACTCGGGGGTCACTCTCAGGGGGACAGAGAGCGGTGCCCAGGCCAGCCCATCCCCACTCGCCCCAGTTCTGACCGACATTCCAGGGCCAGGGACGACGCCAGCCGAGGTATTTATAGCCTCGGGATTTGGCTGCTCCTCTGGCCCCTTCTCTGGGGAGGCCGGCCCGGGGTGGAGGCCTCTGGGGCTCGGGTAGCAGGCGCCCTTGGGGGGTTCAGCTGTTGCCTTGGCCCCCAGCTGGCTCCATTCCCACCTTTGCCAATGGAGGGGCCCTCGTTCCAGAGCTCGTTCAAGGGAAGCCTCGCCTGATGCCTGCCCCCTACAGGCCCTTCAGCACCCCAAGGCGAACATCACCATCTGGCTAACATTGAAGACTTCCTGGCGGACCCTGGGCTTGCTGCTTTACGTCCACTATCTCATTTGGTTCACTTGTCAACTTTCCTTTTATCCATTCTCGCTGTTTACCACCCTAGGAAACTGAGGCCTGAAAACAGGCATTCCCGCCCATGTGGAGAGGCAGCCCGGCAAAACAGTTAAGGGCCAGGACTCTGGGATAAGATCAAGTTCAGATTCCAGCCTGGTCCCTGATGAGCTGTGTGACCTTAGGCAACTGATCGCACCTCTGGGCCTTGGTTTTCCTCATCTGTAAAATGGGGATAATAATAGTAATGACCTGGTGGGGTGGTTGTGAGGACTGAATGAGTTAATCTTGGCAAAGGGGGTTTGGATGGTGGCTGGTACAGGGGTTAGTGCCATATAAATGTCAGCTATTAATTTTGCTTTTAAGTAGTTTTTAAAATGGAGGTATAAAATACAGGAGGAGCACTGAGTGCTCAAATCTTAAATGCTCAACCTGATGGATTCTTACAGTATGTCCTTGTAACCGCCCCCTGGGGTCAGGCGCATTGTTGTTCAGGGACCCTCCCTGTGTGCCAGCTCTGTGCTGAGTGCTTTCCATGCTTAATTCCTACACTGATGGCTCAGAGCTGCTATTACTCTCATTGTACAGATGAGAAGACTGGTCTCAGATCACTTCGCGGACCCCACTGCCCACGAGGTTAACTGCTTTGCTTCTGACTGGTTGCAGGGCACCAGGATGGCCCATGGACAGAGCCGTCCTCAACCCTGATGTTCCTGGGACGGTTGAGGGGTCCTGCACACTTGTACTTTGGCCTTGCCTGTCATCTACCTATCTCACCCATATGCAGTGCCAGGAATCCCCACAGCCTTGTGGGTAGCCACCCCCCCGCCCCCCATCACCCGCAAGGCTCTCCCTCAGCATTTGCAGAGAAGAGCCTTCCATGGAGCTGCAAGCATGGCAGATGGAGGAGAGACTGTGGGCTAGGAAAGCCCTACAAAGAATGACCAGGCAGAGAAGGGGTGGTCAAAGAATGGCCAAGAGTCCTAGGCTGGTGCCTGGCTGAGCCACCAACTGTCTGAGACCTCTCTGAGCCCGGGGGCTGCACCACATCCAATGCTTTCACTGGCAGAATCTTTTTTGACACACAACACCTTCCTTGGAAACCTCCAAACGTACACACTGAATTCTGGATGAAGGTGGGGGTGAAGGCACCCTCTTGGGATTCTACCATCACCCACTCAAAAAGGCAGAGAGGAGCGAGTTTAAGAGGAATCCAGGAGAAAGCCTGGTCCTGCTTCCTCTTTTGCTCTCAGCCATCCCTGAGAACTGCCATGTCCTGTTTTTCCCAACTTGGTGGGTCTGTGCCTCTGTCTGTCTGCTGGTACCCCACTAAGAGGCTCCACACGGTGCCTTGATTCTGACACAGCCCTGTTCTGGCCTTTCAAAGTGCTGAAGGGCCCAGGCTGTGTGCTCTCTGGTGCCATCAGCTTGCCAGATCTGGGGATGGGGCACAGGGTGTGGCAGTACCAGGAAGAGTGGGCAGATAAAGAGGGATAATGATGGGGGGAACCCCAGCCAGGAGCCCCCATACTCACCTCTGCTTCCTGCCTCTTCCAGCAGAGGGTAAAATGGGGGGTAGAGTGGGATGGGGTGATCTGGGGCCCCTGGCCAGCAAGGCTCAGGGTGCTGGCTGCGGCTTAGGTGCCCAGAGGGTGCGGCGCAGGTAGCCCAGGAAACGGACAGTCAGATGGCCCCAGAGAAGCAGCTGCAGCCACAGCTGGAAGGTGGTCTCTGAGTCCCCATCCCAGCCTCTACCTGACCCCAGATCCATCCCAGGTCTCCCTGAGCTCTCCCTGGAACCTTCCCTTTGCAGGGAAACCAGGAATACGCAGAGCCTCTGAGCTGGCTTCCTCTGGAGGGCCTCGGGGGACAGGGGAGGAGGAGCTGGTTGCCAGGGAAGCATTTAAAGGTACCTGCTCCTGCTGGCCAAGGTTTGTAAAGGCCCTCCTTGGCAGGAGGTGGTGGGAAGATTCTCCTGAGGGTGTCCCTCCTCTGGCTGGCCTGCCTGCCCTGGGGGCGGGGTGCTAAAGCTAACTTCCCGTTCCAGGGACTCCACTGCTCCCGGGCTGCCAGGCCCTGCCTTTCTCAGTGGGTGCTGGACTACCCTGAGGATGACACCCAATGTGCCCAGGGCAGTGCCCACTGGGCAGAGGGGAAGGAGTTAAGGCTCAGGCCCAGGCAGCAGCTGGGGCCTCCCTGGGGGCCAAAGAGGCCCCAGAGCTCCGTTAATTAGCCGAAAGAGCAGCTGGAGAGAAAGGCGGGAGTGGGGGGGGGGGTGCAGTGAGAGCTACCCTATCTCCTCCCCCAAGTGCTCTTTGAACCTGGAGCCCCCAAATTCTGCTACTTTGAGAAAGAAATGGGTACATCTGACTTTGTCTTGCTTCTATGCAGGGGCGGAGAGGGGAATGGCATCCTGGGATGTCCTTGGCCTCTATCAAACCTTGCCCTGTGCTTGGCTCTGCTCTCAGCCATGAAAGTCCAAACCGGAAACGAAACGCTAAACCCCGGGGTGGGGGAGGGGGAGGCAGCCTTGACCATCTTCCTCCTTCTTTCCAGATCCCAAAAGAAGTGGAGCGTCAGTGGCAGCTTCTCCTGAGAGTGCCTGGCACCCATGGCCCCTGCTGACAACAGGAAGTGGCAGAGAAGGGAAACCCAGCTGGCTGCTGTCTTTAGAGCCTGTCAGCCGGCCCATGTCTCCCACAGGAGGGGTGTCAGCCTCCACCTTGGTCCGGATTCAATTGGAGCTCACAGAGAGAGCATCCCTCAAAAAGCCAGGGCCCCATCAGGAGGCAGGAGCCCAGCCTCAGACCCCCCAAGACAACAATCTCAGGACCTGCTGCTCCCCGAAACCTGGTTGTCCTGGAAATTCTGGGGCAGGAATGCCAAGCCCTGGACTGGACCATCCCCCAGCCTGAGCTGGACCCCAACACTGGACTGGACCAACCCGCAGTCTGATGGACCCTCATTCTATACTGGATCACTGTCCATTATGACGTGGAGTCCATCACTGAGCTGGACCAACCCCCAATCTGAGCTGGACCTCAACACTGAGCTGGATTACCCCATTGCCTGGCTCTGAGCTGGACCCCCGCTCTGGGTGGACCATCCCCCCTTGTCTGAACTCAACCACCCATCTCGCCTGCTCTTCCCCAGGCCCCCCAGCTCAGGGTTATTAGTAAGGGAGGGTTTCTAGGGCCAGCCAGGGGACCACAGACTTTTCCTCTTCACCTGTTCCCTAAACTCTACTGCAATCCTTCCCTGACTTGAGTGTCAGAGTGTGCCTGGTAAGTTGCTATAGCAACAGGGCTCAGCCTCACCATCGCTGGGGTTGGAAGCCATCACTCAGTCTTCCTCTCAGGGCACCAGGACTATGGTGGCTGGGAAGGCTCATGAGACCTGCTGCAGCAGCTTGGCTGCCCATCCCCAGAGCCCTGCCTATAGGGGGAGCCAGGGAGTTGTGGGGTGGTGTCAGGAAAAGAAACCCAACCTGGGGCCAGTGGGTGCAGGGAAAGGGCAGAGAGGACCCTCAAGCTTCTGTAAGCCTGGTTGGGCTAAAGGAAAAGCTGCCTTGGCAGGACCCTCTTGGGCACCCATACAACTGCCAACGCACAGACGGTGTTTGGCCCTCTCAGACTTCTGCAGTACGTTAGAGGGCCACAATTCTTCCCATTTAGGGACCTCTTGGGGGCAGTTCTCACTCTGAGAGCCTGGATCTGCTTGTCCTTGGGACCTGGGACGGGGGGTGGTGGTATCTGGAGGGCTCCTTCTCACCAGACCTGTCCCTTCTCCCATGGACCAGCTCTCAGGGGTGCCTTTGGCCAGGGCAGCCAAGGCCTGAGTCCCACTTGGCTGTCTGTCCCCAGGGCCTCTTGAGGCCACTGCCCTCTCTCAATTCCTCCAGCTTGCTCAGGGCCCAGGGCTTGGTCTTGTTTTTCTCTGCCCTCTTAGCATCTTACCCAGGCCCCTGCCAATGGCTCTGGCAACTTTGGGTACAGATTTCCCCCACCCCACCCCAGGGCTCATTCTGGATCCCTACCCTCTTGGGAAGAGACCAATGCTGTCCTGCCCCGGCATGGAGCCAGTAGTATAAGGGGCTGCAGGATGCTGAACTGGTGCCTACTAAGGTTTGGTCATTTTCCTTACTCCAGTAGGGCTGACATCTGGCAGATGAAATTCAGGTGCCCCCTGCAGGCTGGCCTGGCTACTACTACCCCACCCCCACCCGACCCTAGTTACGAGAAGGCAAATTTTGTCTTAACTCCATCCTCTCAGAATCGGAGATTTGAAGCGAAGAGGGGCTTCCTTCCTCATCCTATTTCCTTCTCTGAGAGCCCCTGCAAGCCTCTGGAAGGAAGTACAGCTTAGGGCATTTCCCAAAGTGTGACATAGGTCCCACTGGCAGGGCATGAAATGATTTTAGGGATGTTTCACTTTTCTAGTTACATTGTATTTTAATGCATATCAGAGAGAATATAACTGGCACAGCAATCCCATGATTTCATTTATAATATTGCTTAGGACGGATCAAAATTTACATCTGAACAAAAGTGAGTCAAAATTTTTATTTAAGTTAACAAAATAGAAATGAATATAGTAAAAATCAGGGAGGCGGCTTGAGAATGTTTGAGTTGGGAAATCCTGGGGTCCAGGAAGTTGTCTGGTAGGTGGATCTGGGTGTGAATCCTGCCTCTGTGGCATCATCTATGTCAAACTCAGAGAGCTCGTTTGGAAAATTCAGATAACAGCCCGTTATGAAAAATCACTCGAGCAGATAGATCTGTGGAGACCATTTAGCCTGGCACATCCTAGATGCCCAATAAACAGTGGCTCTATTTCATCATGATAGTCCATTCCTGGGTGTCCGGCCTGTGCTCTGAATTAGCGGTTCCTTCCGAAGCCTCTGATCTTTTTCTTACGGCTCCTTTTCCTTGTGTGGCTTTCCACCCCCACTCCCCACTGCATGTGTTTGATACGCCTTGAAAGTTTTCCAGGACTATGTCATCTCCCCAACTTTCAACTGAGCCACTGAAATGTACAGCTGCCTGCCTCCACCTTCCACCTCTCAGCCGGTCTCACCTGCTGGGGGCCCGGCCCCTCCCCCTCTGCCTAGTCCCCTCCAAGCTCATGCCCAGACCTTTTTTGGTCACTACGCACCTGCTCCTCTGTCATCAAGCGCTCAGCTACAGGCACTTGCCTTCCCGTCCCCCACCCATCGGTGACATGTCAGGCCTCTCCATGGTTGCTCGGTGACTCTGAGTTCTGCCATTTGAGTCTGGGTGGGAATAAAGTTCCCTGGCTTTCATGCCTGGGTCTTTCTGGGAGGGAGCATTCAGGGAACTCAGACACTGGGGTTTGAGACCAGTAACTGGGAAGAGCATATTTGGATGTGGCCATTCCTTTTCAACTCTATTTCTGGGTAACTGGAAGGGGATCCTAGCTGAGGTCCAGCTTTAGGCCTGGAGTGATGACAATTTAAGAGCTGGAGGACTTGAAGAAGGGGCTGGAGACCATTTCCGAAGGCATTTCCAGATAAAGACTCTCTTTCCCCGGCTGGCTGGAAAAGGCCAATATATTTGGGAGCTGAGGGGGAAATAGTCCCCTCTCTGGCTGGACGCTGGGAATGATCAGAATCTATTTGTCTCTTGGCAAAGCAAGTCATTAGATGTCAACCACTACTCTTGCCAACTGCCATCCCTTGAGTCCTCCTTCTCACCATCCCAGCTCAAGCTGAATGAGCCTTGCTAAACCCAGACCCTCTTCATCCCCTACTTTTCATCCCAAGCCAGGAGCAGGTGAAGAAGCCTGGGGGACTGGGTGAATGACAGAGCCTCAGTTGTGAAACAACCATTTATTGAAGGGCCCTCCAAGGAGCCTAGAGCTCACGGCACAGCAGGAGATGGGAAGGGGCTCTCTGCTGACACACACACACACACACACACCCCGCCCCCCGCAACCCTGGAAAGAGGACGCAATGAATTCCAGCAAGATCGGCTCAAACTTGGCTTTTGAAGCACAGAAGTAGTTCTCTAGGTTCATAAACAGTCTGCTACCCTAGCCAGGGACAGACGCTTGCTTGGAGGAGGAAGCACAAGCAGAGAAGCAGAGTGACAGAGAGTGACAGAGTGAGAGAGGGGCATAGGGACCCAGAAAGATCCTGTCCCCCATGCCAAGTGACACAGAAGAGAAAAACAATGCTGGAGGTGGCTCTGGGAAGTGCTCAAAGGGGACAGAGTGGGTTTGGAGGGGGGCTGTGATAAGGTGAAGAGGGGAAGGGCAGGAGAAAGATGGCGGGGGCTGGAGGGGGGAGGGGTGTGGTCACCAAGTGGCCAAGGTCCCTGCGGGGTGGAGGCATACCCCATAGCACTCCCAGACTGGCAGAGGCCTGGGTCGGGGTTTGGCAGTGGGTCACATCTGTGTAAGAGGTGAGTGAGGAAGTGGAGGGATTAGAATCTGGGGAGAGGGACCAGGAAAGGAGGCAGTGGGGGTGGTGACAGGGCCCCATGTGGGGCCCCAGCGGTCATACGTGCCATGGTTGGCAGTGACAGCTGGGGGGGAGCACAGTCTTTGCAGTGGGGGACGGTCTTTGGCAAGGGGGCTCCTACGGGGCCATCTGCGGGCCTTGGGCCCCAACCTTGGACAGGCAGGGGAAGGGGCGCTGGGGGATAAGCAGAGAGAAATGGGGGGGGGGGCGCGTGGGGGGAGGGGCCAGGCAGTGATGGATAGGGAGGGGGCTGGCAGCGCGGGGCCGGGATCGGGGTCACGGCCCGGGCACTCACCGCTCTCCTGCTCGCTGCCCTTCTTGGCCGCGGCGGCGTTGCCCATCGCGGCGGCGGCGGCGGCGGCCGGGGCCGGTCCCGGAGCTGCGGCGCGGCGGGTGCTGGAGGCGGCCCGCGGCCCCGGAGCGCGCTGGGCGGCGGCGGCGGCGGCCCCTCGGGTTGGCTGCGCTAGCTGCGGCGCCGCGACCCCCGCCCAGCCCCTGCTTCCCGCGTCTCTCCGCGCCCGCCCGCCCGGGAACCTCAGCCCAAGTCCGCTGCTGCTGTCCGTGACGCCCCCGCAGCCCGCAGCTCATTGGCCTAGGTCGCCCTGACTGACGGTGCTGCGCCGCCGCCCATTGGTCCTCCGTGACCCTCCCGTGCTGCCATAGGCTCTCGGCCCCATGACTCGCCCCTAGGACGCCTGGCCACTCGCGCGCTTGCGAGGCCCCAGCTGGGCGGGCCGACGCGTCTGATTGGCCGAGGCTCGCGACAGGGCCTGGGGTCCGCCCAGCGAGGCCGCCTATTGGCGGAGGCGCGCTGTCCGGCAAGCCCCCGGCAGAACGTTCAGTGTCAATCCGGGGGTGAGAGGGCGGGGCGGAGGTGCAGTCTACTGCCCGGGCCCGCCCGGCTGGGCGGCGGAGGCTGGCGGGCGGCGGCGCCGCGCTCCGAGGCCCAGGAGGCGGTCCAGGCGGGCGCTCGCCCGGGCCCGTGCGCGCCGCAGTCCGCCGCCCCCGCTCAGTGCTGCAGCGGCTGCCGGCCAGCCAAGGTTGGCGCCGCGGCCCCCCCACCCCAACCCCGGCGCAGCCGCTGTCCACCTGCCAGCGGGGGAGGGGCGCGGCAAGCCCCGCGGGTCATAGGTCTCCGGGCCGCCAGCCGTCGTCATTCATAAGGCCTGGCGCAGGACAGCAGCAGCAGGCCCAGGGTCCATGCCGGGGTCCTCCTGGGTCTCCCTCATCTACAGCCCGAGCTTCAGGAGGATGCTGAGCTCCGGGAGGGGGGCGCTCAGTAGCCATCCCTTTGCTGGGTGCCCACGCTGGGCTCATGCCAGTAGTAAGAGCTGGCACTTGCTAAATACATTACTTCGTACCACACTCCTATCACGTAGGTACTAGTCTCATCACTCCCATTTTACAGATGAGGAATCTAGGGCACAGCCAGACTGAGGATTCCCTCTGTCTGGGCAATGCAAAAGGAACCTCTTCTCCTGGAGCAGAGGAGTGCAAGATGCCCCTTTTTTCAGGGTGCCCTTTAAATACAGCCTGAGGACGGTCAGTTTCCCACTGCCACATGTCTGACATTCAGGGCCAGATCATCCTACGCTGGGGTGGAGGTGGGGGGCTGTCTTGTGCACTATAGGGTGTTTAGCAGTATCTCCAGTCCCTCTACCAGCGGCACGCCAGTAGAACTTCCCTCTCTTCCGGCAGTTGTGACAACTAAAACCATCTCTAGACATTGTTAAATGTGCCCTGGGGGGCAAAACTGCCCCCAGTTGAGAACCACTGAAGTAGAGGAAGGCCCAAACAGGAAGTGGCACGATGGGCAGGACACTGGATGAGCCAGCTCTCCTTGGCTTGGGGAGGCTAGCTCGTCTCAGGTCTACAAGCCAATTCACTGCTCTGCCTCTGGACTTGTGTACAACCTGCACCCCACCCAGCAGCTGTCTGGACCCATGTTCCTAAGTCCACCATAGTCTCAGGGAGGGAAGAGTCTATGTTTTTCTGTGAATTGTGGGGAAATGGCTCATCAGCCAAACCACTCCACCTGGGGCTGTAGAGTTACAAAGTAAGGCTAAGTAAAATTTACTAAAAGTGTTGCTGTGTGTATCCTTGGAGCACAATGTTAACTAATTTCTGTGGGTCAAGGTCAAAGTCTGAACAATCACTGGTTATGCTCTATCTACAGAACAGCTGGGCTGCTTAAGTTTTGACAAAGAAAAACCCCTCCCTGGACCTCAGTCTGGAATACAACTATAACAAGCAAGACTAGAGTAAGAAGCTGAGCAAGGGGACAAGGAGCAGTCATCCTACTGGCTGGGGAAGGAGGCTGCCCAGTCATGAGGAGAGATGGACAAACTGCCTCAGTCTACCCAAGACAAAAGCAGGAACAGTCTAGATGAAGTGCTTTTTATTTTTAGACCAACCAAACATATTTAATATAAAAACACTTTAATAGACAAACTGCAATCACAACAGCATCCATGTAGCAGCGAGGGGATGCGGGCAAGGGTGGGGAGCGTGGCGGAGGGGGGAAGGTTTTCAGGGTCCCTACTGCTTCTCTTGTCTGCACCGTGGCCTCTGAGAGCATGAGGTCTTAGCAGAGGGCAGATCAAGGCAGCCAGAAGCAGAGGGGCCCTGATACCGATATTGAGACAGAGCACAAAAGGCCCCTCCAACATACCATCTTCTCACAAGGGCAGCCTCCAGGGAAAGCCAAATCCAGTTGGGAGGCAGCAGGAAGGTGGTTGTGACTGAGAGGAGCATCAACCATCTTTTCTCAGCATCCTGCTCATCACCCTTTTGGGAACAGAGTTTTCCAGAGGGCTACTGGACTGAAAAGACCTAAAAATCATCCTAGGAGAAGGACAGAAATTGTGTCCGAGTCCACCTTCTACCAAGACTCCTGGCCTGTGACTCCAGAAAGCTGGGTGGATCTGCTCAGATGTTTGGGAAGGAAAATGAATGACAGAGCCTTTGGCCCAACAGGGCTGAAGCCTTGCCAGGCATAGACCAAGAAAGCCTCAAGGCAGGCCAGGGAGGTCTGTGGGAAGAGCTTTGGGTCAACGGTACTATTGGAGTGCGGTGGCAC
Organism: Eubalaena glacialis; assembly: GCF_028564815.1. Lineage (NCBI taxonomy): Eukaryota > Metazoa > Chordata > Mammalia > Artiodactyla > Balaenidae > Eubalaena > Eubalaena glacialis. The sequence continues at coordinate 178,100,659 of NC_083719.1, forward strand.
AATGGCCCGCAGGTGGAGTTTATAATGTGTGTGGAAGCGAGAAAGGACACAAGAGAGAAAGAATTAAGAACTGAAGTACCTGCTTCTTTCAGGCCTGGGCAGTAGAGGTGAGATGATCCTCTGGGCCGGGGCTGGGAGAGAAAGACCTGAAGCCCCTTCCTTCCTTGGTGTCAAGTTTGACTGGCCTGGATATAGTTGATGGCCCCAAAGTCCTCCACGTGGCCTCCCTGAGACTCTCTGGTAGGCCCGGCTGCCCCCTGCAGATGTGCCAGGAGACTGGCCGCAGTCCCAGCTGGGCCCAGGTAGGGCCTAGAGTCCCACAGTTAGATGCAGTCCATGGAGTTCTCAGGGAGGAGCCCAGGGATGCAGCCAGGGAGACCTAAGCCCTTGATGGGAGTGCAGCTGAGGGGGAAGCCGCAGCCCAGGGCTGGGTCATGGTTCTCTATGGCCTCCAGCCTGTCCGTGTTGTTGTCCCAGTTGATGTGGAAGCGGGTCACCCGAGGGTTTGAGGCCAAGATGTTCCGCTGGAGCTGGGGCAGGAAAAGGAACGTCAACTCTCGTTAGCATGCCCTCGCATTACTCCCACAGAGCAGGGCACTCTCAGATCCCGCCCCAAGCCCAGGAAGAGCAGACCTTGTTTATTCCATCACCAACAATATGTGTAGAACTCTAGGGAATGCCTGTGCACCATGATTTAGGGCCGGGGCCTATCTAATCTTGATTCTGCGAGGCAAAATTCTGAGAAACAAAGACCTCTCTCTTTCCTGTTCTAGCCCGGCGCTGCAAGAGCTGAGCACTACTTGAAAACTTTAAGAAGTGACCTTGGCTCCCAACTCCAACGACTCAACTACCCCCAGGTGCAAAGGAGCCAGCCTGTCTGAAGCGGGAAGTGTGGAGCGAGGACCCACCTGAGAGAAGTCTGGCTTTAGGGGCGGGTTCTCCCGCAGCTCAGGGTTGGGGTACTCATTGTTGACGTAGTAGCCCACTCGGATGAACTCCTGTCCGTGGTAGGTGCAGGTGATGAGGACCACAGTCACACCCACGGCGTCAGTCTCAGGGATGAGGGATGGGTTGGGGGCATCGGCCTAGGGGAAACACAGGCTGGGCCTTAGCACTGATTGCCAGTCACACCTTGACTGGTAATACGATTCTCAAGCAACGTATATTTACTGAGCCAAAAGTATGGGTCTCTGCCCTCAGAGGTTTTCAATCCAGTGGTGAAGACAGAATCAATCACACAAATGCCTGTAAAGTGCCGAATGTGACAGGTGCCATCAAGGAGAAGTATATGGTGTTGAGGAGGAGTGTAGTAAGCAACGGGGAGAGCGGTATAAAATGAGGTTGAACAGGTGAGCAGGTAGGTACCAGTCAGTTAAGGGCTTGGGAAAGATCGAGAATGTTTAGCAGGAGGTAAGTGTGGCATCACTCCTGCTGTCTGAAAAGACGACCCTGGAGGCCAGTGGAGCTGCGATAGGAAGAGGGCTAAGCGGGAGCATGGAGACTAGGCAGGAGGCTACAGAGGTCATCCTGGAGAGAGGACAGTGGCTTAGATCAGGCAGTAGAGAAGGAGAGAGAGCGGACAGATGTGGGGTGTGTTGTTAAGGACGGGATCGGCTATACGATTGGTGCAAAATGAGACCAACACAAATGAAAACACGAGGGACTTCCCTGGTGGTTAAGAATCCGCCTGCCAATGCCGGGGACACGGGTTTGAGCCCTGGTCCGGGAAGACCCCACGTGCCGCGGAGCAACTAAGCCCGTGCGCCACAACTACTGAGCCTGCGCTCCGCAACAAGAGAAGCCACTGCAATGAGAAGCCCGCGTGCCGCAAGGAAGAGTAGCACCCCCCGCTCGCCGCAACTAGAGAAAGCCTGCACACAGCAACAAAGACCCAACACAGCCAAAAAAAAAAAAAAAAAAAGCAACAAACAAACATGAAAACACAAGGCCTCATGTTCAAAAATTAGTAAGTTTCAGCCAGTGACGGCAGAACATCATACCAAGAGTGGGGCCCAGTGTGACTGCATGGGTCGCGTGCCTAGGAAGCCGGTCCTGGCTGTGGGGTAGGTTAGGTGGATTGGATATGGGTGGGTGAGGGCTTAGGTGATGGGATGAGGTTGCTTAGATGGGGGCGGGAATAGCCAAGATCAGGTAAGTGAATGGATTTGAGCAGAGGCTCTCAAACTTTAGTGTGCCTAAGGATCACATGAAGCCTGCATTTCTGACAACAACCCCTGTGATGCTGGATCAGAGAGCTATTTAGCAGCTACAGTGGATCCTCATTATTCATGCATTCCGTATTTGCCAATTCGACTACTTGCTACAATGTACTTGTAACCCCCAAATCAATATTCAGGGGCTTTCAGGGTCGTTTAAGGACATGCACAGAGAAGGGGCGGGATTTGAGTAGCTCAGTGTGCACGTTCCCAGCTGAGGTAGAACAAGGCAGTCTCAGACTGTAAACACGTGTCTTTTTTGCGGTCTCAGGGCCACGGTTTCTGCATTTTTGTTGGTAATTTTGCTGTTTAAAAGGGCCCCAAAGCGTAGTGCTGAGTGCTGCCCTGTTTCTAAAAGCAAGAAGGGATGTACCTCATAGAGAAAACATGTGTGTTAGATAAGCTTTGTTCAGGCATGAATTATAGTGATGTGGGCCATGCGGTCAATGTGAATAAATCTACAATACAAAATAAGTTGTCTTTAAACAGAAAAACATAAAACAAGATTATGTATTGACTGGTTGTTAAAAATGTGACTCGCAGGAAAATAACGTTGTATTTCCTCTAGGGGCAATGATTTAGTATTCACTAATTCACTAATTCAGTGTCTGCAGCAACTTTACAGAACATAACTCCCGTGAGTAAAGAGAATCAACTGTAAATCAGTGGCTCACGGTAACAGTTATGACATAGCGGTGGAGGAGAGGGAGGTGTCTGAAGTACCTTTGAGAGGTCAGACAGTGCTTGAGAGCAGAGCCAGGATTTGAACCTGAACTTTGACCAATGAACCATTCTGTGTGCTTTTGGGTAGAAGAGGATGTTTCTAGGTGTCAAGGCCTAAGGCCTAGTCTTTCTTACCTGAAAGACGAACATGTGTCTCCCTGCTGGGACAGGGCCGACCAGCACTGAGTCTAGGATTTGATCAAACTCTTCACTCTCAGCTGAGCCTACGTAAATGATCTTCCACTCCAGGTCTGCAAGGATACAGGGTGTTAAGAACTGAAACAGCTTGACAGCAAGAAGGCTGGGAAAGGGCCTTCTCATGTTAGTTTTGTATAGGTCCTTAATATATTGATAGATTTTTTTAAAAAAATTAATTAATTAATTAATTTTTGGCTGTGTTGGGTCTTTGTTTCTGTGCGAGGGCTTTCTCTAGTTGTGGCAAGCGGGGGCCACTCTTCATCGCGGTGCGCGGGCCTCTCACTATCGCGGCCTCTCTTGTTGCGGAGCACAGGCTCCAGACGCGCAGGCTCAGTAATTGTGGCTCACGGGCCTAGTTGCTCCGCGGCATGTGGGATCTTCCCAGACCAGGGCTCGAACCCGTGTCCCCTGCATTGGCAGGCAGATTCTCAACGACTGCGCCACAATAGGAAGCCCTATTGATAGATTTTCATTCTCAAGGACACCTGACACCCACTGGGCACTAAGTGTCAGGCACTGCAGTCCCGATCACTGGGGCAGGCGCGAAGCTCTATTTCCGGTGGGGAAATTTCTCCTGTGGGCCTAGCTTTGCCAGGCGACCTTGACTCTGCACCTCCGGGGAAACTTGGGCCTCTCAGAGCCTGAGGGTGAACCGTATGGCAGAGGTTGAATTAAGAGCCACGTGACAGAGGCATGGAGGCGTGCTGAGGAGGGAACAGCAGGGAGTTGGGCCATTTGAGGGCCCTGCCCACTGGGTGCTGGGATAGGAAGCAGCATCCTCTTTCACACACAGGGACCGGTGCCACCGAACTGAGTAGATCCCTCGACAACTGGGGCAGGGCAGCAGATTGCAATCCAGTAGGACAGCCAGCCGGCAGGAGGGGACGATAAGGTCGCTGGGGGAGCCAGCCAGTCCCCGGGTCCTCCAGATCCGGCACCAAGTCATGCCTGCTCTCAGACATAAGGGCAACAGCGACTCAGTCAACAAATATGGCATCATAAGGCCATCCTCTGAACCCCAATTTTCTTGCATCCCATCCAGTAGGGGACTCACATTCCTGGGTATGTTCCGGCAAGATAAAAGGGAAAGTGCTCAATGAGACCCTGCCCGTCAATCACAGGAAATTCCCAGTGACTGCGGCCTCTTGCAGGAGGTCCAAGTGTATCAGGGGCAAGGTCATGCTACTACACGGAAATTTGGCAAGAGACCTGAAACTTATTTTAGGTTCTTTGAAATTACACAACCTATGGCTCCAGCAGCCAGGGAAAGTTTCACAAGCTGTGATTTTCACAGGAAGCAAACTGTCTTAGAAGCTGCCCTGTTCCTTGGTCTAGTGTCCCACAAGAGCACTCAACTTTGGAAGCACAGCAATGCCGGGCCATGACTATGGAGGTCTGTCACCTGGGCTCCATCCCTTTCTCGATACACTGGTCTCCTGTCCTTTTGCAGCTGACACCCAGGCCTTCTACTCAGGGACCCTAACAGATCTGTAGGAGGTGGTGGCCATTGGGCTCACTGGGGTTCAGTCAAACTCCAGTCTCTTATTATTTGCAGGGAGGAGTTAAGTTTACTGGTTTATTTTTGTTACAAGTAGTGACACAACCAGAAATAACGTTTTTGGATGAACAGAAAACAAGCTAGCTCTGTTCTCACCTTTCTCACATAGCTCTATCATTTGATATCTTTCCTTCTGGCCTTTTCCCCCATCACCAGGGGAGTCACACATGTGTGCATTAACTAATGTGCTGCAGGGGGAGACAAAAAGGAGATTTTAATAGAGCAGGCCGTGGTGTATGCCGTGGGCTCTCAGCGTTCAGTACTGTCGGCAAGGGAGTTCCCTGGTGTCCTAGTGGTTAGGATTCTGGGCTTTCACTGCTGTGGCCCGGGTTAAAACCCTGGTTGGGGAACTGAGATCCCACAAGCTGCATGGTGCAGCCAAAAAAAAAAAAAAAATACTGTTAGCAAAACCTAAACAAAGATTTTGTTTACCAAGAAAGCACGTTGGCTGACCAGAAGAGAGAAATGCAGGTGGACAAGCAAATGGGTCACGATGGCTCCCTCCACACAGGCCAGAAAGAAACCAGAGAATTAACCAAGGACTGCAGAGAAATACTCAAGGGTTAGAGGAGCTGATGAGATCACCTATGGAAGACAGAAGATGACCGAAATGAGGATCTACAAATCGGAATTGCCTGAAACCTGCTCAAGTGTCTTATGCAGAAGCATACTGAAGTGACTTCATTTTTGAATGAGATATGGGACATCAATCACCAACACGGCACAAACTCACTCCTACCGAATATGGGACACAGTCACACACATGTAACATTGTGTGCCTACCCTTCTGAGTAATTTCAAGGGTAAATTGACTACATTACTTTTTCTTTCTTTTTGGCCGTGCCATGTGGCTTGTGGGATTAGTTCCCTGACCAGAGATTGAACCCGGGCCCCCTGCAGTGGAAGTGCAGAGTCCTAACCACTGGACTGCCAGCGAATTCCTTACATTACACTTTGTCTTTATGCCTTAACTTTATAATCTAACCACTGCACAAGATGCTGCTCTCTATGTATGAAAACAAAACCCAAACCAATGATATGATGAAAGACATGTTAAAAATATATATATATCGTAGTTGAACTAGCTGGAGAATCTGTTTCCTGCCTTAAAAACGACAGGACTTCCCTGGTGGCGCAGTGGTTAAGAATCCGTCTGCCAATGCAGGGGACACAGGTTTGAGACCTGGTCCTGGAAGATCCCACATGCTGTGGAGCAACTAAGCCTCTGCGCCACAACTACTGAGCCTGCGCTCTAGAGCCCGCGAGCCACAACTTCTGAAGCCCGCGCGCCTAGAGCCCGTGCTCTGCAACAAGAGAAGCCACCGCAGTGAGAAGCCCATGCACCACAACAAAGAGTAGCCCCTGTTCGCAGCAACTAGAGAAAGCCCGGGCACAGCAATGAAGACCCAAGGCAGCCAAAAGTAAATAAATAAATAAATTTATAAAAACAACAACTTATCTAGTAGGCCTTTTTCTGTTTATCACTTTCCCTTTGTTCGTAATCATACATATGAACCTTGGCCTGACCTCAGGGTGTTAGGTGTGGGTCAGAACATCTGGCTCCAAGACTTATCCAAGTAGTACCTGTTGAATTTCTCAACTAAACAAGGGAAAAACACACCCAATGTATTGAATGTAGACCCATGCCTTGGAAGCATCTATTTCCAGATGCTGAGGAGAAAAGAGAGCAAAAGGGGTTCAGAACCCTTGAGAAATGGGTCAGACTGGGGATTGGGTGTTCAGCTCTTCAGTTGCCAGTGTCTGAAGTCACCAGGTAACAAGACTGAGATTCCTCCAGAATCTGAGAGACTTCTAGAGCCAGGCCCATTCCATCTGTCTGGGAGGCAGGAAACAAATTCTCTCTGCTCTGTGGGAAGAGGCAGAAAGGAAGTTGGCAGGTTAGAGTGAAGGACAGCTCAACAGGTACAACCAAAGAGTCTAGATTTCTAGGCCAGAGTTGGCTTTCCAACTGGAATTTCTCTGAGCAAAAGCTTTATTGTCCAGGTATAAATAATAATAGCACCCCCTTTCCCTCCTCTGAGTCCTGTTTACGCTCCACTTCTAAAATAGAATGCCTTCTTTCCCAGGTTATAGCAAAGATAAAGAACCCTGGACACAGAACTCAGAGACAAAACCTAGGGTTAATAATTCTACAAACCGGCTGTGTGACCTTGGAGAAGTCATTCCATTTCTTTCTATTAAAAAATAATAACCAGCAGGTTGATTTTAGCCTTTCCTGCTCTGATTCTATAAACAATTAGTAAAATAACAGAGCAGGAGCTTTGTAGGAATTAAAGTACTAGACAACGACCATGCAACCATTTTTAAATGCAAGGAGCACAAACAGGCTGATTGAAACCCGATCTCCTGCCATCTGGGAACTGTGAATCCCTTAACCTATTAGCTCCTTACATCTCCTCCTGGCTTTAAAATTAAATCTTATTCCACAGGGTCATTCTACACCTTATTTATTTATTTACACCCTGCCTTGTTCCAGAAAGGATTTAACTGGGCTTATTCCATAGTTAGTCACAAGGAGACCCCTTAATTTAAAAAGGAGAGAAACTGGGGAGAGACTGGTCCAATAGCCCAGCCCAAGCACACACACATCAAAACTGTATCAACCCCAGGCGAGTCCACGGGCCGATATGCAGGCAAACCACCCCCCTACCACTGAGAGGTGCTGGTTAGCACACCCTGGCCTCACAGATCTCCACCTCCTCAGCCGCTGCCTCTTCTCTTCTTTTAACCACCAAGTGGAGAAGACATCTAATGGAGTACTTCCTCCTGAAAGTGGTGCCAAGACTCGCTGAATGACCTCAGATTTTTCGATTTTTATAGACCTTTACTTGAAAGGTCTTTTACTCTTTGTGGCTCCCGTCTTCTCATCTGTGAGATGAGAGCCATGTCCACCTTTGTTACACAGATGAGTAAGTACATCTGTGAAAGCACCTTGGAAAAGATGCACAAAATGTTGTGACCTCCCAGATGATTGTTTGAAGCCAGATACCTTCACAGCTCAGCCTGGAACACCCACCCCCCCAGACTAGGTCAGACCATCAAAAATGTTGGGAGCATTGCTGCAGTAGGTCAGCAGGAATCTGGCAGGCAAACAGTAGGAACCAGCTAATGCTTGCCTGGCCATGCCACCCCTCAGATTTGAGTATGTTCATTGAAGCCCACAGTCAGAGAGGCGGGAGGAACAGGAGCTGGGGAGATCAGGTTATCCTCAAAGACTGGAGCCAGAAGCCAGGCCATGCCTCCCCGGGTGGAGTAGAGGGTTGGGGCCAGACTAAGGAGGGAAGCCAGGTTCTAGGGTATGTGGTTTGGGGTAGAAAACAAGCAGAAGTAGCTGGGGTTGGGGTTAAGTATCAGCAGGTAGGAGAGGAGATTATGGGGAGACAAATGGGGAGATGGGGACGAGTGAGGTCTTGCCACAGGGGGAGAGGATCTTCACAGGGAAAATGGGGGAGGGGGCTGAGGTTTCCACTGGGGAAATTCGAGGGGCCTGGAGGTTAGGATCGACATCGGAAAAGAGTGAGGTGGGAGTGTCTCACCACAGGGGAGAGGGGATTGGTGGGGAAGACTGGGTGGCTGCAATGGCAGTCTACCCGTACAGAAACAGAAAGTGGGGCGTTTCTTGCTACAGGGAAGACGGGGTGGCTGAGTGTCTCTGCAAGTTAAAGAACGGAGGCTGAGAAGGTCTCTACATAGAACACAGGTGCCCAGGAGGAGCGCCACAGGAGAAAGAGGGGAATGATGAAGTCTCCACGGGGGAAAACGGGAGTAACCGTGGGGGTGGGGGTGGGGTAGTCTCCAAAGGCAGGTTGGGGCTGGGAGGGGGTTTGGTTCACGGGACATCTCGGTTGGGGGAGGGGGGGTGTGTTTCACAGGGTTGGCCTCGGGGCTGTCTCCAAGGGGAGGTCGGGGTTGGCCCAGGGGAGAGGGGGTCTCCACACGGGCGCAGCCTCACCGTCTGCCAGGGCCTCACTGCACTCGAAGCTGATCTCGAACCGGAAGGGGCTGTGGAAAGGGCTCGGATTCTCCAGCACCGCCACGTTCAACACCGACACCTTAGCCATCGCCTCGTCGGGTCGCAGCCGAGGCCAGAGCTGGGGCCGAGCCCGCGTCTAGGTCCTATCGGGTCAGCGGAGCAGCGTTGCGCGAAACCGCTCCCGCTTCCTCCGACCGCGATCTAAAGTCTGTGTCTCCTCCGCGCGCCTCCTTCAAATAGCACGTCCCACCCTCCGGCTAATCACAGTCAACGCTCCACGACTGCGCGAGCTCCCCCTCAGCCAATCCTGGAGCGTCGGTCTGCGCGCGCCGAGACTCCCGAGACCAATCCGTGGAGCTCCCTCTCCGGGATGCGGGAGGGAGGCGGGACCGTCTCTTGGCTTCTTTGGGTGTCCGCGGAGAACCAATCCCCAGAGTCTCCGACTCGGAAGTCTAGGGAGGGGTGGGCGGGGTCACGGCGCAGGGCTCCTCTTGGCCAATCCTGAGGGTCCCCGCACCAGCGAGGTCAGCGCTTAGCCCCGCCCTTCCGGGAGACGCATCCAGCTGGGGACAGCGCAGCCAACCGCCGAGCGGTGGCGCGCGGCGCTCGCTTAAGAGGGAAAGAAGGGCGGTGCTTGGCCTGCGGTGATTGGCAGGCAGGAGTGGGGAGGGAATAAAGCAGATTCTGTGAGAGGTGATTGGCTGAGCTGGCTGCGGGGGCGGGAGGAGAGAAGAATCGGCCGGGGATTCGTGGGAGTGGAGCGGAAGTCGGCTGCTGGCGCGGTTGAGTCGCGTGTGAAGAGGAAGGAGGAGCGTTTGTACCTTTGGCGTCTGTCAGCTGGTGAGCGTTGCCGGAAGTTGCTCGAAGGGGCTCCTGGCACCTCAGGCCCAGCGGCCTGGGAGAAAGTTGTGAATGTTTAACTCACCCTTGAGGGGAGACGGTGGGACCGGTACGCGGCGCCCTGAATTCCGGGACCGGGAGCCGGGCCTGGTTCGAATCCAGTTCTTACACCCTCGAGAGCCTCTGGGGAGGTTTCATGTGGACAACGCTGTAAGTGGGAGTTCGAGTCCGGCCTTTGCCACTCACTACCCGAGGCCACGTTTCCCTGCCCATTGAACGGGGTCATGAAAATTGACTGTCCTGACTTATGATTACATGATACATCTAGAAACTTCTCTTCACACTCCCAGGCGTAGGCCGGACCACCGTGGCCCCCAGTCTGGATGACTCGAGGGACCTCCGCACTCACTCACTGTGCGTCCACCAGCGGCAACATACCTAATTTTACACTTTTCTATAGTAACCACATTAAAAAAAAAAGTTTTAAAAAGTTAAATTAATTTTAATATACTAAAATTAATATAGCCACAATATCATTTCAACATGTGATCGGTATAAAAACATACAACTGAGGTAGCTTACATTTTGTTACTTAGTACTAAGGCTTTGAAATCCTGTGTGTTTTACACTTTATACCACATCTGTGAGATCCGGACGCTGCATTTTCACCGGAAATAGTTTAGGTTTCATAAAATTTACAGTTGAAATGTAGATTCACATGCCCAAGCTGTTCCCAGCATACTTAAAAGTTTCCCATGAGCTCAGTCTTCTGTCGGTGTTAAATTGAAATGTTAATTGATGAAAGTTAAGCGACGGGAATGTTCTGTTTCACAGCGGCACTAGCCACATTCAGGAGCTCGTGATCCCCTGTGGCTTCTGTATTGGACAGTGCAGATCTGAAACAAATTGGATCAGTCACCCCCCCGCTACTTAAAATGTGAGTGGTTTTCTATTGTTCTCAGTATGAGAATATTGTCTTCAAGACTCTACATGCTTTGTTTACTACCCACCCAGCCCCCAACTTCAGTCCAGCCAAACTGACCCTCTTTTAGTTTCGTAAAAATCTGACATGGCAGCCTCACCTCTTCTTCCAGCTCTTGCCATGACTGGTGCCTTCTTGTTATTCAGGTCTCTGCTCAGATGTCCTCTCCTGGGAGAAACCTTTCCAAGGGTCCCCTGGACAGTGTTCAGACTCAGAGTGTAAGCCTGAACAGTACTGTTTCAAGCCACTAGCATTTTTTTTGTTGTTGTTACTTACTAGATTACAGGTTTATTATAGAAGGATCTAACTCAGGAAGCACCAGATGAAAGAGATGTAGAGGGCAAGGTATGGGGAAAGGGGCGGGGGGTGTGGAACTTCCACGTTCTCTGAACTTCCATGCCCTTTGAGCGCGCTCTCTCTCCCCATTCTCCACGTGTTCACCAACCCAGAAGCTCTCTGACCCTGTCCTTTTGGGTTGTTACGGAGGCTCCATTAGGCATGATTGATTAAATCACTGACCACTGGTGATTGAGCTCAATCTCCAGCCCTTCACCCCTCCCAGAGGTGAGGGTGGGTTGAGCAAGCCACTAGCATTTCTTATCCAGCCTCCTCTGTGGCCTCATGATGCTAAGCATTATTATTATTATTTTTTGTATCTCTATCTCACATTAAGTAAAAAAAAAAAAAAATTTTTTTTTTTTAATCGAAAGGATTTTTTTCCCCCATTGAAATGATTTGGCTGCAAGAAAATTCACATTACAATTGGTTATGATTTCTTGGCAGTCACTGGGCATCCTTGGGAATTTTTGTGACTTGAGAAAATCTAATTTTCAAAATTATTTCCAAATGTAATTCGATTGTTTATGAATACGAAATTTGATGAATGAAGTTGTTATGATATGTTTTCTAGACATTTAATTAAACATTTATTCATTACAACTTCGTAGTTTTCTTTTTGCATCGTGGAACTTTTTTTCCTTTATCCCCAGCCCCAACCTTTTCATAGCCTCTGAAAAGCTCATCAGCCGTGAGCATTATGTCTGTGGTGCTAATGAAGAAAATGGCCCTGTCTATAATGCCTTCTCCCTACAGCTGGCTGAATAATCTTCAGTTGTAAGCCAGATCATGTCATTACCCTGCTTAAAACCTTCAAAGGCTTATCATACTTAGAATGAAACTTAAGATCTTTACTGTGGCTTAGGAGGCTCTGCACACTGGCTTCAGCTGACCTCTCAAGCCTCAGCTACCAGTCTCACTCTTGTCACCACTCTCAAGCCCTGCTGACTTCATTTCCCGTCTTTCAACACACCAAACTTATTCCTGCTGCAGGGTTTTGCACTTGCTGTTCCCTCTGCCTGGAATGTGCTTCCTTCAGATAATTGCGTGGCTGTCTCATTCTCATCATTTATGGTTCACCTCAAATGTCTCTCCCAAAGAAGCCTTCTTGGACCACCCTAGTTAAAGTAGACCTTCATTAATTACAAAAGCCTGCTTTATTTATTATCTTAGGAGCACTTGCCAGAATCTGTAGATTTTAATTGTGCTTTTTTTTTTTGGCCGCATGGCTTTCGGGATTTCAGTTCCCCTACCAGGGATTGAACCTGGGCCACAGCAGTGGAAGCGCCGAATGCTAACCACTAGACCACCAGGGAACTCCTTAATTGTGCTTTTTATCTCTCATCATCCCTCAGTAGACTGAAAGCTGGTTGAGGACAGAGATCTCACCTGTCTCACACTGAACTCTCAGTGTATTGCCAGAGCTTAGCATAGGAAGTGTTCAATAAATTTTTTTTAAAAGAGTAAATCCATATAAAGGACTTAGCATAGTACCTGGAATGTGAAGAGTACTCCATAAACACCATAAACATGAACTGTTAGTAGTGCATAGTAATTAGGAGATAAGTCATCATTTTTCTTATGTAGTATTTCAGGTGCACTCACACTCAAAAACAAGCATAAGAAATGCTATGACAAATATGTTTTTACCCATTACCCAGCTTAAGAAGTAAAACATTAGTGACGCAATTGAAAGGTCTTACATACCCCTGCCTCAAACCTGTTCCTCTCCCCTTTTTTTCAGATGTAACTACAATCCTGGTTTTGGTGTTTATTTTTCAGTGCACGTTTGTATATCTTTAATATGTGCCTTTAAACTATGTATAGTGTTGTATGTCATGTTCTACAACTTTATACAAAAGAGTCAACTATAGCAGACCTGAGACTGCTCTCCTTAGAAAGGCCTGTTTGCAAGGTTGGCCCTTGGCTGGTGTCTAGGAACTTGGATTTCAGGAGGGTTCACACCATTCCCTAAATAATACAAGGGGCTTATGGTGCCTAAACTGTACAAACAATGTGATTTGTGTCGAACACCTTTCCTTCTGGAGTCTGGAAGTTTGGTACTTGAACAGCTGCGCCCCCCCGACCCCAATACCCTGGGCACTGTATCTCTAAGGAGCTTTCCTGGTGGACAACATTTCACACGTGTTGTCACAGCTCTGCTGTAGGAACTAAGCACGTCCTTTGTAACTCCACTGGGAGAGGAGTCTTGGAAGCTTGTGCCTGGTTTCCTCCAGACTTTGCCCCATGCACATTTTCCCTTGGCTGATTTTGCTTTGTATCCTTTCACTGTAAGAAGTCATACTCTGGGGAATTCCGTGGTGGTCCAGTGGTTAGGTCTCTGAGCTTCCACTTCAGGGGGCATAGGTTCCATCCCTGGTCGAGGACTAAGATCCCACATGCCGCATGGTGTGGCCAAAAAAAAAACAAAAGCAAAAAACCAAACCAAAACAAAACAAAGAACAACAAAAAAGAAATCATACCCTGAGTAGGCTATATGCTAAATCCTGTGAATCCTCCTAGTGAGTCAGGGATGATCTTGGGGACCCCCAACACAGTATCATACCACATATATCCCGACAGGGCTGGAACTAGGATGAGGAAAGCAAGGTCACAACATTTAAGGAGACACCCTCCAAGTCACACAAGTGCCAACCTGTACCTGCATGACTCTGAGGGTGAGTGCCTCCTGAAATTTTCGTTCTAGACACCTAGCTTGCTTCACTCTGGTCCCAGCCCTACCTTCATTTTTTTAAAAAAATTAATTAATTAATTAATCTTGGCTGCGTTGGGTCTTCGTTGCTGTGCGCAGGCTTTCTCTCTAGTTGCAGCAAGGGGGATCTACTCTTTGTTACAGTGTGTGGGCTTCTCATTGCGGTGGCTTACTTTTGTTGTGGAGCACAGGCTCTAGGCACGCAGGCTTCAGTAGTTGTGGCGCATGGGCTCTAGAGCGCAGGCTCAGTAGTTGTGGTGCACAGGCTTAGTTGCTCCGCGGCATGTGGGATCTTCCCGGACCAGGGATCGAACCCGTGTCCCCTGCATTGGCAGACGGATTCTTAACCACTGCGCCACCAGGGAAGTCCCCCAGCCCTACCTTCTGAAGCTGCTTTTTTTGGGTCAAACATAATGCTTTAAAAAAATAATAAATTTATTTATTTATTTATTTATTTTTGAATGCGTTGGTTCTTCGTTGCTGTGCGCAGGCTTTCTCTAGTTGCAGCGAGCGGGGGCTACTATTCGTTGCAGTGCGTGGGCTTCTCATTGCGGTGGCTTCTCTTGTGGAGCACGGGCTCTAGGGTGCGCGGGCTTCAGTAGTTGTGCGCGGGCTCTAGAGTGCAGGCTCGGTAGTTGTGGCGCACGGGCTTAGTTGTTCTGCGGCATGTGGGATCTTCCCGAACCAGGGCTCGAACCTGTGTCCCCTGCATTGGCATGCGGAGTCTTAACCACTGTGCCATTAGGGAAGCCCCAAACATAATCCTTTTGAGAGGTATATATGTGACACGTGTATAGCTCTAGCCGTTTATTTTCACTGGTGTATGGCTGTGCTGTCTGATGTAGTAACCATTAGCCACATGTGGCTATTTATATTTCAGTTAATCAAAATTAAATGAAAAATTCAATTCCCCAGTCACTTAGCCACATTTCATATGTTTAATAGATACCTGTGGCTAGTGGCTACCGCATTAGACAGCTTAGATAAAGAATACTTCTGTGATCACAGAAAGTTTTGTTGGACAGTGTTTACTTATCCATCTACCTCTTGCTTGGTATTTAGCTTGTTTCCAGTTTTCTCCTGTTACAAACAGTGCTGTAATGTCCATTGTTGTGCATGGCTCTTTGTGTACACATGCAGGAGTTTCCCTAGGAGTTGAATTGCTGGGTTTTGGGAATATTCACCGTTACTAGATATTGCCAGTTTGTTCTTCAAAATGATTGTTCCACTTCTAACTCCCACCAGCATTGTTGCTATTGCTCAGTGTCCTTATCCGTACTTGCTATTGTCAGACTCTTACATGTTTGTCTTTATGATGGGTGTGAATTATTGGTTTCAGTTTGCATTACCATGATTAATAGTGAGATTGAGCTTTTTTCATGTTTATATACCATTTGCCTTTCGTGACTTGCCTGTTCATATCTTTGCCCATTTTCCTGCTGGATTGTCTTCATCTTACTGAGTGCAGGAGTTCTTACATCTGAGGTATGGTGTTTTCTGATGTTCAGAATTTATTATTATCATCATCATCATCATTATTTTAATGTCATCAGAATTATGAATCTACTTATAGTTTGTGGTTTTTTGTGTCTTGCTTAAGAAATCTTACGCTGCGATCAGTAAGATATCCTACTGTATTTTCTTCTGGAAGGTCTACTTTTCATATTTAGCTTAAAAAAAAACAATCTGGAATTTATTTTTGTTTATGATGTGAGGTAGGTTTAATTTTTTTCATTTGGATAACCAGGTATCCCAGCTCCATTTATTAAGTAGTCCAGTGGTTCTCAAAATGTGATCCCCTGGGGATCCCCAAGAACCTTTCAGGGAATCCATGAGATAAACTATTTTCATAATAATTCTAAGGCATTATTTGCCTTTCTCATTTGTGCTGTGTTGTCTGTGCACTATTGGTACAAAAACAATGGGTAAAACTGCTGGCCCCTTAGCAGGAATCAGTGCAGTGTCACCATATTGTGGTATTGGTTGTCACTGTATTCCTCCCCACCACACACACACTCAATGTTAAAACAGTTTCACTTAAGAATGTCCTTGAAGAAGCAGTGAAAGTAGTAATTGTGTTAAAGCTTAGCCCTACAGCAGGTCTTTCTAATATTCTGGATGGTGAAATGGGGCGCTTGCATAGAGCAATTCTATTGCATGCTGGAGAATGATGGTAGTTGAGGTAATGTACAGTTGTTTGAGTGGAGGTGGAACTGCTGACTTTTTTCATGAACACAATTTTTACTTGAATAATTGCTAATTATTAACTTTTCAGATTAGGATATATGCCATGTATTTTCTCAGAAACAAATGCAGTGAGTGGTCACTTGGAGGAAAATTAACAGTGTGTTGCCAATGATAATATTTGAGCTTTTAAACAAAACTTAGACATTTCGGAAACTTTTATTCACCACCATGAGCCTGACAACTTTTCAATACTTAAAGGTTTTCCTGATGAGATCAGTGGTGATATTATTAACAGATATATTTAAAAAATACTGTAGAGTGAAATGTAATAACTCAGCATATCAATATTTTCCTAAAGACCAAGCATGATGTTACAAAATCAGTAATAAAAGATCAATTAAAATTTGTAAGATAGACCAATGGGTTTCAGTGTAACAGAGTATGAAAAGTTTATTGATACAGTTTCATATTCAACATTGTAACTAACTTTAATACACCACCACTTGTTGAGTTTTGGTATAGTAACAAAGTAAAATATCCCCAATTAGCTGAAAAGGCTATGACACTCCTCCTTTTTCCAACTATGTATCTTTGTGAGGCTGGCTTTTCTTCACATACTTCAACCAAAACAGCATATTGCAACAGATTGATTGCAGAAGCCTGATGTGAGAATACAGCTGTCTTTCATTACACCAGACAGTAGGAGTTGTACAAAAATGTAAAACAATGCCATTCTTTGCACTACTTTGTTTTTAAAATATGCATATAGTTATTTTTTAATAAAATAGGTTATTTATTTTAACATTTAATAGATTTATTAACCAATTTAATTTAGTTAAATATTTAAATATTTTGCTCAGTTTTAATTTCCAATTCAGTAAATATAAATAGATATAATCTCTATCCCCATAAACAACAGCTCATTAGGGTCCCCATTAATTTTTTTTAAAAAGATTTAATTTTTTTTAGAGCAGTTTTAGGTTCATGACATAGATTTCTCATATACCCCTCCCCCTCCCACATGCATAGTATCCCCCATCATTAACATCCACCACCAAAGTGGTGAATTTGTGTACAATTGATGAACCTATATTGACACATCATTATCACCTAAAATCCACAGCTTACGTTAAGGTTCACTCTTGGTGTACATTCTATGGGTTTGGATAAATGTATGACATATATTCATCATTACAGTATCATACAGTGTATTTTCACGGCCCTAAAAATCCTCTGTGTTCCTCCCAGTCATCCCCCTCCCTATCCTCATTAATTTTTAAAAGGGTAAAGGGATCTCAAGACCAAAAAAATATAAGATCCTCTGGATTAATCCATCCTTTTCCTAGTGATTTGTAATCTCTGCCTAGAGCAAGTTTCCATCTAGTCACAGGTCTCTTCCATTGGACTTTTTGTCTCCTCCTGTGCCAAATACCACATTGACTTAAATATTACCACACTATAACCAGTCTTGGTAAGGCTAGTTCCCCACCTTGTTCTTTCTTCTTCCATTTGTGCTGGTTATTCTTGGCCTTTGTTCTTCCATAGAAAGTGGGACACACAAATACTTTTTCCTATTACAAAAGTAATATATATTAGTGCAAACAATTTTTAAAATACAGAGTTGCGTGAAAGTTAAAATTCCCTGTTAATATTCTGGTGTATGGCTTTATATTCTGCATATATTTTATTTTATTATTATTTTTTAAAAGCAATTAAAATTTTTTTTTTCTTTTTTTAAAACGTTTATTTATTTATTTTTTGGCTGCGTTGGGTCTTCGTTGCTGCACGCTGGCTTTCTCTAGTTGCAGAGAGATGGTGCACGAGCTTCTCATTGCGCCGGGTTCTCTTGTTGCGGAGCAGGGGCTCTAGGCACGCGGGCTTCAGTAGTTGTGGCACGTGGGCTCAGTAGTTGTGGCACGCGGGCTCTAGAGTGCAGGCTCAGTAGTTGTGGCGCACAGGCTTAGTCGCTCCGCGGCATGTGGGATCTTCCTGGACCAGGGCTCGAACCTGTGTCCCTGCATTGGCAGGCGGATTCTTAACCACTGCGCCACCAGGGAAGTCCCTGCATATATTTTATATTTATACACACATACACACATACACTTGTATATATACACAGTTTCATATTTGTATACACACACTTTTTGTATATACATGCCATCAAAACAAAACAAAAGTAAGGTCATACTTTACCCTGTTTTTTATATCTAGGTTTTTACCCTTAGTATTATTATGAATATATTTCCACGTCCTTTAGTGTTCTTCTGCATTATCATTTTGAATGGCTGCATGGTATTCTGTTTATGGATGTGCATTATTTATGTAACAGTTTTCTATGCTAAAATTTTAGATTCTCTCTTTTGTTTCACTCTTAGAAGCCTTACTACAGCGAACTTTCTTGTCGCTGTCTTCATGCACATGTATGGTTCCTTAGGATCAATTCCCAGGAGAGGACTGGTTGGCTTAAAGTGAGGGCTTCAGTTGTGAGAAGCTGGGACCACTTGGACGGAGGCAAAGGTTGATGGAAGACAGTGGGGCAGGACAGATAGAAAAGAGTAGTGGTTGCAAGGGTTTTGGTCAAGGAGAGTCCCAGTGAAGTAAGAAGAGATATAAATGGGGGAGGGTCCTGTCATCACAGCTCATTGCCATGACTGAGGTGTTTGAAAGGGTAAGAGAGAAGCAGAATAAGCCTGAGGATATTGTAGGGATGAAGGAGTAGCCTCAGCCTGGCACCCCTAGGCCTTCCCAAGAGTTCACGGGAGAGAGGAGGTTTTCTCAACGGCAGAGGCTCCAATGCTTTCAAGCCTTTGGGGATCTGAAGCGAATCCTCTGTTGCTCTGCATTAAGACCTTCCCTCTGGCTTAACTCACGTGAGTCCACTCTGGACAGTCCTAACATACTAGCTATGTAGGGACCATCAGGGTGTGGCATGATTAGTGGGCATCTCCTCTGATGTGGGGCGCCAGATAGTCAGCTTCCCTTAGTGAATGCCGAGTGGGGTTGGTGGGCAGCGATGGGGCCTGGGCAACTGCAGCTGGGTGCAGACAGCCCTCGATGCCGCCCCTGGGATAGGAAGACCAAGAGGGAGGCCTGGTCCACCTTCCTCTTACTAGCTGAGTGAACACGGGTATGTTCTTGAATCGTTCTGGGCTTCAGCTTCTGCAGTTGTATATTGGAGCTAACTAAAACCTGCCTCACTGGGTGGTTGAAAGGATTAAATTGGACAGCATATGTAAAGCATCTACAGGGTGTGGGCACTTTGAACTGCATAGTAATCTTATTTTTTTGAGTAAGTCATTTAATCACCCTAACTTCAGTTTCCTCATCTGATATATGGGGATAATAATATATATCTTGTGATAATTAAATAAGATGAAATGTAGGAAAGAGCTTTGAAATGAATATCAGCATAAATGTTATTGTTCCAGGGCACATGCTAATGGTTGCCCCAAGTGTGTACAGGTGCCACTAACAACCACTGAGGGTCACAGGTTGTCAGGCACAGCAGGTTTCACTGTGTGTGTAGAAGAGTCGGATGTGTACAGTGCCGGGAAAGTAAAGGACAAAAAGGTGGAAGAACTGGCTGTGTTGTAGAATCTCATCTTATGCTTAGGATTAAATTTCAAAGTCAGAGCATGAGGTCAAAATCATAAATAATTAAGTTTATGCTTAAAGCTCCTGAATTTGCTCACAGAGCATCTCTCAGTAAGTCCAGTAGAACCAGTTCCTTTTCAGCATAGGATAGGGTTGGGCACCAGCTAAACTGCTGAACTCAGATTTCAGGGCCATGCTGCATTAACAACAGCATCACACAGTGAGAGGTGCATGGGAACTGAGCAGCTGAGGGAATGGTCTTAACTCTCATCTCAGGCCTACTCTGGGTCCTATGCTCCATTCAGCTTTGTGTCCTTTAACAAATATTTATTGAGCACCTAGTGTGTGCCAGACACTGTGCTAAACAGTAGGGAACAGCAGTGAAAACAGACCATTGTACATTATTTTCTGGTGGGGGAGGCAGACAATAAACAAGCAAAAAAGACAGTTTGTGAGATGGGAGCACTATGGGGGACAAAGCAAGACAGGGGTTAGGAAGTTCTGGGATGGCCAATTGCAATTTAAATGGAGTAGCCTGGGAAGGCCTGCTGGGAAGCTCTTATTTTCATAAGCCCTGCAGGGAGAATAGCTGAACCCTAGGAACAGCCAGTGTAAAGGCCCTGAGGCAGGCAGGAGGGTGCCTGCATGTTTGTGGACGGTGAGCACCCCAGTGTGGCTGGAGTGGAGGGAAGGAGGAGAGCCGTAGGGATGAGATCTGATGCTGTAGGGCCTTGTGGGCCACTGTGCTGACCTTAGCGTTTCGTCTGGGTGAGAGAGGAGGCCTTTGGAGAGTTTTGAGCAGAGGAGGGACAAAAATATGCTTACTGAGATCACTCTGTTTTGTGTGTTGAGAAGAGCCTGAAGAGGGACAAGGGAGCTAGTTAGGGGACTGTTACAGTGGTGCTGGTGACAGACAGTGGTGGCTTGAACCAAAGTAGTGAGAACTAGTTAATTCTGGATATTTCAAAGTTAGAGGCACTACTGCATCTACTGTCAGATTAGATATGGGGTATGAAACAATGAGTGAGTTCAAGGGAGGCTCCAAGGGTCTTATCTTGAGTCTCAGGATGGACTTGCCGTTAATCAAGGTGGGGAAGCCTGTGGGAGGAACTGGAACAGTGGTGTGTGTATACGTGTGCGTGGAACTGGGTTTAAGTCTGAGATCCTACCAGACACCCAGGGGGAGATGTGGAGTGGGTAGTTGGATGTAAATGAATCTGGATCTCAAGATGGAAGTTCAGGCTGGAGCTCTACATTTGGAAGTCATCAGCATAATAGATAGTACAGCTGACACTTGAAAAATGCAGGGGTTAGGGGTGCTGACTCCTGTGCAATCAAAAATCTATGTATAACTTTTTTTTTTGGCTACACTGTGGCATGTGGGGATCTTAGTTCCCCGACCCTGTGCCCCCTGCAGTGAAAGCATGGATTCTTAACCACTTGGACCACCAGCGAAGTCCCTCCATGTATAACTTTTGACTCCCCCAAAACTTAACTACTAATAGCCTGGTGTTGACGGGAAGCCTTAACCATAACATAAACAGTCAATTAACACATATTTTGTATATGTATTATATACTATCTTCTTACATGAAAGTAAGCAACAGAAAAGAAACTGTTATTAAGAAAATTGTAAGGAAGAGAAGGTACATTTACAATACTGTACTGTATTTATCAATACCGAAAGCTTACATCATCTATTTACAAGATGAATCGTCTGTCAGTGCCTACATCAATATTGTCTTATAAAAAACACTGTAGATATTACACATATTACTAACACTAGACATCAAAAATGAAAAGAAAATGTGAAAAGGAGATTCATTTTTATTTACAGGTATAATGATTCATGCACTGATAATGAAGAAGCAGCAATATGATTGCTTTATGGTAGCCTAGTGCAGTCGATGGGGCTGTGTATGGTTTGTCAGCGTGTGCATAAGTTTTGATAAATTTTAACTTTTTATAATAGATATGTATGTATTTTATGGTAGTAAATGATAAAATAGACTAGTATCTACATATATTCTGTGCATTCATGACATACCTCTTTCTTAATTTTTTTGGTATTTCTAGGTTACATGGTTCATTTGCGAGTTTTTTCCAATTGTCCAATTGCAATATACTTATTGCAAAAAATCCTCATCTAAGTGGACCTGTGTGGTTCAAACCTCTGTTGCTCAAGGGTCAACTGTATTTAAAAACCATTTAATGGGATGAGATCTCCCAGGGAGTGAGTGTAGGTAAAGGTCCAAGGCTGAGCCCTTGGGCTTGCCAACATTAAGAGGTCAGGAGATGAGAAGGAACCAGTGTGGAGACTGGGAAGGAGTAGCTGGGGAGTGGGGAGGAGGAATGGCTGAGTGCGGCATCCTGGACGCCAGTGTTGAGGGCAGAGGGGCATGGAGAGAGGTGCTTGCACTGCTTGGTCATTCCTCTCTCTCTGAGCGCTGTGAGAATGTGAAATACACATGATGCAATTCCACTGTGCTGTCATGATCAAAAACGCACCATTCCAGTAACGTGTGGGAGTCTAGGAATAGCAGTTGGAATCAGACAGGCACAGCATACAGTTCCTATGCTATGCTCTAATATAGCCTGTGGACCGAAGTCCAGGCTGAGAAGGGCTTGAGGCGCAACATGGCACAGTGGCCTGGCCCACAGAGACTTGTATGTGCATCCAGGTGCTATAAGCCTCAGTTTCCCCATCTGTAAAATGGAGCTCGAATAACCTCCGCCCAGAGCATTTATGAGGATTCAGAGAGAAATTGCATCTGAATTGCCTAGCAGGCCCTTGAACCTACCAAGTTCTATAAACATTAATGATTCTGTGACTCACCAGTCCTCTGCTGTGGGTTCTAAATGCGGCAGTGCAGGTTCCTCACTCGGTCACAGCCTCACGGGGATGCTCCGTGCAGATCCACTCACCTGTTTCTTGCCTCCCCCCGCAAATGAGTCACGCCACTCTTGTCATTCCAAGAAATCTTAATTTCTTTATTGTTTTTTTTTTTGACTCAACAATTTTTTTAAACTTTTTTTTCTGAAACATTCTTGTTATGAGCCTTTTGTTTTGTTCTCGTTAAATGCACTCGACCCAAAATTGGTTTGGCATATCGAAAAGGAGACCAAGGAGGGACTGGGGGCATGGGAGAAGAGGGAGGAGGCCCAAATGGACAGAGAGAAATTGAGGGTAAGAGAAGGAGAACACAGAGACAGTGAGAAAGACACAGGGAAAGAGGTGGAGACACAGAGAAAAAGGCAAGGAAAACCAAAACCAAAGCCAAAAAACCCCCACCAAACCCAGAGAAAAATAACAAGATTTGAAAGCAAATGAATTCAGGAGCCCAAGAAAGGGAGTAGGAGAGGAAACCAAGACCCTTCCTTCTTTATACCGTCCCAGCTGGGGTGGGGGCATCAAGGCACCAGGTCTGGTTGGGGTGGGGGGACACCTGGGCTCTCGGGGTAGCTTTGTGCTGGACTGCAGTGGTTTCCAGCCCTACCAGGGGGCCCTGCCACCCAACTCTG
The DNA here is from genome assembly GCF_028564815.1 of Eubalaena glacialis. NCBI lineage: Eukaryota > Metazoa > Chordata > Mammalia > Artiodactyla > Balaenidae > Eubalaena > Eubalaena glacialis. Next base: position 178,123,522 of record NC_083719.1, read on the forward strand.
AGGCCTGGGAATCCACCTTGGTGATTCTGGCTGGAACGGGAACCAAGGGACCCGCTGTACCCTCTCTCTCCCTTTGACTGTCAGAGTCTGGAGAGATAAAAGGAGGACTGGGCAGGGGAGAGGACGCAGGACTCCTTGCTTGCCTCGCAGTCCCCCTGGGAACTCTCCCACCCCACCCTCTCTTCCAGACCTCTTTGGTGGTCAGAGGCATTCTCTTGACTCTAGTGGGGCTGATGCCTGGGCCGGGCCCACTCTTCCATCTACCCTTGTCTCCCACCAGCTCTTCACAGGTCTCTAGCCACCCCTCCCCAAAGAGGAGTTCCTGGCTTAGTGAAGCCAAGGAAAGCCACGGAGCTGTCTCCTGCCCTCCTCACAGAGCCATCCGCGCAAGACCGTTCCTATCCTTACTTCACCTCCCCGTCCAGACTCACCCATGGTCTGGTGAAACGGGTTAAAACTCCCTACCAGAAAACAGATGGAACCCACCTTTACCTTCTCCCCACACCTGTCCCCCAATGTGGGACAAACCACCATCTTTGGTCTGGCCCCTTCTCCCCTGATGGGGACAAGCCAGCCCTAGCTCCTCGGGAGAAGGGAGGGGCTTTCTAGCAGCAAAAAGGGTCCCTCCAGCCACCTATCTGTCCCTTTCCCCCAGTTCCTCCCTGGAGTTCCTCCCCCTTAACCCAAAGTTCATGGCAGCAGCAGGCTGAGACCCGAAGATGTTTGAAAACTCATGGCACTTGTGAGAAAACAGGGAGGGACAAAAGAGATGAGGGGTCAGAGCAGAGGTGGAGGGCCACCCCTGGGGAAATGGCAAATGTCAGGGCTGGGCTAGTATGGCAGTGGGACTATGCTACCCCCAAAGAGTTGGGGGGGTGTTGCTGGGAAGGCCAGGGTGACAGACTGGAGAGGGGACTGGGAGAGGTACTCAGGAGACATCCCAAGCCTGGAGCTTCCAGCATCTGCAGGTTTGGGGTTGAGCCCTCTGAACATGGGTGTCCTGACCCTAGCCAGGCCCTGGTACCTGGCTTTGCCTCCCCTGCAGGAGTGTGTTGGGTAGGGAAGGCAATCTCTCACCTTTGGCCTCCCCACCCCATGAAGGAGAACCACCTCACCGCTCCCAGCCCTCCCTTCTCAGTCATCTGTCAAACCCTGCTGCCCTCATTTTCCTTCCCCTCTCAACCTCTCTAGGCGGGAAATCAGCCCCTTCCTCCCAGGCCAAGTCCCAGAAGCAATATACAAGAAGCAGGAGCTCAAAGGGACAGCGCAGCCACCTTGGCAAAAGCATCTTTGGGTGTGAGGGTGCCTCCCCTGGGCCAGTGGGGAGGGGACGGGGAGACAGGCCCCAAGTCCTGGGGCAGGCAGTGAGGTACACGCCCCAGGAGGGCTGACTGATGCCAGGGAGAGGCGGATCAGGGAAGGAGGCAACAGAAACGGGTGCCGGGTGCCAGAAAGGAAACGGGTTCTTTGTTTCAGTGTTGCTTCTAGATTTTGTTTTCTGTCTCTGGATTGTAAAAAGCTGCTCTGGCGGCCCGCCCACCCGGCTGGGGATGCACACGTACACACGGAAGTCCTGGCTGCCAGGGCCCGGCGGCGCAGCTCTGCTCCGGAGAAATCCCGGGCTGGCCGGGCCGCAGGCTCCTGGTGGCTTCAAGTGATGAGATTTTCTTTCTTTCTTTTTTTGTCTTTTTTTTTTTTTTTTTTTTTTTCCTTTTCCATTTCATTGAAATATTTACAGCAATGGGGACGGAGGAAGAGGAGAGAGGGAAGGGGTAAGAGGGCCCCCTAGGGAAAGATCCAAGCCCAGGACCCACTCCCCAGGGAGATCCAGACCCAAAATCTGCTCCCCAGATAGCCAAGCCCACAGGACTGGGAACTGCTCAAATATGGCCACCCCTGTGGGCTGGGGGCCCTGCGGGGAGTTGTGCTTCATCAGGAGTCGCCCCAAGGGAGGGGGTCATTGGGTGCACTCAAGGAGGGCTGAGGGGGCAGGCTTGCTGGGAAGGCTGGGACGAAGAGCAGAGAGAAGGAGCTTCGGAGAAAGTTCCACCTTTAAACCACCAGCCACAACCGCCCATTCCTCTTGCCCTGGGGCTTTCTCCCCCCTAGGGCTCTGTCCCTGGCCAGAGGCCCCAGTCTCCGTGGAGCAGGGAACTGTAGTGCAGAGGAACCTGTCCATCTGTCCTGTCCCCACTGCTCCATCCCGGTGCAACTGGCAGCACTCTGGCTGCAAAGAGAGGAGCAGCTGACGGGTTCCATCCAGCAGGGCCTTTGACCCAGGGAAACCAGAGCCCTCACTTCCCTCCAGGGAGTAGGAAAAGTAGGGGGTGGGAGGGGGAAGTCAAGAGTGGGCTGCACCCTTCCAATTTCTCCTTCCTCACTCCCCTGGGGACCTCCTGGTTCCTCACTGCACTTGCCCCAAATTGAGCTGGTGCACATGGCTGGTGGGAAACCCTGTCTGTGAACCCTGCACCTCGGGCCCCCAGAGCAGAGTCCCCGAGGGGCCTGGAGGGCCCACGGCCAAAGGGCACCTGGAGAGAGTGGCCCAGCAGCCACTGTCTCCATCGGTCTCCCTCTCCCACCAGAGCCCTACCCAGGGTTCAATCCCCGGCCTGGGACACCAGCCCCTGGTCCGTGAGGTCCCTCAGAGACTGGTAACCAGTTGCATCTGCCCATCCCCATCGGGCCCTGGCCCCTCGAGGCCTGGGGCCGCCAGGTAGCCCTCGTGGCTGGGCCGCCGCACCTGGTAGTAGCCCTGCAGGGGGTTCCGGGCCACCAGGGCCGGCGGGCGCGAGGTGTAGTAGATTTCGGGGGGGCCAGGGGGTGCAGGTGGGGGTGGGGGCAGGGCCTCACTGGGCCCCTCGGGGCTGCTGTCCGGGTAGGAGGGCGAGTCCCGCAGGTTGGCCCCGCTGGCGTAGAGGGAGTCCCGGCCCGGAGGGGAGGAGAGGGGCCGGCTGGTGGCCCCGTCCTCCGCTGTGCAGCTCTCCGACTCGTCCAGATCGCTCTGGTACAGCACCGACTGGGCCCGGGGCAGCAGCAGTGGCTCCTCCAAGGCCTTGTAGAGAAGTTCGATCTCTGCCCGGTCAGCACCCCCGGGCCCGCCTGCCTCTTCCTCGCCGCTGCCCCCTGGCACTGGCGGCACTGGGGGCTCAGGCGGTGGAGGGCCCTTGGCTCCGCTGCTGCCACCCCGAAGGTTGTTGTGCACCAGCTCCGAGATGATCATCTTCTCGAAGGCGGCAGCGTCGGCCAGGTTCCGGCCTCGAGGTGGCTCGGGGGCCCCATCCCCTGGAGGGAAATCCCCGCTTCGCAAGGAGTAACTGTTGTTGAAGTTGCCATTGAGGGGCAGCGTGTCCATGCCGCAGGCTTCTCGGCCTCCCAAGGGGTGCTCTGCAGGCAGAAGGGAGCTGCTCAGAAGGAGAGCCGGGCAGCGAGAGGGGCGCAGGCCATGTGGAGGGGGGTGCCTGCTTTCACCTGGCTTTCCCTGGCTTCACCCCTGCCCCTGGGGACTTGTATTCCCTCTCTTCCTCACTGGCAGTGGGGACACCAGCTCAGCAGAAGACTAGTGGAGGTACGTGTGGGGACCAATTCCCCCAGGGTCCCCTCCCAGCTGGGGGCATAGAGTCTCAGCAGTATGCGGAGATCTGGGTGACCAGGTCCCTTTCCAACGCTCTGACCCCCCATCACCTTCATTCCCCACCTAACGTAACACCCTCCAGCCAGCTGCCAAGCCAGAGACTGTCTGCATGTGTGTGCGGGGGGGCACTCGAGTTCTTCTAAGTTAGGCCATCTGAGGAGGGCACTGTCACGTTCCCCTCCCGGCCTTGGACATGTTACCAGGAAACAGTCACACTTACTGGGTTCCCGGTAGCTCCCTGCAGGCGCCGGCCAGGAGGGAAAAGAGAGAAGGTGAGAGCGGGCTCAGGATGCCAAGTCTCGGCTCCAGTTCAGGAGGCACGAGGATGCCCCAAGCGGAGACCCCCCCCGCCACCTGACCTGGGCTGTCACCCTCTCCTGGCACCAGAGTGCTCTCACCTGGGGAGTTGAAGACGGCGGGTGAGGAAGGATTGAAGCCCACTGACTCGGCAATGAGAGTGTTGTAGGGGCTGGTGCCCCCACGGGGCTGCAGCACAGGGTTGGTCAGCAGATGGTTCCCCATGGTACCTGCCCAGGAGGTCAGAGGTCACAAGGTGGTCAGGAGACCCGGGCTCGGGAATCTTGAGGGACTGAAGCCGGGGGTGAGGGATCCAGTCTCACCTCGGTTCAGGGTGGGTGTGCTGTTGATGTCGCCCGCCATGAAGGAGGATTCCGTCTGTTTCCTCACGGTGTCGTTCCACATCCTCCGGATTCGGCTCTGGGGACACAGCTCAGACGTGAGGGGGCCCTTGGGCCGCCCACCCTCCACGATCTTTCTGAGACCACTTGCCTGATGAGCACCACCAGGGACCTGGGCAGAGAACTGCCCTGCCTCTTGGGCTCTCGGGTCCAACACTCAGCCCCAGGGAGCCCTGCCTGGCGCCCCAGCCCCCGGCCCGGATACCTGGGTCCCCGTGTAGTAGCGGGTGTTGCTCCGCATAGCTGAGGTCTTGAGTGAGCCGTGAGCGCCCCCGGGTGGGGAGCGAATGCAGCAGTAGGAGTGACGCAGGCACTTGCTGTACTCCTTATGCACCTGGGGGGCGAGGAGAACAGGCAGTAGGTGCCCCCGCCTTGGGGGTCCAGCGACCAAGCTCCTGGTGGGCATCAGAAGCCCCACTGTCTCCTGTCTCCCAACAGCCAGCCAAGAAGGCTCTCTTCTCACTCAGGCCCATCCTCCTTTCTCCACCTCCACCAATAATTTCTCATCCATTCATTCACTCAACAGATCTTTAATGAGCATCCTCTATGTGCCAGGCGTGCTTTAGGCCCCGAGGATAGACACAAATCAGACCCAAAGCCCTACTTCTCAGAGCTGGTATTTTCTAGCAGACAGAGATTGAACACGGGTGCAACATCAGTACGTTATGTGGGGTGTCTGATGGTGTGAGGTGCTGCCGAGAACCATGGCCGGGAGTTAGGCAGTGCTGGTGGTGGGGGTCGGGGGCACGATTTCAAAAAGATCAGGGGAGGCCTCACTAAGGAGACATTTCGGCAAAAACCTAAAAGAAATAAGGCAGTGGGCCCTGTGGATATCTGGGGAGGGGCAGGGGACAAGCCTGGGGAGGGTCCATGTCTAGGTGACTGAGGGAGCAGAAGACAAAGCATGGCTGGAGGGAAGGGAAGAGAAGGGGAAGCCCAGGTTGGACCGTATGGGCCTGGGGGCCTCTGTAAGGATGTCACTGTCACTGTGTGTCCGATGAGGACCATGGGACAGTTTTGAGCAGAACAGTCAACCTTGCATCCAAGACTTGTGATCACTGCCTCCTTCATCCCCTCCTTAGCCTTACCCACCTCACTGTCCCCTAAGACCAACAACAGTCTGACCGGGGCTCGCCACTGCCTTCAGGATGAATCTACAGACGCCTTGGCTCAGTTTCCCTGGCTTTAGTCTTGAGTCTACTGCCCGTACACCCTTCTCCACATTCTCCTGCTTCTGTTATCTCCTTAATTTTTTTTTTTTTTAAGATTCAGACTTTAACACACTTTATTTTAAAAAGAAACTTCCTATTACCACAAAATTCACAGTTTATCCCACAACTATTGAAGTCGGAAATGTTCTGTCCGGGTGGCACCCAGAGTTATCTCCCTCCACATGCTTGACTTGTGCCCTACACCATGGGGAGGGTCCATCAACCATGTCCCTGCCCTGTGCTCTCCCAACGCCCCAAATCTGTCTTGCTTTCTCGTTCCTCTAGGCCCCTGTATCTTGCTCTTTTCCAGAACCCTCTTCACCCCTGCCTAAATCCTCCCTGTGAGCCTGTGCTTCCCTCCAGGCCGACACAGGATCCACTACAGAAGGCAGGCACCTGGTCCCTTCCCTGGACCTCACCTTCTTCTGTAAGGCGCAGTGAAAGACGAAGATGAAGACCCCCTGGAAGGCGTTGAAGGTGGTGAAGAGATAGGCCATGACCACCGACTCCTTATTGATGAAGAGGAGGCCGAAAGCCCAGGTGAGGCCCAGCAGGAAGAGCAGCGCAATGGCCCCCAGGGCCCAGGATCTGGGGAGAGGTGGAGAGGGAACAGGGACATCAAAGTCCCCGCCAGCAGAGATGCCTCCCCCAGACCCCTGCTGCGTGTCCCTCTTTGAGCGGGCCTGGATGCTGCCCTGGGGTTAGCAGGCCTGCCCAGTGACACTTTCACCCAAGCTGAGCCTGAGGGGCAGGCAGAGGTCAGGGGTCAGGGTTCTGTGAATGGCCAGTCATTCTCCTGCATCCTTCAGCCTTTTGGCCATATTTCCAGACCTTTAAACTATCTTTTGCTGCCTATCTGTCTTTAAGTTGCCCTGAAATGGACTTTTTTCTTCTTTTTTTTTTTTTTTTGCCGAGTCGCATGGCTTGTGGGATCTTTAGTTCCCCGACCAGAGATTGAACCTGTGCCCTTGGCAGTGAAAGTGCGGAGTCCTAACCACTGGTCCGCCAGGGAATTCCCTGGACTCATTTTTTGAACTCAGTCTCACCCTTAGCAATTATGTGCTTAAAACCACAGCTGGATGTGCTAATACCACGTTTTCTAATACTCGTTAAATAGATACATAACGAACACAGTAAAACACCATCTTTGTTCTTAAAATCACAGTATGTGACACCAGAGGTGAGAACACCACCTTTTAGGAAACCCTGGGAGAGGCCTGGAAAGTCCCAGGGCATGGGTGGGGCGAGGGGGTGCTCACTTAATGTTGTCGAGGCGACTGGAATCGGGCTTGAGCACGGATGAGCTCCGGATCATCTTGTGCAGAGTCACCATGAGGAACACCAGGTTCACCTGGGGGCGGGACAAGGGGAGGGGCTGGGCCAGGGTCCCTCTGCCTCCTAGCGTCAGCTCCTGGCCAAGTCTCAGCCGCGACCCTCCTTCTTCAGGGTCCCCTCTGCTGGTGTACCTGCCCAAAGGTGCCTGCCGACTGGTGTAACTGTTAATGTGGCTCCCGAGGCCGCGGGAACAGGGCCCATGGCCTGATACAGAGCAGGGGCTCAAATCACAGCTCCTGGAAGGATGGACCTCCGTGCTGGAGCTCTACAGACCCACTCTGCTCTTGTTTTCTCAGTTGGCTGCTCAGTTCTGATGCTTTTCAAGGGCTTGGGGAAAATGGGGGCCTTGGGGTCAGAGCTAGGCTGGATGAAGGACAGAGACTCAGTACTGGGGCTACTGCCTTCCAACTTACCACGATAACAAAGGAGACGGGCCCAATGAAGCTCCAAATGAAATAATTGTCCACTCGGAGCCAGCAGCTGTGAAGGAAGCAGGGCCGGGGTATTGAGAGGTGAGGGGGGCAGGCTCTTCCCTCCCTCTGACTCCAGGAGCCCAGGGACTCTGCTGGCTGCGGCCTTGGGGCTCAGGAGAATGGAGGCCAGTGCCCCGAGGGTCCTGGCCCAAGGGATGCTGCTGAGCAGGGAGCCAGCAAGGAGGAGAGACTCGGGGGGTGAAGGGGGCACTCACGCCTTCTCGGTGCCGTAGCTGCGGTAGTCGATGGCGGCTGCAATGCCCACCACCAGGGCTGGGAAGCAGTACCCGCCCAGGTAGTAGTATTTGGTGCGGGAGTACTCGCTCTCAAACACCTCCACCAGCAGCAGATAGAGGTGCACGCCCTCCAGGCACAGCCAGGAGAAGGCAGCCAGGAAGAAGTAGTGCAGCAAGCCAGCGAAGATGGGGCAGGCAATCTAGAGAGTGGGGAGCACCACAGGTAAGGGGCTGCCCCGGCCGGCCAGTGTCATCTCTCCCCCCATCCGCTCCTGCCCTGGAGTCCTGCTCACCTCATACTGAGTCTTGTCTATCCCAACCAGGAAGAGCAGCTCAGCCAGGAAGAGGTTGATGCACAGGTTCTTGTGGATGGTGTTTCGGTCAGTCTGCAGTCCCCGTAGGAAGCAGAAAGTGGAGATACAGATTGCCAGGCAAACCAGGGAGATGACGATGCCCACCCAGGTGATGACTGACAACAGTAGCTCGTTGATGCGGCCCTGGTACTGGGGGAAGGAGCAGGGGGTGTACTTAGCGCCTCTGGTCTTGCACAGGGCCAGGGCTCAGCTTAGGTGCCAGCTACGGGCAAGGCTGTGGGCCATGAGCACCACTGGTGCAGCCCACCCGGCCTTCTGCCCCCCTGGCCAACTTGCCAGCCCCCACCCCTCTGCAGGCGGCACGCTCACTTCCTCATGCTCTGGAAGGCTCGTGCAGAGATGACAAAAGGTGACACCAACTTGCTTCTCCAGAGTGCCTTGGGAGAAGGTGGGACCGTGACCAAAGAGAACCAGACGTATGGCCTCATGCCCCAGGCAAGACTCAGGTCCCCCCATGCCCACGAAGCTGGCCTTCTCTGGTACCGCCCATGCGGCACTTTCTATGATGCCATGCAAAGCCGGGCCAGCAAGTGGGCCCGCCCGGAAGAGCGGAGCGCTGGCCAGCTTACGATCTCGCGGTGAGCCATGAGCACGGCAAAGTTGGTGAGGTGGCTGCAGGCACACGTGGTATGGGTCTTGTTGGACTCCACCAGGCGGCAGCCCTGGGTTGACCAGTAGCCCAGCATGGAACGCTCCGAGTAGTTCCAGAAGGAGCAGTTAGCGTTGAAGTGGTTCTTGGCCTGTTGTGTGGTGGTGACCGGGGGGTCAGATCCGGGGAGTCCCACTCCAGCCCGCACACCCAGCTATGGGGATGGCGACAAGCAGGAGAGAAGTGCCCGGGGCTTTGGGCTCCAGGTGACAGTCTGAGATCTCTGGGGACAAATGGCCCAAGCTGCTGAGGTGGGGGCTGGTGCCCCAGGGAGGGATTGTAACTTGCTCTTGGGGTGGGTGAACACACAGTAGGGGGGGATACACAGCCAGGGACAGTGGAGGATGCTGGGACCCTCACGGAGGGAGGGGGCACCTCAGCTCACCTCCAGGTGGGCCACAGTGAAGATGACAGGGTCCATGAGGAAAACTCGGCTGGACTCCTTGTTGATGGATGCTGCGATGACCTGGGAGTTCACCACCAAGGAGGCGCCCCCCAGGCCCCCCGCGCCCGCTTCTCCTGCCAGCTTCACCGTGGCATTCTCGGTGGACAGGAAGAGGCCCAGGTTGTTGTAAAGGATGAAGACAACTTTGACCACTCCTGGGGAGAACAGGCACAGCAGGGTGTGCCGTCAGCCCCTGGCTGGTGTGCAGCTCCACCACGCTGGCCGCCAGGACCTCTGAAGCCAGGCAGGCTGCAGCCCAGGCAAGTGGGGTTCCGGGAGCCCTTCTAGGGGACCACTGCTCAGTTATAGGCAGTTTCCAACGGCAGGGCAGTGGGCCAGGATACACAGGCTGGGTCCCTGGCCCACCTCTTACTGTGTAACCTTGAGCAAATCCCTAACCTCTCTGGACCTTAATCTCAAATGGCACAATCCTCCCTGAACTATGAAGAGCAACTGCTACTGCACAGGAGCCCTACAAACTGCAAAGTGTCCTAGGTTCTGTGGGGCTTTCAGGGGGGGTCTCCGTGAATCCCCTGAAATGTTAACACTAGCTTGAATGAAGGACATCTCTGTGTGTTGCCACGGGTCCCAACCTCCTTTCAGATCCTTCAATCCGATAAAAGTTAAGAACTGCTGTCCTCCATGAGAGGAGCAGGGGTGCCAGCACGGGGCTCAGGCACTGACCGTTGCGGCTGTTCTGCTTGATGGTGTTGGCGGACAGCTGGATCGAGTTCTCGCTCGGGTACTCCTGGGGGAACACCAGCTCTTGCACTTGACCCTCTGTGTTCAGGACTGTGACCTCAAGGACTGTGGGGACAGGGGACGGCAGGGCACACAAGGTTGGGGGTCTGTCCACAGTCCAGAGGCCCGGGCTGTGGCAAGAGGCCCAAGGTCGAGGGCCGGGGTATCCCCCAAGGTCTCCAGGCCGAGTGGGCCCCACTGTTCAAGATTTGCGCCCAAACTTGCCCTAGCACGATTGTAGCACTCACCCACATTCTGCTTGGCGGCCAGGAAGCGGGCAGGCTCCCTGACATTGTCGGCCAGCAGGAAGGCGCCCTCCTCTAGGACGTCCAGGAGCATGGTGGCCGTGTGCACCTGCTCGGTGGCATTCATGTCCTTCCAGGACTCAAGAGCCTCTGGCCGCAGCAGGTTGTCCACCGTCTCCACCACGGCCTGCAACGGTGCGGGGGCAGCGCCCTGATTCCCCCTACATCCTTCAGTTCCCCGGGCTGGGCTCTGCGCCCCCTTCTCCGAAACTCCATCCCCAGCGCCACCTGGGGCCTGCCCAGGAGCGACAAGGGTTGCCCCACCCCCTCGGCCAGCAGGAGCCCTTGAGCCTCACCTTGATGTAGTCCTTACAGGTTCTCTCTCGCTTGTGCATCTGGGGAAGAGATGGAGGTGCTCTCAGGGCTGGTCTCCCAGCCCCACTCCTCTAACCCCGACACTCACGTCTGGGCCCCAGGGAGCTTGCTCTTCTGCCTCTGCTACTGACCTGGGCCTAGGCCATGAGCAAGGGCCATTCCTAAGGGAGCCCACACCCCCAGGACCGTCCAGGGCAGTTCAGCAGGGAGCCCCAGTAGGCCTGGGGTTTGTCCTTCCTTCTTCTTTCATCACCGTGGGTAGCAGCCCAGCTCCGCGGTAACAGGCCGGATATCTCGTAAGTTCCCAGGGCAGTGCCCCCTGCCCTGCTGGCTCTGTGGCCAGGCCCTACCTTGTTGTAGTTCTTGCCAGCTGACTCGCGCTCGATGGGCCGCAGGGCTTGCAGCTGGGCATCCAGGATGTCCAGCAGTTGCTCCATCAGCTTCACAGAGGAGGACACATCACCCGCATAGATGGAGCCCCGGGTGTGGCGGGCCAGCTCGCTGGCAATGTTGGCTGCGTTCTCCCCGCTCTTGATCTGTGTGAGGCGGGAGTGGGATGCCCCGGCTCTGTCAGGGACCGTTTTGCTTCCCTCTTCACACACCCAGCCTGCTCAGCCCCTCTCATCCCTCTCTCTGCTGCCCCTTCTCCCTGTCTGCCTTCTCCCTCCCCATCTGTCTCTGCTCCCTCTGCAGGCCAGGGAGTGGACCCCTGCTTGTCTCCCCAGTTGTTCCATTGCCCCCACTGTGCCCTGTGCCTGGGCACCCAGGGCCTGCTGCGTGAGCACGTGTGCCTGACTGGGAGGGGCAGCTTCTGCTGGTACCTTCTGGGCCACCTGGTTGACCCAGGGGGAGGTGCAGTTGCTGAGGTCAGGGCCCCGGGGGTTCCAGAGCCCCAGAGCTGGTAGACACTGGAAGGAGGCAATTCCTGTAGGGACAGACACACAGGAACAGAGAAGGGAGCCACAGGGAAGGAGAGAAGGATGGGCCAAGGCAGGGAGAAAGGAGATGACAGAGAGAGGGGGACGAGTGGGTGAGGAGAGAAGTGAGGGGAACACGGAAGACCAGGCATGAAGCAGGCCGGACAGTCAAGAGAGCTGTCACTCTGAGGTGACATAAGCCACTCCTCACTTCCCCTAAACCCTCCCTCTTGGCTCCTCTTCCGTCTTTGCCTACCACAGTTGGAACCTTCTAGCAAAGCTCGTTTTGGAAGCCCCCCCTCCCCCACGAAGCCTCTTCTGACCCTCCCCTCGGGATCCCTAGAGCATGCGGTCCCGGTGCCACCCTCTCTGGCACTTCAGCTGCTGTGTCCTGTCACCAGCTGCTCCCGGGCCTGTTCCATTTCAGTCTGAAGCCAGGACTCAAGTTACCTCCCATGGGCTCCCTGCAGGGTCCACCCAGCGCTTTGCACGTGGCGGGTGCTTAGTATTGCAGGAGGGGACGGGGGACGAGGTGTGGGGCACTAACTGAGCTGCTGCTGTGTCCTGGGAGCTCTGCTGGGCTCTGGGGACACAGCCGCAGACATCAGGCGTGCCCCCTGCACGAAACCCCCACTCTGCCAGGGGCGATGGACAGGTAAGTGCATCTATGCTGAGCTGAGTTAGGGGCATGTCACCTGGCCCTTCCCTGGCCAGACCCAGCAGTGGCCATTCCCCAAGCCAGCTGCAGTGGAGGTAACCTTGGCTCTGCACTCACCTCGAGTCCCCTTGGGGCAGGGCCTCTCCACCAGCATGCCCTGCTGGGTGGCTGGCCACTGGACCCGCCGCACCTCTCGAGGTTCACAGAAGAGTTCCGGGGACACGTGCAGATTGGGGGCGGGGGGCCGCCGGGTGCTAGGGGCGGGGGCAGTGGCTGGAGGTAGGTCAGGTCCCAGCTGGTTGATGGCACCCACGGGGTGCGTGGTGAGGGGCGCCCGGCGGAGCGGGGTGGTGGCCGCAGGCGAGGCTGTGCTGGTCAGGGGTGTGGGCCGGGCCGTGGTGGTCGTGCTGAGGGGTGGCGAAGTGGCTGGGCCTGGAAGGGAGAGGGGATATGAGGCGGGGTTAGCCCCACGCTTCAGGCCTACTGAAAGATATCCTGGTCCCCACTAAGTCTGGGAGAGCTCCCCTGGCCTGTCTGCCCACAGAGGTCCCTTGTATCCCTGGGACCACCTGAAGCATTGGAAGGTGGCAAAAATTCACTCATTTGTACTTTGAAGTCTGAGAGAGCAACCACAGAAGACAGGCCAGGAAGGAGGTGTCTGGAGGCTGCTGTACACGGCCACCTCCCATCCTCACTCTCCTCTTACTCTGGTCCCTCCGACCCGGCCACGTCCCTTCCCTCTGGGGGCCTCAGCTCCTCCTTGTGGATTAGATGGGACTCCCTGGAGCTGTGGGGCTGCTCAGAGCTGGTTCAGGGCAGCTGAGGGGGCAGAATGAGACTGTGGAGGGGCCCCCAATCCTGGCCAACATCAGCAGCACAGCTTTGCTGTTTTACTGATACTGGGCTTTCACCCAACATTTTGGTTGAAGGGGTTCCAGGGCTCAAAATGCACAGGCCTCTAGGAGACATAGTGCAGCTTGGTTCGGAGCCCAGAGTCCTTGGTCCAAATCCTCAAATGAGCAAGCTAATCCCATACTCACCCAGTGCTTGGGTTTCCTCATCTGTAAAACGGGGCAATAATAAGCCCCGTCTCCTAGGCTGCGAGGATCAGAGAAGTTAATTGGGTGCTTAGAACAGCCTCTGTCACATTGCCATGTCACACTGCCATTGCCTCCAGGGCTCCCCCGAACCCACCTGCAGGTCCCCTAAGATGTCACAGAGTGCACCCCCCGACCCTGGGACCTAGGGGGCGTTTGGGAGCGAACTTGAGCTGTCCTCACCAGCACTGGGGTCGGGTGGCCCGAACTCCAGGCTATAGCGCACCACAAAATAGTTGTTCCAGACATACAGCTGGTTGTCACGAGGGTTATAGTCAACGGAAGAGACGAACTGGTAGGGGTTGGGGAAGGCCAGGCTGACGGGCTCCTCGCGGTTGGCGTTGGTGTTGAAGGCGTAGTCCACGCGGTTGCCGGCAGCCTCGCTGTCGTCATCCACGTACACGGAACGCAGCACGTAGAGGACGCCGCACACCATGAAGGCGTTGGACGCCGAGCGCTTGTCGTAGCCGGTCTCCCACGTGCCCTCGAAGCGCAGCGTGTAGGGGTTGAGCTGGCTCACCACCAGCCGCCCGTTGTTGCCCTCGGTGGCGTAGATGACCCACAGCCCGTTCTCGTCCACGGCCAGGTCGATGTCGGTCTTGCCCCCCCAGCGATAGGGCGAGGTATCGTGGTAATTGGCCGTGTTGATGACCGTCTCCCCGCTCTTGATGCGCGTGCGCAGGTCGTACTTGACGATGTTGCGCGTGCGCTCCTTGTTGTAGAAGACGGCGCCGTCATAGACCACGAAGCCCGTGCCATCCACACGGTTGGGCAAGCGGTAGGTGGTGGTGTGGCGTGCCGCCACGTAGTCCTCCCATGAGGCGTACTCGGTGAGCGTGTCCGTGCGGTAGGGGATCCAGGGCATGACGTAGATGCGGTCACCCGCCTGCAGTGGGTCCTTGCACCATGCGCCAGACTGGTGCTCCGACTCGTGTGTCGAGGTGGGGTCCAGCACCTTCTGCAGAGTCCCTGGGCACACGAAGACTGGGCCAGGTGGGTGGGCGGGGAGGACACGGGGAGAGGAGCAGGGGCAAGGGAGGGGGAGAGAGAGAGGCAAGTTGGTCACGCGGCCAGGGGGGTGCCAGGCTGTCCCCTCCTGCTGCTGCAGTCACGGTTGCTTGGTAGGGCTGGTGATGGGAAGGGGGTTTCCGGGCTGGGACCCCTGCCCCGCCCAGCTGCCCCTCTCCCTGGAAATGTCAACCCTGGAGGCCATTAAGAGCAGGGTTAGTGGTGGAAGGTAGTGCCCCTCTTTCCTCCCCTGGCTGCTAGAGACCCCACAGGCTGGGGATAAGGGGTTTGGCAAGAGCCATCCCAGAGACGATCTCGTGTGCCTTAAGCAGGAGTGGAAAGATTTCCTCACTGCAGCCACTGGTGGCTTTGAGGTTCCAGAGACTCAGGGCCCTGCCCCTTCGCCATCATCTGCGCCCCCTATGGAAGAGCTAGGGTCAAGGGTCCCATCCTTCACCAACCACACCAGGACACGGATTTTTTTTTTTTTTTTTTTTTTAAACTCCATTTTCTTCCTCCTGCAAAAACTGCAAGGTAGAGTGATGTTTCCGTACCCACTGTGGGTGGGTGTCAGGAGCGCACTTCTATTCCAGGGTGGGAGAGGCACCCGAGGTTACTGATGCAGCCTGTGGCAGCCCCCACCCCCAGTACCCATGAAATCAGTAGCTGAGGAAGGGTATTCGGAAAAGTCCAGCCCCTCCTGAGGGTGCCCAGCCCTGCCCCCAGCCGGCAGGGTCTCTCATGGGGTTTATTCAGCAGCAGACACTGACACTGGTGCACAGGGTGAGGGGGAGAACTTGGGGAGGGAGAGGACTCCCGGGAGAGTTGGGTGGGGGGGAGGAGAGCTGTGTGGAGGGAAGAGAGACAAGGTGGTGGTGGTGGGGGGCTCGGCGAGGTCCTGGCTCCAAGGGAGGCACACTGGAGAGCACCTGGGAAGAAAGGGTTAGTGCTGGCAAGGAGAGAGGGGGGGTGAGCAGAGAATTCACTCCAAGGCCCAGGCCCGACTGAGGGTCCCTTGGGGGGGCAGTCCCAGGTCCAGCTCAGAAGGGGCAAGGGAGGGAACCAGGTGCTAGGATAAAGACCCAGCCCGCCCCCAACAGGCCCCCCCCCACCTCCCCTGCCCTGACCCCGATTTACCTGCAACCATCCCCGGCTCGGGAGGAGGGACCAAGGCAGCGCTGATGTCAGAAAGGTGGGGGGCCCCGCCCCACCCCCCCATTCCCTGAAAAGGAGGAAAACCTCAACTGCATCTCGTTGGCCACCAATAGCCTGCCCACCCTTGCCCAGTCACGTCCCAGCGCCGCTTACTCCTAGCCTCCCCTTACTGACCCGGTGGGGGTCCGGACTTTCACAGTGTGGCCAGGCTCCCCTCCTCCGCCTATAGAGGGGATGTCCCTCCATCCAGGATGGCTGGGGGCCTCCCTCTCACCTCCCTGCTAGCAGAACCCACAGACAGGCCAGGGTGAGAGTTTGTAGTGAATTCTCTGCTCCTGCTTGATCTGTCACCAAAGCAGCTGGCCCCGAGGGGACGGGGAGGGCTGGGACTTGGTGCCGGCTTGGGGGCGGGGGGGTTGGCCCCAGTGGTTAGAGGGGCTTGGACACTTCTCATTCCCCCACTTCCAGCCTCATTCTTCAGGAGGCTCAGGTGGGTGGGTGCGGATATCCAGCCCTCCCTTCACAGCAGCAGGGGGGCATTTTGACCCAAGTGTCTCCAGGCACAAAGCAGCCAGGCGCATGCCTTGTTTTAGGAGGGGGAGGGGAGCTTGGGGCTCCACCAGCTCCCTGTCCCCAGTGCCCTGAGGGGTTGGCCTGCACCTTCTGTCCAGCACACTGGCCTCTGCCCTTTTCCCCTGTGCCTGGGTCTCCCCTCTCCCCAAGCTAGGTCCCCCGCCAGCTTTGTGACAACTGAGCAGATGTGTTTGTGTGTGTGTGTGTGGCCGGGGGGACAGTGGGAGGTCTCAGAGCCTGGCCTGGTCGGCAGGGCATGGAGGAGGAAAACGTGGTTAGAGGTTACCCCGGGGAAGGGGGAGAAGATGAGGAAGGGTCTGCCTGGGGCCTTTGCCAGCAAGGACCCCTCCCCAGCACCAAGCTCCCAATACCTCCTCTGCCCTCCAGCCTCCTCCCACCCGCCCTTCGAAGAGAAAAGATCCCAGGCTGCCGTATCCAAACCACCACCGGGCCTGCAAGAAGAGTGTCTGGTGCTGGGTGGGAGAGAGACTCCAGGAGAAAGAGAGGGAGAGAGTGGAGGGGTGCAGTGAGGGGCAGGGCGGTGGGCTGGTTGCCCAGGCCTCTATAAGATGGGGGAAGGGACAAGGGGGAGGGGAGCAGCTCGGAGGGACCCCGCCCCACCTCCCTCAAAGGGGATGCTCCACCGACCACCGTAATTTCAAGGCAAAAGTGATCCTGAAACGTCATCTCTTCCATCCGTGCCCCATGTTGCCTGCCTCAGAGCTGCAGATTTCCCAAAACTTTCAGGGGAGGAAGTGACCATCCCCAAGAGCCCAGGCCTGCAGATGCAGCCCTGCCCGGCTCCACTAACAGACAGCTCTTCCCACCATGGAGTTCTACCCCCTCTTCTGCTGAAGGTTTCACCCGCAAGAAATTATGGTGCTCGTGGAAGTCCCCAGACCCAGCCTATACCTCCCCCGCCCCCGTCTCCCTGGTCCTCTAACCACAACAGCCCAGAAGAAACCCTGACTGCAGCTTCGCAAGTATTTCAGAACCAGAGAAAATGCTCCCCCGCCCCTCACTCCCCCAACCTTGAGGCCCGCCCCCACCCCCTCGCCCCGATTTGGCAGGCTGCCCTCCCCGGGCTGGGGACAGCTTATACCCCTCCCCAGGGCTGGGCCCCCCGCTGGTGGAGGACAGGGGTTGGGACTGGGGGAAACTGGTACTCCATGCTCCAAAACAGCTCTGGGCCTTGGAAACGCCAAACCAGAAGGAACTTAAGCCGCCAGGAGCCAGAGAGAGAGAGAGAGAGAGAGAGAAAGAAAGAGGAGGAATCTGCTCCCCAAAAGGAAAACAAAGGTGTCCCCCCCACCCTGCCTCCCCCGAACCCCGACACATGTTACAAAAGCGGGGGCACGAGGAAGAGAGGAGAGAGACGGCTCACCCGGTGCCCTCCACCCCTGGTCGGGAGCCAGGGAAGGGGGTCCCTCCCTCCCCACCCGCCCTGGATGCTTACACACTTCTCCTGAAGGAGGCAAAAGAAGTATGAGAGAAGGCCAGGTCCCCCCCGGCCCCGCAAGGGCCAGGGACTAGGAAGGTGGGCCGGGGGTTGGGGGGAGGGTTGGGGGGAGAGAGAGAGAGAGAGAGGGAGGGAGAGAGAGAGAGAGAGAGAGAGAGAGAGAGACGGAAGATCCTGCCCGGGCTCAGAGAGGAGCTTCCTCAGGTGTCTGGAGGGTGGAGTCACCCGGCTGCACCAGGGCTTGCCCCACCAGGGGGACACCGGGGTGGGGAATAGCGACTGGACCAAGTTTGGGGTGCGGGGAGAAGAAGGGGCCGGAGGGGAGGGTGGGTCACATAAGTATGGTACAGGTAAAACAAAGTCTGAGTTAGGGGTTAGCATTGGTAACAGTGCGTTTACCTTTCTGCTCCACTTCTACTTTAAGCATCGGAAGAGAGAGAGAAAACAAATTGAAAAAAAAAATGTGCAAGAAAAAAAGAGAAAAAAAAAAGATTAAATTGCTTTCGTTTCTTTTCTGGCAACACGCCCCCTTTTCCTTTCTTTCCTCACTCCTGGTTCCCCAACCCCGAAGGTAGCATCAGCCCCCGCCCCCAAGTCCTTTCCTCTAGGGAGGGTGTCAGGGAGACAGTCACAGGGAGGGGGAAACACATGGGAGGACAGAGACCAAGAGAGACGAGGGGTGGGGGAAGAGGGAGGGGGGGTGTACAGGCAGGCAGGGGGACAGAGCCTTCAGATGGGAAGGGGCACCCTCAGTGCAGTGGGGACTGGGGAGGGGAGCCCCAGCTGGGAGGCGGCTCCGCTTAGGGGGGCACCAGGGAGGGATGGTGGGGGGGAGTGAAGGAACCACTTAGATCCCCTTCAGCCCGGCCTGCTGCCCTCCTGCTAGAACCAGGGGCCCAGCGGAGGGGGTTCAGTGCCTCCTGGGGCCTGGTAGCCCCACGAGAGAGAACACACTGGACTCCTTCCCCTTCTGTGCTGGCCTTGCAAGAGTCCAGCTGAGTTTCCCCAAACCCTCAGAACCCCAAACAAGCCAACACAGAGAGAGGGTGGCAGCATCAGACACAGAATGACGGAGAGGCAGACAGGCAGAGCCCCCTGGGCCTCAGAGAGCCCGGTGGGGGAGACAGAGGCAGAGAGGGAAGAGGCTGGGGTGGGGGGACATCACAGATGGGGCAGGACAGCAGGTGGGGCACAGACACGCTCCCACACTCCCCCGGGGCAAGCCCGAGGCTCAGTTTCTCTGCCCAGCTCCCCCCTGGGGGCCCAGGAGCCGAGAGCTCCCCAGCCCGCTGTTGGGATGGGCGGGCGGCACCTGGGGGAGGAAGGGGGCATGGTTAGACTGTGCTCAGCTGCAAGGCAAATCCAGTGTTAGTCGGGCCTGTCCGGTACGTGTGTGTGGCAGGGAGCCCCGCACACCCACTGCTCCCTTCCCACGGTAGCCCCTGCACCCACCCCTGACCAGCACTGGGGTCACCCCAGCCTCTGAAGTCCAGGGCAAGATGGCTGCCCAGGCTGCTCCCCCTCCAGGCTCTGTGTCCCTGACCCCTTAGGAACCTCTGACCAGGGCCTTGCTCTCCTGCCATCTCTCTGGAGGGGCCGTGTTTGGCTCCCTTCCCAGCGCCTCATCCAGGGCCCGGTACGCAGGCGGTGCTCAGAGAAACTTTGGGGGATAAGTGAGTGCCCGGCTTCCCTGTTCTGCAGCATGGCTTCCATCACCCTTGTAACACCAGCCCTCTTCTTCTGGGACCGGGAGTTAGCTCAGCCCCCCAAGACACATCCTTCATGTCTGTGACTATGAGTGTGTGCCCCTGCCTCTCCCAGGGCTCAGGCTAGCTCTCTCCCACCAGACTGGGGGCTGCCCATCCCCTGAGCCCTCCTGATCTCTGAGGGGCATGCCCTCCCAGCCACACTTGGAGGTTTGGCTCCAGGAGGTCTCTAAGCCCCTCTCCTCCCCACACCCTCTAACTTTTTTCCTGCTCCTTTACCTGCATGGTATCCACTTGCTTTGGATGCCACTTGGATCAGGGGATTGTTTTTTTTTTTTCCTGCTCTTTATCTTACCTGCCTCGGGAGAAATTGGGTTTGTCATCTGTTGTTAGTTTTATTTTTGATTACCAATAGCAATTATAATAATTGGTAAAAATCATGATGAGGAGTCACAAGAAAAGCAACAACTACCAAGTGCCCAGCGCTTACTATGTGCCAGGAACCGTGCTAAGCACCTCTCGGGCAGCCTTTCGAGAACCCTGTCTATAGAGGGGGAAAGAGGATCAGTGAAGTGAAGCAACACGGCTGAGGCTACATGGCTATCAAAAGCAGGCACCGTTTCCTTCACACCTACAGCTGAGGGTGCACAGGGAGCTTTTACCCACATTCTCTGTACTCCGGGCAGCACCTCAGGGAAGGTGTTTGATTCCCCTCCTACCATTAAAGAGGAAGATATAGGTTCAGTTGGATCAAAAGGGCACCCAAACCATTACTGAGCACATCCTGAACCAGGCTTGGGTCTGGGCGCTGGAGGGGGTGGTGAAGATGAGGCCTCCACCCTGGAGGAGTTTACATCCAGCACTCTGTCACCAGGAGCAGCCTCTGTGGCCAGCCCTGGGTTAGGCGCTTCGCACACATGATCTCCTGGACTTTCGCCTCCTTCTGCAGCGGCCCAGAGAAATTAAGTCATTTGCTCAAGTTTCAGAGCCAGAAAACCCAAGGGCCGGGGCCGAGCCTCGAACCCAGCCTGATTTCCCCACTGTGCTACGCTCCCCAACTCCTGCCCCCTTTCCCTGCTGCCCCAGCCATGGGGGTGGGCGGTGTCCCCAGTGCTGTGGGGAGGCTTCAAGGATCAGATGGGCGTCCCTCTCAGGCAGTGGCTGGAGGCCTTGGTCGCTGAAAGGAAAGGGTGAGGAGTAAAAGAAGAAGGTTATGGAAGCACATAAGCTGTCCCGTCTCCCCCAGCACGTCTGCAGTCAGTCACCTGCGAGGAGAAATCAAAGGCTGGGGGGAGGGGGGGAAGGCTGGGGTGGGAGGGGAGAGGAGGGAGAGTCACAGGGCCTCCTGCTCCCCCGCCCCTACCCCCCCCACTCAGACACCCTGGTGGCCCTGCCTCCTCCCCCCTCTGCCCGGAGGCCCTACCTCCAGGTTGGCTACATGAAGCTGGGGGTGGAGGGGAGGGGATGGATGATGGGGGAAAGGGAGGGAAGAGTAAGGGCTGGAAAGAAGGGCCATGTTAAGGGTGGGGTGCTGAGGAGGAGAGACCCTGTCATTGTTTGCTCCCCTTGGCCAGGTGCAAGAATGGCAGGCCCCTGGCTCCCCAGATCACCTTTCTCAGGCTTCCTGGTGCCACCCTCAGTCCAAAATGGTGGCACTTCCTTTGCAGACAGGAAGTACTATTGTGGTAACGGGCAAACAAACCAAGAGTTAGGAATCTGTGGAAGATGCCCCTAGCCCTTCACACCTGATCTGCCACCAGGCCTCAGAGGGTGGTCTGCCTCTGTATGAGGACAGAGTCCAGCTTCCAGGACTGGGAAGGGGCAGGAGTGGGGGCATGTGAGGGGTGAGGGGGACAAGAGAAAGGAAAGGGAACTCAGAGAAAGGGGGGTGAGAGGGAAGAGCAGGTGTGTAAGAGGGGGTCACGAAGGGAAGGGGTGAGAGAAGAGGAGGGAGGCAGAGGAATTAGAGGGCAGCGAGGTCAAGGTCCAGGGAGAGGAGAGGAGAGATACAAGTGTGCCAAGTGGAGTACGTGGGTGTGGCCTTGGAGTGTATAAATAAGCCAAGGGCATGCGAAGAAGCAGGGTGAGCAGGCCAGGGTAACAAGGGTTGGAGAAGGTGCCCAGTGGATGGGGACAGAGTCTGTGAGGGTGGGGGTGTGTGTGGGGCAGACACCAGTGTGGACAAGGGTGTCTGGGTGAAGAGAATGTGTGAGGGAGGGAGCAGGCCCAGCTGTCCCCCCGTGTGCCTAGCCCCGACTTGGCCCTGTGTGTGTGTGTGTGTGTGTGTGTTCAAGGTGTCTCCTCCTCACTCGCTTCTGGAAGGGGGAAGGGCCCGTGTCCGCATGAGGAACAAGATGACTCACTGTAGGGGACACAGTCGTACTGCACCTCCAGGTACTTGTAGGTCCCGGGACAGGGGTCGGGAAAGGCGTCGGAGCCAGCGACCACCACGCACTGGGTGCGGTTGTTACACCTGTGGAGGAGAGACAGGGAGCTGGCAAAAGACAGGCCTGGAACGGGGGGTGGGGGGGCCAGGGTCAGGAGAGGAATGGACACCCCCAAATTGGGAAGGAACTGTGGAGACCATGCCAGGGACCTTGTGTGGGCGTTGTTTTCTGTTTCCTGCCTGCTCTCTCCTATCAGATAGGATTCTTCTATTTTTAAGTGCTGGCACAGCATGAAGCTCAGGGCTGGGCCAGAGGGGTGGCCCCATAAACTGCTTCCCCAGCCACGCTTCATCACTTTCATCCTGAGTGTCACCAGTGCCGTTATGTCCTTGTTTTTTTTTTTTCCTATATTGACCATAAAGCCCCTCCTTTGTTCACAGAAGAGTAAGATGTGAAGCCATACACGCAAGGTGGTGTCTTTGCAAAGATGCTATTAATGAAATGCTCACAGCGTTTGCCTGTGTCCACCTCAGACCATGTCTTGACATGTCCTACCCTTTGGACAGCGCTGCTGTGAGGCTCTGCAGTCAGGAGAGGGGCAGAGTCTTCACCTCATGCTGAAGCCATCCTTGGTTCCCCATGGGGAACACCCCCGAGTCCCTGTCAACTTCTCAGGAGGCTGGCTACCATGTAACAGGAGGCCTACTTAATGACAACAAAAAGATGTTTCTTGCTGTCTGTTCCCACGGTCAAGGTCTCCGTTTCTCTGGAGCAGGCCAAGTCTTGGCTGGGCAGGACAGCAACTTGACTGTAGGTGTGTTAAAGTGGTTTAGGGGGGCTTCCTGAGAGGTACAGGGCAGAGGGGGCTCCTGTGTCTTCCCTTCAATCCTGCCCTTAACCAATGAGTGCTTAACTAATGAGGATCCGCTTATACCCACCCACCTCAACCCCCTTCTTTAAAAATATAACACTGACCTCATAAGGTTAAACAGAGACTTAGTTACCTATGACCCAAAGAACTAGTTCTATTCCCCGAAGTGCTTTCATCTGCGGTAACACTGCAGGTGTATTCCTGCACAAATTCTTGTATACGAATGTTCATAGCAGCATCATTTACACAATCACCAAAAGGTGGAGACAACCCATCGACAAATGAGTGGATAAACAAAACATGGTACATCCATACAACAGAATATTATTCAGCCATAAAAAGGAAGGAAGCTCTAATACACACTACAATGTGGACGAGACTTGAAAACATCACGCTCAGTGAAAGAAGCCAGCCACAGAAGCCACGTGTTTCACGGTTCTATTTATATGAAATGTCCAAAACAGGCAAATTCAGAGACAGAAAGTAGATTAGTGGTTGCCAGGAACTCGGGGGAGGGCGGGGAATGGGGAGTGACTGCTAAGGGCGACGGAGTTTCCTTTTGAGGTGATGAAAATGTTCTGGAACTAGACAGAGGCAGAGGTTGCACAATATTGCGAACGTAATTAATGCCACTGAATTGTTCACTTTAAAATGGTGAATTTTATGTTATGTGGATTTCACCTCCATATAAAGACGAAAACAAAAAGAAAAACCCAAAAACGCTGGCCTTCCAGCTGGAGACTGCATGTCCCAGCCTCCCGTGCAGCTGGAAGTGCCCGTGACTGAGTTCTGGCCCAGGAGGTGGGAGTGGGGGTGAGGGGAGGATGTGGGGGGTGGTGGGGTGGGCTGCAGTGCTGAGACAGAGAGAAGCGGGTGCTGAGGGCCTTTCCAGTTCTGATCGTGTTCAGTTCACTGTATTTATCCTGGGGTGTCTCCGTCAGAGTAGTGGAGCTGGACCCTCACTAATATAAAGAGCCTCCAGGTGTGAAGACAGTGGAGCAGGTAGGTGGCCTCATCACGATCCCTCAGCCCCAGTGACCACACTGCTCAGTGTGCCCCCCCTCTAGGACTGAGACCCCACGAGCGTCGGAACTGGGTCAGTCGCTGTGCTAGGTACTTGGGGACACGGCAGAGAACATCACGGACCCTGAGGCCGGTGCTGAGTGAAGTGGGCAGGGAGGATTTGGAGGCAGGAGGTAGGAGGAAAGAGAGGCTGCACTGGGACTGTCCATGCAGGGGTGTCGGGAGACGGGAAGCGGGGAAGGGGGACAAGATTGCTGGAGGGGGATGGATGTTTGATTTTTTCCTTTTTTTTTTTTTCTTTTGCCGCTCTGTGCGGCTTGTGGGATCTTAGTTCCCCGACCAGGGATTGAACCCAGACCCTCGGCAGTGAGAGAGCACAGTCCTAACCACTGGACCGCCACAGAATTCCCGGAATGGATGTTTGAGAGAGAAACAGTGGGAGGGAGGGGATGAAGCGGTTGTGGCCTGGCCCACCCACCTGAGCCACCTACCTGATCACGCCTGTCCCCTGCCCAAAGCTCTCAGGAGGCTTTCAGTGACCCCACCCAGTGACATACTCTAGAATCCCCAAGGAGCTGTAGAGCTGGCCCCAGGCCTCCTTCCCTTTTCCACTTTTATGCTCAGGATCCTGGAGTGAACCCTGCATTCTCTCAGGCGTTTGGCAAAAATTCAGTGAGCGCCTGTGGTGTATCTGGCTGTGGACACAGTGGTGACAGACAAAACTCCCTTTCCCCGTGGGGCTGACAGCCTAGTGAGGGAAGACATAAAAAAAGACACGATAAAGAGGCAAAATAGCCAATGGGACTGTGGATGGAAGTCAGGACTAGGAGAGAGAGAACACGGGGAAGGGGCTGGGAAGTGGCAGGGGCGGGGGGCGGGTTGCTGTGATTTTAGAGGGTGGTCAGGCAGGCCTCGCTGATAGGTTAGGTAAAAAAAAAAATCTCTGAGTAAGGAGAGGGAGGAGTCATGCGGGTGTTGGGGAACAGCCAGTGCAAAGGCCCTGAGGGAGCCCTTAGTGGAAGATGCCTGATGGGTGTAAGGAGTGGGCCAGGTAACTGAAGCCCAGTGAGTGAGGAGGAGCGTGGAGGAGGTGAGGGCCGGGAGAGGACAGGGCAGAACGTGCAGGGCCTTGGGGGCCTCAGGGGAGGACTTAGGCTTTTGCTCTGAGTGAGGTTGGAGCCAAGGAGAGCTGTGATTTGAGGAGGGACAGGACCTGACTCAGGTGCTCACAAGCACCCTCTGGCTGCTATGGGGGGGAACAGACTATAGCAGGCAAGGAGAGGGGGCAGAAGATACCGTAGCAGTCCTGGGGGGCTTGGCGGTGGAAGTGGCGGTCACATCAGGGTATAATTTGAAGGAAGAGCTGACCAGCTCTAGGTGGTATGGGTGTGAGTGTGAAAGGAGGCTTCTGCAGCTTTGCACACATGCACCCCACACTCACACACTTACAGACATAAACAGTCTTCACACTCCCTCCCTCACATTCTCACACACGTTCTCTCTGACCCTCACAAGCATATACACTTCTGCCATCTGTGTTCAACTATCACCTCCTCAGGGAAGCCTGACCAGACCTCTGGGCTGTCTCTCAGTTCCCATGACATCTCACTCTGTCCTGCCATGGCTTTTACGCTGCAAGCCCCCACTAATCTTGGGACGAGCTTGTGGAGGCAACGGGCTTGTGGCAGAGGGTACAGGTTGGAGAGGTGACAGGCTGGCAGGGCATGGGCTGGGTCTTATCTGCTGTTTGCATGGGACCCGGCCCCTAGTAATTGCTCAGGAAACCTGGGTCGAATGCATAAAAGGAAGACTGAAGGTGAACGGGATGTGCTGGCCAGGGGGCACATGGAGGACAGGCACCTTATTGACCCCAGGGACTGCTGCCACCCCATCTCCCAGGAACCCTGCAGGGTGGGGCCCCTCACCTCTGGGACATGATCTTGAAGGCGTCCGGCAGATAGCACTGCACGTTCTCCATCTGGAAAGGGTCAGCGTCGCAGATCTTGTCATCTGTGCGCCCATAGTTGGCGTTCTCCACCATGATGACGTCGCTGCCCGGGCACCGCAGCTCGATGGGGTAGCCTTCACATGCCAGCTCACGGCGCATCAGCCCAAACGGGAGCCCGGCCCGGCTCAGGCCTGCAGGGAGGAGGGGGAGGGAGTCACACCCGGGCCCAGAGAGGGAGCGGAGACCCCCGCCGAAGAGGCGCCACCTCCAGCTTGACTGTATTGGGATGTGGACTGTATGAACTTCAGTTTATTCATCTGTAAAATGGGCTTCTCAGTGTGCCCACCTGTGTAGTAAGGCCATTAACCTGGCCCAAGGAGAGTCTGGCCTTTGCCTTGGCTCCTGGGCGGTGTCCTCTAAGCCCTTGAAGTGTCCTGCTTGAGAAGAGTGTCTTTGTTTATCTGGGGGCCTTGAGCCATGCCAGGCAGCCTGTGCTAACTGTTATGGGTTGAACTGGGTCTTCCCCCTCCCCAAATTCAAACGCTGAAATCAAGCCCTAACCCTCAGTACCTGAGAATGTGGTCGAATTTGGAGATAGCTTCTTTACAGAGGTAATCAGGTTAAAATGAGGTCATTAAGGTGGGCCATTAATAGGGCCCTATTGGGTCCTAATCCAATATGAACGGTGTCCTTATAAAAAGAGGAAATTTGGACCTAGGGGCACACACAGAGTGAAGACGATGTGGAGACACAGGGAGAAGATGGCCATCGACAAACCAAGGAGAGGGGCCTGGAACAGATCCTTCCCTTGTGGCCTTCAGAAGGAACCAACCCTGCTGACGCCTTGATCTTGGATGTCTAGCCTCTAGAACTGGGAGGGAATACATTTCTATTGCTTAAGTCTCCCAGTCTGTGGTATTTTGTCACAGCAGCCCTAGCAAACTAGTATACTAACAATGCGGTTCCAGGTAGGCACTTTGGGTCGTGTGGTATCAGCTGACCTCTGGAGGGGCTGGAGGCTGAGGTCAGCCATGTCTACGTGACTGAGCCCCAGTTAAGACTCTGGACACCAAGGCTCAGGGGAGCTTCCTGGGTTGGCTGTACAACATGCGTGTTGTCACTTATCATTGCCAGGAGAGTTCCTGCTGCCCGTGACTGCACTGGGAGCGGACCACCAGAACCCCGTGCATGGAACTTTCCTGGATACTGCTCCATGCACCGCTTCTCTTGGCTGTTTTTTTTTTTTAAATTATTTATTTATTTATTTATTTATGGCTGCGCTGGGTCTTTGTTTCTGTGCGAGGGCTTTCTCTAGTTGGGGCAAGCGGGGGCCACTCTTCATCGCGGTGCACGGGCCTCTCACTATCGCGGCGTCTCTTGTTGCGGAGCGCAGGCTCCAGGTGCGCAGGCTCAGTAGTTGTGGCTCACTGGCTCAGTAGTTGTGGCACGCGGGCCTAGTTGCTCCGCGGCACGTGGAATCTTTCCCAGACCAGGGCTCGAACCTGTGTCCCCTGCATTGGCAGGCGGATTCTTAACCACTGTGCCACCAGGGAAGTCCCTGGCTGGGGTTTAAATCCCGGCTTGGCCACTCCCTGGCTGGTGGCCTCGTCCAGTCACTGACCACCTCTGTGCCCCGTTCCTTTCCCTAAGGAGCTGATAACGCCCCTCTCACAGATCCATGCAGAGGGTTGCAATGCCCAGGGTACACAGTGAGGTGGCAAGCCACTAATTACTATTATCATTAAGATGATTAAGGCAGCTAGTCTCTGTTGGACAGAGTGGGCTCAGTACCATCCATACCTCCTGGGGCAGCCACCTTCTTGGACACTGGTCCCAGCCAAGCCTTGCAGGGTGCCAGAGGGAAGTGGGGATGCACAGAGTGGCCCTGGGCTCCAATGTGGTGACTGTCACTTGTAGATGAAGAGAAGGCACCAGTGCATGATGGCAGCAGAGCCAAATGGGCCCCTTTTTCAAGATCTAGTGCCTCCAATGCCACCTGGGGGCCCAACGGGGTTGGCAGCTAGGCCCTCGGGGTTTTTTGGGGTGAGAAGAGTCCCACTTGCGGCAAAGTTTTACATGCGTTCCTCTAGCATCATCTGCTTCCGCAGCTAATTTTAGCCCTTCCTGGGCCTGGGAAGGAGGCCAGGGGTGGAGGGCTGGCTTGGATGGGTCTGGGGGTGGAAGCAGCCCCTCCCAGGCCAGCTGGGGCTGTGGGGCAGGACCTGGATAGGTAGAGAACATGGGTGCTGGGGGAGGGGAAGGTGCCAGCTGGCTGGAGCAGTCCCAAGGCCCTGTGGCACAGCTGAACAATGCCCCCTTCACCTCTGTGGCTCCCCGGAGGGTGGGGCTGTATGAGGGAGCACTGGGGAGCACGGTCCACCATGAATGCCCTCCAGACAGGGCTGGGAGGGGCAGGCAGGGGGCACACCCAGGGCGAGGGCGAGGCTAGCGGGCCTCCTCTCGCTGCCTCTCTTCCCGCCCTGCCCTTGCCCCCGCCTGGGCCCACCATGGGGATTGTAATTGAGTAATCGGTGAGGGTGGGCGGGCAGGCTCGGGGCACTAATTGTGGTGTGTGCAGGATCCCGGGAACGGCATAGGGCCGAGCTGGGTAATTAGTTGTTTTTAAATAAACGTCAGCGGGCATGCTTTAATTAAACCTTCTTCCCAGCGAGAGCCTCGGAGATGTAATCACACTGAGAGAGACACACACTAGACAGAAGAGCATTGGCTCACCAGGAAGGCCTGTCCCGGTCCCAGGGGGCCACATCCCGAATCCCAGGCTCTAGGACCCCTGGTGGGATGGACCCTGGTGCTCTGGGTTGGGGGGTGAGGGGCTGATCCGGGGACCCCTTGGTGGTGCTAGGGGGCATAATCACCAAGTCTTCCTCTGGCCTGGTTCTGAGTGGTCTGAAGAGGGTACTGTAACAAGTGGTCGGGACGTATTTCACTGTTTTATCTGCCCTCCTGGCAGGGTTTTGGAGGCATGGCCCCTCCCCAGCCCCAGCAGCACCTACCTTGGGTGGCCGAGGTGACCAGGACGGCAGTGATGCAGAGACTCCAGAGCACGGCGGCCAGGCGGGCCATGGTGGCGGCTGGGGCGCGTTCAGGGCTCTCAGTGGCCTGTGCAGGCGGCCTCGCCCCGCATCACCAGGTGGGGACCACGGCCTGGCCCACCAGTCTGGGGAGGACAGGGAGAGTGAGGTGGGGGCAGCGGCCGACCCCCAGCGGGCCTAGTAGGAGGGGTGTTTGGGCCGGTCCCCTCTCCTCCTGCTGGTGGCTGAGGGCTTCCATCCTGCAGCCCCAAGAGGGGCTGGGCGATGTAACCCCCTCGAGCCAGCCATATCTGACAGAAGCTGCACCCTTGAGCCAGAGGCTGACCCCCTCCAAGGCCTCTGGCTTACACTGCACCCTCCACTCCCACCCCAACAGATGGACCCACCCATCTGGGCATCTTGGACCTCCTGGAAGCACCTCCTGGGGTCTGACAGACCCCCTTGGGTGGCTGGGGCAACGCTTCAGGCTGTCACAGCTATGAAGGGCCCACCTGTACCCAGGCAGGCCTCAGACCCTCCATCATGGAGAAGGAGAGCCCTCTGGAAGCCTCTTCCCCGACCCGAAATCAAGATCCTGCCTATTTGTCTCCCCCGCCCCAGCTTTCTCACCCAGCACAGCGTCCAGGGTGGGGGACCCAGGCGTCTTGGCCCCAGCTTGCAGGCTCTGGGTCTTGGGCAGGAATCCAGGTCCCCACCCCTGGTCCCCTGCTTCCCGTTTCTCTGGCTCTGGTAGCTAATTAGAATCCAGCTGGCTGGCGCCACAGATCAGGGACCAGGGATGACTGAGTCCCCTCTTTCCTCTCAGGGGGAACCCTCAGGGTAAGCTGGAGACAAGCAGGCAGGGTGAGGGGTGGGTGCAGCCCCTGGGGGGCCAGGGAGGGTGAAGGAGGGGTGGAAGTTGTGTGGCGACCCCTGCAATTCCCCCCAAGCCCACCCCGTCTGCCCATCCTCAGGCACAGCGGCTCTGAGGGCACAGAACCGGGTTCTGACCCACTTCTTCTCCCTCACGGCCTCTCCTCTTCTCACTGCCTCTGTCTCCCCTGGATCCTCTCGAGACTGGACACCCAGATCTTTACTTTTAGTCCTTTGCTTTATCTACACCCCGGTTCTCCAATATGGCTCCAGCCCAGGGGCACCAGCCTGGCCAGGAACTTGCTAGAAATGCACATTCTCTGAGAAGGGTCAGCACCCCATGCTTTTTTGTTTGTTTTTTGGCCGCGCTGCACGGCATGCGGGATCTTAGTTCCCTGAACAGGGATCGAACCCGTGCCCCCTGAAGTGGAAATACAGAGTCTTAACCGTTGGACCGACAAGGAATTCCCCAGCACCTGTGTTTTAACCGGCCCTCCAGTGTGCAAACCCCTGGTCTGTCCTCTCCCACCATCACCCCAGCCTGTCCTACGGTCTCAACACCACTGACCAGCCAATACTTTCCAAATCCCTTATTTCCAGTTTGGAATCTCTCAAAAGAACCCCGACTACTGTTTCCCCCCCCCAAAATGAAAGCCTATCCACCAGTCGATTTAACTCCCTGTCCCCGCCTCTGCTCCAGCCACTCCTGCTATTCCTCAACCACACCAGGTCCTGCCCCAGGGCCTTTGCACTTGTCACTTCCTCTGCATGTATCTTCTGTCCACCACTTATTCACATGGCTTCTTCCTCTGCTCCCTCACCCCCTTTGGGCCTTGGTTCAAATGTAACTATTTCTCCCTTTTATGGAAGGGCCCCTGCACGGGCAGGGATCATTGAATTGCTTTGTTTTGCTCCTGCTTCTAGAACAGGCCTGACACACAGCAATGAATGTTTGTTGAATGAATCTCAGAACCCAAACCTAGGAATCCTCCTCAATTCCTGACTCCTCTCCTCCCCTCCCCTTCATAAACTCCATCGGCAAGTCCCACGGGCTCTGCCTCCGAAGTATCTCACCAACCTGCCCACTTCTGGCCCTCAGTGCCACCACCAGGGCCAAGCCACCATCCTGCTGCATCTGGATGCTTGTCCCAGCCTCCTCCTCCTCCCAGCCTCCCTGCCTCCACGCCTGCCCTCCACTCAGTGCTAAGGGATCATTTAATGATGTAAATCTGAGTATTCACCTCCCACTCTGCCCTCCCCTGGGGTCTCTGTTCCTCATCAGGGCCTAGAGGCCGCTGGTGACCCAGCAACACCATGCTCTCCAGCCTACCCACTTCCCGTTCCTAGAAGCTCCAGCTTCCTTCCAGCCCGAGCCCTTGCCTGGACTGCTCCTCTGCCTGGAATGCTCTCCCAGCATCCCCACACGTCTGCTGGAGCTTTTCACCATTCAGGGCTCAACCTCAAGGTCACCCCAGACGAGTGACCTACCCTGACCACCCTAACCACTCCTGCCACCCTCGCTTGCCGTCCTTCAGCTCCATTTTTGTTTGTTTGTTTGTTTTTTGGCTACGCCGCGCAGCATACAGGATCTTAGTTCCCCAACCAGGGATCGAATCCTTGCCCCCTGCAATGGAAGCACGGAGTCCTAACCACTGGACCGCCAGGGAATCCCCTAGCCCCATTTTTAATTCACGGCACCTGAAATTACATTCTTGTAAAAATTACCTTCCCCACTAGACCATGAGCAACTTGAGGGCAGGGACTCAGCACAGGTTCTTAAGAAAGATGAGGGCAGCTCGCTCATGGGGCAGGACATCCCTCCAGGCCTGTCTCCTCTCATGTGAAACGGGAAGGTAGTTTCCCAGGGCAGCCCTGCAGCCCTGCTCCCCGACCCTGACCCGCAGCAGCTCTCTGCACCCTCCCCAGCGCCCAGCCTTCAGGAAACTCCCCCCTCTACTTCCTCAGCCCACAACTGTCTCTTATCCCGCAACCCTGTCCAGATATGGCCTTTGATGGGTTTTGGTTCATTTCATAGCACTTTACAATTTTACATGGGGGGGGGGGCGTTCTTCACCACTTCATTTCTCCTGCACCCCATCTTCCAGCCATGGTCAGATGCAGGAGCGGGGGGACTGACCCTAGGCTGATGGATGCTCCCCTCCCTGACTCTCCCCTAGAGAGTGAAACTGCTTAGCATCTCCTCCCTGGCTCTCCCTTAGGGAGTTAAACTGGTTAGCGTCTGGTTAACGCTGGAGAGGCTGCTGGATGCCAGGCTCTGGGGGCAGCCGGCCAGTGTGGGTCTGGAGCCCGACCCTGCCATTTCATGCCCCGTGACCCTGAGCGGGTCCTCCCCACTCATGCCCCCAGTTCCCTCGAAACCTCGAATCTGCAGGGTTCTGGTAAGGACAACAGTCTACATACACAGTAGACCGGCAAGGGACCCATCAGAGGGTGCTGTCACAGCACAGCGAGAGTCAGGGCACGGGGAGCATCCATCTGAAGGAGGCGGCTCTTCTCCTCCTCCCGGGCTGCACCCCGGGACACCAGGACCCCAGGCCTCTTCCCTGTCCACACCCCGCCTCAGGGATCCAACCAGCCTCATGGCTTTAGACACCATCTGTACCGTGACGACTGCCACATCTGAGTCCCAGCCCCGCTTCTCTCCTCAGGTCTACACCTCCATCTGTGTCTCCAAGGCATCTGGAGCCTGACCAGACTGGACACAGTCCCCCATTTCAGTGCGTGGTCCCCCCCTCCTCCCAGGTCCTTGGGCCAAAACCCCAGGAGTCAAAATCTTGGGTTCCTCTTTCCCTCACCCCCACAGCCAGTTCAGGAGTTAGTCCTGGGTCTGCACCTCCAGAACACCCCAGCGTCCACCTGCCCATCCTCGGCAGCCCCCCTCCAGACCTGGGCATCACCATCTCTACCAAACGGCCCTGACCTCTTCCCAGCAGCCCTCCAGCCCCTCTCACTCCCGCAGCCCAGGCTTCCCCCACCTCCCCTCACCCGCCACTGGCAGCCAGAGGGGCCTTTAAAAAAATTATGGTATAATATATATATATATATGTAACATAAAACTCGTCATTTAACCAATTTTAAGTATAGAATTCAGTGGCATTAACTGCATTCTCAATGCTGTGCCACAACCACTGCGATCTATTTCCAAAACGTTTGTATCACCCCAAACAGAAACTTGGTACCCGTTAATCAAGAACTCCCTCTCCCCTCTCCCCTCAGGCCCTGGCGACCACTCATCTGCTTTCTGTCTCTACGCATTTGCCTGTTCTGGGCATCTCATATGCATGGAGTCATATTGTGTTGGCCAGAAAGTTCGGCTGGGTTTTTCCATAAGAAGTTATGGAAAAATCCAAACAGACTTTTTGGCTAATCCCAATACAATCTGTGGCCTTTTGTGTGTGACTTCTTTCACTCAGCAAAACGTTTTTGAGGTTCACCCGTGTTGTAGCCTGTGTCAGTTATTCCTCTTTCTGGCTGAGTAATATTTCACTGTACAGCCGGACCACATTTCATTTACCCATTCATCATTTTAAAAAAAAAATTTAAAAAAATTTTTTGGGGGGCTGCGTTGGGTCTTCGTTGCTGCGCACAGGCCTTCTCTAGTTGCGGTGCATGTGCTTCTCATTGCAGTGGCTTCTCTTGTTGTAGAGCACGGGCTCCAGGTGCTGCGGGCTTCAGTAGTTGTGGCGCACAGGCTTAGTTGCTCCGTGGCAATGTGGGATCTTCCCAGACCAGGGATCGGACCTGTGTCCCCTGCATTGGCAGGTGGATTCTTAACCACTGCGCCACCAGGGAAGTCCTAAAAATTTTTTATTGGAGTATAGTTGATTTACAATGTTGTGTTAATTTCAGGTGTACAGCAAAGTGAATCATTTATACCTGCATCCACTCTTTTTTAGATTCTTTTCCCATATAGGCCATTACAGAGTATTGGGTAGAGTTCCCTGTGCTATACAGGGTCCTTATTAGTTATCTATTTTATATGTAGTAGTGTGTAGATGTCAAAGTTTTTGGTTTTTGTTTTGGCCGCGCCAGGCAGCTTGCGGGATCTTAGTTTCCTCACCAGGGATTGAACCCACACTCTCGGCAGTGAAAGCAAGCAGTCCTAACCACTGGCCCGCCAGGCAATACCCTATCCATTCATCATTGATGGACACTCAGGTTGTTTCCACAGAGGGACTTTTTAAAGACAATGTCGGGAATTCCCTGGTGGTCCAGTGGTCAGGACTCGGTGCTTTCACTGCCGAGGGCCCGGGTTCGAGGAACTAAGATCCCACAAGCCACTCAGCATGGCCAAAAAAAAAAAAAAAAATGTCGACACATTGCTCCCCTGCTTAAATCCCTGCCGAGGCTCCCACTCCACATCCCATGAGGTCACGCACGCCCGGCTCCTGCCCCTTTCCCGCTGCTCCAGCCACGCTGGTTCCCACCATGCAGTCTCGGCCTGTGTCCCTTCGATCTCAGCTCATGTCCCCTCCTCAGAGATGCGGGTGGGCCTCCGCTACCCCGCACCATAGCACCTTGCGTTCAGTGCCCGTTTGTCCCGTCCCCACCATCCCATAACCTCCCATGTCTCCATCTTCCTCTCGGTAAAATGGGGCTACCTCATAGGGTAGCTGCATGACAAGATGAATTCATACCCGTGAAACACACAGGGCCATGCCTGGTGCATAGTGAGTACAGAGTGTCCTGGACCGAACTGTCACCACCATCCCCACCAATCACGTCACTGCTGTGTGACTTGTCCGCTCGTGGATTTCCTTTGTAGCCCCCAGAGAATGGAAGCTCCCGAGGCCGTCCCTTGGTGCCTAGACGTGCAGTAGGTCCTCAAACAAATATCGACCAGACGAACACAAGGATGGTGGTGGGGGCAGCTGGACGGGGCGTCTGCCCTGTGACCTGGGGCCCAAGCCTGGCCCACACAGGCCGGGCACCATAGCCTCAGGGGCACAGAAGGTGTCCCCCATGGGCTGCCTGCTGCTCTCTGAAGCCCCTTCCCTGGAGCAGCTCCTCCAGGAAGCCCCAGGCACCCCCAGAACTGTCCGCACCTTGGGGCTGGAGCAGGGGGAACTGGGCACTGCAACATCTGTTCCCTCTCTTCCTGGCCTGACTGCATGCCCGCTCGGCCCTGGGGAGTTTTGCCTGCTGCCTGGTGAGGTCAGACGTGGATAGGTGGGAACCACCTGGGAGGCCCAGGCCTGACTACCCCTGAGGCCGTGGGATGAATGGAATTGTGTTCCCCTCCTAAAAAGATACACTGGCATCCTATCCCCCAGCACCTCAGAATGGGATCTTCTTTGGAGATATAGAGGTAGTCAAGTTAAAATGAATGAGGTCATTAGGGTGGACCCTAATTCAATCAGACTGGTGTCCTTATAAAAAGGGGATATTTGGACACAGACACCCCCCGCCCCACCAAGGAGAACGCCACGTGAAGACAGAGGCAGAGATTGGGGTGATGCGTCTACAAGCCAGGGACTGCTGGCAAACCACCAGAAGCCAGGGGAGAGGAAGGAACCAACCCTGCTGACACTTTGATCTTGGACTCCGGGCCTCTAGAACTGGGAGATAATAAATTTCTGTTGTCAGAGCCCAGTCTGGGGTATGTTGCCACAGCAGCCCTAGCAAACTCGCACAGGGTGTCAGGGCACGTGGTGGGGGAGTTGAAGCAGAGATGGGGGCAGGGCCCTGAGCCACACAACTTCAGGGGAGCCTTTCAACTACAGGGTGTGGGGACCCAGCTGGGATCTCCAGTTTGCCAGAACCACCCATGATGCCAGGGGCAGCAGCTGACACTTCTGTGCCCCATTCTGAGCACTGCATGCCTGTATCTCCTTTAATCCTCAGAAGAACTTAGTAAGGGGGCGGGGGGTGTATACCCACATTTTACACAAGAGGAAAGTGAGATCCCAGGGACACCTGACTGGCAAGGGGTCTTTGAACCCCAGGCTGAGCATGGGGACCTGGGGAGACCTGGGGGCCCTCGAAAGCTCCCTCCTCTGGGCCCCCACTGCATCTGTGTAAGCATCCTCAGAAGTAGACACGCCCACAGGGGTCAGGTGAGCCCCCACCTGTGTCTGTCTCCACCTCGAGCCTCAGAGGGCTTGAGTGACCCCAATTTAACCCATGGGAAACAGGGCCCACCACCCTCTGAGCCCCAGGTGTGTCGGACCCCCAGGTCACGTGGGCCACCCACTGGTCCCACACCTGCCTCCGGGTTTGCCTGAGCCCCACATCAGTTTCAAGTCAAGGGGCGGGTGCAGTGGGGTCCCAGGGCCGGGTGACACGGCCCAGGCTCTGTCCTCAGGTGCCCTGGGATGGGGCAGGGCAGGGTGGGTGATAGGAGGAGAACCAGCTGCTGGAGGAGGGGAGGTGCTGCTACCTTGCCATCTAGCGAGGTTGCCATGGCAACCCTCAGTGCTTGAGTGGGTGGGAGTCTGAATGCGGGGGTGGGGGTGGGGGCCGGCGCACCAACAGCGGGGTTCCGGGCCCCTCAACACAAGTTTCCTGACTCTTGCTCCGTCCCCAGCAGCCTTGAGTCTTCCCCAAACCCAGCAGCCCGAGAGCCCAGCTCCACAGGCCCACCTCCTCCAGGAAACCCTCAGGCATGGCAGAGTGGGTAACTAGCAGGCCCTGGGATAGGTCCAAGGACTTGGCTCCTGGGTCTCAATCTGCTGTGTGATCTCGGGCCAGGCTCTTGGCCTCTCTGAGCCCATTTCCTCATCCCTACTCTGGGACTAACAGACTTCCCTCACAGAGACGGAGCAAGTGCCCAGAGAGTGTCCGGCACATAACCTCCTTCAGGAAGGGGGCTGTGGGCTCAGGGAGGGCAGGGTCCCCACGAAACCCTCAGCTCCACCCCCTCATCTTCCCATATCTCAGCAGAGGGCAGCCCAGTCCTCCCAGGCGCTCAAGAACCATACAGATATCCTGGACCTCTCTTCTCCTCTCATCCCTACAGCAGCTCCTGCGTCTCCTTCTTCAGAATCTGCTCACTTTCTCCTGACTCCTTGGTCCCCTCCCTGGTCCAGCCCTGTCGCCTCCTCCCCTGTCTCCCAGCTCTCCACCCTTGCTGCCCAGTCTGTTCCATACACAGCCACCAGAGGGCGCCTGTGAGCACCTGAGTCTGGGCACATCCCTCCTCTGCTCAGAACCTTCCATGGCTCCCACCTCACTCACAGCAAAAGCCAAAGCCCTTCCTCGGCCCACAAGGCCCTGCACACTCTGCCCTGTCCCCTCCCTACCCTCACCTCTTTACACTTTCCCCCTCACTCACTAACACCAGGCACAGTCCCCTCTCAGGGCCTTTGCACTGGCCGTTCCCTCCTCCCCAGATACCTGCATAGCTTCTCCCTTGCCTCCTTCAGGTCTTTATGCAAACGCTGCCGGCTCTGGGAGGCCCTGCTGGCCCCAGCACTCTTGCATCCTGCTCTGGCTTTATTTCTACATGGCACTCATCGCTAGCATGCCAGCCACACGTTTTACTTATTTGCTTATTATCTCTCTCCCACTAGATGTCGGCGCCACAGGGTGGGGTTTGTCTGTCTTGTAAATTTTAAAAGGTCACTCTGGCTGCCAAGTGGCGCTGGACTGCAGGGGGTGGGACCATTCAAAACCTCCCCTTCTCCCTGGATGCCTCCTCCCTGGTCTCCCCCATCTATCTGCTACTCCCACCACTTCCGATCTCCACCCTGCAGCCAGAGTGATCTTTGCAAAATGAAAACCCAATCACATCCCTCCCTGCCTACAGTCCTCCATGGCTCCCTATTGCCTCAGAGGCCTCAACATGGCATTTCAGGCCCCCTGGTCTCCTGCTACCTTCTCATCACCTTCTCTGCTCTGGCCTATCCTCACCCTCCACATCTCTCTCACATACCCAGAGGACTCCTGCCCTCTGTCCCTTCTTCCTCCAAAAGGCTCTGCCTGCCAGGACTGTGTTGGTCCCTCCTGTACCCACACTAACGGCACACTGGGTCTCCACATTTTACTCCCCTAATTGGACTTGGGCTCTGCAGTTGAAAGTCTATCCCACCAGGGAAAGTTCCATCGTGGGTTGGCCTGGCTCTCTGTTGCACGCCCAGCCCTGGGCAAGGAGAGGGTTCTTGTTAATTTGTTTAATGAACAAAGATGAAACAGACCTATAGAAGAGGTTGTCCATTCAGTGGATAGTTACCTAGCTTCCACCTGGTCACAAGTGCTTTGGAGGAAAATAGGCTTGTAGGGGAGAGAGAGAGTGGAGGGGGTATGCGTGGGTGCAAATGTAGATGGGGTGGTCAGGGAATACCTGGCCAAGAAGGTAACATTTTAGCAAAGGTCTCAAGGAGGGGAGTCATCTAGGTACTGGAGAAAGAGTATCCAGGCAGTGGGAACAGCATATGCAAAGGCCCTGAGGTAGGAATGTGCTGGAGTGTGGCTTTGGCCCAGTGAGTGAGGGGAGAGAGGGAAGAGGTGAGGGCGGGTTTACAGGGCAGAGCAAGCAGGGCCTGTGGGAGTGAGGTGGGAGCCGTGGAGGTTCTGAGTGGGGACAAGACGTGCCCTGAACTCGGGCACTCACAGACTCCTGCTGGCAAGGGGAGATCAGACTGTGTATGTGAGGAGGGGTGTTGCTGAGAGCAGAGGGTGCGCCCCACCCCCTCCCTCCTTGTTTCTCCAGGTCCACACTGCTGTCAGAACCAGAAACCTGCAGTTTCCCCCTCCCCCTCCCCTTCCCTCTGCCTTCCAACTGATCATCTACTAAATCATGTCAACTCTGTCTTGAAAGCCCCACACGGGTCCATCTCTAATGTCTCAAGGCCTCCACCTGGGCCTTCACCTTGACAGCTGTGGCGGCCTCCTACCCACACTGGCCTCTCCACTCCCCCCCCCCGCCCCGCCCACCCGCCCTCTGCAGTTCTCTCCTACAAAGCCAGCTAGAGGGAGCGCATCCTAAACATTCCAACCATGTCTCATGGGCCTTGACCCCTTCACAGGCCTCCCCAGCCCCGTGGACAAGTAGAAATGCAAACCCACAAACAGTCCTTCGGCCCCCAAGACCGGCGTCCTCTCTCCCCACCTGGCCAGGAAATGTCTTTCCTTCCCCCTTCCCGAGCCACCCGCTTCTTTCTGACCTCAGGGTGGGCCCCTCCCTCTCACAAACTCTCTCTCTCCTCCACTTTATCCCTCTTTCCCCTCCAGATCTTAGCTGGGAAGCCCCCTCCACCAGGAAGCTCTCCCTGACTTGCAGGCCAACCGGGCACCTCTTTGACGCTCCTCGCCACAGTGGGTTGGTACCATGGTGGCCTGTGGTCCATTTCCACCCCAAGGTGTTCCCTGACTGGCCACAAGCCTCGCACTCACTCCAGGCATGCAGAGCAGTGCTGAAAACAGTCATGGGAGCCAGGGCCTGAGGCAGAGTGCATGGAAGAAGGCTCTGGGGCCCTCTGCTGCCACCAGACTAGCAGCGAAGGGGCAGAGACCAGAGGGATGGGGAGACGGTGCTCGGCAGGGCAAGAGGGAAGAGGCCCTGGGTCTCAGGGTCCTAGGTTCAAATCCCAGCTGTGCCCACTTTAGGCTGTGTGACAAGGCCCCCACCTCCCTCCTCTGCATTCCGTCTCTTCCCCAGGGAAACGGGTTGAAAGTCTCACAACAGTGGTTATGGGGCTTAGAAGTGATATCCAGCAATCCTATGCGTCTCTTTTAGAGCACGTACTGTGTACCAGGCGCTGATCTAGGTGCTGGAGAGACAGCCAGGCACGAGCTAGACAAAAAGAACACTAAAGAGGTCAATCCCGTGATTTACTAGTGTTGTGTGTATGTGTGTGTGTGGGTGTCATGCAATCTTAAATACAGTGACGGGGAAAGGCTGGACACGTCAGCAAAGCTCTGGGAAGCTGAGGGAGGAGCCACAGAGGTGCCCAGGGAGGAGAAGACTCGTGCAAAGGCCCTGGGGCTGGCCGGGGCCTGCATGTTTGAGAACCAGTGAGGGAGCGAGCACAGGGGAGTGGGAGGAGGTGAGGGCAGGGAGGTGAAAGGGACAGACAGCACCAGACTTGCCCCCAGTGGGGCTGTCCCTCTGTTGATGAGGGTGCATCCAAGGATGCCCTGACCTCCACCACCAGGGGCAATGGGGCGGGAGGGGGGTGGTGCTGCAGGGTGGGAGCTGGGCACCTGTGGCCTGGACACTGCCCACAGCCAATGGGCTAAAAATGGTTTTGCCACTTTCAAAGGGTTAAGAAGAAGAGGGAGAAGAAGACTAGTAAGCCCGCCAAAGTCTCCAATACTTGCTGTCTGGGTCTTCACAGAGGGACTTTGCCGACCCCTGATCTACAGCAGTGGTACTCGCCTGGGAGGGCGCACAATTTTGCTCCTCTTCCCAGGCTGTTTGGCAATGTCTGGAGACATTTTTAGGTGTCACAACTGGCGGGGGGGTGCAGGGGGGGATGCTACTGGTATCTAGAGGGTTGAGGCTAGGGATGCTAAAAAGTCCTATGATGCACAGGTCACTCCCCCTGCCAAGAATGACACAGCCCCAATGTCAGGAACGCCACAGCTGGGAGACCCTGCCCTGGGCCCCTCACCTGTCTGCACCACCTCCCTGACCCTGGACAGGAGCACCCACCTGGCTGCCTGGCCTACCGGGTATTTTTAGCCCCTGAGGGAGAGGCCCTGGCTATGTTTAGCTTTTGGGGGTGGGGGGCTGGGCAAGGCTATTTTTAGCCTGGGCATCTATTTATTGCAATTTTTATCTTCCCCAAATTTTGGAGTTGTGGGGAGGGTGGCAGGGGGGCTTCTACTTGGCTAATTCCCCAGTGCCGGGACAGACCACTGAAACAAGGGTGGGGGTCCCATCATCCCGTGAGAGAGAGCCTGGGCTAGTGTCCCCACGAAGGAGGGGTTGCTCAGTCCTTGACCGTGGCACTCCTACCCCTGGCAAGGGCAGGGGGGCCCCCACATTACCCTCCAGGCTCTAAACCCTATATGCACGCAGCCCTGCAGGGGAGCCGCCTGCCCACGCTGACACCCTCACACACAAGAGTACCCATGAGGCCACCTCAGGGAGAGGCCTCACAGGTGTCTGCATGGGACGGGTGCAGAGCTGGCCTGGTCTGGCCCCTGGTGGGTAGCCCTGGATCCCCCAAAGGGACCGGGGTCGATGGGGAGCCCTCACTGTGCAAAGCCTGGGGGGAGTCCCCTGGGGTCTCCAGTCTTTCGAGAGGCCCCCTCCCACTTACTCAGCTAAGAGTTCTTGAGCACCTACTGTGGGCCAGGCATAAGTCCAGGCACCTGGCATCCGAAAGCAAACCAAGTAACAAATTCCCTGAGCACTTGGATCCTGGTCGGGGAGACAGACAATAAACAAACAGGCACAATAAATCAGGAAATTACAGGGTGTGCGAAAAGCCATCCGCGCTACGGAAAGTCAGGAGGCGGGTGGGAGGCTGCAATTTTAAACAGGTTGCATGGGGTAAAGGTTACTGAGGAGGTGACATCTGAAGCGGGTGAGGGAACAAAGTCTTTGCAGATGTCTGGGTGAGGGGTCCAAGTGAAGGAGCGGACAGTGCAAAGGTCCTGGGGTAGGACTGCGTTTAGGAGCAGTGAGGAGAGAGGGGGTGAGGGGGAAGAGGTGATAGGGAAGGTCATGCAGGTTTGGACCACAAGACACCCCACGGGATTGGGATTTGCTGTGGTGCCAAGACGCAGGGGCTGCTGTTTTCCGAGTCGAGGGCTGCCTCTCCCCAGCTGGGACTCTGGCCCTTCTGGATGGGGAAACACAAGCCTTCTCCCCCACTGCTACGATAGGAGTCCCTTGACTGAAATTGCTTTTGTCACTAGACTGTGTGCTCCCTGAGGACAGGACTGGGGCACCGTCCCCACGGCGTCCCCAGCTCAGCGCCTAGTGAAAAGACACTTGGCATATATTCACAGATTTCATGAAAAGGTGCACCCAGCCTCGCTCCAAGGAGCCCCACATACATACACCTGGGAGCACGCCTGCAGGTGCCCACAAGATGAGGAGAGCTGCTCACACACGGAAACACACACACACACACACACACACTGCCAGCCCCTCTGCAAAACTCACAAACACTAGCACACAGGAGACCCTTATGAACATAGGACCAGCCTGTCGGACACGTGGCCGGCTGCACACAGGCTCGTCCAGGTCACCATCCAAATCACACAGAACAGGTACACACAGGTGCAGACAGATGTGTGACAGAGGACTGGATTCTAGGGGCAGTGCGAGCCACTTCCAGACCTCTGTTCAGCAGCCCCCTCCCACCTGGGACCCCACTTTCTTTTTCATCAGGGTGGCCAAGGCGAGAGCTGGGAGGAGTGGTGGTGCAGTCAGGTCCAGTTCCAGACCCAGGGAACCCCCATCTCAGGAGCATCCCCCCCCGACCCCTGCCTCCCTGGAGGGTCTGGAGGAGGGGAAATGTCTGGCGTCTGGAAATTGAATCCTCGAGAGGAGCCCACACAGAAACCAGAGCCTTCTGTGTGTCCTTGGCCACACGTCTGGCTGGAGAGGTAGGAGGGGGCAGAGACTGAAAACTTCAGCTCCCTGTGGCCAGCGGGTGGGGACATCAGGGATCCCGCTCCTCCTGTTCTCCATCACGGGCACCCATTCTGGGGCCAAGCAGCACAGCCTCCTGGGATCGGCACCCCCACCCCCAGATGCCCAGGCTGGGGCTGAAGCGCCACACTCTCTCCTGCCAGCCTGGGCACCCAGGGAGGACGCAGATGCCAGGCGCAGGCAGCAGGCAGCCCCGCACATGCAGGTGGACCCCAGGCCGGGACCAGATCGCTTGATGCGAACAGACTCCGGAGCAGCCAGGGCGCCCGCTGGCCCCTCCCCCACTGGCCGGCAGGGTCCTCCTTGGGCCCCCCAGGAGAAGAGGCTCCCCAGGGCAGGCTGGGAATAGAAACCAGGCTTCGAGTCTCCTGCCTTCCACCTCCTCCCTGCAGGCCCCACAGCCCAGATGTGCTGGTCCCCAGCTACCTGCCCTCCCCCAACCCTGGGCATCGTCTCCACGTCCAAGGGCAGACATAGCACGGGTGATCCTGCCTTAGGCCAGCTCCCCACGAGTGGATGTTGGGATGGGCACCCCCTGGAGTGAGGGAGGGCCTGGTAGGGCATTGGAGAGCAGGAGTAAGAAGCATGGGGTGAGCTAAGGCCCCGTGGGAGGTCAATGAGGAGGAGGAGGAAGAAGGTGGCAATGCCAGCAGGAGAGCCAGGCACTCACATGTGAGCACACACGTATGTGCTCGGTGCGTGGGGGCCATTGTTGCCAGCCAGGGATCGAATTAGTTCCCTTTTCTGCTTTCCAGATGATTTTTCATCTCTGTAATTAATGGGCAAGTCAGTTCTGAACAGCATGGCAGGCAAATTACTAGTTAGGAAGATCACGGATAACTTTCTCGATATGATAATGAAGGTTGTATTCCTTCTCTCGGTCTCCCTGTTTTCATCCTACTTTTAAGTAATAAATTCGGCATTAGTGGGAGGGGAGTGGGGAGGAAGGAGAAGTCACCTGCCCCCAGAGCTGGGGCCTGACCCAGGCCGACCGGGGAGTCCTCAGCCCCTGGCCATGGGGCAGATGGAGAGGATGAGAGACGGGGACCCTCCGTGGGGCACCCTGACACCCCGATGACCGATTCAGGGCATCAGGCCTAGGAGAACACGTGGAGGGCAGGGAGCCCCCAGGCTGCTAGCCAGGGTGAAGGAGTTGGGACTGGGGTCAGGTTACAGGCTTATGCCGGCCCTTTGGGTGCTGGAGAGGGGAGCAGAGATCAACGGCCTCTCCCCAAGGAGGATCGAGATCCACAGGCCCAGAGCAGATATCCACCCTCAAGCATAGTACCCCAGACCTATCCTCACACTGTCCAACCCCCTCTCCTCGATGACTCCTGAAGCAGCTAAGAGAACAGGGCAAGCAGAGAGAGGAAGAGAAGGAGAAAGAGAGAGGCGGAGGGACAACCAGCCATCTTGGCAGCCATTTTGAACCCCTCCCCCTGCTCCCCCCTGCACACCACATGTTTGGAGGTGGGCAGCAGAATCCAGGCCCTGGGTCCTGCAGAAGCCGGGAGGAAAGGGGGCCCTGTTCTCAAGGCTTGGATGGAGGGACACCCACTCAGCTGCCATGACTGTGGGGGGAGAGGTGGGGGAGGGAGGAGTGGACTGCGGGGAAGGTACAGTGAGGTGCTGGATAGGGATGGGGCTGGGTGCTGACCGAGAGTGGAAGACTAGGGACAGGTATGTGCGTGCGGGCTGTGTGCAGGCAGGGGGCTGGCTGTCTTCAGATGGGTGCCAGGGGTGCACTGGAGAAATGCCTGTGGGGCCACTTTTTGGCCAGGGCTGGAGCACACACAGCGCTGCCCACCCTCTTCTGCACGGACTCCTGTCACAGGACCCTCAGATGGAAAGATGACAATTGAAACCCCAGGCCCTACCCAATGAACACCTGGGAGAGAGGGAGGGCTTGCTCTCAAAGCCCGAATCCGGGTGGATTAAACCCAACAGCTTCCCACGCTTAACCGGGTACCGCGGAGAGAAAATGCTCTCGGTGGCTACAGCCGGCCAGACACCCAGACAGACCCCTCCCCATCCCCCGCGCCTCTGCCTCCCAGAGAAAAACAACCCCCAGGCCGGCATCCTGCGGTGCCAGCCCCCAACGCGGCTCCTCTGGGGGCCGGGGCCCGCGCGCGGCGCGCACACGCACCCTCTCCGCTCACACCCAAACACCTACACAAACAGGGCGCCAAGCACCCGCGGGCACACGCACCGGGGACACGCAGGCACCGCCGCGCCGCTTCCCCACAAAGGCTGGCGCGCGCGCGGGCACACGCAGCCACGCGCGGGCACACTCGCGGTCCCCTCCCCCCACCGGCACCCGGCGGCCGCGCATCCGCACCCCCGACACTCCATGGCGGCTGCCACTCCCGGTCTCCTGGCCGGTGCGGGTGAGGTGCAGGCCGCCCTCGATTCCCCTCGCGCTCCTGTGCGGTGACCCGCGGCTCCAGCATCCCCTCCCCCTTCCCGGCTAGCACAGGCCCCGGCTCCCATCCTCCCTACCTCGGCCCACACACCTGGCCCAGGTACGGCGTCCCCCTCGCCCTGGGCCCGCAGACACTCACCTGTCCAGCGCCGCTCCGGGGTCGGCTTTGCGCGTCTCTCCTGCGGCTCCGCGAACCCAGGCCCCCCGCCCGGCACATCTCCCGGAACCGGGGCGGGGGGAAAACGGGCGAGGGTTGGCGGGGCCCAGCACCGCCGCCACCAACCAAAAATTAAAAAAAAAAAAAAAAAAAAGCGGATTACACAGCTCCAAAGGCGGCCCCCTCGCGGCAGCAGAGACTCGGGGCTGGGGGCGACCGGGTCCGCGCCCCTCCCAGGGAGGGAGGCGGCGGAGGCGGCGGGGCG
This sequence comes from Eubalaena glacialis, assembly GCF_028564815.1. Lineage (NCBI taxonomy): Eukaryota > Metazoa > Chordata > Mammalia > Artiodactyla > Balaenidae > Eubalaena > Eubalaena glacialis. The sequence goes on from NC_083719.1 coordinate 178,168,060, forward strand.
GGGGCGGTGTCAGAGCTCCGGGGGCTGGGGCGAGGCGGAGCCCCCCGAAGAGGCGCTAGCAGCTGCCCGCATCTCCCCCGCAGCTCCGCGGCCCCGACGGAGGCTGCACGTGTGCGCCCAGGCGACTTCCCAGCCCCCTCCGACGGTGGCGGCCGAGGGGTTAACGGGGCAGCTGGGGCGCCCCTGCAGCCCCCCGCCGCCCGGCGGCGCCGCTCCGGGGCCCGCGGGGCCCCATCCGCCGGGGCCTTCTCGGCAGACGGTGGGGCGGGGGCGCCGCAGCGCCGACAGCTCCCGCGCCGACGGCTCGGGCTCCCCGCAGTGGCCGCAGGGGGCTCGGATAGGGGGCGGGCGCCGCGGAGCTTGAGGGGGGGCGCGGCTGTAGGCGGGCGAGGCGGTGTCGCGCCCCCGGGGTGGCTGGAGGGGGGGGCGCTCAGCCGGGCCCGTGGGCACCGCAGGACGCGCGGACAGAGCCGGCGCCGGGCACCAGCAATGACAAGCCGCCTGCTCGCCCCTCTCTCCGGCGCACCAGCTCCAGGAGGGGGGCGCGGGCGCGCATAAAACGCGGCGCGGAGCCGCCGCCCAGGACCGGCCGCAGCAACCTGCCCGAGCGCACCGGGGGCCGGCCCGAAAACCCGGGATGGATTTTCCTCCCCTTCGCCCCCTCTAGCCCCTCTGGAAAAACGGGGAGAGAGAAGGAGACGTGCTGGATCCCGGCGTTGGAACGGGAAGTGGGGGAGGGGAGACAAGCTCAAGGAAGACCCGGAGCGGATTTTGCCCTTAGCGAAGTAAAGGAAAGGCGCGGAGCCCGGTGAGGGGAGAAATGGGAGAGATCTGGAAGGGGTATGCAAAACCCGGGTTGGATTAGATAGAGATGGGAGGAACGAAGGGAGCTGCGACAAGGCCAAATGCACCCGGGGCACGCAAATTTCGGGCCGGATTCTTCCTCGGGAGACGGAGTAATGCGTCATGCCTAATGCAGTGGGAACAAGCAAGACCTGGCCTAGAGTTCCCAGACCTGGACTCGCAGGGGGCTCCAGGAGGGGGCTGCTTAGCGGCTGAGGCGCGTGGGCCGTCTTCCTGGCAGCGACGTGCAAGAAGGAGGGGCAAAAGGAGGGATGGACTCGGACACGAAAGGATCCGGAGCGCTGGCTGCACCGAAGCGGGCAGGTAAAAGCGGTTTCAGGATCCAGGGGTGATGCGAAGGGAATGCAATGAGGAGGCCGCTACCCTGGGAGACCAGACCTACAATAAAAGGCGAGGGAGGGCCGCAAAGCCAGGACTGGAATGTGCGGGATGGGACAAGACCCCCAGCAAAAGATCCCTGTCAACTGGACAAGGGCTTGGAGCTGACCGGGCCGGAGGAGCGGGGAGGGGGATGTTAGCGGGAGGTTAGTATCTGTATAAACACCTCAAACGTCTCGCTTTGGGAGGGGGGCGGGGCAAGGGAGAAAAAAATTTTAATTTTAGGTTCTCGGCAAGAGCAAAAACTCGGTACGGATTTCCACAGCCTAGCAACTACACTGCAGCTGGTGGACTTGAAGAAGTAGGGCAAGGAACCAGCGGGCTCCTAGGCATCTGGCCGAGTGAGGCGAGGGGCAGGTTTCAGGCTGAGGCTACCGAAGGGAGCCCCGCACCCCCCACACCCCCGGGGTGGGGAAAGCAGTCCGACTTGGCTTGGATCCCCGGAGCCAGAGCTGTGACTGCCAAGACCCACAGTGGGGACTATAAAACCGGGTCCCGGGCCAAAAATAGGCACTTCGGCAGAATAGACAGCTCAGTGCAGGGTGAGGGCTGAGGAAAAACTGGAGGGGGGTGGCAAGAATCCTTGAGGGGGGCGGGTACGGTAAGGTCCTGAGAGGTAAGATCCGGTGAGGATCTCGGGAGAGCGAACCTGGAAGCCTGGCATTTTATGAAAGATGGGTGCAACGCGAAGACTGATGGATGGGGAGGAGCAAATCCCTGGCTTGGATCCTCGGGGAAGGGAGTCCATCCAAGGGAGGCCTAAATAGTAAACCGGCCAGTTCATACAAAGTCCGGGCTGAATCTTGGCAGACACAGAGCGGGCAACAGTGGGGGGAGTAGGGCAGACAAGTCCCGATCTGGATTATAGAGGAAGGGGACTGGCTGAGGATGGGGAGGGGGGCAAACCCTTGTCTCTATCTCCAGGGAAGAGAATGCATTACCACCCCAACTTGGCTCTGCAGAATGGGTGAGGAATTGGGAAAGAGTGTGGAAGTAGCAGCGGGGCAGGTGGCGTGGTAAATACACAAAACTTGGGGCAGACTAAGATGGGAACTATGAATATCTAAGAAAGCCTAAAGGGAACATCTGCAAGTGAATTAACCTGTCCTCTAAGAATCCCTTCCCAGAAGCCTGTCTGGTGGCTGTGGCTGAATTTAGGGAAAGGCAGAGACTCCAGACTTCCAGGCTGGCTGGGTAACCAGGGGCTACCTCTAAGGCACCCACCACCCTCCTCCCCCTGCTGTGGGCACCCATCATTTCAGGGCAGGGATTCTTATAGCCTGGAACCTGGGCCAAATCCAGCCCCCAAACTTCAAGGGTGGAGAGAGTAAGTGGGCTACCTTTGTTCCTCCTTCACACCCAGGATTCCCTGGCTGCAGACTTTGGGCCTTAAATCTGGGTGACCCGGCCCATCAGCTGGATCTGAGGGACCAAATACGTATGAAGTTGAGGTTGGTGGCTGCGGAAAGGATCCCATCCATCTGTGGTTGGTGCAATACCAGGATGGGAGGATGGGGGAGGTTCCACATCTCCACACATCAATTTCCCACTTTGAGGCATCTCGACAGCACCTGGTAGGACCCATGGAAGGCTTTGGGGTGCTGGGGAGAGGGGGCGGAGCCACAGGGGGCAACCAGGAACCCTCCCCCCACATCCACACTGTCAGCTTTCTATAAACAGCAGGACTGAAAGGGGCAAGAATGTGCATCTCAGGGAAAGCTGAGCATCTCCAGAGCCCTCTGGCTCCAAGCCTCCTCCCACCACTCCACCCTCCGGCCCTGAGCAGTCCACCCACCTCCCTCTGTGGAGCAACCCTAGGAACCTATGAGGGTGCCTGGGAGATGGCTCTAACTTGCATTCTTCAGTGGCTGCGAGAAGCAGTGTCTTTAACTTATATGAGGGTAAGGAGTGACATGCTTTAAGAAACCCCCGGCTCAGTTTGAAAAATCCTGGCCAGGACCCCCTCCCAGCCCCTCCTTTTTCTCCCAAAGCCCGTGGTCAGCGGAGCACCCCTGGTCGTGGCCGGGATCAGTTCACTAGCCTCCATTCCATCTCGGTTTTCTGGCCTAGCGGGCGAGAGGCTCACGAGGCGAAGGATAAGTAGAGGCTGGGGGCGCGAAACAGCCCCAGCGCCTCTTCTCTCCCAAGACCCTGGCCTGCGCAGTCGCAGTGGAGGACGCTCCAGCAGCCCGGCTCCGGAAACTAACGCGTCCGCGCGCGCGCAGTCTCGCCCGGGCTCCGAGTGCCCAGCACTGCGCGTGTCCGTCCCTGCGCCCAGGACGCCCTACTGCCTACTACCAGGGCGCTCCTCGCTTCGGGCATCCTACCTTGTGCCTCGGGATTCCCACGCCCAGCGTGACCCGCGCCTTGGCTACCCAACGTCCTGTGCATCCTGAGCCTGGACGTCCCACTTTTCTCTGCACCCTGTGCCAGAAAACCCCCGCACCCAGGTTGCCCCACGCCTAGGACACGCTACGTAGCGATCCCCCGGCGTCTTGGAGACCCTACATTCTGCGCACCTAGCACCTGGGGCACCCTGTACTCAGACGTGGATGGCTCTGCTCACCTGTGCCCTCTGCCCTCGCCCTGTGCCCTCCATGTGTTGTGCCCACTGCTTCAGGCTCTTATGCTGAGCGTCCTGGGCGCTGCGCTCCTCCACCCTCCCCTGTCCCCAGTGCTCTGCGTCCTCTGTCTCAGGCCTGGCGCCCTCAATCATGGGTGTCCTACCTTGGGTTCCTTAGGTCCGGTGTGCGGCGGGGGTGGGGCGCAGACCCAGAACACGTGCGAGGGGGGAGCGGGGCTTGGGGTTGGGGATGAAACACGTCCCTGGATTCAGGAACAACGCTCAGACCTCCACTGCCCAGCAGGCGTCCCCAGCCCGGCTTTTCCTAGAGCCTGCTTGGCACAGGATGTACAGCCCTGAGGGTCTTCTCATCATTCGGTTCATGTATTCATTCCTTCCGTTTATTCTTCAGACACAGAGGACCCCTGACAGCCTTTAGTGTGGCCGGGTGCTAGGTGCTGAGAATGCCCTAGTGGCCTGGCAGCAGGACTGGAGGCCCTCTCCGGGTGCACCCCCATCCCGTGGGTAAGGCAGCCACAGAAAGCATGATGGAAGTAGCTCTGGAAAGTGAGCAGGGGGCTAGGGGAGTGGATGGTGAATCTGTCCAAGCCTAGAGGGGTGGATGGGTGGGGTTCTGTGTGCCCCTGGCTCTCCTGGAAGCTCCCTGTACCCCCATCTTGGGCAGTGACTGAGCCCCGTTCTGTCCTATGCTTTCACTCAAATGAAAAGCCAGGTAAAGTGGTCTCAGAATTGAGCTGGGAGGATATTGTGTGGGCGGGGATTAATTCCAACTGCTATCTTTGGGTGGGGGGGAGGTATGCATTCAGTCAACAAGCATGTATTGAGCACCTGCTAGGTGCTGGGGACACAGCAGTGAATAAGGCAGACAAGCTTCTCTGTTCTTGGGGCTGACATTCCAATCAGGAAGACAGATGAGAAATCAGACGAAAGATACAGGGTGTCAGATGATGATAAGTGCTATGGAAGAAAATTAAGGAAGGAAGACAGAAATTTTAGATAGAGGAGGTCAGGGAAGACCTCACTGAGAAGGTGGTATTTGGGTAAAGACCTGAAGAGATGGGAGGAGTCATGGGGAGATCTGGGGGAAGGGGGTTCCAGGCAGAGGAAACAGCCCATGTAAAGGTCCTGAGGCAGAAATCATGCTGGGTGTTCAAAGGATCCATGAGAGGGCCTGTGTGGCTGGAGGGAGGGAGTAAGGGCAAAAGGAGGAGGAGGTGAGGGTAGGGAGGTAATGGGCCAGATCGTGCTGGCCTAGTGTGCTTTGGGGAGAACTGATTTTTGCTTGGAGTCAGCTGGGAGCAATGGAAGATTCTGAGCAGAGGAGGGATGTGCCCTGACTTAGATGTTCACAGGTGCCCTCTGGCCCTGGTGGGGGAACAGAGTGTGGGGGTCAAGAGCAGAAGCTGGGGGACCAGAGAGGAGGCAACTGCACTGGTCCAGGTGAGCAATACTGGGGTAGGAGCAGGGAGGTGACAGGAGGTGAGCACCGGGCAGATTCTGGGTGTACTTTGAAGGTGGAGCAGATACATGGGAAGTGGGATGCAAGGGAAAGAGGCAAGTCAAAGCCTGTGGCCGGAGCGCCTGGAAGGATGGAGACCCTCGAAGGAGGGGTGGTTTTGGAGGTTAGATCCAGGAGTTACATTTGGTTTAATAGATATTCAAGTGGAGGTGTCTGAGTAGGTGACTGAGGAGAGACCCAGGCTGGCTGAGAAGTGGACCGAGTCTCATTTAGTCTTTATTTTTTGGCTTTTTTTTTAACAGCTTTATTGAGGTATAATTCACATATCATACAATCTACTAGTCTTTTTTTTTTTTTTTTTCTAATGGTTATCTTTATCGTTTTTTATTTTTTGCTGCACCGCATGCAGGATCTTAGTTTCCTGACCAGGGAAACCTGTGCCCCCTGCAGTGGAAGCATGGAGTCTTAACCACTGGACCACCAGGGAAGTCCCTCATTTACTATTAATGATCACCCTGTGAGGTAGTTACTTTCTCCCCATGTTACAGAAGGGAAAACTGAGGCTTGCCCAAATAGTTAAAAAAATTGAAGTCAGCTTCTGAGCAGGACTGCCTGACCCAGGACCTTGCTTGGAGCAGCTGCCCTGCTACTCAAGTGTTGGTGGTCACCTGGCTCCCAGCTTCCCTCTGGCTCATCCCTTCATCCTCAAACACCAACAGATGGAGGAAGTGAATACTAAGCTCCAGACAGGGCAAGCACTGGGATGAGGTGAATGAGGCACTTCCTGGGCCACAAAACTTAAGAGGATGCCAAAAAAACTCAGCGATCAAGAAAAATAATATTGCAATGCAATATTTAAGAAACCCAAAATTCATGTAAAAAATCCACACTGACCAAAAGAATCAACTTTTTAAATAAAGGCAGGATCAATATGCGTGCCATGTGGAGCCACGTTGGAGCCTGAGGGGAAAGGGAACGTCAGGAAAACTGGTGCTATCTTTTTATTGAAGATTTTGACATTTTGTTCATCATGAATTTTTGCATGAATTTTAATTTTTTTTTTAAGTATTGCATTAAAATATGCTTTCTCTTTTTTTTGCCTCACCCTGGTCCTGACACTGCTTCCAGGCTCTGTTTTGGAAGCTGAGGGTATGATGGTGAATAAGAGACACAAAGTCACTGTCCTCCTGGAGCTTGCACTTTATTGGGGAGGCTGGTGATTCACTAGTAACACGAAGAAAATTTCAGAACGTGAACAATTCTATGAAGGAAAAAGCAATGAGGAATCATGAGATGGGATGTGGGTGAGTATGCTTTAGGCTGAGGTGGCCGGGAGGGTTGTGCGTGTGGAGACATTTGAGCTGAGACCTGAAAAGCGGAAAGGAGCTCATCATGTGCAATCTGGGGGAAGGGTGTTCCAAGAGAGGAAACAGTAAGTGCAAAGGTCCTGTGGTTGGAACAGACAGGACTATTTGAAGAGCAAGAGGGCCAGCTTGGTGGGACCACCAGACACAGCCTGAGAGGCTGTGGGGAGGGTCTGGATTAGATTCTCAGTGACAGGAGGAGCTAAGGAAAGACTATGAGCAGGGGGATGGCATGGTCTTATTTGAACATTTAACAGATCATAGGATCAATAAATACAACATAGAATGACCATGTGAACCGGCAATTCCACTCTTAAGTAAGTACCTAAAATAATTGAAAACAGGTATCCAAATAGATACTTGTACACCAGCGTTCACAGCAGCACTATTCACAGAAGCTTGAAGATGGAAACAACCCAAATGTTCATCAGTGGTTGATCAGATAAATAAATGTTGTATAATCATTATTCACCCGTAAAAAGGAATGAAGTTCTGATACATGCTACAATGTGGATGAACCTTGAAAACATTATGCTGAGTGAAAAAAAATCAGACCTAAAAGGTCATGTATTGTATGATTCCGTTGATATGAAATGTCCAGAATGGGCAAATCCATAGAGACAGATAGCAGATTGGCGATCGCAAGGGGCTGGGGGAGGGGGGAGGGCAAGTTACTGCCACTGGATACAGAGTTGCCTTTTGGGATGATGAAAATGCCTTGGAAATAGATAGAGGTGATAATTGTACAACATTATAACATTGTGAATGTACTAAATGCCACTGAATAGTTCACTTTAAAATGGTTAGTGGTTAATTTTCTGTTTTGTGAATTTTACCTCAATTAAAACAAAATTATAGAGAGGATGTGAGAGGGAGCCAGGAGACTGGGGAGATGGATTTCACAGTCAATGCAGGTGAGGGCGATGGAGGCCTGGAACAGGATGCTGGGGAGAAGTGGTCAGATTTGAGGCATAGGGTCAGAGCCAACAGGACGCCCTCCCTCCATGCACCCCCCCCTCCCCCATCAGGACTACTCAAGTGTCACCTCTTGATCACGCTGTTGAAAACTGCAAACACTCCACCATCCTCACTCCCGGAAGGCAAGAGTCCAGGAAGCCTCCCGGGTCCTGTCTGAGCAACAGCAGGCAGGCAGCAATGGTGGCCCATTCCCACCAACTGGGAGGGGAGGCCAGTTGGGCTGCGCTTCCCTCCCCGGCCGCTAGGGGCCGCTGCCCCGCTGCTCTGCGGCCGCCAGGTGAGGAGGCCCCGCCTCTTCCCCACCAGGTGCTCTGGAGGCAAGTCCCAGGGGCCAGGGGAGGAGGGTGAAGGGCACAGGGCCGGCGGAGGAGTCCGGGGTGAGGGGACGAAGTGGGGGTGAAGGGAGAGAGCTGAGCGTGTCCGACTTGGGGGCTGCTGAAAGCGGGGGGAAGAAAAAGCCATGGGGAGGTTGGAGGAGTCAGGTAAGGAACAGAAGGAGATGGCTGGCTGAGTGCTTGGGAGAGACGAGGGGTGAGGAGGGAAAGCTGAGGGGTCTGGCGGAGGGCGGGGGTGGGGGGTGGAGGTGGGGGACTACCGAGGGCGTAGAGCACAGTTGGTGGAGGGAAGACAGGTGAGGAGTCAGGGAGAGTCCTGGAGGTGAAGGACGTGACTGGGGGGACATTTGGACAGTGCATGGGCGGCTGGGATGGTTGAGGGGTGGGCCTGGCCTGTGAGAAATTAAGGACCCCAGGGAAGGGGCCCTGCATTTTGCCAGCCATGGCTGGTATAGACTGTGGGGGGACGGGCGAGGAGGGTAGTTTCTCAGGCCTTGACCCCTAGGGCCAGCAATGGGGAAAGAGCTTCTGAGTAGTGAGGTGTGCATGTCAAGCTCCGCCTAGGAACCCAGCTTGCTCCTGCAACCTGGCAGGAGGGCTCTCCCTCTCTCTTCTTCATGCCCTGGCCAGTATTCACTGTGTATTGAGTTGGGTGGAGGGCAAATGAAGGAGACAGATGCAGTCCTGCTTGACTGGGAACTGGTAAGGAATCCACGATGTGAGGGATGGAAGACAGGGGCTGTGGGAGAGTTCAAGCTGGAAGCCTTACCCAGCCAGGGGGCTCAGAGAAGGTTGCCCTGGGGAAGTGACCTGTAAGCAGACAGCAGGAACCCACCAGCTGAAGATAGAAGACACTGGTGGTCTGGGCAGAGAGGGGGTTCTGAGGATGTTGCCAAGAAAAATGCCAGCAGGGTCCAGGCTGCAGTAGGGCAGGAGGAAGGTAAAAAGTGATTCCCGAACTTGCATGAGCCCAGGACAGATCCCTCAATGCCAGAGGCTGACAAGGCAAGAAAACCAGAAATGGGGCAGGTGTGAGGCAGCGAGGAGGGAGGGTGACACCTGTGGGTAGCCGGAATATGCACCCCCTTTTAAGCCGGCAGCCGCTTGCTACTACTCAGCTTCAGCTGAGAGCTACTACATGGGAAGTCAGGCTCGGAATTGATAGGATAGATTCTTCAAGAGAGAAGTCAGGGGTTTTGTGCAAAATTCCCTGAGCTTTAACTCTCACAGACTGATCTACTAATTGCTGTCAATTGCTCTGACCCAGCAATTCCATTCTTGGGTTTATTCCCAATGGGAATGGGAGCTTCTGCCACCAAAAGGCACATACATGGATGTTCATAGCAGACTCATTCACCATCGCCAGATGCCGGACACCGGCCATGTGACCATCGACTGGCAAATGGAAAATTAATTGGGGTATACTCATTCAATGGAATACGGTGCAGCAATGAAAAAGAACAAAGTATGGGGACTTCCTTGGTGGTCCAGTGGTAAAGAATCCACCTTACAATGCAGGGGATGCAGGTTCCATCCCTGGTGAGGGAACTAAGATCCCACATGCCGCAGGGCAGCTAAGCCCGTGTGCCACAACTACTGAGCTTGGGCGCCTTAGCTAGAGCCCATGTGCCGCAAACTACAGAGCCCACGCACTCTGGAACCCACGCGCCACAACTACAGAGCCCACACGCCCTGGAGCCTGTGCACCACAACTAGAGAAGAGAAAACCCACATGCCACAACTAGAGAGAAGCCCGTGCACCACATGAAGAGCCCACACGCCACAACGAAGATCCCGCATGCTGCAACTAAGACCCGACTCAGCCAAAAAGAAAAGAACAAGGTATGAACTCATACACAGCCCTGTGCATGATGCACATAAGACACAAATAGGGTGCCCTGCATGATCACATTCTTGTGACACTCAAGGACGGGCAGAAGTAATCCATGGTGGAGTTGGGGGAGCCCAGTGTTTCCTAACTTTGGACCACTGACATTTGGGGCTGGATGATTCTTTGTTGTAGGGGGTCTATCCTGTGCATTGGAGGATGTTGAGAAGCATCCCTGGCCTCTGCCCACTAGATGCCAGTAGCATGTGCCTAGTTGAGATAAATGTCCCTTGTGGGAGGGCACAATCACCTTCAGGTGAGGACCACTGGGAAATTGATATTTTGAGGCAAGGCACTCACCCGAAAGTGGCCTTGGGGAGCTCTCGAGGGACTGGAAAATTCTATATCTTAAGCTATGGTGGTGATCAGGGTGGAACATATTTTTAAAATTCACAGAACTGTATTTTAGAAGTACGTGCTTCACAATAAAAGAGTGAACCCTACAACATGAGTGACCCTCAAAAACATGATGCTGAGTGAGAAAAGCCAGACACAAAAGGCCACAGATTACATGACTCCATTAATATCAAATGTCCAGAAGAGGCAAATCCATAGAGACAGAAAACAGATTAGTGGTTGCCGGGGGTGGGGGGCGGGGGTGAAGGGGGGTGGTAATGGAAAGTGGCTGCTAATGGGTCCGGGGTTTCCTTTGGGGTGATAGGAATGTTCTGGAATTAGCTACTGGTGATAGTTGCACAACACTTGAATATACAAAAATGCACTGAAGTGTACACTTTAAATGGTTCATCTTAGGTGAATTTTACCTCAAAAAGAAATTATATTTTTTTAAAAAGAGTTAACCCAAACAGGCTGAACAGAACTGGTCCCTGGGCCAGCTTGGCCATTTTGCAATGGAGGGAGGGGATGGTAGGAAAGTGAGGTCACAGCTTCTGTCCAGAGAAAGTGCAGAGCAGGAGCTGTGGGCCTTCTTGGCAAGGGGAGGGCTGCAGCAAAAAGTATGTCTCGGCTCAGGGGAGCGCTCTCTCTTAACCCAACCTGTCAGCCCTGGAAAGAAATTGCAGGCAGGTCAGAGGCCAACCTGCGAACTGTTGAAGGGAATGCAGAGTTCTGACACGTGGAAGAGAAATGACAACCGCTCAGCTCAGCCTGACGCCACAGAGGCATGATAAACACCCACCACAGTACTTGCGGGGTGGGGGGGGGGGTGTTCTCTGCGAGCTGGGGGGGCAGATGGGGGCTCACCCCAGCTCTTTGGCAGCTCACAGAGGAGCAGACTTCTTGAGAGCTCGGCCCGCATTGGAAACAGAGGGCCATCGGGTGACATTTGGACCTATGCGCTCCTCCCACCCACCCCCTGCTGTAGCTGGGGCTGGGGGTGGGGGAGGGAACCACCCACTGTGAGCCGGAGGCCGGAGGCCATGGGCCAGGGGCTGGGCTTCCAGGCTCTGAGTCTCCACTGGCTTCAAAAAACTGAATGAGTGAAGAGAGAAAGCAAGCAAGCTAAGGGCTCCAGAAAGCCCAACTCTGTTGGGACCTGGCTGGTGGGCCAAATGGCGGCCCCCCACAAGATATGTCCACCTAGAACCTGGGACCGTGACCTTATTTGAACACAGTGCCTTTGCAGATATAATGAAGGCTCTTTTGATGAGATGATCCTGGTTAGGGTGAGTCCTAAGTCCAGTGACAAGTATCCTTAGAAGAGAAGGGGCAAAGACAGAGGAGAAGGCCATGTGAAGACAGAGGCAGAGATTGGAATGATACAGCCACAAGTCAAGAACCACCAGAAGCTGGAAGAGGCAAGGAAGGATCTTCCCTTAGAACCTGTGGTGGGAGCATCACCTGGCTGACATCTTGATTTCAACTTTGGTCTTCAGAACAGTGAGAGAATAAATTCCTTATTTTAAGCCACCCCGTTTATGGTCTTTTGTTACAGCAGCCCTAGGGAACTAGTACAGGCCCTGATATTCAATTCTCTGAACATTTACGAAGCCCCTGGAAGGCCCTGTGGTACAGTGGGGAAGGCAAACATTTGAATGGATCATTCCAATATATATATATATATTTTTTGGCCACGCGGTGAGGCTTGCGGGATCTTAGTTCCCCGACCAGGGATTGAACCCAGGCCATGGCAGTGAAAGCGCTGAGTCCTAACCACTGGACCACCAGGGAATTCCTGGGATCACTATTAATGGAGGAGAGCATGGAGGGATGGACATCCCATGGGGTGGAGGACGGCCTGGGAACTCTGCAGCAGAGGTGACAACAGAGAGCTGGTGACAACACACGCCTATAGAGGACAGCGGGTAATATACACATGCTGAGCAGCCAGGTCAAGAAGACTACTGCATCAGCAGTAGCACAGGTGACCTTCAGTTCAGTGATGGGGGGCAATAAGGAGTGGTGAGGACTGCGGTAAAGAATAATAATAATTGCTAACATTTATCAGCACTTGCTAAGCCCTCTCCTTACACAGTATTAACTCATTTACCCTTGCATCAACTCTGGAGGCAGGTATTATCCCCATTTACCAGGTGGGTTAACTGAGGCGTAGAGGCCGTATCACAGTCAGAGCCCTAGGCAGGAAACAAATGGTACATTCAAATTGGGTAATTTGAGCAGAGTTCAACGAAGGGACGAATTTATAAAGCATGGACAGATGTAGAGAACCACAGGGAATAATGCCACACCTTGGGCTAGTAAAGGGGGGAGGGTTAGCACACCTAGGTCTGAGAGGCAAGGGGAGGGAGCAGTTGCCATAAGCTGGAAACACCACAGGCTGCGTGGATGGGGAAAACCTGTGACCTCGAGTGACAGGGACACAGGTGGTCCACAGAGGCCACAGGGTGAGGGACCAAACAGGGGAACAAATATCTCTCTCACTTCCCCTCCCCCACCCCCCCGCAGGGGTCCTCATGGGCTGAATCTAACCTGAGCCAGAGGACCCAGGAGCCCGTTGGGGTCCACACAGCCCAGCCTCCCAGGAAACCAAGCTAGGTGGAGAAGCCAGGAGAATTGCTTCAGGTGGGCAAGCAGAAGATTCCAGAACAGGAAGGTTGAGTGATTCCGTCTGGGTCCAGAGTCCCCTTAACTACTCACCACATGAGAGCTGGCAAACCTGTGCTGTCTCCTCGGTGTGGGGCTGCCCTTACTGAGCACAGCCCCTTGCGCTGGGTGTGTGCCCTCAGCTTCACAGAGGCTGCGTCTTTTGATGGAAAGCCAGGAACACAGATTTTTATGCAACAATCGCCTGATATTTAAAAGGTGGCAACTCATTACAATTTTTAAGAACCTTGCATGGGCCAAACAAATCACATCCGTGGGCTGGATTGGGTTCTGGGTGTCAAACTCCCAGTTTCAAAAGGTGGACACAGACGGGGCAAGGTATCCAGGTGTGGAAATGTTCAGAGGCAGCCACGCAAAGCATCATGGGTGAGATAGGGACCACGGATCAGCCAGCGGGTTTGACTAGAAAGTGCCTGGGTCCCGGGCTGGTGCGGGGTGTTAGGATGAAACTGAACAGGTGTTTTGGGTCTAGATTGGGAGGGTCCATTAGAGCCATGCTAACAGGTTTCAACTTTGAAGGAGAGAAGCCACTGATGGCTTTTAAACAGCCAAATGACTCAGACATGCTCGCATCACCCCCCCACCCCAACGCTGGCTGTGCATCATGCTTTCTTTGGGGGTGGAAGTACCGTGGATCCATAAATGAGTGAAACAAATGAAAGAGCACCCTCCTTTGAGTGCGCTCACAGCTTGGCGGGGAGGGCAGATGCATAAATGATAACGTCAGAACGTGATGCGCGGGGTAATGGTGGCTTAGCCCACGTCTCCGTATATTTGACCAACTGCTGTGTGTTCCGCCCTGGGGGTGAAGGGACAGGACATGGTACTGCTTTCGAGGAAAGAGGCAATGGATGAGGGAGGAAATAAAAGGAGAGGAAAATCCCAGGTGGTGATAAGAAAATGTAAAAATTAAAAGAAGGTGATTGGGGGAAGGGGCTCAGATCAAGCGACCCACCGACCCATGTGGCAGCACAGGAAGTGGGCAGAGGGACAGGGCGTCCTGGCCGGGTCCCAAGCCCCCCCTTGGCCCCTGGGGCCTGGCAGCCTGGCCCGCCTACTCCCAGAGTCGCCCCCATCACACCAAGAACATACCCAGGGCTGACATGGATTCCTGACTCGGAGCCTGAGCAGGGGGAGAGAGGGGAGGAAAAACACCCATCTGTTCTCCCTCTGATGGAACGCGATTCTTCACCCAGTGCTTAAACCCGGCGCTTCTCCCATTTCCTCTCGGCAGCCAGCCGCGGTGATGCGATATAAATCGCTGCAAATGGGTTTTCCCAGCCGGTCGCCGTGTTGTTTTAATAATGGTTCATTTTCTGCCCGGGGGAGGAAAATATTCCGTCGAGAAATTGGGGTCTGGGTGATAATTTTGTGTGTGTGTGCATGTGCGCCTGGTGCCCCCCTCACCCCAGAGAAGATTCCAGAACATCCACTGAGACACCAAGTCACCTCTCGGGTTGGGTGATACCCAGAGCATCCCCCTCACCTGGACAAAGGAATTCCTCCAGCAACCTGGGCCCATTTACTGAGAACCTGCTGTGTGTGTGCCATACCTGAGCTAGGTGTAAGGGACATGGTGGTCTCCCAGGCCTGGCCTCCCCAGGCCCACATTCTAGACTGGGGGGAGAGAGTGACATTTAAAAATAATTGTGCAAAACTATGGGACTTCCCTGGTGGCGCAGTGGTTAAGAATCTGCCTGCCAATGCAGGGGACATGGGTTCTGAGCCCTGGTCCAGGATGATCCCACATGCCGCGGAGCAACTAAGCCCGTGCGCCACAACTACTTAGACCATGCGCTGCAACTACTGAGCCCAAGTGCTGCAACTACTGAAGCCTGCGTGCCTAGAGCCTGTGCTCTGCAACAAGAGAAGCTACCGCAATGAGAAGCCACCGCAATGAGAAGCCCACGCACTGCAATGAAGACCTAACGCAACCAAAAATAAATAAATAAATAAATAATAAAAAAACAATAATTGTGCAAAACTATGTAATTACAATCATGGAAACTGTTCGGGAGAGAGTGAGTGTTGTGATGGAATCAATAACGGGATTTTTGGCATAACTAAGGCCCCCACCCACTGAGGAAGAGACCCTTAGGCTGAAACTCGGAGGACAGATGAACAGAGTTGCAGGAGTGAAGGCCATCCAGGTTGGGGGAACTTCCTGGGTAAACATCTTTTCGTTTTTTTTTTTGGCCCTGCCACATGGCATGTGGGATCTTAGTTCCCTGACCAGGAATCAAAACTGTGCCCCTTGCAGTGCTGCAGTGGAAGCGCAGAGTCTTAACCCACTGGGCCACCAGGAATGTCCCTTGGGCAATCATCTTTTGTTGTTTTTGGCTGCGTTGGGTCTTCGTTACTGCGCGCAGGCTTTCTCTAGTTGCGGCGCCCGGGCTTCTCATTGCAGTGGCTTCTCTTGTTGTGGAGCATGAGCTCTAGGCGTGCGGGCTTCAGTAGTCGCAGCATGCAGGCTCAGTAGTTGTGGCGCACGGGCTTAGTTGCTCCGCGGCATGTGGGATCTTCCCGGACCAGGGATTGAACCCGTGTCCCCTGCATTGGCAGGCAGATTCTTAACCACTGCGCCACCAGGGAAGTCCTCCCCTGGGCAAACATCTTGAGGCTTGAAAGAACATGGTGCAGGCTCAGATGTAGGAGAAAAGTCATGGGGTCCAGTGTAAGTGAGGGCTAGGTAGGTGCCGAGGAATGGCGTGTATCAGTGGCCAGAGACTTGGGAGCTTTCACCCTGTTTCTGGGCAGAGAGGTTTTCTCCTGTACTGAGATGTAGCCATGACTGTCCTGTGCATATTCAACCTTTAGTCTCAAGGCCAGTGACAGTCCTTGTTTTGCTGATTTAGAAACAGCAGCTGTGGGAGGCCATGTGGATTAACGTCACCCCCTCATTCCTCCCCATCCCCAACCCTGTTCCTTTCCTTCCTGTAGTGGGTTGAATGGTGGCCCCCCCAAAAGATATGTCCACATTCCTACTGCAGAACCTGTAGATGTGAACTTATTTGGAAAGAGGGTCATTGCAGTTATCATTAAATTAAGAATCTTAAAATGAGATCATCCTGGATTAGGATGAGCTCTAATCCTTAGAAGAGAAGAGAAAGGGAGACACAAACATAGGGGAAAAGGCCATGTGAAGATGGAGGCAGAGGTTGGAGTGATACAGTCACACACCAAGGGACACCTGGAGCCATCAGAAGCTGGTCGGGGCAAAGAATAGGTTTTCCCCTAGGGACTCCAGAGGGTTGCCTTGATTTTGGCCCGATGATACTGATTTTGGATTTCTGGCCTCCAGAACTGTGAGGGAATACATTTCTGTGGGTTTTCTGGTTTGGTTTTGCTTTGTTTTTGTTTTCTGTTGTATTTAAGCCACTCAGATCTGGCTATTTGTTACAGCAGCCACAGGAAACTAATACATTCTCGGTCCCCAGCAAAGCATTCCAAGAGCTGTCTCTCCTCCCCGGCTCGAGATCCTCTTCTCTAATCCCCTCTCCATCCCACTCCAGTTGGGCTTTTGTCCCTGCCCAGCCAGGGAAAGGGCTCCATCCTGCCAAATTCAAGGATCTTTTCTCAGCCTCCAGGACGGTATGCTTCTCAAGCTCCCCTTCCACCTCCCTGACTGCCCCTGCTGAGTCTCTTCTGCTGATTCCTCCTCATCCCCTGTCCTTAATGTTGGAGAGAGAGCCATGAGCTTGCCCTCTTCTTTCCTGTGTCTACAATCAGCTCCCTGGTGATCTTGACCAGTTTTGAGGATTTAAATGCCACTTATATCTGACAATGTTATCTTCCAATGACAGTTCCAGCTTGGGCCTCTCCACTGCCTTCAGCTGCCCCCCTGGGTGTCTCCCCTTGGAAACCTGGTGGGTATGCCCAAGTATCATGTCCGAAACAGAACTCTTGACCCCTCCACTCACCCCAGACCTGCACCTCTCCTGTCTTCCCCAGCTCAGTTAATGGCAGCACCACTGTTCTCCATTAGTGTAATGGGTGGAATAATGCCCCCCCCCAATTCATGTTCACCTGGAACCTCAGAATGTGACCTTATTCTTTGCAGATGTCATTAGCCAAGGATCTTGAGATGATAGATATTGGATGTAGGCTGGGCTCTAAATCCAATGATAGGCGTCCTTCTGGAGGAGAGGACACACAGAGAAGATGGAGGCAGAGACTGGAGTGATGCAGCTACAAGCCGACGAAATCCAAGGATGGCTCACAGCCACCAGAAGCCAGGAGAGAGGCAAGGAAGGATTCTCCCCTACAGCCTTCAGAGGGAGCACAGCCCTGCCCACACCTTGATTTTGGACTTCTGGCCTCCAGAACTGTGAGACAATATACTTCTGTTGTCTTAAGCCACCAAGTTTGTGGTAATTTATTACAGTAGCCCTAGGAAATGAACACAGTTGTGTTCTCCAGAATGAGCTCTGAGACACCTTGATTCAAATACAAGTGATTTACCTGGAAGGCAACCGCAGGAAGCACTGGCAGGGGAGAGGGGAGGGGAGACAAAGGAGGGAGGGCACCCAGCAAAGAGTGTATCCATTTGCAGGTTATACTGGGACACTTAGGGCTTAATTCCCCCCCTGAGACCTGTGGGGCACACACCTCAGAGTCATCTCATGTGAAGGATGAGGGAGCTGGGTTATGTTCATTGGTTGAAGTATGCTAGCAGGGGAATGGATCCTCCAGAATGTCTGGTTAACCCCAGGCAGGTCTGAGCTGCCTCTGCAGCCAGAGAGAGCTGTCAGGCAAAGAGTTGCAGGTGCCGGCGATATGGAGCCATTGGACTGATGTGCATGGTGCAGTCTCTAAATGGCTCCCATCAATCTCCACCCTTGTGTGATTCCTTCTCCTTGGGTATGGGTGGGACTCTATGATTTGTTTCTAACCAACAGAATGTGGCTAAGGTGGGAATTCCCTGGTGGTCCAGTGGTTAAGACTTTGCCTTCCAATGCAGGGGTATGGGTTCCATCCCTGGTCAGGGAGCTAAGATCCCACATGCCTCACAGCCAAAAAACCAAAACTTAAAACAGAAGCAATATTGTAACAAATTCAATAAAGACTTTAAAAATGGGCCATATCAAAAAAAAACATCTTAAGGAAAAACAAAAAGAATGTGGCAAGCTGGTGGGATATCCCTTCCAAGATTAGGTTACAAAAAGTCAGTGACTTCCATTTTAGGTATCTTCTCACTCTCCCTCTCTAGCTTGCTCTGAGGAAAGCCAGCTCCATGTTGTGACCTGCCCTATGGAGAGGCCCACATGGCAAGGAGCTAAAGGAGGCCGCCTCTGACCAATAGCCAGTGAGGGACTGAATCCTGCCAACAGCGAGTGAGCTTGGAAGTGGATCCTCCCCATTCAATCCTTCAGACAAGACCATAGCCCCAGCCGCCATCTTGGTTGCAGCTCTGTGAGAGCTGTGGGACCTCTGTGAGCCAGAGGGACCCAGCTAAGCCACACCTGGATTCCTGAGTCACAGAAACTGTGAAATAATAAGTGCACATTGTTTTAGGCCACTAGGTTTGGGGATAATTTGTTACATTGTGATGCTGCGTGCCAGAGGGACATGAGGGAAGGCACATAAACACTGACTGGTAAACCATCTACTTGATTGCTCTAGACTTCTCCCTTACTCTCACCTCTTATAGCCAGTCCATTAGCAAACTCTGTCAACTCCAACTCCAAAATCTATCTTGAATCCATAGACCTTTCTCCACCTGCACTGCCACCAGCTCATGCCAAGCTATCCTTGTCTCTCACTTTCATCAAAGCCTCTCCTCCCCACCAGTCTCCATCCAGCTGATTTGCTACAGCCAGAGAGGCTTTTGTATTATAAATCAGATCCTGGAACACAGTGGGTGCTCAGTAATGGTGGAGTTAAGTTAGGTGTCAAGTCAGGCTATCTGGGTCTCTCATATCCCCCCAATCAGCCCTTTTCCCTTCCCGTACCTACATAAGGAAGGGAATGATATAAGGGGAGAGTTCTTAGTCCACCAGTGCTGACCTTCTGGCCCTGGGGGCAGCTTGCTGGCCTCACATCTTCCTCCATGCACGCATTCAGCCAATGCTGTCCACCCATGCATGGGACCAATACTCATTAAGCACTTACTGTGCATCTGACTTCTGAGCATCTGATAGGCATGATCTCATTTAATCCTTGAAATGAGCCAGAGAAATCCTGAGAAAGAACAAAGCCAGAGGTATCACATGTCCTGATTTCAAACTATATTACAAAGCAACAAGAATCAAAACAGTATGGTCCTGGCATTAAAAAAAGACACACACACCAATGGAACAGAATTGAGAGCCCAGAAATAAACCCATGCATATGTGGTCAACTACTATTTGATAAGGGAGCCAAGAAGAGTCAGTGCAGAAAAGACAGTCTCTTCAATAAACGGTGCTGGGAAAATAGGATATTCACATGCAAAAGAATGAAACTAGACCCTTCTCTTACATCACTGGTAAAAATGAACTCAAAATGGATTAAAGACTTAATCCTTCATATACACACTACTGCATATAAAATAGGTAACTAATAAGGACCTACTATATAGCACAGGGAACTCTACTTAATACTCTATAATGACCTATATGGGAAAAGAATCTAAAAAAGAGTGGATATATGTATAACTCATTCACTTTGCTGTACAGTGGAAATTAACACAACATTGTAAAGCAACTATACTCCAATAAAAATTTTAAAAAAAGACTTAATCCTTGAAATGGCCCTACCAAGTAGGACTGCCATTGTTCCTCATTTTACAGTTAAAGAAACTAAGGCACAGAGCAACAAAGCCATTTACCTACAGGTGACTCAGCCAGTCCCAGGCAGGACTGGGATTTGGACCCAGGCATTTTCAACACCAGCATTGGGGTCTTCATTGAGACTCATGTGTGAATTCTCTTGCTTTCAACCAGAGGGGCATTTCTGAGTGCCCAGGCACCTAAGTGGGTTTACACCCCTTGGTTTTTTTTTTTCTTTCTTTCTTTTTTGTCCACACTCTGCAGCATGCAGGATCTTAGTTCCCCCACCAGGGATTGAACCCCTGCATTGGGAGCACATGCCCCCTGCATTGGGAACACGGAGTCTTAGCCACTGGACCGCTAGGGAAGTTCTACACCCCTTGGTTTTGTCCAGAAGATGGTTCTGTCATGCTGGGCTGCACTGATGAAAGGGCCATTTCTTGCCCTCAGGGAGGTTCCTGACTTGCTGGGGAGACAAAGGCATCGATAATCTTAAATCCACAGGAATGACAGCAGCCACCTAAACCTGCATTGAGGGCACCCTGGGATGTGTTAATTCTGCCTGGGGAGATTCTGGAAGGCTGGAAGGACTTTGCAGCATGTGGAGTGATGCCATGCCCATGGACGGAGGACCCTTGTTATCCATCTTTGTGCCCTGGGCCTGCAGAGAGTGCTAAACATACCCAGGAGTGGGCAAACAATTTGCTCCAAGTCATGGAGCTGAAAGCCTGAGTGAGCCTCCTGCATTGTGTCCTGCTGTTTTCGACTCTTGCATTCATTTCCTACAGCTGCCATCACAAAGTACCACAAACTGGGGGTTTAAAGCAATGGAAATGTACTGTCTCACAGTTCTGGAGGCCAGAAGTCTGAAATCAAGGTGTCGGCAGAGCTCCACTCCCTCTGAAGTTTCTAGGGGAGGATCCTTCCCTGCCTCTGCCAGCTTGTGGTGGTTGCCAGCCATCCTTGGTGTTCCCTGGCTTGTAGACGCATCACTACAGTCCGTCTCCATCACCACGTGGCGTTCTCCTGTTGTGTATCTGTATCTCTTTTCTTAGAATAATTTATTTATTTATTGGCCGCACCGCGCATCTTGTGGGATTTTAGTTCCCCAGCCAGGGATCGAACCCGAGCCCTTGGTGGTGAGAGCACAGAGTCCTAACCACTGGACTGCCAGGGAATTCCCTAAATTTATAATCCAGTCATACTGGGTTAAGGTCCCACCCTCCAGTATGATGTCATCTTAACTAAATACATCAGTAACAAACCTCTTTCCAAATAAAGTCACATTCTGAGGTACTGGTGGTTAGGACCTCAACATATCTTTTTTGGGGGGACACAATTCACCTTGTAACACTCTCCCTCCCTTATAGACTGTCTCTTGTCACCTCTTCCTGGGCTGTACAGGGGCCCAGTTAAATGCATCCACTTTCCCATTTTTTTTTTTATGTTGCCGCGCCTGAGCCTCAATCTATACTTTGTTAACGTAAAAAAATATTAATAAACATCTACCCCATCCTGAGCATTTTTGGAGATCCAGAAAAATTCAATATTATCATTTGGGAATGCATTGGGCTGCAAGTATCAAAATACCTGAGCTGCAGTGGCTTAAACAAAAAGGTTGCTTTTTCCTCACCAAACAATCTGGATTTTGGTGTCTGGTGCTGTTGGAAGCCAGCAGCTAGATGGCATCAAGGCCAGCATCATGGTCACCTAGATATCCCTCTATATCAGTTGTGTGATCCTCACCCCAGCCAATTGCTGTTTTTATCCCCATTTTATAGATAAAGCAACTGAGGCTCAAATAACATGCTCACCCTTCCCTGAACCCCCCAGCCAACTTCTGCTTGGGTCTCATTGGCCAGAAATGCGTCATTCAGCCACACTTCTGGCCAGTGAGAAGCAAGGGAGGCTGGGTGGCAAGTATAGAGCAAGGCAGATAGTCAATCAACTAGCGAATGCTCTGTTAGCAAAGGAAGAAAGCAAGAGTGTTGGAGGTAATAAAATGTGTCCCCCACAATTCTCCCTGCCTCTAGATCTAGATCAATTATATTGCATACCCTCTAAGTACTAGGCATTATGTTGTAGACTCACTGTGAATTATCGCTAAAAATAGTAACAGTAGCACTTATTTCATGGAATCCTCAACATCTGTGAAGTACATGCTTTTATCATCCCATTTTATAGATGAGAAAACTGAGGCTCGGACAGGTCCAGTAGAACCTCATTTATTCATTCATTTAACAAAC